>NC_133324.1:894712712-895372712 GCF_042186555.1 Aquarana catesbeiana | reverse complement strand
ATTATTTCTATTAATAGGGATGTTTACATTTCTTCTAATAGGAATAAAAGTGATAAAAATAAATAACTAAAGGGACAATTAATAAAAAAAAAGGAGGGCCACGGGCTGTAGTGGGGGGTCAGGGAGTGAAGTTTATAGTATTGTACAGTACTGCACAGTAATCCACTTACGTTTAGGCACCAACTCTGGGATGGCTGGCGGGTAACTCTGGACTGGCTGGCGGGCAACTCTGGGCTGGCGGTCGGGTAACTTTGGGATGGCTGGTGGGCATGGCTGGCGGGCAACTCTGGGCTGACTGGTGGGAAATTTGCCTCTTCACTTGTGGCCTCTTCACTGGCGACAACTCCGGGCTCCAGCTCCACCTCTTCCAGGCCATACTGCGGCTGCATGGTGCGGGATGTCTGTACTTGTGAGGCACTTTACGCACACTTGCCGGTATGTCTGTACTTGTGAGTGTACATAAAGTGAGTGTACTTATGCCTGTATATCAAAGCACATTTCCTCATAAGAAATAATGGAAACTCAGATGATTGATTCGTTCCACAACCATTTATTCATAATTCCTTCAGTTTATAGTCTATATAAAAAGATTATAGCCACATGATTGGTTGTGTAACCATAAAATGTCCATCCACAAATGGCGGCCTCCACAAGGGGATTAGAAGCCAGAAATCCAGCAGGAGCTCCAGAGTATAAAAGAGAAGAGAGGCGCCTCTAAGTGTAGCAATATGGTTACATTTAAGGTACAACATTTAGCAACTCACATGGTTGATGATTAAAAGAGACACATCTAAGTATGCAGGCATCCAGAGGAAAACTTCCACATACCCCAGTGATGGTGAACCTATGGCACGCGTGCCACAGCTGGCACACCAAGATCTCTCTGTGGGCACGTCAGGGGAATCCCCCAGCAGGCTCCCTTCCTTGCATCAGTGTCAGTGACATCAGCAGGGGGGTGGGCAGCCAGTCATCTTGTCCCATGTGCGATGTTTAGGGGGGTGGAAAATTCTTCCTCCACCGTCCCGATTCTGTTCTGCAGCTTATTGCCTCCCCCGGACCCCTACACATCCTCCGGTAAGGCATTCGGGCATTCCTTTCTGCAGGCACCCTATTATAGCTCCCCCTGCCCCCCTGTTTAGACATTAATGGCTGTGTGTTGAGTTATTTTGAGGGGACAGCAAATTTACACTGTTATACAAGATGTACACTCACTACTTTACATTGTAGTAAAGTGTCATTTCTTCAGTGTTCTCTCATGAAAAGATATAAGAAAATATTTACAAAAATGTGAGGGGTGTACTCACTTTTGTGAGATACTGTATATATCATGACATCGCTTGTTTATCAAGCCATAATTTATAAAAAAATTTTGCTTGTCTTGCAAAACACTCAAAAACCAAGTTACTTTCAATCCAAGGTTTTGCCGTACCATAGTTTGTCATCATTCCACTAGTGTACGCAATTTTAAAGCGTGACATGTTAGGTATCTATTTACTCAATATAACATCATCTTTCATATTTTACAAAAAAAATCGGGTATATGTTGTGTTTTTTTTCAATTTATTAAAATGCGTTTTTCCCATTAAATTGCATTTGAAAAACCACTGCACAAATACCGTGTGACATAAAATTGCAAGGATCGCCATTTTATTAGGGTCTCCACTAAAAAAAAAATATATAATGTTTGGGGGTTATATGTAACTTTCTAGCAAAAAATACTGATTTAAATTTGTAAACAAAAAGTGCCAAAAGATTTTCCAGCCTAAAAAAAAAAAAAGATGTTCTGTGCTCCCTGTACACACCTAAAAAGTTAAACTTTTGACTGGCGTGTAAAAAAAATAAAAAAATAAAAAAATCTTACAGCCAAAATAAATAACCTTTAGAAGATAACAAATTAAAAGTCATTCTTAATATATTGCCACCCCCAGGCCAAGACTTACTGTATTTCGCCTTTCCATTAATCTAACTTTGCATAAAGCCAGGGAAAATATTACTAATGGTTCTGGTCGCTGATAAGAAGCCAAAGCTGACTTCAGATTTATCTTGACACAGGCAGAATATTATATACAGAACTAGCGAGATCTTTTCATCTTTACAAATGATGATGTGTGAAATTAAAACATGAAGGTCTGGAAGGTCACTTTGCAAAGGCTTCTGGTGAAAATGAACTTGTGTATCCCAGGAAGCCTTTCTTATCTCCGCAGCTGAGATCTCTTTGCCGAGTAATAGTGTAATAATTATATTACACTGAATATGCGCACGGCTCCAAACCAAACCAATGACATGGGGAGGCCCGGAGCCAAGGAAAGCAATGTCCATTCTTGCCTCCGTCTATAAATCTGCTAGCGTTTTCTTTGTTTTTATAAATGTCTTTTGTTGAAAACAGATTATGTGTCACTGTTTATTGAATGTCTGAGATCACAGACTGAAATCAAATAATGGAAATCTGGTCAGCCTTAATTCACTGAATGGGGGAAAGGGCAAGGAATTATAATAAGGATTAGACACTGGCAACATGTTTCTAACTTGGCAGTCAAACACTGTACAGGCCACGGAGACTAGTAGGATTAATGTAGATACAAAGCTAATCTCTAATAATCTTTATCTTGTTACTGTAATTTCAAAAGTCCTGTTCAGTTCTTTTAAATCTGCAGCAAAATATCTGGTGTTTTCACCATGAAAATCTGTTTTCTGGCCAGGGTGAATAGGTGCAGAAGCTCCCCCTTTCTGAATTAACCAATTTCTCCGCCCCTACCCACCTCCGAGGACTGTTCCTTGGTTCCACCCCCTGCCCACCTCTGAGGATCGTTCCTTGGTTCCACCCCCCTACCCACCTCTAAAGACCGTTCCTTGGTTCCACCCCCTGCCCACCTCTGAGGATCGTTCCTTGGTTCCACCCCCCTACCCACCTCTAAGGACCTTTCCTTGGTTCCACCCCCTGTCCACCTCCCAGTATTTTATAGAGAATACAGAACCAAGTAAAATCACGTATCTGTATGTCATTCTGCCTCAGGTGGTTGTACCAGGGTGATGCCTGAAGCTGCAGGCATCACCCCAGTACCGTTTTATTTTTTGACGACGGTTTGCTTTTTTGTAATTACAACCAATGCAGCTAAGTAGTAGGAGGGGACTCCCCCCCCTGCCGCTTTCCGTGGCTCGCCGTGGCTCTCCCATCCCATGGGAGACCTGAGGCACCAGCCAGCACGTCCGCCGGCTGGCCGGAGACCCAAACAACGCTACGTCACAACGTCACTTCCGGTTTACTCGGCAGCCAACGGCGCCAGTTTTAAAAAAAACCACAGTGTTCAAAAACACCAATCTTGGCGTTTTGAATACCTTCAAGTGCAGGTCTTTTAAACCCCAGATCCCTCAATAAAGAACTGTCACTGCCTATTACTGACACAAGGGATGTTTACATTCCTTGTGACAGCAATAAAAGTGATCAGATTTTTTTTTTTTAAAGGGACAGTGTAAAAATCACAAAAAATAAAACAAATAAGACATTTTTTTTTTTGTTAAAGCATCTCATGCCTCCGTAGTTGCGTGCCAAAGCAACGTGTTCAAATCACACATGTGAGGTATCGCCGCAATTGTTATGCCCTGTACACACGGTCGGATTTTCCGACGGAAAATGTGTGATAGGACCTTGTTGTCAGAAATTCTGACCGTGTGTAGGCTCCATCACACATTTTCCATCGGATTTTCCGACACACAAAGTTTGAGAGCAGGATATAAAATTTTCCGACAACAAAATCCGTTGTCGGAAATTCCGATCGTGTGTACACAAATCCGACGGACAAAGTGCCACGCATGCTCAGAATAAATAAAGGGATGAAAGCTATTGGCCAATCCCCAGTTTATAGTCCTGACGTACGTGTTTTACGTCACCGCGTTTAGAATGATCGGATTTTCCGACAACTTTGTGTGACCGTGTGTATGCAAGACAAGTTTGAGCCAACATCCGTCGGAAAAAATCCATGGATTTTGTTGTCGGAATGTCCGAACAAAGTCCGACCGTGTGTACGGGGCATTAGAGTGAGAGCAATAATTCTAGTGCTGCAAGACCTCCTCTTTAACTCTAAACAGGTAACCTGTAGAAAATTTTAAAGGAGATCTTTAACTACCATAGTTTGTCGCCATTCCATGACTGTGCGCAATTTTAAGGTGTGACGTGTTAGATATCTATTTACTCAGCGTAATATCATCTTTCACATTATACAATTTGGGCTAACTTTACTGTTTAGTTTTTGGTTTAATTCATTGAAGTGTATTCTTTTCCCAAAAAATTGAGTTTGAAAGACCGCTGCGCAAATACAGTGTGACATAAAATATTGCAACAACCACCATTTTATTCTCTATACTCTCTATATTTTATGTGTGACATAAAATATTGCAACGACCACCATTTTATTCTCTAGGGTCTCTGCTAAAAAAATATATATAATGTTTGGGGGTTCATATAACAAAAGCTAGGGGAGGAGAAACAGCAGCACGCTGGTCTTCCCAGTGAATGGTTTTGTGTGTGTGTGTGTGTGTGTGTGTGTGTATGTGGGGAAGTGTAAGGGAAGTTTGATCAAAGGAGGAGAGCAGGCTGAGTTCCCAGCACAGCCAGAGAACTGACCACTGTGTGCTCTCCTGCTTAGTGTGGTCATTTTTCTTCCTGCCAGTCCCTCTGCTTTCCTATTACAAGAATGATGAAAGTGGAGGGACTAGCAGGAACACCAGGGATTTAACACAAAGGAAGCAATACAAAGAGAACAGGATACTTTCTTATACAAGTACATGGTACAGCAGGCACATATCAGGAATGTGAAATGTTGAAGAAACAATAAATAATCCAAAGAAAAATATGTTTGTATTTATTTATGGAATATTGTGGGGGTGGTTGTGTTGGGGTGATTTGGATAATTTTGGTTCCTATCCTTTTTTGACATTTAGCCCTAGCCTAGTTCAGGAAATTCCCCCAAATGGGAAAACAGACAGTAATGATAATAGATTTCCTAGCAGTGATGAAGGTTAGAACATCTGTCAGGAATTTATTGCTGTTTGTGTCCCCATGAGGGAAACTTCTTCAATTCCTGTCCAGGAGACGGGTTTCGGACAGAGCAGGATAAGAAGAGAAATCACCTCTTTGGAAACACATAGCACCTTTTGAGAATTGATCCCATGGCCCCTCAATCTGTCATTTAATAAGCCTTACAGCTGTATAAAAGGTATCTGCATTCTTCTCTGCTGGTACAGGATAAAAATATCAGAGCACCTCTGTAATCTGCGCCTTGTACTCTTCTTGACCCCGGTTACGTGAGACATATTGCAGCGTTCAGTATAACACGGCACTGTGTTAGCATGACCTTCCTGTTAGAGCAACATATCCCATATCACAGTGTAGGACATAGAGGTAAATTGAAAACATGCGGGCGCTGGAGAGACAACATGGAAGACAGAGAGACAGATGACGTGTCGGAGAGGGAATACTACATAACACTCTGCCATGAACTTACCCCTGTATGGATTTTGTGTTATGGGACGTGTTTTGCTTGATAAGAGTTTGCAGCAACTCAACCTGGAATAGTGGAATGATTATACTGGATCGTGTTGAAATTCCTGTGGGCTGCATAGTACCAGTAAATATGTAGAAGGGAATGATATTGATTTTTTTTTTTTGTGATTCTTTAAAAGATATTCCTCATTGTTAAAAAATAATCATATCCATGAAAGATAGTCTCATCATCATTTTTTGTTCTGTTCCCCAGAAAATAAAGTACATGTATCCAGAGGCGGCTCTAGACTTTGTGAGGCCTTAGGCAAAACTTAGACATGAGGCCCTACTCACGCCCCCATAATGGGAAAAATAATTGAAGCGATGAAAAGTAACTGTTTGCCCCTCTCCCACAGGCTGCGTGTCACGCCTGTCTGCAGCGGTGCCGAGCAAGCTGTCTTTTTACGAGGCATCAAAGACCTCCCTGCTCCCCAGCCCAGTCTGCTCCTTCCTCCTGACAGGTTCAACAGTGGCCGGCAGCTCTGCCTCCACCCCTACAATTTGCGGCAGGCAGCACTGTGTCTGTATACAAAAGACACTTTACCAGACCGGCCCCGCCAGCTTGGGGACCCTCACCGGGGACATTCGCTCCCACTCTCTCGCACACACATCAGGCAAATTAGGCGACCGTGAGGCCCCTGTAACTGCGAGGCCTAAGGCGACCGCCTAATTTGCATAATTAGAGAGCTGCTTCTGCATGTATCCTAATCTATCTACTGTGTCTATACAGTGCCTTGAAAAAGTATTCATACCCTTTGAAATGTTGCACATTTTTTCATGTTACGACCAAAAATGTACACGTATTTTATTGGGATTTTATGTGATATACCAACACAAAGTAGCACATAATTGTGAAGTGGAAGGAAAATGATAAATGGTTTTCAACATTTTTTACAAATAAATATGTGAAAAGTGTGGTGTGCATTTGAATTCAGCCCCCATGAGTCAATACTTTGTAGAACCGCCTTTCTCTGCAAATACAGCTGCAAGTCTTTTTGGGGATGTCTCTACCAGCTTTGCACATCTAGAGAGTGAAATTTTTGCCCATTCTCCTTTGCAAAATAGCTCAAGCTCTGTCAGATTGGATGGAGAGTGTCTGTGAACAGCAATTTTCAAGTCTTGCTACAAATTCTCAATTGTTTTTAGGTCTGAACTTTGACTGGGCCATTCTAACACATGAATATGCTTTGATCTAAACCATTCCATTGTAGCTCTGGATGTATGTTTAGGGTTGCTATCCCACTGGAAGGTGAACCTCCGCCCCAGTCTCAAGTCTTTTGTAGACTCTAGCAGGTTTTCTTCTAAGATTTCCCTGTATTTGGCTCCATCCATCTTCCCATCAACTCTGACCAGCTTCCCTGTCCCTGCTGAAGAAAAGCATCCCCACAACATGATGCTGCCAGAGCCATGTTTCACAGTGGGAATGATGTGTTCAGGGTGATGTGCAGTGTTAGTTTTCCACCACACATAGCGTTTTGCTTTTAGGCCAAAAAGTTCAATTTTGGTCTCATTTGACCAGAGCACCTTCTTCCACATGTTAGCTGTGTCCCCCACATGGCTTCTCACAAAATGCAAACAGGACTTCTTCTGGCTTTCTTTCAACAATAGCTTTCTTCTTGCCAATCTTCCATAAAGGCCAGATTTGTGGAGAGCACGACTAATAGTTGTCCTGTGGACAAATTCTCCCACCTGAGCTGTGTATCTCTGCAGCTCCTTCAGAGTTACCATGGGCCTCTGATTAATGCTCTCCTTGCCCGGGCTGTCAGTTTAGTTGGACAGCCATTTCTTTGTAGGTTTGCAGTTGTGCCATACTCTTTCCATTTTCGGATGATGGATTGAACAGTGCTCTGTGAGATGTTCAGATCTCTGGATTATTTTTTTTATAACCTAACCCTGCTTTAAACTTCTCCACAACTTTATCTCTGACCTATCTGGTGTGTTCCTTGGCCTTCATGATGCTGTTTGTTCACTAAGGTTCTCTAGCAAACCTCTGAGGGCTTCTCAGAACAGCTGTATTTATACTGAGATTAAATTACACACAGGTGGACTCTATTTACTAAGGTGACTTCTGACTAGGTGACTTCTGAAGGCAAATGGTTCCACTAGATTTTAGTCAGGGGTATCAGAGTAAAGGGGGCTGAATACAAATGTATGCCACACTTTTCATATATTTATTTGTAAAAAATTGTGAAAGCCATTTATCATTTTCCTTCCACTTCACAATTATGTGCCACTTTGTGTTGCTCTGTCACATAAAATCCCAATAAAATACATTTACGTTTTTGGTTGTAATATGACAAAATGTGGAAAATGTCAAGGGGTATGAATACTTTTTCAAGGCACTGTATCTAATCTCTATCCTAATTCTTAGGAAAAGAAAGTTCCCTCATTTTTCTGGTTCAAATTCATGTTTGTTTTTGCCCGCAGTGATGGGAAAATTGGAAGGAGCAGGATGGAAATTTTTTTCTCAAACACATTTGAACACATGAACACATTTCTAAAGCCGTGTACACACGAGCGGAATGTCCGACAGAAAAAGTCAGACGGAAGCTTTTAATCGTCTATTCCGATCGTGTGTAGGCCTCATCGGACTTTTTTTTTTGAAAATTCTGACCGACTTAGAAATGGAACATGTTCTAAATATTTCTGACGGAACCAATTCCTATCGGGAAAACCGCTCGTCTGTATGCTGTTTCGACAAACCAAAAACAACGCATGCTCTGAAGCAAGTAGGAGACGGAAGCTATTGGCTACTGGCTATTGAACTTCCTTCTTCTAGTCCCGTCGTATGTGTTGTACGTCACCTCGTTCTGGACGGTCGGATTTTGGTGTGACCGTGTGTATGCAAGACCGCTTGAATGGAATTCCGTCAGAGTTCTGTCGGAGAAACCTTCGGAGTTTATCCCGATGCCAAAACCGGTCGTGTGTACGCGGCATTACAGTGTATGTGTTTTTTGTTCAGTAAAGTCCATTTATTGCAAAATCAAATGTTAAAAGCAAATGAAGTCTTTCGAATGACATTTAAATGTTCTGGAGACTTTTCCTAAGAATATTTGTTCCAAATTCTTTCCATCATGGCCAGCTTTAGTCACTGCACACTGTCCATGGAGTAACTTCCCGAGTGCACTATTCTGTCTACACTGTTTTACAAAGCTTGATAAAGAAACGTTGGATAGAATTAGAGATGAGAAGGCCTAGAAAAATAACAGAAAATTGGGAAAACACAGTTATGCCCTGTACACACGACCGGTTTTGCCGTCGGAATAAACTAAACGTTTTTACGACAGCGTTCCAAAGGAATTCCGCTCAAGCTGTCTTGCATACACACGGTCACACCAAATTCTGACCATCCAACACGTACAAGGGGACTAGAAAACGGAAGTTCAATAGCAAGTAGCCAATAGCTTCTGTCTCGTATTTGCTTCAGAGCATGCGTTGTTTTTGGTGTGTCGGAACAGCATACAGACGAGCGTTTTTTCTGATAGTAATTTGTTCCGTCTGAAAAATATAGAACATGTTCTCTATCTAAGTCTGTCTGAATTATCAAGAGAAAAAGTCTGATGGGGCATACACAAGGTCGGAATATACGATGAAAAGCTCCCATCGGACTCTTTCTGTCGGAATATCTGCTCGTGTGTACGCGGCATTAGGTTTTTTTTCCGTTTTTTTCTCTATAGCTCTTTTTTTGTTTTTTTCTAAAATAAAAAATGTGGAATATGTCCTTTTACAATGATAAATGATATATATATGACATGGTATTCAAATTGTATAACATGAAGCCCTTAAAGTAATTGCAAAGTCTAGTTATTTTTTTATAAAAATAACAATCATGTTATACTTACCTGCTTTGTGCAGTGGATTTGCACAGAGAAGCCTGGATCCTCCTCTTCTCGGATGCCTGTTCTGTGCTCCTGGCCTCTCCCTCCTGTTGAGTGCACCCACAGCAAGCAGCTTGCTATGGGGGCACCTGAGCTGAGCTGCAGCTCCATGTGTGCGGTTTGGCCCCAACCCCTCTCTCTCCTGATTGGAGATATAACTGACTTTGAGTGACAGCAGTGGGAGCCAATGAGTCCCGGATGGCTGGGACACTCGTGGACAAAGATGGGGCTGCTGCACACAGACAGCTTTTTATCTTAATGCATAGAATGCATTAGGATAGAAAAACCTTCTAACTATAACCACTTTAATTAAAGATTTTTTAGACTTTATGTAAAGTTTAAAGTTATTGCAAATTCTCTCAGCTGAGGACAGGAAAATCCTGGAATACAATTCAAGTAACACTGTACTTCTCAATGCAGTTCTCAAACAAGAGAAATATACATTTCTGCAAGGGAAAGGCTCCAGTTTAGTTTGCTTGTGGGCTCCATCTTGTACCTCCTACAGTTGGGTAATTGTTGGAATACAATAGATGATAGTTCCTGTCCTATCAGACCTTAATTGACAGCTAAATTTGACAAATTAGTTTATCTTTATAACTTTTAAATGCTTGCCCCAATGTCTATATTTTACTGGCACATATAATGCCAGTTACTTATCTTTTTATTTGCAATTGGAGCTAAGGGGCAAATCTGATATTTTTTTTATGATGATGGTTTCTTGATTTTTTTTGGTGCTTTTGAGGGAAAGGGGGGTGGTTACCTGTTCTCATGTATAGCTGAAATGTTCTTAACATGTACAGTCCTTATTATTCAGTTTGTTACAAGTAATAACAATTAAAAAGCACATTTAATTTATTTACTATTTAGTTTATTTATTTATTTATTTTTTCTAATTTTCCAGAAAGAAAATGTTTCTCATGGCTTCTCCATCTATCTATCTCTCTGATTCCTCCTGTATTGAATTGTATTGTAACTGTCTGTCTGCCCCTTGTTGTAAAGCGCTGCGCAAACTGTTGGGGCTAAATAATCCTGTATAATTATAATAATAGTCATGTAGCACACTGACCCCTGCTGGGTTATATATGGCAAGTCAGTCCTAATCCCCTGGGGTGGGGATGTTTGTTTTCCTGTGTAACTGAACCCGTAATGAATCCAGCTGTGGAGTGTTTAAGGAGATGGATGTGTCTTACATGTAAAAACATTTAGCTAAGTAAATGTAAGTCATGACGAGGCAGCTGAGCATTAAGTGGAAAAGTTACAACAATAAAAACGGCCCAGGTGCATGCCTGCAGTTATTGGACGTGAAGGAACCCTGACATCCTACTGTCAGATTATTGATTTGAGATGGTAAAATGTCAAATTTCTCATCATGAAAGAGGCTCCTCAGCGCAGAATGTTACTCGACTCTATAGGTAGACAATGGGCAGACTGTTTATGGCAACAAGCAGTAACAAGATGAGTGATGGCAAAGATTTGTGAAAATATCCTAGAGGAGGTGGTAGTTACACCCTGCAGAGGTGTGTAACTGATATCCGTATAAGTATTTACTTCCTGGCCATCAGAGAGTCTGGGATGATGGCATGAATCACAATCTGAAATGTTAAAAAAATGCAAGTGAAGTTGAAGGTGAGCAAGCAGTAAAGAAGAATTATGGGTTACTGTGTTAAAGGGTCAGTCCATACAAAACTGATAACTAAGTCTGCTCACCAACTGTGGTCATTTTAATGGGCTCCCACTCTCTGTTAGGCCTAGCTGCTGACTGATCTGCTGTGCCGCCTACCTCAACCCCTGCCTGGACGTGACTATTCTCTTGATTCCTGCCTACCTCAACCCCTGCCTGGATGTAACTATTCTCTTGATTCCTGTCCCAACCCCTGCCTGGAAGTGACTATTCTCTTGATTTCTGCCTGTCCCAACACCTGCCTGGATGTGAGTATTCTCTTGATTCCTGCCTGCCTCAACCCCTTCCTGCATGTGACTATTCTCTTGATTCCTGCCTGCCTCGACACCTGCCCAGACGTGACTATTCCCTTGTTTCCTACCTGCCTCAACCCCTGCCTGGACATGACTATTCTCTTGATTCTTGTCTGCCTCAACCCCTGCCTGCATGTGACTATTCTCTTGATTCCTGCCTGCCTCGACCCCTGCCTGGACATTACTATTCTCTTGATTCCTGCCTGCCTCGACCCCTGCCCAGACGTGACTATTCTCTTGATTCCTACCTGCCTCAACATCTGCCTGCATGTGACTACTCTCTTGATTCCTGCTTGCCTGGATGTGACTATTCCCTTGATTCCTGCCTGCCTTGACCCCTGCTTGGACCTGTCTATTCTCTTGTGGATCCCCTACTAAAAAGTTTGCACACCGCAGCCTTTCTGTCCTTGCTTACCTCTTGGAGGGACAATCCTGCAGGCCACAACCTGGTAGGCCATATCTCTTTATACCCCACCATCATACATTTAGAGACTGCCTGGATGTAACTAATCTCTTGATTCCTGACTGCCTCAACCCCAGCCTGGGTGTGACTATTCTCTTGATTCCTGCCTGTCTCAATCCCTGCCTGGACGTGACTTTTCTCTTGATTCCTGCCTGCCTCAACCCCTGCCTGGACAAGACTATTCTCTTGATTCATGACCTACCTCAACCCCTGCCTGCATGTGACTATTCCCTTGATTCCTGCCTGCCTCGACCCCTGCCTAGACCTGCCTATTCTCTTGCAGGTGCCCTACTAAACAGCAGCCTTCCTGTCCTTGCTTACCTCTTGGTGGGACAATCCTACAGGCCCCAACCTGGTAGGCCATATCTCTATATACCCCACCATCATACATTTAGAGACTGCCTGGATGTAACTATTCTCTTGATTCCTGACTACCTCAACCCCTGCCTGGGTGTGACTATTTACTTGATTCCTGCCTGTCTCAACCCCTGCCTGGACGTGACTATTCTCTTGATTCCTGCCTACCTCAACCCCTGCCTGCATGTGACTATTCTCTTGATTACTGCCTGCCTCAACCCCTGCCTGGATGTGACTATTCTCTTAATTCCTGCCTGCTTCAACCTCTGCCTGCGTGTTTTATTCTCTTGATTGCTGCCTGTCTCCACCCCTGCCTGAATGTGACTATTCCCTTGATTCCTGCCTGCCTGGACCCCCGTCTCGACCTGTCTATTCTCTTGTGGATCCCCTACTGAACAGTTTGCACACCATGTAGCCTGCCTGTCCTTGCTTACCTCTTGGTGGGACAATCCTGCAGGCCACAACCTGGTAGGCCATATCTCTAGCCCCACCATTATACATTTAGAGACCTCATGTTACAGTTTCCCTGGCAAGTGACCGCCTTGATGAAGCCTTAATCTTGCATTGGAATAATTTTATATCTGGGCTTTAGACAGGTGGTGTGGTGCTTCAATGTCAAATCCATTTTGTTGCATCATAAACTAAGGAAACTTTGGAGATCCTCTGGTGTGTAGAAACCACCAGCCCAAAATCAAGAACCCTCATCCAAACTCTACTACAACACCAACAGAGTCATTCTGGGATTTCTGCACTAACTATTCATTTCTCCAAGTCTCTCTACTTGTCCTGATGACCACTGTTGATTTTGAGTTGTCACCAGAACAGGAACAAAGAGGAACTTTTCCTGTGAGGACACTTGTTCAGGTGAAGAGGGGATTTTCTCCACTTTAAAGAATGTGTGTCCTGTGACTACATAAATGGCAACTATCCCAGATTTGCTGGGACAGTCTTGCACCTTGGCCCCCTGTCACATTGATGCTGTGTCCCAGGCCATGTCCCTGGATCACAGCATCAATCTTATTTGAGTTCCTGCAAATGGGCAGAAACTGAAAAGAGATTGGAGTCACAAGTGTGCGTGTGACCAAACTGTAACATAGGCGTAATGTGCAGTCCCCCTATATTTAGAGGCAGGGTCTGGGTGGGACCAGCCCCTAAAGTGGGTGTGATTTGGAAGAAACCACCTGGAAAGTGGGCAGATGTAATCCGGACAGTAAGTTGGATTAACAGTGTTTCCGGGGATCCAGGACCATAATGTTGGTAAATATATGTATATAGATTTCTCCTCCCAAGACCTGCACTCTCATGCTCAGCTCCAGGACTTCTCCATAGCCTCCCACTGGAACTCCCTACATCAACAACCTGTGGTGCTTTTCCCTACTCTGTCCACCTTTGGTCGATCCCAGAAAACTCATCTATTCAGGGAAACATATCCTACTTCTACCTTTCTACCTAACATGTGAACTTGTAATTTCTCTATCAGCTCAACCCCCCCCCCCCACACACACAGTTATTACTTTTTGCATAATTTACCCCTCCCTTTGTGAACGTAAGCTTTCAAAAGCAGGGACCTCCTGACTCTCCTTTCTTTAATTGTATTGCAACTGTAGACACTAAAATAATCCTGTATTATAATAATAATGATAATATTGGAAAATAAGTTTCCTTCTTGCTGCTCATGTGACACACGTAGAGGGGGCTTTAACATACACACATGGCACATATGTATCCATGGTCGGCCGATGTTTATGTGCTGAGAGTGCACTCCCATTCCAGCATGGTGACTCCGTTGTCATAGGTCTTGGACTCTAGTCATGGTGGGATGGGCTCCCAATCATGTGACCATTGAGCTGATAGTGTGGATAAATAGAATGCAGCACAACAAACTCATGGTTGGCAAAAATGTCATATATACTGTATATACAATCTTGAACATGTATGTAAACTAATGATTGTCTCATTAACATCCTATATTCGTGGAGTATTTTCCACTTCATCAGGAGCAGGTGCAAAAAGCGTCACTCATAGAAAAAAATTGGTATGATTAAAATTAGAGTATATAAATAAGATAGTATAGAAAGGGGAGGGGGGAAAGAGGAACAAAAGTTCACCCAACTAGATATCCTTCCCTAGTATACCCATACATCAGCTCAAAGGTCAAAACGTGGTGTTATGGATAGAAGGCCAGGTCGGGATGTCTGCATCGGCAACTGAGGGAGAACTGCCTGTGGAAGCCAAGGCACATAGAGGAGGACATCATGGGGAATATGGTTCTACATGGTGTGGTCAGTAATAACATTGTCAACAATCCCAAAAAGGGGTCTGCAAAAATGTTATGTGTAAATGCACATACAGGCACTTGAGCATGATTGTAAGATTGATAGTAAGTGCTCATAAACCAAATGGAACTTGGAAAAAATGCCAAATGAGTGAGTAATATAAATGTGAGGAGTGGGGAAGATGAAATAATCAAAGTGGGGTTGCCCATTAGTGCTTATTGGACAGGGGTGCCAGAATCTAGAGAAAACGATAAGTAATAAAAAAGATAGTAAGTAAAGATAAGTAACAAAACCCAATCAAGACCCAAAAGATAAGTAACAAAACCCAAAAAGACCCAGTTAAAGGAACATTGGGGGTGGGCAGGAAGGGGTTATGGAACATTCAGGAGCATTTTTAACTATCCCAGACTCTATTGAGAGAAAGAAGTTTTGGCTTTAGATACATTTCTCCTAGAGTTTCTCCATAATTCTCATACCATAATTCATTGCCTCATGAATCTTAAACAATGAGGGTTAAATGACATACCAGCGTGGCAGTCCATGCCAGAAAACAGATCTGTGATATGGGTAACAAGTGCCCGCTCTAGCTTTCTGGATAACTACACTTGTGCCAAAACAATCTAAGACTCCGTCTACAAGGAAAATAAATCCGACCCTCATATAGATTATGTGTAAAGTGATATTTTCGCATTTGCCGTAATTGTTTGCTTGCACTTTCCAAGTTCATTCTCTTATTTACTTTTTTTTTTTTCCCCTCTCATTGCAGCGCCACAGAAAAGCCCACATAATCCAGTGAATGGAGGGGGGAGGCTCTGCCAGGAACCTCAGATAAATACTTTGGTTTATACAAGATGTTTACTACAAACGGATCTCTGCCACTTTCTCTCGTCCTGCCAATTGCCTTCCTAAGAACTGCAATTCGGCTAGAATGAGTGAGTTTGCAGATGGAAGTCAAATCTGCAGAGTAATGGAGGGAAGCTTCCAAATCTGCTTTTAATTTCGACTGTTATAATATATACAGTATCTCACAAAAGTGAGTACACCCCTCACATTTTTGTAAATATTTTATTATATCTTTTCATGTGACAACACTGAAGAAATGGCACTTTGCTACAATGTAAAGTAGTGAGTGTACAGCTTGTATAACAGTGTAAATTTGCTATCAACTCAAAATAACTCAACACACAGCTAATAATGGCTAAACCGCTGGCAACAAAAGTGAGTACACCCCTAAGTGAAAATGTCCAAATTGGGCCCAATTAGCCATTTTCCCTCCCCGGTGTCATGTGACTTGTTAGAATTACAAGGTCTCAGGTGTGAATGGGGAGCAGGTGTGTTAAATTTGGTGTTATCGCTCTCACTGTGTCATACTAGTCACTGGAAGTTCAACATGGCACCTCATGGTAAAGGACTCTCTGAAAAAATAATTTTTGCTCCACATAAAGATGGCCTAGGCTATAAGAAGTTTGCCAAGACCCTGAAACTGAGCTGCGGCACGGTGGCCAAGATCATACAGCAGTTTAACAGGACAGGTTCCACTCACAGCAGGCCTCACCATGGTCGACCAAAGGAGTTAAGTGCACATGCTCAGCGTAATATCCAGAGGTTGTCTTTGGGAAATAAACGTATGAGTGCGTATGAGGTCAGCCAGTTAGTGCACAGACCATATGCCACACACTGCATCAAATTGGTCTGCATGGCTATCATCCCAAAAGGAATGAATACAAGCAGACTAAGGACATGGATTCCTGGAACCATGTCCTGTGGTCTGATGAGACCAAGATAAACTTACTTGGTTCAGATGGTGTCAATCATCACCAGGTGAGGAGTACGAAGTCAAATGTGTCTTGCCTACAGTCAAGCATGGTGGTGGGAGTGTCATGGTCTGGGGCTGAATGAGTGCGGCCGATACTGGGGAGCTACAGTTCATTGAGGGAACCATGAATGCCAACATGTACTGTGACATACTGAAGCAGAGCCTGATCCCCTCACTTCAGAGACTGGGTCTCAGGGCAGTATTCCAACATAATAACAACCCTAAGCACACTTCCGAGACGACCACTGCCTTGCTAAAGAAGCTGAAAGTAAAGGTGATGGACTGGCCAAGCATGTCTCCAGACCTAAACCCTATTGAGCATCTGTGTGGCATCCACAAATGGAAGGTGGAGGAGCGCAAAGTCTCTAACATTCACCAGGTCTGCTATGTTGTGATGGAGGAATGGAAGAGGACTCCAGTGGCAACCTGTGAAGCTCTGGTGAACTCCATGCTAAAAAGGGTTAAGGCAGTGCTGGAAAATAATGGTGGCCACACAATATATTGACATTTTGGGCCCAATTTGGACATTTTCACTTAGGGGTGTACTCAGTTTTGTTGCCAGCAGTTTAGACATTAATGGCTGTGTGTTGAGTTATTTTGAGGGGACAGCAAATTTACACTGTTATACAAGCTGTACACTCACTACTTTACATTGTAGCAAAGTGTCATTTCATCAGTGTTGTCACATGGTAAAATATTTACAAAAATGTTATTTTGAGGGGACAGCAAATTTACACTTATACAAGCTGTACACTCACTACTTTACATTGTGTCATTTCTTCAGCGTTGTCACATGAAAAGATATAATAAAATATTTACAAAAATGTGAGGGGTGTACTCACCTTTGTGAGATACTGTGTGTATCAGGGGCGTAGCTATAGAGGGTGCAAGAGTCACAATTGCGGCTCGGCCCCAGGCTGCGGGGGGCCCGTGCGGTTCCCCTGTCAGTTTTGTCTACACTTGTGTGAGCCGGAGTTGGGGGCGGAGCTGGCGGTCCTAGGTACGGAAGACTGCTTGCCTCTTGACTTTACACTCTGGATGCAGCTAGCAGCAGGCTGGATAGGAGGGCCGGCGGGGTGGCATATAGGAGAACCGATCTCCTCTGTTCTCCTCCTGTCTCCTACAGGTATTTAAACAGCTGCAGGAGCAGGATCGATTCTCCTATATGCCGCCCCGTCCGCCCTCCTATCCAGCCAAGAGGCAAGCAGTCATCTGTACCTAAGACCACCAGCTCCGCCTCCAAACTCCGCCCCCCCGACCCTGGCTCCCGCTTTCTGTCTCAAGGCTGTTCCTGGTGCCGGACTGGTAGGAGAAAAGCTCCCTGCCCGAGGCCGCTCCTGGTAAGCCACAAACTCTCTGTCACAGCAGGGAGTAAAAGAATACACTGCCTAGCGAGTATAGTGTTCCAGATGTGCTGCTGACTGTCACTCTGCTCCCTCCCATACTACCCCCCCCTCCCATCATGTGTCCCCCCACACTGCCCTCCACTGCCTCCCTCCCATCAAAAACTGTAAAAAAAAACAAAACAAAACTATAAAAAATAAAACTATAAAATAAAATGGTAAAAAATAATAAAAAAATAAAAAAAAACTACTGATCCCATTCTCTGCCCTACCCCGTCCACCACCCTACTGACCCCATCCACCGCCCTACTGACCCCGTCCACCGCCCTACTGACCACGTCCACTGCCCTACTGACCACATCCACTGCCCTACTGACCACGTCCACTTCCCTACTGACCACGTCCACTGCCCTACCATGTCCACTGCCCTACTGAGCCCGTCCACTGCCCTACTGACCACATCCACTGACCTACTGACTACGTCCTCTGTCCTACTGACTACGTCCACTGCCCTACTGACCACGTCCACTGCCCTACTGACCCCGTCCACTGCCCTACTGACCCTGTATATGCCCTACTGACCATGTCCACTGCCCTACTGACCATGTCCATTGCCCTACTGACCACGTCCACTGACCTACTGACCACGTCCACTGCCCTACTGACCACGTCCACTGCCCTACTGACCATGTCCACTTCCCTACTGACCACGTCCACTGACCTACTGACCACATCCACTTCCCTACTGACTACGTCCACTGCCCTACTGACTACGTCCACTGCCCTACTGACTGACATCATTCCCAGTCCACACTGACACCACTGGCTGAACTAGGGTTGCTAAGGTCGCACTTGTGACTGGGCCTTGGCCTTCCCCCACCATGGCGAAGCCCAAGACTGAAGGACTGCACAACATGTGAAAGGATCATGGGATCAGTTGGAAGGGCTTTGGGCTCGCAGGGAATGGCTCAGGTCGGAGGTCAGGGGGGCCCTTCATGATTTCTTGCACCAGGGCCCTGAAGGTTCTAGTTATGCCTCTGGTGTATATATATATATATATATATATATATATATATATATATTACTCTTTTTAAATCATAATCACAACATAAACCACCCAAATGACCCTGATCATACCGTTTATTGCCCCCTTTAACATCAATGACAGCTTGAAGTCTTTTGTGGCATTTGTGGATGAGGCTCTTTATCTTCTCAGATGGTAAAGCTGCTCATTCCTCTTGGCAAAAAGCCTCCAGTTCCTGTAAATTCTTGGGCTGTCTTGCATAAACTGCACGTTTTGAGATCTCCCCAGAGTGGCTAAATGATATTAAGGTCAGGAGACTGAGATGGCCGTTCCAGAACCTTCACTTTATTCTGCTGTAGCCAATGACAGGTCGACTTGTCCTTGTGTTTTGGATCATTGTCATATTGGAATGTCCAAGTACATCCCATGCGCAGATTCCTGGCTGATCATTGCAAATGTTCCTCCAGTATTTTTTGATAACATAATGCATTCATCTTGCCATCAATTTTGACCAAATTTAGTAGTAATGGCTTTCTTCTGGTGACTCGACCATGCAGCCCATCTTTCTTCAAGTGCCACCGTATTGTGCATCTGAAACAGCCACACTACATGTTTTCAGAGAGTCCTGTATTTCACCTTAAGTTATCTGTGGGTTTTTCTTTGCATCCCAAACAATTTTCCTGGCAGTTGTGGCTGAAATTTTAGTTGTTCTACCTGACCGTGGTTTGGTTTCAACAGAACCCCTCATTTTCCACTTCTTGACTAGAGTTTGAACACTGCTGATTGGCATTCTCAATTCCTTGAATATCTTTTTATATCCCTTTCCTGTTTTATACAATTCAACTACCTTTTCCCGCAGATCCTTTAACAATTCTTTTGCTTTCCCCATGACTCAGATTCCAGAAACGTCAGTGCAGCACTGGATGAAAGATGCAAGGGTCTGTCAGGAGTCCAGAAATGCATTGGCCTTTTATACACACACACTAATTACAAGCAAACAGATCACAGATGAGGATGGTTACCTTTAACAGCCATTAAAACTCCTTTGTGTCAACTTGTGTGCATGTTATCAGGCCCAAATCACTAGGGTATGTAAACTTTTGATCAGGGTCATTTGGGTAGTTTTTGTTGTCATTATGATTTAAAAAGAGTAAACACAGTTGATTGATAATAAATGGCTTCAACCAAACACTAACCATGAGTAAAAGAAAAGTTTTTTGTTATCATTCATATTCTCTGAAAAATGGCCAAGAAATCATAAATTCTGCCAGGATATGTCAACTTATGAGCACAACTGTATATATACATATATACACTATATTGCCAAAAGTATTGGGATGCCTGCCTTTACACGCACATGAACTTTAATGGCATCCCAATCTTAGTACATAGGTTTCAATATTGAGTTGTCTCACCCTTTCAAGCTATAACAGCTTCAACTCTTCTGGAATGGCTGTCCACCAGGTTTAAGAGTGTGTTTATGGGAATGTTTGACCATTCTTCCAGAAGCACATTTGTTAGGTCAGGCACTGATGTGGATGAGAAGACCTGGCTCACAGTCTCTGCTCTAATTCATCCCAAAGGTGTTTTATCGGGTTGGGGCCAGGACTCTGTGCAGGCCAGTCAAGTTCCTCCACCCCAAACTCGCTCGTCCATGTCTTTATGGACCTTGCTTTGTGCATTGGTTCAAATCATCTGGTGGAAGGGGATTATGGTGTGGGGTCGTTCTTTAGGGGTTGTGCTTGGCTCCTTAGTTTCAGTGAAGGGAACTCTTTAGGCGTCAGCATACCAAGACTTTTTGGACAATTTCATGCTCCCAACTTTGTGGGAACAGTTTGGGGATGGCCCCTTCCTGTTCCAACATGACGGCGCACCTGTGCACAAAGCAAGGTCCATAAAGACATGGATGAGTGAGTCTGGGGTGGAGGAACTTGACTGGCCTGCACTGAGCTCTGGCCTCAACCCGATAAAACACCTTTGGGATGAATTAGAGCGGAGACCTGTGAGCCAGGCCTTCTCGTCCAATATCAGTGCCTGACCTCAAAAATGCGCTTCTGGAAGAATGGTAAAACATTCCCATGGACACACTCCTAAACCCTGTGGGCGCCTTCCCAGAAGAGATCAGCTCCCCTCTCTCCTCATTGGCTCACTGATATTGATTGTGCGGGAGACAATGTTGCTCGCTGCTGTCTCAACCAATTAAGAGGGAGAGTCCCAGACAGTCGAGGCTCTTGTGCAGCATCGCTGGATCGAGATGGGGCCCAGGTAAGTATTAGGGGGGCTGAGGGAGGCTGCTGTTTCTGCCTTTAGAACCACTTCAATGGAGATTGTACAGTCAGAGTGTATAGTGTATGACCAATCAAGGGCCTGCCATACATGGTTCGAATCTCGGCCGGTTCGGGAGAGACCGGCCCATATTCAAACCATTAATGGGCAGGGTGAATGTATCAAGTTGATTGGTCAATCAACTTGGGTACAATCAGCCTCCGATTATTGCAAGCAGAGGAGTCCCTGCTGCCAGAATACAAAAGCAACATGGGGGCGATTCCTGAATCCACCGTGCTTGTGCTTGTCTAGGGAATTGGAGAATGGAGAATTACTTACCTGATCTTCTGATCCTCCCTGCACTAGACCGGTCCCTGTAGCTCCTGGCCCCTCCTCCCCCCACGGTCTAGTGGTCTTTTGCTATGGACCGTTTCTGATGTCATCACGCCCATAGACCTGCTCTGGACTTGAGGACATCAGGAACAGTCCACTGCTGGATTGTGAGGAAGTGCCTTTTGCAGGTGGAGTGGAGGATCGGGTAAGTACAAGCTTTCTTTAATCCCCTAGACAAAAACGAGCAGTTGCCCCGTGCAGTACAGGCACAGACCAACTGCATGGGAAAACCTTTTTTTTTGCCTGGAGTTGAGCTTTAATAAAAAACATTTTTTTCAGCCCAGGAAATAGCCTATTAACATTTATTTATACACAGCTATGCAAATTGTATTATATAGTTAAGCTTTCAGTTCAATGAACCCGCATATATTTGCTGGCTGTCCTGATATCTTTCTTCAACAAACAACTTACAGCTAATTCTTTTCGCTCTCTAGGTTTCATTCTTAGGAAGTCTTATTAGTCAGTGATGGTAAAATGAGTTTCTGTGTTCTAGAATCCACCTTAGTATCTGTTAAAGGATATCACACGCATGATCTAGCTAAGAAACCTCACCCTGGAGTCTGTCCATGCATTGATTTTGTGTTCCTGCATGTCAACAAGTAACATTAGATAGGAATTACAAGCTGCATGTGGAGGAGATACAAGGATCTCTACTGACATATGGAGCAGAACTAGGCTACCGACAGCTATGAGGACATAAATCTCCACTGTGGTTTTGCTTAAAGGACAAGTTCACTTAATACATATACCACCCTCCCTAGCCCTCTGGATTTGCCTAAGCTAGCAATCCTTTGCTGGGTGCTTACCTACCACTTTTATTGGTGGCAACTTCCCACCTTTTTGCCATCCCTAAAAATCTAGTCCAGCACTGGTTACAGTACTAGTATAGAACTAGTAGGAGGAAACCTTTCCTCAGTCTTCTCTCTCCCAGTGATACAACTTTACAGCTTAGTAGCAAGTCAAAGGTAAAAACCTTCAGCCTTTAGAACCACTTTAAGCCAGTACACAATCTCTAACCATCTGCTATATTATGATCTCAGTCTCTGACCATCACCTACATGTATATCATGGCCATGGTCTCTGACCATCTCCTATATCATGTTAACAGTCTCTGACCATCACCGATATCATGGTCACAGTCTCCGACCATCTCCTATATCATGGTCACAGTCTCTGTTAAATCTATTATATAATGGTCACAGACTCTGGCCATTTCATATATCGTGTTCACAGTCTCTGACCATTGCCTATATTATGTTCACAGTCTCTGACCATCTCTTATATCATGGTCACAGCCTCTGACCATCTCTTAAATCATGGTCACAGTATCTAACATCTCCTATATTATTGTCAAAGTCTCTGACTACTATATCATGTTCACAGTCTCTGATCATCACCTATATCATGGCCATGGTCTCTGACCATCCCCTATATCATGTTAACAGTTTCTGACCATCACCTATATCATGTTCATAGTCTCTGACCATCTCCCAAATCACGGTCACAGTGTCTAACTGCCTTTTATATCATGGTTTACAGCCTTGGACCTTCTCCTATATCATAGTAACAGTCTCCAAATATTTCTTAAATCATGGTCACAGTATCTAACATCTCCTATATCATGGTCACAGTCTCTGACTATCTACTATATCATGTTCAGTCTTTGACAATCTCCTGGTTATCATGATTCTGTATTCAGTAGGAGCTACTAAGCATCCTTTTGGTCTCTTAAAAACTCCAGCACTCGCTGGGAGGAGAAGATCATTGGTGTAACTGGGGGAAGGCTGTCTGCACCGTTACCACGTCTTAGGGGTGCTCCTGTGTGGCAGCGGGCTATATTCAGAGTAACAGTGATGTGCTGATTCTCATTGATCTGTTCTTGTGATGGGATTAGGACAGAGCAGCTAATGGAAGACCTGTGGGTGGTGCAGCTCCCCTCTGTTGCCTGATTATTGGTTCTTTGCGCCCTTGAGGGCATTAGCCTGTGTCTGGTAGTGAGGAGGAGTCATGTCATGAGAAGAGGTGGAACTGCACAGACTACAGAGATTTCTGGAAGTGAGGAGCTGTCTACTGTGTGTGGCCCTTATAGAGGACCTGTTATGAGGGCCCCCCCACTAGTACTGTAGCACATGATTGTACAGTGTGTGTCTGGGCTCTGATATATCCTACTGGAATGGGGATCAGAGGTGGAGGAAGCACAGATTCAAGAATTAATTTAGGTGGAAATAAACTGTATCTGAGCAGCACAAACTGAAAATGCAATTTAATTCATTTTTAATATTCAAAGCAAACTCACCCATCGATCGATGTCTCCATGCTTTATTTTGTTGAGAAATCACTTTGAAATGTGGCATTTACTCCCTGGAATCCACCTGCCCTTAGCTCAAGCATGTGTAGCACCCTGGAGTTTAGGCAGGGTTGCTCCTAAATTTACTTGCCAGGTATAGCTACCTTGGCTAATTGTTGAGGATCAATTGATTTCACTCTAAGTCTGTAGTTGCTGCACTTCTTTCTTTTGCCGTTAGGTGGCCAGGTACCTGGTCGCATTAGATATGAGAAGGGCACTGCAAGGTCAGATTATGGGTATATGGGGTATCCCAGCCAATGGGCATGGGTTTTCTTAAATTCCTTGGCCTGTTGGGAGAATCTATATATTTGGGTGGAGTCAGGTGATCAGGGCTCTGTGCCACCTGGAAGGGCTGTCTCGAGAAGCAAGAGAGCAGTGCAGGGTTGGGATTGCAGCTTGCAGTCCAACTAGAAGTGACGGTTCTGCCGGCCAGAGAACCTGTCGTGGTTGGAGGTAGAGGGGAAGCTGTCACCACTAAGGGACCAACTGCCTCATTACCAGGGACCACAGTGAGTAGCTGAAGTAAGTATCAGAGCAGTATTCTCACCAACTGGGGACGGTGAAGAATCTGGAAACTTCAGTGGGTATCAAGCCAGGGACCCAGCCAGTGGAGGTTACGCTTGCAGAGCAGTCTTGGGTGTTAAGCCAGGGTCCGAGCAGGCCAGTGGGGTGAAGCTTGAGGAGTATCTTGAGTGCCAAGCTAGGGACCCAGCAGAGAAGCAAGGGTGAGACTTGAGGAAGATACTACAGTAAAGATTGGAAGCGTCAAGGGATTCAGTGGCAGAGAATCATCTATTTTAGTGAGAGAGACTGGGAGCTCAGTGATCTGAAGAACTACAAGAAGTGATTGTAGTGGAAGTGAAGGAACTGTTACATGCAGAAGTGGTGTCTTGCTGGATGCCTTTTCCCTGCATGGCTGTCCTCCTGTTGAAGTCTCAGAGTCTGCCAATTAATCTTGCAACTACCCAAGGGTGTGCTGGCCCTAACCCTCTCTCCCAAAGTTCTATTAAGAGAAATAAAAATCTATTTTGCATTCAAGAAGTGTCTTGGGCACCCAATGACTTTAACTACTTTGCACCCACTATGCCTCACAACCCACCATATACAGAAGGATGTCAGCTGTCTCTGGCCCTGGAGGTTCTCATTAGACCGAAGGAGGCCTGGGACCTTGCTACACATGCATGCAGAAGGGTGTGCTTAGCTGAGAAAGCCCCTCCTCCCCTGCACCAGATGAAAGAAAACAAAAGAAAACAAAATGCCCATGAAGACTCCTGGGATGTCTGACATCCTTTTGGCCTTTTGAAGCAACTGAAGAAATTAAAAAAATAAAATAAAAAAAAACAAGTAAATATATTATACCTTCCTATGTATTTACTAATGATAGCATCATAAGGATTAAAAATGGCTATATAGAATAGAATAGATATATATAATAGAGTTTAGTTCCACTTTAAGCAATAGATTCTTACATTGCAGATCTTCAGGTACAGCTTCCCCTCCAGGAAGGATAACAGTGAGCAGCAGAGTGGTGATATCACCAAATCAACACTGTGAAGGCTTTCCTGTTCCCTTTTTATAACTTAATGTTTACCTGTTGTTTTGGAGGCAGGTAGTCATGTAGGTAACATATAAACACTGCTCCAGGTTGGCCCACCTTGTACACTAGCCCCCTAACTGTACCATTAGGTGCAGGTCCAGTTCACAGCCATGGATACTTCAATACATGAAAGGAGGTAGATGAAAAATACAGTGAAATTTATTAAAGAAACTCCATAATACAAAACATTACAGCTCAAAGCAGTAAATACGTTTCATGCAATATGAGCTTAATTATAACGTTAAATGGTTAAATGACCTGATGCACAAACTATGACACCTGGTGCTTCCAAACACTAATACATTTCACTCCCACATGGAGCTTTTTTGCAGAGCTCACTACAGTGAATGGCTCCCCTTTTTTCCTAAGTAATAGAACAGGAAGTACTTGAAGCTGCCAGGCACCAGGAGCCTGCTTCTGTTGTCAGAGGAACTACTGGGTGCTGGTACCTGTATCGGAATATGATGGTTTGACTGGTTACTAATACACTTTAAAACAATTTTATTACAGACTCCAATTTATAGACTTATGTACAGGCTGTGACAAAATAGTTATAAAAAAGGATCAGATCATTTGGTTTCACATTAAGCCCTGGTTTACATACATGAGCCAGCATACATCATGGGCACAGCAGCCTGCTCCATGGGTGATGATACATTGAGGGTTTGCTGAAGTGCCACGCGTTTCTGTGCGGGTCGGGAACGCACATGAATAAGCTTGCATTCCCAACTCGCTCTAGTGTAAACCTAGCTTAAAGAGAGTAGCGCTACACCCTAGAGGGCCAAGAAGTTTTGGGTCCTCCTAATCCTGCACAGCCAGGCAACATGCATTTTTCCAGCTTGCATTCTTAGTATATAACAGTCCTTGGCATTGTTTTTATGTTTTATTGGGGGAATATAAACTTGGATGAAGATAAGGGGGTTATGGGGTGCCCAAACTGAGCAGTGGTGGCTGGTGTTTTTTCTTTGGGGGGGGGGGGGGACGGCAAACAATCCATCCGCCGCCACCCTCCTTGGTCGGGTCACAGACGGCACAGTCAGGGCCCCATCAGGGTCCAGCACTTACCGCATCTTGTGGGCAGTGCTCCAGGCGGCGGCTTCTCTCTGGGCTGTGGGTGGGTGCTGACTCGGTTCCCCAGCGTTTCCTCCCTCCTCCTCCTGGCGGCCAATCCGATCAGATCTCCTTTTGACCAATCGGGTGACGGGTCTCATGACCCGCTTCCTAGTGTTCCTAGTCCTAATAGTGTTCACTATTGTCACACAACTGGGTGGGCTTGGGGCGCAGTGCTCTGCGCCCCAAGCCCACCTTTTTTTAAGCCTATTAGAGCCTCTGGCTCTAATCACATATCTAAAACCCCCCCACTGGAATCCATGCATGGATAAGGGGGGCAGTGCCCGTCGCCCCTAATGGACCGGCCGCCACTGAAACTGAGTTCAGCAACAACCTGGAAGACAACTTCTCTATGTACAACTTGTAGTGAAAAGGATCCTGGACTGTACACCCCCTGGAATAATATCAGCCCTTAATGGATCAGTAGCGAATATCTCATCTGCTCTCAGGAGCTCTATATCCCTTTAGTGGAAAGGACAAAGTCCCAACTGTATGCAGTAGCTCTATGTCCCCTTTACTGGAAACTTCAAGAACCTTCTAGAAGCTAGTGGGCGGTGACAGAGGCCTGACCCACATAGCCCTCCAGCCTTACCTAAACTAGAACCCCACAGCCATGCACACTTTAGCTATTTGTGAGCCAAACTAAATTTACCTAACTATGTACACTAGGGCGTGCTACAGGACCATTGTATGTATCTTGACAGATTGCCTTTACTGTCACCATTTCGCAGCATTTGTTCTAATCTTAAACTGGCGACACTCTAGCAGATTTCTGAATGAACATTCGTCCAAAAATTCTGATAAGTACATTTGATGACATGATGACTGTCATTCCAAAGTACTCAAAATGTAATTTGCTTTTAAGATTCGATTTAACTTTTGATCTTCCCAAAGAAAAATCGCATACACTGTTAAAAATTTGCTCTTTCGAGTAAGCGTTTACCTCCGGCTCCTTTTAATTTCCTCACGGCCCTTTGCATTTTCACTGCGGTCAAAAATGAATGCTGACCCCACTATCGTTTTAAAAAAATCAAATTAACTAAAAACGAGAATTTTCAAATGCACTGGTGGATGCCCAATTTTACATTCATGAAAAGGAAAATTTTAAAGATTATTATTGTTCCAACAATGAAGCAGAAACAATTTTTGCCTTGTCTACTGAACATTTGTTATTATGTATGTGTGGGTGATGGCTATGCTGTCTTCTCATTAAAAATATATACAGTGGATATAAAAAGTCTACACACCCCTGTTAAAATGTCAGGTTTCTGTGATGTAAAAAATGAGCCAAAGATAAATTATTTCAGAGCTTTTTCCACCTTTATTGTGACCTATAAACTGTACAACTCAGTTGAACAACAAACTAAAATCTTTTAGGTGGAGGGAAGAAAAATAAAAAAGTAAAATAATATGTTTGCATAAGTGTGCACACCCTTAAGCTAATACTTTGTTGAAGCACCTTTTGATTTTATTACAGCACTCACTCTTTTTGGCTGTGAGTCTATCAGCATGGCACATCTTGACTTGGCAATATCTGCCCACTCTTCTTTGCAAAAACACTCCAAATCTGTCAGATTGTGAGGGCATCTCCTATGCACAGCCCTCTTCAGATCACCCCACAGATTTTCAATCAGATTCAGATCTGGGCTCTGGCTGGGCCATTCTAAAACTTTAATCTTCTTCTGGTGAAGCCATTCCTTTATTGATTTGGATGTATGCTTTGCGTCGTTGTCATGCTGAAAGATGAAGTTCATGTTCAGCTTTCTAGCAGGAGCCTGAAGGTTTTGTGCCAATATTGACTGGAATTTGGAACTGTTCATAGTTTCCTCTACCTTGACTAAGGCCTCTGTTCCAGCTGAAGAAAAACAGCCCCAAAGCATCATGCTGCCACCAGCATGCTTCACGGTGTGTATGGTGTTCTTTTGGTGATGTGCAGTGTTGTTTTTTTGCGCCAAACATATCTTTTGGAATTATGGCCAAAAAGTTCAACCTTGGTTTCATCGGACCATGACATATTTTCCCACATGCTTTTGGGAGACTTCAGATGTGTTTTTGCAAAATTTAGCCGGGCTTGGATGTTTTTCTTGGTCCGTCTTGCCACTCTACCCCATAGCCCAGACATATAAAGAATATGGGAGATTGTTGTCACATGTACCACACAGCCTGTACTTGTCAGATATTCCTGCAGCTCCTTTATTTGTTGATGTAGGCCTCTTGGCAGCCTACCTGACCAGTTTTCTTCTCGTCTTTCATTAATTTTGGAGGGACGTCCAGTTCTTGGTAATGTCACTGTTGTGTCATATTTTCTCCACTTGATAATGACTGTCTTCACTGTGTTCCATGGTATATCTAATGCCTTGGAAATTCTTTTGTACCCTTCTCCTGACTAGTAACTTTTAACAATGAGATCCCTCTGATGCTTTGGAAGCTCTCTGCGGACCATGGCTTTTGCTGTAGAATGAGATTAAGAAAATGTCAGGAAAGACCTACTAGAACAGCTGAACTTTATTTGGGGTTAATCAGAGGCACTTTATATAATGGCAGGTGTGTACTGACTCCTATTTAACATGAGTTTGAATGTGATTTCTTAATTCTAAACACAGCTACATTCCCAGTTATAAGATGGTGTGCACACTTATGCAACCACATTATCTAATTTTTTTATTTCTACTTCGCCCCCCTAAAAGATTTTGTTTTTCAATTGAGTTGTACAGTTTATAGGTCACATTAAAGGTGGAAAAAAGTTCTGAAATTATTTATTGTTGTCTAATTTTTTTACATCGAAGAAACCTGACATTTTAATAGGGGTGTGTAGACTTTATATATCCACTATACATGCGACTCTGCTTAAAAAAAACGATTGGATGATTGAAAATCAGTCATAAAAACGCTGTAATTATACTTGTCTATAAACTGCTGGAAGCATTTGAGGAATGTCAGTCCCCTTTGACTTATAATAACGTGACAAGTCCATTGGAATGTTCTTAATTAAAGGTCATCCTGGAATTTACGTCATAATTCTGGCACTCTAAAGTACACAAAAACTGGAAAAGATTACATTTTGTCAATATTTTTCTTTATTGTGCCCTATAAAATAATAATTTATTGCCTACCAGGCCCAAGCTGGCTGGGCTGACTGGCCATTGTGACATTCTCCAGAAGGGCTGTTGGGTGTGGAAGTATATGTAGGCTGGCATGGGCTCCACTGCATGAGGCCTTTTTCACATGTGCCTATAGATGCATTTTTGCCAAGTTTTTTTAATGCTCCTTTACCACCTGCCAATGTGCTAGGTAATTAAAACAATGGTATGTGGGCAGGACAGTACACAGAAGAGCATTAGTGTTGCTTGCATTCTGTTGCTTCAAAAATTTTAGGGCATATCACATTCTCTAGGCTTTGCCGCAAGTTGCCACCTTTTGAAGACAACTGTAGGGTTCCAAAAATTTGCCAATAGCGAGCACTGTAAGCCTGGGTTCACACTTGCACGCCGCGGGACACCGCATTAATTTGGACATAAATCACAGTGCATTTCTATTCAAATCACATGCGATTATTTGCAGTGCACTTTGAACCCATTCATTTTTGTATGGGCTCAATTCGCACCATACCGCACTAAAAAGGTGCGGGCATCTTTTTTTTGCCGCACCGGAATTGGATCGCATGGGTGTTCACACCCATGCAATCCAATTTTAGCAATCGCACTGTGTTATGCAACCTTTTTTGGGTCAATTTAACATTGACACCGGTGGCCGGCAGATCACATGAACAGAATGTGATTTCAATGCGGTGCGGAAAACACTCAGGATTTGCTGTGTTTCTTGCACCGCATATATGTGAACCGGGGCTAAACAGCACTAGACCACTCATGTCAGCAGTTCTTGGTCCCTCCTCCTACTTATAGTATAGGGTATGCATGGACAGCTCAGTCAGTATACTGTATATTGTAAAGACAATTGCAAACAGGTAGGTACGTTTATTTTGTATATATATATTTATATATATATTTTTTTTCTATGTATTTATAAGTTTATTTTGTTGCAGAAGACATAGCACAGTCTCTTCTACAATAAAGAACCCATCTGCTTTAAATTGTTTTCACTTTAGTGAACTTGTTGTTTTACCCTCCCTGGGTACTAGAGCATGATGGTCAGCATGACACCCAGAAGATATATTATCCTCCATGCTTGCATAGTGTTTATAGTGTGCATAAACAAAAGCAAAGAGCCTTAATGAGACATACACTTAGATTAAAATTGAAAACCTGCAGTGCAATCTTTATTGATGCAAACACTGATAGATGGACAGATGTTTCTGTAGGGCAGGGGCACAGGAGTACCCAGTGTAGTTCCCCAAACTGGCCACTAGATGTCACCATAGTTGGGGAACTCGTAAACACAGTGTAAATGCCTAGGCAGCAGCTAGAGGTCGCCAGAGCAGTGAGTGGGGTGTAGCATAGGTAGTGAGGTAGTGCCAGCCCTGCCCCTGCCAGTGATGGCATCTTAGGTACAGGGCACTGTATATATATAGTCTGGCAGGAGTACACCTAGAGGTGGTTGATGTAAATTTTGAGGATCTAGCTTCTGGAAGGCGCTACCTATTAGGTGGGAAGCAAGAAAGATGGGCCTACTCACATACCTTTGGCTGGCCTGGAAAATTTCCTAAAAGTATGGGCTGCTCCTTGACTTGGCTTTCATCTCTGCTATTATCTGTTTTCAAAAAGGAATGTGCAGTTGTAGGCAGGTGCCTAAATGTTAATTGTAAAATGTATATTGCCAATAAAGAGTTAATGTTTTGTGCTTTTGGGGTTACCAGTGTGTGCTGTGTTGTGTCTCCTGCATGTGTCACTTCCTGTCCTCTGAAGGGGATATATGAAGGAGGAGGCCAGCCCTCATGATCATACAGCCATGGTGACTGTGCAGTAAGGACCATACATACATCTTAGGATGTGATCAGGAGTGTGTGGGTGGAGTTATCCCACAATAGGAGACTGACATGGGATGGAGGACTGAGTTGCTAGGTTTTATCTTGTGGGGACACTAATGCATTTTAAGGTATGAGCACCACAACACAGCACTTATTTAAAGAGGTCAGGATGAATCATGTACTGCATGTAGAATGCTGCATCAAGTTAACACCTGTTTTGCTGAAAACACATAAAGTGGAGCCCCAGGCTCCTTCAGAATAAAATTAAAAGTCAGCAGCTACAAATACTTTAGCTGCTGACTTTTAATATTAGAACACTTACAAATCCAGTGATGCCTTCACCCAAGTCGATTTTTCAATCAGCCCTGGTGTTATGCCGCCGCCATCTCGACTATGGGAAACCGGCAGTGAAGACTTGTAGCTTCACAGCTGGATCACTACTGCACATGCGCAAAGCCTGCTGCACTTTAGGAATGGCCAGGCGGCAGGGGGAAGGATGAGGGGGACCAAACTTTTGCCTAAGATAGCCACAGCGAGCTCAGCCGGATTTGGGAGCAGGTACTTGTCAAAACTGGGTACCAGCTCCCCTCTCCTCCCCCCCGAAAGGTGCCAAATGTGGCAGCGGAGGGGGGAGGAGGCAAACAAGCGGAGCTTCCCCTATTGGGTGGAGCCCCGCTTTAAATAATGTCTGTAATGGAAGACAAACCATTTTGTAAAGAAGTTAGTGGTTGTGACAAATTGCTTGGTCTGATTCTTGTGGAGAAGAGTGGGCCTTTACAGTGAATATGAACTGAGGAACAAAATGTACAACTACAAGTGAACGCTTTGGGTTGTAAAGTGAGTGGAGTATTTGGAAGGAGCAGCCAGCTCGGGACTCGGGAGAGGGAGCGCTGGTGGCCACTGGCCAGTATTAGAGGTTCGTTGGGGAAGGGTGATCTGGCATGTCATGTACCCTGCTGAACGGTTAGGCCCTATCTTAGGGCGCACTGCAGAACGGAACTGTTCCTAGGGACCTGACCTGGAACCATGGTGTGCAAGACCTCATGGATGTACTGTATGTGCGATGGCTCCCCTCCCAGACTACGGGCTGACATGGTGCAGAAGTGTGTGGTGAAGAGCTGGTGGAAAGAGATCAGCGCTCAGTGCTGTTCTCCTCAAAATACTCTGTAGGCAGTGTCTGGACAGGTGTCACTGGCCAGTGTAAAAGACATTATCCTTCCATATGTGGGGCTGGGTGAAGTAATTTGGCCAATTTGGCCAAAATTAGCAGCATGTAGTTCCCACAAGCTAACATGGTCACTGCTGGGATGATTGAGAAGCGTGTAAATATGTAAAGCAACTGTTCTTTGTTAAAGAGTTAAAAGGCTTTTGTTGGGTGGACACTTCCTTTTCCTACCCTCAAAGTGGTAACATCTTCCGGGAATGAGCAGGTGGTAGGCAAGGTTGCTATTGGGGATCACGGCCATAAGGTCTGAGGAAGGCATGGATTGGGCTGGTTAGACCAGGCTGGAGGGCTCATGGGGGTGCCTCTGTAATGGTGCTCAGGGGAGCATGCTGTGCCTGTAGAGCCTCAGTCCATTTAAGGGGGGCATCCTTTGCTGAACCAGGTCAAAGAGTACAGGTCCACCCCTACCACATGGTGTACATGAAGGACATGCTCCCCAGCACATGGCTAGGCCAGTGACACAGCATTTCCATTTTTTGTGATTTGCTAACATTATTTTTTAGCACATATTTACATCCCGTTTATGTAATACATCATATGCTACATCACACCTGGAATGTACAGAAAATCTTACAGCAGAGTGCAGACATTTCTGCAATGAAATACAGTGAAACTTAGCAATGAATATACAGTATAGACACAATAAATTATTCATGAAATGCAAACCTCACAAAATATTGAGTTGCAGCTTGGAACAATGAATGTTTATCGAACTCCAATAATAGAATCTCACGGTTCCACCTGGTCATTAATCATTGGCTTTGAGTACATGTTAAAGGATGGCTCCAACCATACAGGTAAAGCACGTATAAAACTCTTTTATCACCCAAAAGATTTATTATTTGTCTTCCTTTCATTTTACTCCTGAATGGAGCACAGAGAAAGGCATGTCATTCTGTTTGTAGCTTTCACGTTTGTCTTCTGGCATCTAGGGATGTATATTATGATGTATATGATGGCAATCTTGGGTCAGCTCTATGGCAGCAAAACTAGAGAGGGAAAAACCAAGCCTCTAAGATTACAAACTATGGTCAGTGGGGCTCTGGGAAGATGTCCCCACCGGGAGAAGACAGTGATTATTGCTAGTGGCTATAACAGCTGCTAGCGATAATAGCAAGAGAATCCGGCAGGCTGGTTCTACCCAAGTTGATTAATCAATCAACTTGGTACATTCAGCCTGCCCACTAACGTCTCGAGATTCGAACCATGTATGGCCGGCTTAAGTTTACCTAAAACAAAAAAAACAAAAAAAAACAAAAAGGGCTTATTACTTACCTTCAGTGAGATGTGTCTCTTGTTCTTGTGTCTCCTCCTTTTGCCAAAATCTTCCTCCTCCAATGTCCCCACCCCTGCCGCCGAAATATTCAGTTGCAGCGGGTGTTAATAGAGCTGAGCTAGCTCTCACAGGCACTCATCAGGAAAGCCCAACTATGCCCACCCTTTCCACCCGGCTCTTCCATTCACAGAAACCTTTACTACAGCTTCTGTGAATGAAGCAGGATCTATGAATGGAGAACAGGTGGATGATTGATAGGCCCCCTATTCCATTCTTAGATCATGTTTCATTCATGGAAGCTGTAGTAACAAGATCTATGAATGGAGCCGCAGGGTGGGCATAGTCTGGCACTCTTGACACAGTTCCCCAAAATTTATTTTTCCCCGCTACCTCGGAAAATTGCAAGAGTGGGGAGCAGTGGCGATTGTCCATGCAGGGCCCCTAATCCATGCGCCCGGCCCCTTCTCTCTATGCAGGGTGCCGGACGCATGGATTTCAATGGGTTTTTTTTTTCTTTTTGGAAGCACATGATTAGAGGCCAAGGCTCTAATTGGCTTCAAAAAAGGGTGGGCTCGGGGCACAGAGCACTGCACCCTGAGCCCACCCAGTTGTGTGACAATAGTGACAATAATTAATATTCGCTATTGTCGTCCTGATTCTCCTCCTGGCCAGTGAGGAAGTGGGTCCTGAGACCTGATTGGCCAGGGAGTCTTAGGACTCCCGGCCAATTGGGTCTCAGGACCCACTTCCTGTTCGGCCAGGAGGAACGACAGTTCGACCGGGAGGAGATGCCCCGGATCTTCCCTCGGCTGGAGCGAGGAGCAGTAGACCTACCCCTTGTCCTTGATCCTTGTCATCTCCTAAGGTAAGGCCGTCTTCCCGTTCATCTCCCGCGGGGGGGTGGGGGTGGGGTGACGGGGTGCTAGTGAGGGGGAGAAGTTTGTTTTCCACCCCCCCCCAAAATATTGAGCACCTGTCACCACTGGTGGGGAGGCAACGAAGGAGGAAGATTTCAGGGAAAAGGGGTACACAGCAGCACAAGGGACACATCTCACTAAAGGTAAGTAATGTCCCTTGTGCTGATTTTTTGTTTTAGGTAAACTTAGTGTAGCACCCTGAAGTTTAGGCAGGGTTGCTCCTCACAAATTTACTTGCCAGGATTAATTTTCCTGGTTGATTGTTAGAGATCCATTGATTTCTCTCTAAGTTTGGCCTTGTTGCACTTTTCTCTTCTACCACTAGGTGGCTGGGTACTTGGTGGTACTAGATATGAGAAGGGCAATGCCAGGTCAGTTTATGGGTATATGGGGGTGTGACGAACGCGGGTGTCAGATCCCTGCCCTCCTCGCTAACTCGCGACAAAGGACCAGCCAACCTCACACCACCTTGTCACTTACGTAACAATGCCACTCTCAGCTGCACCCAGCACAAAGATTTTCCAGCTTGCAGGACCACAATCTAGGTGCGAGCAGCCTGAGAGTGATTGTCACTGGGCTAATTACACAACTAACCCTTTAACTGCCACCACCCCCGTTTAAAAGACCGAGCCGGGGGAGACTCGTAATTTTGCAATACCAATTATAATTTTAGAATAAGCGTCTGCCACACACACTGTCACCACAGACAGGTCTGCTCAGAGTCTTACTCTACAACAGTAGCGCCCTTCAAGAGGCAGGTTCGTTTATAGCTTGCATTAAGAGCTTTAGAGACAAGGTTAACACTTTTCAACATAAGGGTTTATTATGAAAAGGTCAAAGTTGATGCAAATAAAATATTTACAGAAAAAAGATGTTTCAAAAAATAAAGACAATATACAGCCACAAAGCAATAAGGTAGAATTGGGAAGAAAGAATACTTGCAATTAATGTCTGAGGGTTGATCAGAGGTCGATCGATGAGCTAGGTAATCGGTTCTCGACTTGGCAGATGTTACTTCTTGGATGGTAAAAGGAGAACTCCCCATTGTCTTGGCATCTCCTCTTTTCTGTCAAATCAAAGGGGGTGTTGACAGCGACCAGTAACCAATCATCTGGCCAGCTGGTTTTAGGGGTTGGTTGCTGGGAGGTGTCTACACTCATTACCACGTCCCAGGTGACTTTGTAATACATACTCATATATCTGCATCTGTAGTGTTTACAGACTCCAAATATCCATATTCTTATTCAACTTGAGATTTCCTTCAAAACAAGTCTAAACATGCTATGTCTATAACGTATAGCCTGCTTTGGAGGAATAAGTGGTCCCAGGGGTTTCCCATATGACCTGACACAGGGGTGTCTGGACTTGAAACGTTCCCTATTATCTGAGGAAGCTAAATATGTCCAGATTATGGCTGTGCGATTACTAAGTCAGGAGTTATGAAACATGATGAAATTTCATACTTATTCCACTGAGGTGTATTCAGACATTTTTACGACCGAGGCCTGTTAGGTCTCTGAATGGGGAGGGTGACAGTTTTACGACAGGCCTGAACTGTTTTCTCTGTTGAGATAACCTTTTCTGTTGAACTTAAAAAGCTTTGAATTCCTAAGGTGGGGAAGACGGAGTTCAGAGTTCTCTGTGAGGTTACATGGTTAGCAAAACTGTCATGGCTACTTCCACACAAGATGGCAGCTAGCTACAGCTTTTCATGTCCCATACGTGATATCGTTACACCTCCCCCCTTAGGTGGTTGCATGGGAGGGAACTACAATTTCCCTCCTGACGCAACCGACTCCTGCGGGCTCGGCTTGTCGTGACAGCCCATCAGCATTGCCATGGGCGCTGCCTTTCTTATGCTGGATGGTGAAATCGTATTGCTGAAGAATTAGGCTCCACCGAAGTAGTTTGCCATTCTCCCCAGCAACACGATTTAGCCAGCTCAAGGGATTGTGATCTGTGATCACAGTGAAGTGCCGTCCATAAAGGTACGTTTGTAACTTCTGGAGAGCCCACACGATCGCAAGACACTCCTTTTCGATCGTGGCATATGCTACTTCCCTGGGAAGCAGCTTCCTGCTCAGGTAGAGGATGGGATGCTCCTCTCCGGCCTCGTCCTCCTGGCTCAGGACTGCACCCAATCCAAAGGCAGAGGCATCCGTCTGCACAAGGAAACGGCGGGTGAAGTCTGGAGCCTGAAATGCCTGCTCACATTCTGGTGTCCAAGACACCACCTTGGGCAGTTTCTTTTTGGTTAGGTCAGTCAGAGGTTTGGCCAGGCCACTATAGTTACATACAAATTTCCTATAGTAGCCAGCGGTCCCCAAGAAAGACATAACCTGCTTTTTGGTTTGAGGGGTAGGCCAGGCCAGGATGGCCTCAACCTTCCCTGTCTCGGGTTTCAGGGTACCTCCTCCTACCTGGTGTCCCAAGTACTGCACATCAGTCATGCCAATCTGACACTTACTGGGTTTGACAGTCAGATTGGCGGCTGTCAGTTGGTCTAGGACCTGTGACAGGTGCACCAGGTGTTCTTCCCAGGTAGGGCTGAACACGGCGATGTCATCCAGGTAGGCTACGGCAAAGGTTTCCAGCCCCTCCAGTAAGTCATTCATGACTCTCTGGAAGGTAGCTGGGGCATTCTTCATCCCAAACGGCATGACGGTAAACTCGAACAATCCGAATGGGGTGATGAAGGCCGACTTTTCCCGAGCCTCAGGGGCCAGAGGAATTTGCCAGTACCCCCTGCTCAGATCCATGATTGTTATATAACGGGCGGCCGCCAGCCTATCTAACAACTCATCAATCCGGGGCATAGGGTAGGCATCTGCAGTAGTGATGGCATTCAGTTTCCGGTAGTCCACACAGAACCTGGTCGTCTGGTCCTTTTTGGGAACCAAGACTACTGGGGACGCCCAGGCACTGTGGGACTTCTGAATCACCCCCAGCTGCAGCATTTCCTCCACCTCCCTTTTCATGTCGGCCAGCACCTCCAGGGAGACGCGATAGGCCGACTGTTTAATGGGGGGATGTGCCCCGGTGTCCACCTGGTGGACAGCGAGGTGTGTCCTCCCAGGTTTTCCCGTAAACCTGCTACCATGTACTGCCAGCACTCGCTTCAGTCCAGGTACCTGGGTGGGGGTAAGATTGGAGTTTATCAGGAGTTCTGAGTCTACCTCCCTGGTGTCTGCTAGCAGGTCCAGAAGTGGATCAGCCTCCTCTGGCTCTGGCCTGCTGCAGACCGGCATGACATAGGCCGTGCGCTCATGATGGGCTTTGATCATGTTAACATGAATGGCCTTCTGCCGTCTACGCCCTTCTCCCAACCTGACCAAGTAGGTGACATCATTCAGACGCTGGGTGATGGTGTACGGGCCTTCCCATGCTGCTTGGAGCTTGTTCTGCCGCAGGGGAAGCAGAACATACACCTTCTGACCAATGTCATAGGTCCGCTCCCTAGCATTACGGTCATACCACTCTTTCTGCCTGGTCTGGGCCTGGGTCATGTTCTCCCGCACCATTTCCACCAGCGTCTCCATTTTATCTCTGAATTTTAGGACATAATCCACAACCGAGACCTTTGAGTCGGCAATCTTGCCCTCCCAGTTCTCACGGATTAGGTCCAGGGGTCCTCTTACCCTCCGTCCGTACAAAAGTTCAAATGGTGAAAAGCCTGTGGACTCCTGAGGCACCTCTCTGTAAGCAAACAGCAGATGAGGCAGATATCGTTCCCAGTCCTTACCCTGGGAGTGCACAAAGGTGCACAACATTTGTTTCAAGGTTCCATTGAAACGCTCGCACAAACCGTTCGTTTGTGGGTGATAAGGACTGGCCATGATATGCGTCATCTGTATTTTCCGACAGAGAGCTTGCATCAAGTCGGACACAAACTGAGGGCCTTGATCGCTAATGAGCTCAGCCGGGAATCCCACTCTTGTGAAGATTCCCAGCAGAGCATCAGCGACCTTGTCTGCCCGGACGCAGGAGAGAGCCACCGCCTCTGGATAACGCGTGGCATAGTCGACAACTGTAAGGATAAAACGTTTGCCTGAACTGCTAGGGATGGCCAAAGGCCCAATGATATCCACTGCCACCCTCTTAAAAGGTTCGTCAATCACAGGCAAAGGTTTTAGCGGAGCCCTGTGTACATCCCCTGCCTTGCCAACTCGCTGGCAGGTAACACAGGACCGACAGTAGTCAGCTATGTCAGCGAGCATGGTAGGCCAATAAAAGTTATGTATCAACCGCCCTCGGGTCTTAGTGATCCCCAAGTGCCCTGCGAGGGGAATCTCATGAGCCACTTTTAGCAGCGGTCCCCTAAATTGACTGGGTACAACCAGCTGCCTGTTACCTAGGTCAGCCTCATTCCCCTCTGCAGGCATATTTTCTCTGTACAGTTTACCTTTGTCCCAATAGACCTTTTGTTTGTCATTCTCTGCAGGGGGGCGATCAGCTAGACTCCTGATCTGTGCTAGTGTTTGGTCTGTCTGCAGTGCTGTTTCAAAGGTGGAACAACAGGTCCCAGCCAGCAGTCCTGTGGCAAACATGGACGGCTGCTGAGGCTCAACAGAGGTGGAGTCCACTGGGTCAGAACAGGGAGAGGGCCCAGAGACCTCCTCCTGCTGTTCTGCGACCAGGGCCTGCACCTCGGCTGCCTTTGCAGCACTGCGAGTGACCACCAGTACTGGCAATGCATTATCATCATCATTATCATCATCATTATCATCATCATCATTATCATCACATTTAACCTTTATCAGTTCAGCATCATTGGAACATACATCAGTTACCTTCACTGGCAAGGGGGCCTCCTCTCCTGTCTCTGAAGAAGGAGGACCTTGCACTTCCACTCCACCCTCCCCCTCCCTCTGTCCATCTACAGGTTGCCCAGATATTACCCCAACATCTGTAAACAGTACCTTGGGAGGTCCAGAGAGATCCGTGGGAGCATCTGGGGTGCTTTTAGCAGGGGCATAGTATGAAACAAGGGTACCTAAATCAGAACCCAACAACACTGCAGTGGGGATCTCCTCCGAGACACCCACCTCTCTCATCCCACTTCCGGCACCCCAATCAATAAAAACATAGGCACGGGGTACACAGGAACGGGTCCCCCCAACTCCGGTGAGGGTAAGGAACTTCTCTGGGATGATGTCTGTTTCTTCTATAACCTCTGGTCTGACCAATGTGACTTCGGCTCCGGTGTCACGAAAGCCTGTTACAATCCGGTGGCCTACGATGACTGGCTGCAAGTTGGCATTGGTTCCGGGAGGTTTCCCACTGACGAGCAGCACAGCGGAAGGGTTGCTAGCCGGATGGCCAGGTGATGTCGTCTTCTTCTGCTCAGGGCACTGCGCCCTGAGATGTCCGGCTCCCCCACAGTTGTAGCATTTGCGTTTGTCAGTTAGGAAGGCCTTGGCTCCAGGAGTTGCAGGTTCCGGCTGCTGAGGAACTTGTTTGGTAGGCAGAGGAGGGGTTGCCGTGTGCGATTTCCCTCCTTTCCAGCCATTCAGAGGAACCTTGCGATGGTCAGATACCCGAGAGTGGATATAGGTATCTGCCAGTTCTGCTGCTGCTTTGGCAGAGGCTGGCTTTCGCTCCAGCACAAACTGTCTGACGTCTGTAGGACAGATGTGCAAAAGTTGATCTGCAATCATAAGATCTTCCAGGGATTCAAAAGAATCGGCTTCCAAGCCTTTAGTCCACTGCCGGAATGTGGTGCGTAAGCGACCTACCACATCCATGTATGAGTCCCCAGGCCCCTTTTGCAAGGACCTAAAACGCTTCCGGTACACTTCCGGGGTTAGCTGAAACTTTTGGATGATTGCAGCTTTTAGGGCCGCATAATCGTCGCACTGTTCTTCTGACAGTTCGACATAAGCATCCAGGGCCTTGCCTCGTAGCCCTGGCGTCAGGTACCGGGCCCATTGTGCTGGGGGCAGATGGTACTGACGGCAAGTTTTTTCAAACGACAGTAGATACACGTCAATGTCACTGTCCTTTTCCATAACTGGAAATTTGGCTGCCGGGATCACTGGCAGAGAGGCATCCCTGTGCTCTAGGGATCCGAGGTTCTGAGCCTGTCGCTGCTGCTGGAGCCTAGCCATCTCCAATTCGTGCCGACGATCAGCCTCCCTCTCAGCCTGGCGTTCCTCTCGCTCAGCCCTGCGTTCCTCTCTCTCAGCCTGGCGTTCCAGAAACTGCAGGTACACCACAGGATCCGTCTCCCTGAGGTTTTGTAGAGTTTCTTGCATTTGAAGAGAGTCTATGATGTTTTCAGGCAATCTGATGCTGGCCTGCTCTTGTGGTGGCTTGGAGGTAACCATCCGTGGTATTCCAGTGTCAGTCTCTGCTTGCCCATCTGGTGAGGCTGCCTCTGAACCACTGGGCTCTGGAGTAGCGGAAACCCTTTCTGGTCCAGTTTCCCCCAGGTTCTGGTCTGCACGGATATCAAACTCCTGTAAGGCATGTATCAAGCCTTCACGATTTTTGCCACCGACATCAATTCCTCTTTCTGCGCACTCAGCAGTCAGTTCATTCTTGCTCATCTTTTTATATGCTGATAACCCAGACATGTTGCAAGCAGAAAGGATAGAACAGAAAGAAGAAATAGGAAGAAGGTGTAGGAAGGAGCTGTTGCTGTATGTCTCTCTTGAAAAAATAAAAATAAAAAAAAAATATGCACCAGCTTGTCTCTAAGGACTGTTTCCACAAAGGTTACAATCCTTCAGTGCAGAGCTAATTCCTAACAATGCACTGAATGCTCTTAATGCGAAACTATCCCGCTACGCTGCCAGCCAATATGTGACGAACGCGGGTGTCAGATCCCTGCCCTCCTCGCTAACTCGCGACAAAGGACCAGCCAACCTCACACCACCTTGTCACTTACGTAACAATGCCACTCTCAGCTGCACCCAGCACAAAGATTTTCCAGCTTGCAGGACCACAATCTAGGTGCGAGCAGCCTGAGAGTGATTGTCACTGGGCTAATTACACAACTAACCCTTTAACTGCCACCACCCCCGTTTAAAAGACCGAGCCGGGGGAGACTCGTAATTTTGCAATACCAATTATAATTTTAGAATAAGCGTCTGCCACACACACTGTCACCACAGACAGGTCTGCTCAGAGTCTTACTCTACAACAGTAGCGCCCTTCAAGAGGCAGGTTCGTTTATAGCTTGCATTAAGAGCTTTAGAGACAAGGTTAACACTTTTCAACATAAGGGTTTATTATGAAAAGGTCAAAGTTGATGCAAATAAAATATTTACAGAAAAAAGATGTTTCAAAAAATAAAGACAATATACAGCCACAAAGCAATAAGGTAGAATTGGGAAGAAAGAATACTTGCAATTAATGTCTGAGGGTTGATCAGAGGTCGATCGATGAGCTAGGTAATCGGTTCTCGACTTGGCAGATGTTACTTCTTGGATGGTAAAAGGAGAACTCCCCATTGTCTTGGCATCTCCTCTTTTCTGTCAAATCAAAGGGGGTGTTGACAGCGACCAGTAACCAATCATCTGGCCAGCTGGTTTTAGGGGTTGGTTGCTGGGAGGTGTCTACACTCATTACCACGTCCCAGGTGACTTTGTAATACATACTCATATATCTGCATCTGTAGTGTTTACAGACTCCAAATATCCATATTCTTATTCAACTTGAGATTTCCTTCAAAACAAGTCTAAACATGCTATGTCTATAACGTATAGCCTGCTTTGGAGGAATAAGTGGTCCCAGGGGTTTCCCATATGACCTGACACAGGGGTGTCTGGACTTGAAACGTTCCCTATTATCTGAGGAAGCTAAATATGTCCAGATTATGGCTGTGCGATTACTAAGTCAGGAGTTATGAAACATGATGAAATTTCATACTTATTCCACTGAGGTGTATTCAGACATTTTTACGACCGAGGCCTGTTAGGTCTCTGAATGGGGAGGGTGACAGTTTTACGACAGGCCTGAACTGTTTTCTCTGTTGAGATAACCTTTTCTGTTGAACTTAAAAAGCTTTGAATTCCTAAGGTGGGGAAGACGGAGTTCAGAGTTCTCTGTGAGGTTACATGGTTAGCAAAACTGTCATGGCTACTTCCACACAAGATGGCAGCTAGCTACAGCTTTTCATGTCCCATACGTGATATCGTTACAGGGGGCATCTCAGCCAATATGCAGGGGTTTTCTTAAATCCCTTGGCCTGCTGGGAGAACCTATATATTTGGGTGGAGTTGGGTGATCTGTGTTCTGTGCCACCTGGACGGCTGTCTGGGTGGACGTGTGTTGTATTGCCCGGGCTGCTAGGCTGGAGATTGGGCCTATCCCGGGCACATCTGGCTGCTAGGCTGTCCAGGGCCTATCCAGAAGTGAGAGAGCAGCGCGGGATTGGTACTGCGGCTTGTAGTCCAACCGAAAGTGACGGTTCTGCCAGCCGGAGAACCTGTCATGGTCAGAGGTAGAGGGGAAGCTGTCACCAGTAAGGGCCTAGCTGCCTAATTACCATGGACCACAGTGCGTAACTGAAGCAAGTACCGGAGCAGTATTCTCACCAAGGTGGGATGGTGAAGAATCGGCAAACATCAGCGGGTATCAAGCCAGGGACCCAGCCAGTGGAGGTGATGCTTGCAGAGCAGCCTTGAGTGTCAAGCCAGGGACCGAGCAGAGAAGCAGGGGTGACGATTGAGGAAGATGCTACCGTGAAGATTGGAGGAGCTCAAGGGATTCATTGGCAGTGAATAAGTGGGTCTAGATACCGGTAGCTCAGTGGGCTGAAGAACTACAAGGAGCGATTGTAGTGATAGTGAGAGAACTGTTACATTTGTGTTAGGAACTGTTAAAGGCTGTTGCCATAGAAGACAGCATTTCTGCACATGCAGATGTGGCTGGGTGCCTTTCCCTGCATGGCTGTCCTTCTATTGATGTCTTGGAGTCAGACAATTAATCTTGCAACTACCTAAGGGTGTCCTGGCCCTAGCCCTCTCTCCCCCAAAAAATAGTTTGTTAAGAGAAATAAACTTTCTTTTGCATTCAAGAAGTGTCTGGCGCCCAATAACTTTAACTACTCTGCACCCACAATGCCCCAGAAGGATGTCAGCTATCGCTGGCCCTGGAGGTCCTCATTAAAGCAAAGGAGGCCTGGGACCATGCTACATTAGGTTAGGTAAGGCTAGAGTTCAGTTTTAAGCAGAGGTAGAGTGAGAACACTGAGCAACTGAGAGCTTCCTATAGTGGCTAGTCTACAAATCTCTATATTTAACCCCTTCATGACCAGGGCCCAAACAAACCTTAATTTTTGGATTTTTATTTTTTTGGGATTTTTCAGAACAGATTGGGCTTTCAAGTAAGGGGAAATGTTAATAAAAAAAAATATTAGGAAATATCCATTATAAAACAAACACTGACCCAAAATAGTGGGAAAAAAAAAATTTTTTTCAATTTTAGCTGTTTATTTTTATGCCATTACCATGATCCACCACAAAAAAAACCTGCAAAATAAATTCTCCTATTCCTGACGATTGGGCTTTACCACATTTGTGTGTGTGTGTGTCATTTTTTCTTTGTACCTGTAGTAAAAATAATAGTGCATTTTTTATTTTGTCCTATCAAAACACACTGACCCTAAAACTGCCACTATCACTAACTGACACCTACACTGACAATCTCACTGCCACTGACTGCCACACTACCACTAACTGTTACTAATTGACGCTAAGCCTTGGGTCACACCGGTGCGGCTTTGAACTCGCGCTACTTCAGCGCAATTTCAAAGTCGTACATCAGTGCGATTTGCACTGTCGATTTAATTGCGGCTTGCGACTTCATTTAACAGAAGTCTATGTCTAAGTGAGTCGCAATGAAATTGGTAAAAAGTAGTGCGGGAACCTTTTCAATAATCGTCACAGTATGTAACGGTTACATAGGGTGTGACTTGTCATGCGATTTAGAACTGTCAAATTGCATGACAAATTGAAACTGGTGTGAACTGGGGCTAACTGATATTTACACTGCCATTAACTGACACTGATACTAACAGTAACTGACATACTGAGGCTAATTGACACACTGAGACTTACACTGTGACCTACACTGTCATTAATACCGATACCTACACTCACTAAGCTAGGGCAAGCATTAAAGGTGTTAATCTTTATTTACTCATTTATTTTTTTCTCATTTTTTTACTCATTTATTTTTTTGCAGACATATCCTCTAGCAAGGAGGAAAAGATACAATATACACTATATTGCCAAAAGTATTGGGACACGTGCCTTTACACGCTAATGAACTTTAATGGCATCCCTGTCTTAGTCCGTAGGGTTCAATATTGAGGTGGCCCACCCTTTGCAGCTATAACAGTTTCAACTCTTTTGGGAAGGCTGTCCACAAGGTTTAGGAGTGTGTCTATGGGAATGTTTGACCATTCTCCCAGAAGCACATTTGTGAGGTCAGGCACTGATGTTGGACGAAAACACCTGGCTCTCAGTCTCCGCTCTATTTCCTCCCAAAGGTGTTCTATCGGGTTGAGGTGCAGGCCAGTCAAGTTCCTCCACCCCAAACTCGCTCATCCATGTCTTCATGGACCTTGCTTTGTGCACTGGTGTGCAGTCATGTTGGAACAGGAAGGGGCCATCCCCAAACTGTTCCCATAAAGTTGGGAGCATGAAATTGTCCAAAATGTCTTGGTATGCTGACGCCTTAAGAGTTCCCCTTCACTGGAACTAAGGGGCCAAGCCCAACCCCTGAAAAACAACCGCACACCATAATCCCCCCTCCACCAAACTTTACACTTGGCACAATGCAAGTACCATTTTCCTGGCAACCGCCAAACCCACGTCCATTGTACTGCCAGTCAGAGAAGCGTGATTCATCACTCCAGAGAACATGTCTCCACTGCTCTAGAGTCCAGTGGCGGCGTGCTTTACACCACTGCATCCAACACTTTGTATTGCACTTGGTGATGTAAGGCTTGGATGCAGCTGCTCGGCCATGCAAACCCATTCCATGAAGCTCTCTACGCACTGTTGTTGTGCTAATCTGAAGACCACATGAAGTTTGGAGGTCTGTAGCTATTGACTCTGCAGACAGTTGGCGAGTTCTGCACACTGTGCGCTTCAGCATGCGCTGACCCTGCTTTATAATTTTACGTGGCCTACCACTTCGTGGCTGAGTTGCTGTTGTTCCCACTTGCTTCCACTTTGTTATAATACCACAAACAGTTGACAGTGGAATATTTAGTAGCAAGGAAATTTCACAGGTGGGCTTATTGCACAGGTGGCAACCTAGCTATCACGGTACCACGCTTGAATTCAGTGAGATCCTGAGAGCGACCCATTCTTTCACAAATGTTTGTAGAAGCAGTCTGCATGCCTAGGTGCTTGGTTTTATACACCTGTGGCCATGGAGGTGATTGGAACATCTGAATCCAATGATTTGGAGGGGTGTCCCAATACCTTTGGGAATATAGTTTATCTTCTCTTCCTCACTAGTGGGAAAGTGTGCTGTTTATCTTCTTCACGGAGGGAAAACAACACAGGGATGGGCTACAGATTGAATGACCACTGTGAAAGCCAATCAGAGGTTATCACAGTGATCATGTGATCGGGATCTGGTTCTCCAGGGTTCAGATCGTTAGTAGGAGACCTGGGGCTGTCACTGACAGCCCGATCTGTGTGTTGGGAGCGTAGGATTCAGCGTGCTTCCAGCACAAACACACAAACACATTACATACAGTATATGCTACACCCAGGTTTGAATTCCACCTCCTGGATACTACGTATATGTGTCACCGTGACGTAAAGGGGTTAATGCAATAGTAAAAGTAAGGAAGAACAAGCATGTACAAAATTAAAAACCAAAAATTCTGCAATAAAATCTCACAATATACATTCTCAAAATGCTATGCATTCCTTTTGAAACCAAAATCATGTTCTAGATATCTCTTTTATCCGTAAGTTAGAAGAGCCGTACTTAGGTTCGTTATTATGCATCGCTGTACAAAGCTGTGTTTATACTGTATATACTTTGAGGAATACTGTAAACCTTATTTTAACAAGACACTCCAGAACAGCATGCTTTCAATTCTAATAAGGTTTGCCTAGCAATGTAAGTGTTGTATAACAGAAAAGTGATATAAACTGCTTCAGCAGCTTTAGGGAATTTGGTTGTAAACCTTGAGCCATAAAGTACAACTGCAAAATCCATTCTGAGCCCAATTTCCATGTTGTTCAACAGATGGTGCTGCTACTGTTGTGCCGTTTTTGGATTATTGTCTTTTTTTTTTTATTTACTGGTATTCAGTTTCAGAAGCGAGATGCCAAAAGCCGTTAAGCAGTAGGATGATTTCATTGGCTTAGTTATCATGCATCAGCTGCAAAGCGTATCTAAATAAGATGGCCAGTCATATCCAATAACCGTATCTACTACTCAGCGTGTCTCTTCTATTGTTTGTGCCTGTCTCCTTAATAGGCAAAGCATCGAACCCGACCACCCAGCATAATCCTAACTAAAGCAAAAAACCCTTCCTGATAAACATGCAACTGTCAGACACCTGCGGAAAAATTAAAAACAAAATACCTTTGAATGGCCTCTTCTTTAGCTGAATGGGTCTAGACCAGAGTAGAAAAGATGTTTTGCTGCCATCATACAGATTGTGAGCTCTGTTGCCAACCAGCATGATAAAGGGGTGGGCACAAATACATGGTTTAGACCAGTGTTTCTCAACCTTTTTTCAGTCAAGGCACCCTTTAAAATTATGGACAGTCTTGAGGCACCCCATTCTAAAATGTAGAAACTATTCTAATAGTTTTACATAATGCAGCAAAATCCACACAAGTAGGACACCCAATGTTAGAGGTGATTTATTCTTCCAAAGCAAATACACTTTTGCAAACTGATACTGACTGGTATTCCAGTGTTTCTCTTCTCCCTCAGTTTTTCTTCATCACTTAGCTAATGAGACCCCAAAGCTGATGGAGAGGGGCAAGAGAGGGCCAAACAAGGATGATATGCAGGCAACTAACATCCTCCTTATCAACTGATGATGCCATTGGTCGTTAGGAGGTTAGCAGCTAGAAGGTTGTAAATGGTGTACAATGAAAAAAATTTGGGGGCAATTTTTAAGCATTTTGCCAAGTCACCCCTGAAGAAACCTCAAGGCACCCCAAAAAAGGCTGGTTTAGAGTGCCAAGAACTGGGGTACAAATTAGCTTCTACCATAGGAATGAAAATATTTTTTGGTTAGTTGCTCTTTTTTATTTTTCCAGCTTCTTATACTAAAACATATTTGTTCTGCCTCTCCAATCTACGAAATGCAAGTGTGATCTCTTTAACTGATCTAGTTGTGGCAAGATAGCTGTAACTTACAGTCTCAGTAGAATTAGGAGACAGTGACTCGATCCAAATGACATCTAGCAGATCTAAAAAACTTTAATCCAAAATTTGTGCAGATCTTCACAAATGAACATCAGATAGGTCAAAAAGTCAAGGTATGTGTAGCTCCAGCAATAACTTGTGCTCAGAAAAGAAACTAAAGACACACTGAAAAGAGGGTGAAACTAGCTATGCAGAGCATCTCCTAGCTACGGAGTGAGGAAGGAACAAAATTATTTAAAGGCAAACAAACAACAATGCAATGTAACATGATAATATTCCCGTGTTTCCATGAGCCCGGGTGTATTATTAGAGTGATATTAAACCCTTCGTTTTTAACCACTCCCCGCTCAGCCTATAGCAGAGTGTCTATGGATGCACACAGCCTGGCTCAGCTTCCTATACTGGTGCATGGAGATGAGGGGGAGCCAGGTGCACCCCAGAAGAGGAGGTTCGGGGCCACTCTATGCAATACCGTTGCACAGAACAGGTAAGTATAACATGTTTGTTATTTAAAAAATATCTTAGTCTTTATAATCACTTTAAAACATCAAATATCAATATTTTGCTCAGGTTTTAGCTTTATTCCTAACTTGAATTGCTAATGCACTGTTTTTCCTACAAGGCAGATGGAAAAAGAAAGAGAATGCTCAAGTTATTAGAGTTGCCTTACCCCACTCTCCTATGTACTGCCACACTATTACCCCTACAGTAAGTACAGCCCTTGTGTCCTGGCCAATGATAGCTCTAAAAAAAGTAATAATAAGAAGACAAAGCAGAAGAAAGACTATTTCTGCCATCACTGTAGTAAGAGCAGCTCTACTTACTGCTTTCATTACAGGTAAAATTAATGTCTTCTCCACTATTTAATGACACTGCTTCCTTGACTGATTCCTTTTTAATAAGCTGAAAATTAAAAACAGGAAAGGAAATCAGTCCATACAGCCTCATTCTAACTTTTATTATTAAATGTGACAGCGGGAATGTCTACAGACACAGCGGGGACGAGGCAGCATGCAGGGAATGTATCATGTCATGGAGAGCGATTGATACATCCACTTTACACAATAAATGTGGATCTGCCCCCACTTCTGTGATATCTTATACAAGCTGCTCCTTACTTCATCTGACATCACCCCCTCCTTCTGCTACCCAGGTAACAATTAAAAAATAATCTGTCTAGTCAGAACCCTGCTAGGCCTGTTTAAAGTGGATCTAAATGAAAAAAAAGTGAAGATTTGCTAGGTTATAGGGAACATTAATAAGTGTTAATTCTACCTACGCTGTACTATTTGGTCTGAAATTCCCCCTGAAAAATAGCAGTGCTCTTCTTGATATGTAAGTTTGCCTAGTGAATCCTGTGCCTCATAGCTGTATATCTACAATTTGAGACCTAAGGCACTGCTCTCATTGTCTGCTAGTCTCAGGACATTTTGAGAGAGATATAGTGAGGCCACTATTTTGACACTTACTGTTTTCCTTGCTGGAGGCTATGACGTGAGAAAGAAAATCCTGCCTTTACCAAGATGGCTGCCTCCACACGGACCCAAAAAACCCCACTAATGCCGCGTACACATGGTTGGACTTTCCGACGGAAAATGTGCGATCGAAGCTTGTTGACGGAAATTCCGACTGTGTGTAGGCTTCATCGGACTTTTTCCATCGTAATTTCCGACACACAAAGTTTGAGAGCTGGATCTAAAATTTTCCGACAACAAAATCCGTTCGCGTAAATTCCGATCGTGTGTAGACAATTCCGATGCACAAAGTGCCATGCATGCTCAGAATCAAGCAGAAGAGCAGCACTGGCTATTGAACTTCATTTTTCTGGGTTCATCGTATGTGTTGTACGTCACCACGTTCTTGACATTTGGAATATCCAACCAACTTTGTGTGACCGTGTGTATGCACGACAAGTTTGAGCCAACATCCGTCGGAAAAAATCTGATGGATTTTGTTGTCGGAATGTGCGATCATGTGTACAGGGCATTAGTGTGCTGCTCAGGCTCTCTAGAACGGGGTACAAGTCCCAAACATCTGCAGCTGGGAGTGCCGGCATGGGAGTGAGCTTGTCCCAGCTCCTGCAGTGATTTGAGGCAAGGAGAAGTTTCCCTAAAACCACACATCCATGCTATCCCTAGGGTAGGTGTGTGAGTGGCAACCTCAGCCTGGAGTCCGACCAGGCCTCCACACAGAGACACAGTGCAGAACAAGGCATGGTAATGCAGTAATGTGGAAAGCTCAGCTGCAGAAGACTAAAGCAATACTGGTGAATAGTTCTGTGCCCTCTGTCAACCTCTTTTGGGCACAGCTTACAAAGTCCTATTCCTCTTTAACTGCTTTATGCCACATTCGCACATTGCCACATACGCTCCCTGAGCACTCCAAGCACAAAGATAAAGCTGCCGAAAACATCTCTCGGTCCCGAGAGGACATTGGTAGCCAACGGGGCTGCCTTCTAATTATGTGACCACTGTGACAACAAATCACAGTGATCACATGATCACAGATCCTTCCTGCCCCCCTGGGCGTTAAGAACTTTTAAAAGGATGCCAGGGAGGGCGGAAAGGGGTTAAAGTTAAATTCCAGGTACTGTAATCCATTTTTATATAGTTACATTGGTTCACCATGCAATGTTTGCAGTGAATGCAATGTGTTCTCTGATTGGATGAGGTGGAGAGGTGGGGTAGTGACGACACAATCTCCATCTTGTCCAATCAGAGAACATTTATTATTATTCATTGCAAAAATGTTCTGTGAATGGCAACTGTGCCAAGCGAGTGACCTCCTGTGTTCACTACACACTCAGCACAGAACCTTTAACCACTTTGGCAGGGGCGTTGCTAGGTGGCAAAAAGCCCTTCAACCCGAAGTCCAAGGCCGGAAACAGGGGGGGGGGTACACGTGACGCAGGACTTTTTTTTTTTTTTTGGCTGGGCCATGACCTACCTGACCTACATACACTGCTCTACCTACACTGACCTACCTACACTGACGGTAGTGAACTACCTACACTGACCTACCTACACTGATGGTAGTGACCTACCTACACTGACCTACCTACACTGACGGTAGTGACCTACCTACACTGACCTACCTACACTGATCTACATACACTGACGGTAGTGACCTACCTACACTGACCTACATACACTGACGGTAGTGACCTACCTACACTGACCTACATACACTGAAGGTAGTGACCTACCTACACTGACCTACATACACCGACCTAACTACACTGACGGCAGTGACCTACCTACACTGACGGTAGTGACCTACCTACACTAACTTACCTACACTGATGGTAGTGACCTACCTACCTACACTGACCTACATACACTGACCTAACTACACTGACGGTAGTGACCTACCTACACTGACCTACATACACTGACCTACATACACTGACCTACATACACTGACAGTAGTGACCTACCTACACTGACCTACCTACACTGACCTACCTACACTGACCTACATACACTGACCTACATACACTGACAGTAGTGACCTACCTATACTGACCTACCTACACTGACGGTAGTGACCTACCTACACTGACCTACCTACGCTGACATTTACATACAGTGACATACACTGACATTTACATACACTGTCTGACCTACCTCAGCTGTGGTGTGTGGTGTCACAGCAGCCAGGCAGTCAGTCAGAGGAGGAGGACCCGAGGAGGAGAGGAGAGCGGCCCACCTGAACGCAGATCGGGGATGTGGCGCGGCGGCCGCATTGTAATTCCCACCTTCTGGAGCCTGCAGCGCCTATGATGGACGTCACACGTCCCGCGGTCCCAGCATTGGACCAGGGGGACGTCCATCATAGGCGTTGCAGGCTCCAGAAGGCGGGACCTGCTATGGCACTCGGCCAAACTTAGCGGCGCTCAGGATCAGATCGGTCCCGGCGCTCGCCGCTCGGGGCTTTCAATTGTGAGCTGCATGCCTGAGGCTCGGGGCTTTTCGGGGGCACATTTGGGACTTCAGCCACGTCTAGCCACCCCCTCCCGACGCCCCTGCGACTTTGGCCTGGTTATTACCCCCCCAATGACCAGGCCATTTTAGCGATACAGCACTGCTTTACTTTAACTGACAATTGCGCGGTCGGTGTGACGCTGTACACAAATAAAATTGATGTCCTTTTCTTCCCACAAATAGAGCTTTCTTTTGGTGGTATTTGATCACCTCTGCGCTATAAACAAAAAAGGACCAACAATTTTGAAAAAAAAAAACAATATTTATTACTCTCTGCTATAAAACACATCCAATAAAAATATGTAAAAAATCAAATTTCTTCATCAATTTAGGCCAATATGTGTTCCGCTACATATTTTTGGTAAAAAGAAATCCCAATAAGCTTATATTGATTGGTTTGTGCAAAGGTTATCGCGTCGACAAACTTTTTTTTTACTAGTAATGGCGGCGATCAGCGATTTCTAGCGGGACTGCGACATTGCAGCGGATAAATCGGACACCTAACTGACACTTTTGGCACTTTTTTGGGGATCAGTGACACTATCACAGTGCTAAAAATATGCACTGGTACTGTACTAATGACACTGGCAGAGAAGGGGTTAACATCAGGGGCAATCAAAGGGTTAAATGTGTCCCTAGGGGGTGCTTGCTAACTATGTGGGAGGTGCTCTGACTGGGTGAAGACAGAGATCCGTGTTCCTGCTTAGCAGGAACACAAAATCTCTATCTTCTCCCCTGTCGGAACGGTGATCTGCCTTGTTTTCATAGGCGGATCGCCATTCTGCCTCTCTCGGGAATGATTGCAGGTAGCCGGCGGACATCAGGTCGGCCAGACTCGCTGATTGGCTCCCCCTCTGTCCAATCAGCATGCGATCAAGCCCCCAGCGGCATGCGCGTGCCCCATAGTAGCTATTGTGCAAAATCAGGTACAGGATTTCGTGCAATAGAGCCGATCTGCCGCAGTACATGTACGTTAGGCGGTTGGCAAGTGGTTAAGCTAGTGGAAATCACTGTGGTAACAGTGATTTACAACTTCCACTGGGATACCATAGGTATGGAACATACTGTACATACTTATATGGGTTCAAGCTGGACCAATGTAACTTAATGTAAATTGCCATACCTGGAATTCAGCTTTAAAGGTACAACAGAGATAAACATTTGCTTCAAGGCGATAGACTACATTTTATACAAAACATTTGCTGAATATACTTTGTCTGTCAGTCACTGAGGTGCTGTGATGCATTGTTGAATGCTGGTAAGGGATGGACTGAGATGAAAGTTATAGAAAGTTGAGGAAACCTAAAAGTTTACACTTATGCCGTGTACACACGGTCGGACTTTTCGGCTGCAAAAGTCCGACAGCCCATCCGACAGACTTTCGACAGACTTTTGACGGACTTTTGGCGGACTTGCGGCGGACTTTCTAACGAACGGACTTTCTGACGAACGGACTTAACTACATACGATCACACAAAAGTCCGACCGGACTAAAATAAGGAAGTTGATAGCCAGTAGCCAATAGCTGCCCTAGCGTGGGTTTTTGTCCGTCGGACTAGCATACAGACGAGCGGATTTCTGGGTCCGGCGGAGTTACGACGTAAAGATTTGAAACAAGTTCCAAATCTAAAGTCCATCAGATTTGCGACTGGAAAAGTCCGCTATAGGTCCGGTGGAGCCCACACATGATCGGATTGTCCGCCGGATTTGGTCCGTCGGCGTCCGTCGGACCAGTCCGGTCGAAAGGTCCGACCGCGTGTACGCGGCATTAGGATAAAGGGGCCATGCATCCCGAATATATGTTAAGGCGTTTATGCACATTCAGCCGTTTAGAATTTCTCCAACTCTCATACAGCGTACCTTGCACCAAAAATATCAAAAATATCTGCTGATCGCTTCAGGCCCCTCCATCCCAAATTGCTGCACAATAGCTAATTAATCATGATTCTTCCCAGCAAGATTCTGGCAAGGCTGAGTATTTCAAATTTTGTAGGAAGACACTTCAGCACAACTGATCAGTGTCTTCTTGTGAGATATCGGATCCTCATGATCCTTCCAGCAAGATCCTGGGAACTAGGAGTATCCCACATCTCACAAGAAGATATTCCAGCACATCGCAGGAGAGCCTTCTTCTGAAATTTGGGATCCTCAGTGTTCCCAGGATCTTGTGGGAAGGATCAATATGTCACCCTAGCTTAGGCACGGTAAAGTAAGTATCTTTTTAAACTTTTTTCCAACTCATATATTTTCTTACAGCTATCATTCAGCAATGAGATGAGATGGGGGGAAAGCTTGATGTAATAAGCAGACTGTGATATTCTAGTGGTCTGGATCTCTAGCCAGCTGTGTTTTATAAAACAAATCGTTTTTAATTCTTCAAAAACAAGTAAACAAAAATAGCTTTTCTCCAGCATAGACCAAACAAAACCGTCCATCAGCCGCTGGTAAAAAGCCAAACTTTGGCTCGCTGCCAGCAAAACATGTCCCATACCAGGGCTTAAAGTCCCAGGTGTCCAGAGAGAAGGTCACCACATCTCAGCAGTGTCTCAGTAGCCCAAACAATACACAGCTCTTTCTCACAAGTTTGTCCTTCTCCACACAACACCTTATGGACACCTGCTGGATGTTTTCTGCCCTGTTCAGCCCTCTCTCTTCAGGTAAGGTAACCCCTTCAGGTTTAAAGTACCCATAGTCAGGGTTAGGGGTTCTTTTGCACTCAAAATCTCTTTGAGCCTACAAATTCTGGAACCCATCTAAGGGGCTTAATAATCTTGGGAAAATCGTAAAACAATTCTCCCTATTTATCAGATACCCACGGAAACCTCTCACCCTGGATGGGCAAGAATCTGTGAGTACTCCAACCTGCTTCTTTTCGTTCCCTTTTAAAAAGACCACAACCCAAACAATGGAGACACATACCTCCCATCCAGGAACGTTCCCTGGCTGCCTGTACAAGACCTTGCCATTTATTGCAAGTTATGCTTCAATATTATTAGCCTATCATTAGCTTATCTGAAGAACCCAACCAGAGCTAAAAGTCCGTGTTCCATTTCTGCCTCGCTGCATCCTTGAAGTGCCAGTTGACACTGGCCACCTGGAACTGTTTGAGATGTAGTTCCCAAGAGACAACCTCTATTAGGCAAAGTACTGTATGGGACTACGAGCCTCAGGTGAGATTGTATGCTACAGAGAGGGGAAAAAGGAAGAAGCCAGGACTTGGGGCAGTCTCATGTAGGGAGTGAGAGGTGCTGCTGAATCTGAGATTCTTCTGTTGCCAGAGCTTGCCTTGTTGGAGCAGGACTGTGATGCCGCATTCACACAGAGGCAGCAGCAGTCGAAGAGATCCAGCAAGCTAGAGGAAAGGTGGTATCGTGAGAGATCTCCACTACAGAGTCCAAAGTCAATGCCAAAGCCACAGGGTTATGGACACCACCGAGCTGGAGGAGGCTTCATAACAGACTGCATAGTGGTGAGAGGCCACTGGACACAACCTCCCTACTTTCCTCTTAGGCTGGGTTTACACTATGTGCGGCCGCAGGGCACAGCAGGGGGTCCGGTGCGTCCCAGTTTACCGTTTTAGGTCCAAATTACCTGAGTAGTCCAATGCAGGACTCTGAGCTGGTGGGTGGGAAAAGGTGGGGGGGGGGCGGTGTTTAGAGAGACCCAACTTCCTGTCCCTTGATATTAAAAGTCCCCACTGGATATCCGCTCTCAGCAGCTCACATGTGTTCTCTTCCAAAACAACTTTTTGGTAAATCTGAGACTTTTAATATCAAGGGACAGGAAGTCCCCACCTCTCTGTGTGTACAGCTGCTTGATGAAAATAGGACGCGTGGAAGGAAACTGACACCCATAGGACTGAAGGGACAGGACCAACAGTACACGCTCGTACCCCTGCAGGGGTGGAGCGCTCCGGTGAGTGCAACCACATTGGGGGGACCACCAGTTGTTACAGCACGGCACTTTATCACCTAAGAAGAACTCCCTGCACTATTGCTATGAACTTTTTTGCACTAAATAATATAAGGTTTTTTTGATTTCTAGCTGCGATTTTGACACATTATTAAGGATTTTTTATTGCGTACAATTATTGCACATTTACACATCATTGGTGGACAACCACTGCTTTTGGCACTTTATCACTTTATATTTATTCATGTGAAGATTTTTTATGTTATCTAGTGGTGTTGCTTAATTTTTGCACATACAGTAGTATTTTTCACTTGTTATAGTGTTTTCACCAATATAAGGACACTTTTTTCTATTAGTAATTTTTGGATCACACCAAAAAAAATTTCATTTTTATTTTTATTTTTATTTTTACACTTGAATTTCTTGTTAATTTTTAGTCATACTCCTAACACAGCGCCACTCCCTATATTTTGATCTGTACTCTTGGGGGATCACATAGGTGTCCCCTTTCTACCTAGGGGGGCTGCAGGTGTAAGTTAGTCTATAAGCGCGGATCCGTTGAGATACCTTTATAACTGCTCATTACTGTTACCGTTGTTTTGTTATCGTAGCCTTGTGTGTAGACTAAATAAATCCGCCTTCTTCAGCCTTGGTGTCATCATCATAAAGGGTCGTTGTAATTTAAAATCACAACACATACCACATACAAGGACACATACCTCAGTGGTTTCTTCGGGGGTACGTGCTACACATGTTTGTAGAGCCCATTGGACTGAAATTAGAAGCTATTTACAGCACAATAGCAAAATGCAGATGTTGCGGAGAACTGATATCAAGTTGCTATGAAATATTTATATGCAATATTTTATGTTTACCTGACTAGAAATAAATAAAAAATACATATTTTAACACTGAACATAAAAAATAAAATAAAAAAGATCATAGAGCCCCCATCACACAGAGATTTTCCAACCAGTTGAAAGTCCCTGTAAGTACTAACAAGCTCTTCTGACATCACAAGTACTCATTATTGCTCTCTGCGGTAAGTCTAAATGGGTCTTTCCTCTGCTGAGAGTGACCGTGGGTCATGGAATCTGGGGCAGGATCACACTATTTATATCAAGCCGTACTAAGATAGAAAATCCCAGGATGGAAGGTGTGCAGGTGTGAGCTGCTGGAGTTTGTCCCAGTCCCTGTCATTGTTATTTTGCTTGTTAGCTTGGTCTTCATGTGAGAGACAAATATAAGTAAAGTCAAGAAAGTATTAATATACTGACTGCTATCAGTATATCTTTGAAAGCTGAACTCCAGGCAAACCGTTAATTACACAGAAGAAATACATACAGTATATACAGTGGGTATGGAAAGTATTCAGACCCCCTTACATTTTTCACTCTTTGTTATATTGCAGCCATTTGCTAAAATCATTTAAGTTCATTTTTTTTCCTCATTAATGTACACACAGCACCACATATTGACAGAAAAACACAGAATTGTTGACATTTTTGCAGATGTATTAAAAAACAAAAACAGAAATATCACATGGTCCTAAGTATTCAGACCCTTTGCTGTGACACTCATGTATTTAACTCAGGTGCTGTCCAGAATAGATAGCACATTATGAAAACGCCAGTAGCTTTGCAGTGATTTTTTTTTACTTTTTTCAACGTTTTTGCAATAGCATTTTTTAGCGTTTATTAGCGTTTTTTAGCGTTTTTTAGCTTTCTTTTTTTTCAATTTTTTTTTTTTTTTTCAATGGATCAAAAACCTTAAAAAACGTTGATGAGCGACGTTTTTGAGCGTTTTTGAGCGTTTATCAGCGTTAGAGCGTTTTTACAGCTGAAAAAAGTCTCTCAGAACCCACTGGTCCTGGGTTTTTTTTTACAGCTTAAAAACGCCTATGCCATTTGCAGCTCAAAAACGCCTAGGTGGCCATGAAGCCATAGACTAACATAGACAGGCGTTTTTAAGCTGCAAAAAACGCTCAAAAAAGCAGCTGTAAAAACATCCGTGTGCATGAGGCCTAAATGTATAAGCAGATTTAGACACGCTAAACAAATTAAAGCCAAACTCCAGCTCAAACTTTATATTCAGTTAGAGCAAGCAGTTTTTTTCCTTTTGGGATAAAGATTTTAAATGAATAAATAAAAGCTGATCATTCTAATCACCCCTGCCAATGTAAAATGGTTTGTCTCATTCATGTAAACTGATACATTCTGCTGGAGAGTTTGTGTTTTGAAAAACAACAGACTTGCTGGCTGGATTACCAGATGAAAAAAACGAAGATAGAAAGCCTAAAAAAGAAAATGAATGCAGTCATTACGTCTAATGCCGCGTACCCACGATCGGACATTCCAACAACAAAATCGTGGATTTCTTTCGGACGGATTTTGGCTCAGACTTTACTTGCATACACAAGGTTGCACAAATGTTCTCGGAAATTCCGACCGTCAAGAACGCGGTGACGTACAACACGTACGAGGAGCCGAGAAAAATGAAGTTCAATAGCCAGTGCGGCTCTTCTGCTTGATTCCGAGCATGTGTGGACTTTTGTGCGTCGGAACTGTGTACACACAATTGGAATTTCCGACAATGGATTTTGTTGTCGGAAAATTTGAGAACCAGCTCTCAGATTTTTGTTGTCGGAAATTCCGACAAAAAATGTCCGATGGAGCCTACACATGGTCGGAATTTCCGACAACAAGCTCCCATCGAACATTTGTTGTTGGAAATACCAACCGTGTGTATGCAGGATAAGAGTTGGTAAGCTGCAATATAAGAAATGTTTGGGTTTAATATCACTTTAATCTCATAAACCTGGTCAGACCCACCCTTCTCCCTCTGCACTACAAGGACAAAAAAAAAAAAAAAAAATCAAAAAATCAGAATATATGACTGTACAGGACTTTAAAAAGGAAAAAGGGTGTGAGACTTCAACTAGGCTATGAAGTTTTAAGGTAAAGTAATATTAAACCCTCAGCATTTTTTATTTTAACACGTTGAGCACAATAACATAAACATTCCCCAGTGGACTATTTGTTATAATTCCTCCCCCAGCACCTGCAGGTTATAGCTTTCAATGATGATGGCTCCTGCTCTCACAGTGCTGCTTCCCTGAACTTCCGGTCTTCACAGGAAAGACTTAAATCAGAACCGCTGCTCTCGGACACACCGCGTTGGATCGAGATTGGGCTCAGGTAAGTATTTGGGGGGGGGGGGGGACTGAGGGCATCCTCATTACTGAAGGTGTTTTACCCTAAATTAGAAAATGCATAAAAAAAATAAAAAAAAACATTAAGCCTTTACTATCACATTAAAGTTAAGTTTGGGATCTAAAATCTCAACTGCAGCCCAGAAGTGGCAGATCCTGGTAACACTCGAGTCTGGCACTCTTTTTAAACATAGAACAGGCCGAATGGAAAATGATTGTTGAAGTAAGGTTCCAGGTTTGAAATTCAACAAAGACTGTAAAGGGTCAATAAAGTGATAAAGTAAGTTTAAGGTGTCTATTTATTAATCATTCATTGGACGAATCATTCCTGCAGGCTGCATTTACCGCAATATATTAATTTCAAAATACACTGCCTTTTGGTCACTAGATGGCGCTCATGATCATCTATTACAGAAATTATGGCCAAAATGTGTGCAGCCTACTTGTGTCTGACATCTATCCAACTAATGTTTTATAAAAAAAAGACCCCTTAAGCTGGCCATAGATGATCCTTGCTGAACCGGCCGAGATTCAGTCCATCTATAGGCAGGCTGGTTGTACTGAAGTCAATCCAACGATCAACTTCAGTACAACCAGCCTCTCGGATTTTTAATGCGATCACTGCCGGCGGCTATAGCTGCCAGCCAGTGGCCATTGTGTTCTGCTGGCAGGGAAGGCAGAACACAATGGCGCTGTGGGAGAGATTCCTCCATCAACACTGGCTGTGTTGATGGGGGAATCGATCAATTTTCTTTCCTTCCACCCAAAAAAAAATTCCATAATCTATGGGCAGCTTTAGTGTTAAGGGTTCAAGCAATGGGAGGATTAAGCATTAGGGATGCCAGCCATAGACGGAGCAAATTTCTTTCTTGCAACCACAGGTTACCCCATTTACACAAACAGTGTTGACAGGGAAATCCCTCCCGCCGTGCCATTGCAATAATCACATGTAAAATACAGCAGGCTGGTTGTACCCAAGTTGATTCGAACCATCTATGGCCAGCTTTAGGGAACATAAAACTTTTGAGCTGATAACTTCCTGTGCTCATTGCCTGTGCTGACTGCTATCAGCTGCATTGTTCTTAGCTACTTTTGAGGACTACAAAACTCATGGCCTTTTATGTTATGAGGAATAGCAGAAGAGAGGTTCTAGAGAACCAGGACCAGGCATTGGGACATAATAGGATAAGAGAAATAATTGATATTTGCATTTAGTAAAGAGTCAATGTTTTATAAATGAAAAGCAAGCTTTTATTCTACTCCAGCAAGAGAAGAGGTAGTGGAATTTTTTACAATCACTATAGACCACAGCAGTCATTAAAAATTAAACAAACAGCTCAGGCAGCATTACTCACCCTCAATCTGGAGCTGTCCCCCCCCCCCCGCATTTCTTTTTTGCCACAAGATACCCTAAGTCTTCTAGGGTGAATGATATCCAGCTTCACTCAACCTGGAAGACCAAGGACATACTGTGAGTGCAGGAGGTCATAAGCCCTCCCCCTGAGACCACCACGGCACTCTTTATTTTTAGTATAATAATTGTCATGATGCTATGTCACGGCCTAGCTGCATACTGAGCTGCATGCTGTCCACCTGTACAGCTAGGGGATGGGGGAGCATGTGTATTCTTTAACCTGTTCCAGCCCTGCCCATTGGTTGGTCCCCTAATGCCGTGTACACACGGTCGGACTTTTCAGCAACAAAAGTCTGACAGCCTGTCTGACAGACTTTCGACGGACTTGCGGCAGACTTTCTAACAAACGGACTTGACTACATACGATCACACAAAAGTCCGACAGCCTAGTACGCGGTGACGTACACCAAGTCCGACGAGACTATAAAATGGAAGTTCAATCGCTCGTACGACACCCGTTGGGCCCCTTCTGCTAATCTCGTGTTTATCTCATGTTAGTAGAAGTTTGGTGAGAGACGATTCGCGCTTGTGAGACTCGTATTTTTCAGATCGTTTTAACTGTTGTTCAGTTTGTGCTTGTGAGGTTTGTATCAGCTTTTCAGTGCATGTGGTCAGTTCGCATTGAGTTATTCAGTGTTTTATTGTCCGCTCGTTGCTGATTTTCAGGTCGCTCTTCACAGGCCTTGCTGTTCTTCAGTGCGTTCTGTTAAGTGCATTCTGACCAGCCGACCGTTTTAAAACCCATGTTGCGTATACGTACTCATCGTAGAGCTCGCGCATTGTATGTGCTTGGTGCTGTAGTTCATTCTTCAGCCCAAGCCCAAGCCCAAGTCCATGAACAGGGTGGGGAGGAGTTCATGGACGAATAATTGGTTGCTCCAGCGTGACCAATTCTCTCACATGCCATTGCTCCGTGAGAATAATCCTGAGGATTTCAGGAACTTTCTCCGGATGACGGACCCCGTTTTTGACCGTTTGTTGGCTTTGCTGACCCCTTATATCAGCAGGCAGGATGCCTGCATGAGGCAAGCCATCACTCCGGAGCAGAGGCTCGTCGCCACGTTGCATTACTTGGCGACAGGGAGAAGCCTGCAGGACCTCAAGCTCTTGACAGGCATCTCCCCCCAGGCTCTGGGGATCATTATCCCAGAGACCTGTTCTGCCATAATTCAGGTCCTGCAGAAAGACTATATTAAGGTAAGAATTTTTATTCTTTAACATCACATTTTATTGTATTTAATGTTTGCTAATGTAATGTATTTCTTTACTCAAACACTAATTACCATGATTGCAATATAGTGTGAATGTCTCCTTTGTCCTCATGCATGCTGTAATCTTTTAATGCTCTTTTTTGTCCTGCATGCATATTTGCCTTTACTAACCCCCCCCCCCCCCCTAAAATTAATCAAAATAGTCTGTGTGTCATTAACTTGATTTAGAATCCCCCCCCCCCCATCACTGCGCCTCATGAGAGAAGCAACTAATTTTCTTAAACCCCCCCCCCCCGAAGCTGAAGAAGCCTATGACTGTTATTTAGCCAGCAGGTTGCTGCAAATGGAGTGGGGCCAACGCCTCCTGTGTGAAAAAATATTTTCTGATGCTATTCACAAGGGGCTGAGGGGCCAGCTAACTGAGAATAGCCAGATATATGAGCAAGCCCCTCCTCCTCCTTCTCCTCCTGCCACAAGTCAACCACCAGAGCCACAACCTACAAGGAAGGCTGCAGGGAAGAGTGCAGGGCAGCGAGGAGGGAAGGCTGCAGGGAAGAGAAGAAAGTGATGACCTGGCTTCAGTCTGGTCTGACAGAAGACGCAGGCTGGTGTAGTACCACAGCCTGGGGACATATATGTCATCTGCTGCTGCTCTTGATCTCTGGGATTCCTGGCCCAGATTGTGCTCCCACTTATATGGACTCCTCAAAATCACAATTTTCTTTTCCACAGACTTGATGTGTGCCCTGGGGCCAAAAGTATTCACAAATTCTAAAAGTTTAGCCAGCGTTGACTTTATCTTTATTTTGTTTACCATAAATAAATGAATATTTTAGTTTATGAAAATACTTTATGTGTTTTAATTAACACCATTTTTTTAGAGACAATGTCAAATTAACAAGGGACAACAACCTCCTTGAGATTGCAAAACAAAACAAAAAATATAATGTTCTTGTGGTAACTTTACAACAAAAAAAAATTATAAAAAAAAAATATAACAAAAAAAGGTTCTTTGTAATAACTTTATACCAAAACAAAAATTAAAATATACAAAAGTAATGGTTCTTTGTGGTAACTTTACTAAAACAACAACAAAAAAAAAATGTTTCTTTGTGGTAAATTTACGGAAAAAAAAAAAAAAAAAAAAACACAAAAAAAAATGGTTCTTTGTGGTAACTTTACAAACAAAAAAAAAAGATATATGGAGATAAAGAGAAAATAATTTTGACAATAGTCATAAAAAAAGATCTTGATGAAATAAAAAAATAAAAGATGACTCCAAAAAACAATTGTGTAAACATTAGTATGGAGATATGGCTTTTAAAACAAATACAATATCATTCATGAGATCAAGAGAAATAATCCAGAAATCAGTTTGGGAGAACTCTGTGTGAATAGGAACAGCAAAACAACTTTGTTCTTCTAGCATCATAAAGAATACAAATAATGCGCTGCATTCAACGATCACAGAATTTGCAGCGTGAGGAATGTGCTACCTACAATACGAACACTTTTACCAGACCGAGCTCTTCCGTTTCGTATTTGCTTCTGAGCATGCGTCGTTTTTTTGCCCTTCGGACTAGCATACAGACGAGCGGATTTCTGGGTCCGGCGGAGTTACGACGTAAAGATTTCAAGCACGTTCCAAATCTAAGGTCCGTCAGATTTGCGACTGGAAAAGTCCGCTGAAGGTCCGGTGAAGCCCACACACGATCGGATTGTTCGCCGGATTTGGTCCGTCGGCGTCCGTCGGACCAGTCCGGTCGAAAAGTCCGACCGTGTGTACGCGGCATTAGACTCACCGAGGCAGTATGAGCATAGGATTCTCTCCTGAACACCAATGCAGGAGCACTCTTGGTGTTAGTAGTCCCATTTATACCTTCCAACAGCCCAATGGTGACAGCACAATCCTTGATTTACAAACGATAAATAAAACAATAACAACGAATGAGCCGAATCGAGGAGTCAATACTTTTTTAGAGGTTTGCCAGAGTCCTGGATCCCATGCAAAGGAGATACATTAGTCTCATAATTCCTGAACCTTTCCAATCCTTGCTTCCCCCATAAGGGGAAGCTTTCAGAAGCTTAAGCCCCAAAGATTACATCTTTGCCATGACTTTATCCATGCCATATTTCCCATGCCCAACTCCCCAGGTGGACAACTGCCAAGTCTGCCAGACTATTTGTATTGAGCCCCCTTACCCAAGATGCCCCACAATGGCAGGGGCAGAGCTGGTATTACCCTACTATCTGGGGTACACCCCTTTCAATGCTCTGGGGACCTCTAGCAGTTACCTATACCTGCCCACTCTCAGTACAACAGCCTTTCTCAACATTCTTACATCATAGGAACCCTAGAAATAATTTTCAGGTCTTAGGGAACCCCTGTTTAAAATTAATTTATCTGAGGTCATCTGGGAGGATGCCCTTATATTTGTGCCCAATGGGAATAATTTTTACAGTGGTGATCACAATTCTACCCTTGCAGACAGTAGAAAGATGCAAATGGGTGTCATGCTGCTAGCTCTACCAAGTGGCATTTGACCCAGGGCTATGTAGGCAGCACTCAATGGGAGGTCAATTCGTTTCAGCTCAAGGAACCCCTAGCAACCTCTGGAACTAGAAACCACCTAGGAGCTCAGGTTGGGATTGGTTGCAAAGCAGGGTTCCTGACCTTAACTACACCGACACCTAATAGCCAATTCGAAGAACTACACCAGGCACCTACATGTCCCTACTCTACAACCAGTGGAGGCCGGTCCATAAGGGGTTCAAGGGCACTGCCCTCCTAGTTTACATGTGGGGCGCCGGACTAATAGTTTTCTAAGAGGTCTGCCATTTTTTTTACAAGCACATGATTAGAGCCTGAGGCTCTAATTGGCTTATAAAAGGTTATCTTCGGGACGCAGAGCACTGCGCCCCGAACCCTTCCACTTGTGATACTAGCGAATCAATATTCGCCATCAGTTTCCAGCTTCTCGGCCTGGCCAATCAGGACAGGAGGCGGATCTAAAGGAGATCAGGTTAGCTGGGTGGAAGCCGGGGAAAGCGTGGTGCCGTGACCGATGGAGGGGTGAGTGCGGACCTGTTTGCCCCCAAAAAATGTTTAGCACCAGCCTCCACTGTCTACAACCCTATAGCAGGAAGTGCCTGAACAAGGACTTAATGGAAAAACCACCAGATATTATTTTAACCGCTTGCCGACTGCCGCACACAGATATACGTCGGCAGAAAGTCACAGGCAGGCAAATGGGCGTACAGGTACGTCCCTTTAAATTTGCCACCTATCGGCAACGCGCCCGCCGTGGGAGCGTGCCCGCGGGTCTCGGGAACTCGATGTTTGCCGGCGGCCCGCGATTGCGATGTAGAGAGGTAGAACAGGGAGATGCCTATGTAAACAAGGCATTTCCCCGTTCTGCCTAGTGACCTAAGCCTTTTCAAGTCAACACAATCTGGTAAGCCTCCTCCCGTTTATGGTGGTGGTGTTTCTGGCTATTCTTCCCATCCTAAGGATCACACCTGGTTGGATTTTCCTGCTCACTTTTTTTGGATCACATTCTTGTATTTGGGACTTTTTTATTTGTTTTTACACACTTTGGACTGATATTCACCAATAGAGGTGCAGGGATATTACTAACATAGTGAATCACTGCGTTCACACATGGTTGAAATAATACATATAAATTCTCGTTTCAATATATAGATGTGTTTATGTAGTGTGTAATATACTACTACACCAGACTTCTGTGCAATCCCTAAGAAGGTTTGGCTTCTAAATCTAGTGTCTATAAAAGTAATGTCACCATAAGAACACCATTCAGGGAGAACAAAGCAGTTTGTTCCTGCTATAAATATAGTTTATTGTTGAACAAAAGTCATAACATCTTTTTACATTGATCTGAAGGGCTATTTTAGCCACTGATCATTTCAAATCTATCAAACGTGTCATGTTAGCAGCTTCCCGTTGGAGAATAATGAGGTCAATTTTTGTAAGCAAGTACAAATTTACCTTAGCACAATTTTCTGACAAAACGTGCGTGTACACAGAGAGAGATGCCGGGTACATTGCTGCTACGGCTCCAGGTTGGCTACAAAGATCACATACAGACTTTGTATTAGCTGGATCCTGGTGCTCATTCATATTCAACATGGAGTCCAATCTAAAAATGCAATTCAAAGAAACTTTTCAAGAGCACTCATAGTCTTGATTCCTTCTATTTAGCGGCTTGCATAGTGGGTGTCCTGCACGCTTTCTCAAGTCCTTTAAAATACCTTAACCACTTGCCGACCAGGCTTTTTCTGGCACTTTTTATTTACAAGTTTAAATCAGTATTTTTTGCTAGAAAATTCTATAGAACCCACAAACATTAGTCATCAGTAATGATACACTTGGATACATGAAATATACATGGTCGGTTGGAAACGAGAGCTGTACAAGTAATGTTTGTATGGTGGTAGGGGATTCTGTATGGCAAAGGGGGGGGGGGGGAGGGCTCCATGGGATCAAACTTGAATGATCCTGAGGGACGTCGAAAGAGGTCTCGCTCAGCTTGTCCTAATGGGAACATGCTGTGGACAGGAGGGGTCTCCTCTGACCCGTCCTAGGCAAGCTCAGTTCCAAAGAAGGAGTTTGACCTCCGTGGTATGTGTATATTGGGCACAAGAGGTTCCATATTTCGTGTACTGTCGGAAAAATGTCAGAACATCCATAAGTTGCCATTATTGATCTCGCTGCAATTTTTTATGTCTCTCGGTATTTGCTCAGCGGTCTTTCAAATGCAATTTTTTGGGAAAAAATTAATTTTAATTAATTAAAAAAAAAAACAGAATATATATACACTCCAATTTTTTTGTAAAATAAGAAAGATGATGTTATGCAGAGTAAATAGATACCTAACATGTCACGCTTTAAAATTGGAATGGGACAAATTACGAGACCTAAACATCTCCATAGGTGGCGTTAAACGCCTTTTACAGGTTACCTGTTTAAAGTTACAGAGAAGTCTTGTGCTAGAATTATTACTCTCGCTCTGTTTGTGGCAATACCTCACATGTGTGATTCGAACGCCATTTACATATGCGGGCGCAAATGTATGCGTTCACTTCCGTGTGCAAGCACGAGGGGACAGGGCACTTTACATTTTTTTTTTTACACTGTCCCCTTAATTTTTTTTTCCTGGATCACTTTTATTCCTATTACAAGAAATGTAAACATCAAACAAAAAACAAAAACAAAAAAAAACACATTATATATATATATACCCCATTTTTTTTAAATAAAAGAGAATTATTGCTCTCGCTCTAACGTTCGTGGTGATACTTCACCGAATAGTGTGAACATCATTTACATATGCGTACGCGACTTAAGTACCCTGTTTCCCCGAAAATAAGACCTAGCGTGATTTCGGTGATGGCTGCAATATAAGCCCTACCCCCCCAAATAAGCCCTAGTTAAAGTCCTTGTAGGTCTTATTTTCAGGGTAGGGCTTATTTTCGGGGAAACAGGGTAGGGCTTATTTGGGGGGTAGGGCTTATATTGCAGCCATCACCGACACTCACGCTAGGTCTTATTTTCGGGGAAACAGGGTATGCGTACGCTTCTGTGTGCGTGCTCAGAGGGATGGGGGCGCTTTAAAAAAAAAAAATCTAATTTATTTTACTTTTTATTTTTAGACTGTCCCTTTAATTTAAAAATGTTATCACTTTGTTTCCTATTACATGTAAACATCCCTTGTAATAGAAATAAGGATGACAGGTTCTCTTTATGAAGAGATCTGGGATTCAAAAAGACCCCAAATCTCTTCTTTACCTTTTTAAAGGAAAAGATAAAAAAAAAAAAAAATGTTTTGTATCTTTTGCTTAAAAAAAAAAAAAAAAAAAAAGTACTTCCAGCCTGGACTGGAAGTGACATCTCTCTGGTCCTCCAAGGCCATAGAGGCGAACAAATCTACTCTTTGATCGCCTACGGGAGCAGCCAGCCACACTGTCGGGTCGTTTCTCTGGTCGCCCCCCCACCCCCCCGCCGCTTCGGAAAGCATTCATAAGCTGGCCAGAATGCTTTCTTGAGAAAGCCAGCCGTCCGATTGCAAAAAATGGTACCGGGATCATGGCTGATATCTTCAGCCATAATCCTGGTAAACCACTTGTAGACCACAGCGTAAATATAAGTATTGCAGTCGGCAAGTGTTAAACTCTTACCTTACCTTAGAACCTTGGCTTAGAACATTATCTTTGAACAGGCGTCTCCAATCTTTCTAATCAAAGTGCCAGTTTACTGTCCTTCAGACTTTAGGAGGTCTGGACTGTGGATAGTCAGGGTAGAACATGCCCTGGTATCAGTGGAAGAAAACAATGACTCATCATTGGTATTAGTGGGACGAAATAGTACCCCATCACTGGTGTAGGTGGGATTAATAGTGCCTTGTATCAGTGGCAGAAATATTGCCCCAAGTGCCAGATAAAGGCAAGCAAAGGGCCACATCCGGCCCTCGGACCACAGTTTGGAGACCACTGTCTTAGAACACTGTACACTTGTTGGAGACGGAGGTATAGATCTAAAAACAATGTGGTGACTTACTAGCACTCAATATTGACAACAGATACATGTGAACAGATTTTTATATCTTTTTATCTCACAATCCAGCCACTGATTCCACAGACATGTAATAGATGGATTGAAGTTTAAAGTGTCACTAAACCCACATCACAAAAGGTGGGGGTTCAGCAAGATTCACGGCTGCTTTTGTAGCAGTATTCCTCCTTATCTGGCTTCCAAATGGGTCTTAAAGAGGAACTGCAGTCTGCTCACATACTTTGTAATAAAAAACATCTTTGCCATTCTGAAGCTTCCCTCTAACCACTTTGCATATTATTTTATATATACTGTGATTCTGTACTTGCTAAATATGCTGCAGAAATCTCCCTCCACTGAGTCTGGCTGCAACCATTTTAACTGTGGGCAGCTGAAGCTGCTGCCTGTTCACTTCCTGGATTTACACAGAGGCACACCTCCAGCTCTGCAGCCCTGCAGCTTTAATTGGCCCTCTTATGACTCACCCCCCCTCTCTCACAAGAGTGAGAGAGAGCTGTGCATGATGTCATAAGCCTAGGCTAATGACCAGATAAGAAACAGGAAGTGGGCTGTATAAGGTATTTACTGGCAGAAAAAAAAGTTTTATTTTTTAAAACAACAAGGGCAGAAGATTTAATAGATGGAAAGATGAAATAATGACTGAAGGTCTGCTTTAAATATCCTTCATTACTATCTGGAGGTGATTATTAAGATCATGGGATTCCATATATGTTTTCTTATTTCCATTTGTTTTTACACGCTCTCAATTACATGATTTATTATTATCATTATATTTTTATGTAGTTGTCCTCAGCTTTTTCCATCTATGATATTACATATGCATTTCTGCTCTCAGGCCCCCCTTGCCCCATGGCTGCCCAAGACCCCATGAGTACAATACAGCACTCCTCTAACCAATGTGGATTTATTTGATGAGATTATTCGAGGTAATAATAGATATGCATATTCTTTGAATTAACAAATTTTGTTTTTTTTCCCATGTTTTACACCTCTGCATCTTTGCTGAACCTATACCTTTTTTCTAATGTATTTTTTTGCTGTTATCAATTATGAGTAATGCTGTTATCAATCTGAGTAATGTGACAGCTGTATATTGATTAAGAAAAGGGTACCTAAATGTTTTTTTTTATTAAAATAATTACAGTGCCATCATCCATATACAGAAATAGAAGGCAAAAGAGTAAAAATTAAACTCAGCACTTCTCCTATAGCTCAAACCAGTATAGTATTAGGCAAACCTATATCAACATATACAGTATCATGATATGGCTTAACAACATGGTATAAAGTGCTCAGTGCAAATGTAAAGTGCAAAAAAATATTATATATATATATATATATATATATATATATATAAAGTGCAATTATATAAAGTCCATTCAATATGGTGTGCTGAACTTGTAAACAGTTGTAGTGGTGGTTCTCAGGTGGTGACTATTCGTGCTCCGTCCCCACTCACCAAAAAAATCTGTAAGTACGCCTGTTAGTATCTCCAGATCAGCATCTCCCGTCAATGGTAACTGAATTGTATGGACACTACATAGGGATAACTTCTATCTTCCACCGGTATGATTAAAACATATGAACATTCTGGATCCTTCCCATCTTACCCAGTGATCAGGCACCATATTGGATGGACTTTATATGATTGCACTTTATATATATTATATTTTTTTGCACTTTATATTTGCACTGAGCACTTTATACCATGTCGTTACGCCATATCATGATATTGTATATCTTGACATAAGTTTGCCTAATACTATACTGGTTTGAGCTATAGGAGCAGCGCTGAGTTTAATTTGTAAACTTTTGCATTTATTGGGGTCTTTCACCTTTCACTTTAGCAGCAGCCCTATTATATTATTACATATTCCTTATTTCCATAGCACGGGTTATTTCTTTCTTTTACAGAAATAGAAGGGACAATGCAAATTAAACAGTGTGTGTTTATGATAGGGAAATTGCATATTTCATATTCCTTATTACTGTTGGCCTCACAAATATCTAATAAAATCTCTAATATTCTTAGATTGTAAGCTCCAATGAGCAGGGCTCTCTGATTCCTACAATATTAAAGTGTATTGTAGTTGTACTGTCTACCTTCAAGTTGTAAAGCGTTGCGTAAACTGTTGGAGCAATTCAAATCCTGTAGAATAATAATAATAATCATATTCTGGTTATTCTGGTTACCTTAAATGACTTCGTGTTATAGGAATGTGATTGCAAACTGACAATATGGACAAGCCAGCCGACTCTCCTTTTAGAAATGTGCCATTTTCCTTAGAAGGTCATTTTGCTCCAGAGGGGGCTGGGTTGGCCATTTCCTCTATATAACACACACACACAGCTTGTGATACCTATCTCACCTCAGAACTGCCATCAGGCATGTGTCTGATCCTGATCCACAGAAGTACATCTTCGCCAGCACACCATGGATCAGCAAACAAAATTGTCCAAAAAAGTTTTTTTAATCAAAAACGGTCACATCACAAGAGAGGTGCACCTCTCTTGTGATGTGACCGTTTTCGATGAAAAAACCTTTTTTGGACAATTCTGTTTGCTGATCCATGGTGTGCTGGCGAAGATGTACTTCTGTCTGATGCTTCCAGAACCCAACTGGTAATCGTTACAGCACCCATTAATGTTTTTGCCATTTGTCCAGGAACATGTGCGACTGGAATATTGAATTGATCCTGATCCACGACGCCATGCCATATAATGGGAGGGACCCATGGCGGAAACAACATCTTTAGTTAAGTATTATTTTTATATTTTCTAATATCTGTATCTTTTATTACTTTTAATAAATGTTACACTTATAAGTATTTGTGCGATCTCTCTTTACACATATCGAATACATACCCAAAAAAACATTCAACAATCACGTATCTGTGACAAAACAGATTAGTATCACTTTAAAGCTAAATTCCAAAGACAAAGCTAAATGCAGAGTTGAAATACATGTGATGATTGTGTATTGGGGCTGTGACAGCCAAGGAGCAACAGCAGACCAAAGAGTTCATCCCTTTGCTCAGTCTGCTTTCTCCTCCTGTTCCTATTAATGCATGTGTATGCAGCAGAGCCTGATTGGGTTAGAGTACTCATCCTCTTTCTCCCAGGTCTACTGTCCAGTGGATTAGAAAAGGGGGTAGGCTTTTACACTAGTTCTAATTAAAAATACACATATCTACTTGAAGTTGATCTTTAAAGAGACTCTGTCACGGTTACAAGTTATTGTCTAAGCCCTTATTTTGTACCACTATCCAACCTACTGATATTTACTTTTTTTCACTTCATTGGTGCTCTTCTCTGTTCTTTCATCAAAGTTGCAAGTTCAAACCTTGAAGAATCTCTATGATGGTGTCAGAGCTTAAACTTCTTTCCCCCCGTCTAATGCGACAGTGTTTGGACCTAGTGACTGGCTTCTGAAGCCAAACACTGCATGATGATATGATGTCACATGTTCCACCATATCCAAAAGGACTGAGCATTTATTGAGGGCTCTTCTTGAGTATGCTGAGGGTAAGTGGATGAGCAAAGGGACAGATAAAGCAAGACCTTTTTTATTTTGCTTCTTGGTAATAGATTTGTGTCTTTTTTTTAAACTTTGCAAACTGTGTATGTGTAGCTACCCTGCCCTAAGCTGAATTCATAGTTCACCTGGTCTTAAGCCCAAAGTTTACTGTTTGCTCCTGCCTGCTGCTGGGGTGTATGCCTGGCAACTATTAAGACCTTTATTGCCAGTCGTGTTAGCTAGGAGAGGAAATAAATATTTGGGGGGTTGCCTTGTGAAGCACTCTTCCCCCTTGGCTCCTGCCTGGGGGGAGGGTGTGTTCTGGAAGTCTTGTCCTCCTAGGCCTGCTGCCCATGGAGGGCACTCATGTGTTTGTGAGACAAGACCCAAGTCTTGGGCCTAGGTCCACAAAGCCTACTAGAGGTGGTTTTCCTAGGAGGAGTGCAGCCAATTCTGGGTGGGAGCAGCAAAGGGGGAACTTTTGACTCAAGGTACCTGGAAAGCTGGAATTTGGCTTGGAACTTACAGGGAGTCTTGTTTCTCATACATGGAGTCTGTGCTGAATCTGCTCTATAGCCAAATGATGAGAAATCACACGTTGCTAGTCTGGAAAAAGTTCATTTTACCTGTGAAGGCTGTGAATATGATTTTTCCTGGAGTCTTTTGTCTTCTTTTGATGTCCTGTGCTCCTCTTTCCCTGAGTTTATGGTGTCAAATAAACTCTAAATTTTAACTCTAAAATGACTGGTGCCCATCTGTTCACAACCCCACTATAAATCAAGGGCTCAGTCCTGATGTGAAACGTCAGCCCATCCAACCACTGGGGGTCCCTTCATGCTCCTAGGAGGTAGGCGGCGCTACATAACTCTACGTTTAGAAAGCAGACGTTCCTTACTTGGTAAATGAAGTTCAATTGCGCTCTGGTACTTGCAACATATTGAAAATGTATTGAAACTAAACACAGACTTGCATTCCTTTGCAGATAGGGAAAACAATAAAAGTAAGTAAAAACAACTATCTGTTTAAATTAAAGTAGAATGGCTAGTTTCTACAGTATAGTTGCATGCTGACCAAGCCAATCTCTTTCTTTTGTGAAGACTAACTATTTATAAGCTCACCTATGCGCACAACTTGGGGAATGAACAGCAGGTCATGTCAAAATAAAAATGAATTATAGCTCTGCCATATCTTTGGTGGGAGGCTTGCCAACACCTTTCTGCAATGCTCAAGACAGGAAGCATTCAATCAGTCTCAGAGGACAGGAAGGAATTCTTCAACGGCAGGATGTTTGCATAAATTCCTACCTCGTTTTATTATAATGCACGGCCCTTTAACTATAGGCTTTATGAAACACAGCTGTGACAGATTACCTGACCATTAACACTCAGCCAGCCCTCCCCCATTTTTTTTTTTTTTTACAATTTTCTTAACACAGTATTTTTTTCTCTTAATGTATTCCTGATGCTGCCAACTTTGTAATCAACACCAGCCTCACGGGACCACTGTCTTCTATTACAGCTTCACTGTAAAGGACTTTGCAGGCTTAGCTAATGAAACAAACATGGACCTGCTTAGGCTTCTTTATTGAATTGAATGCCAATTTTTTTTTTTTACAATTTCTGAATGAGTACAGCTAGAATGACACCAGAATCAGAGTTCACCAAACAGCATTCATGGATCCGTGGTTGAGACAGCTGCTCAGGGAAAGGCTGATCATCCAGACACGATCTGATCCCCAGTACTGTATGTGTAAACCTAGCCGCTACAGCCTCATACTGTATAAGCTTTTACATGTGAACATAATTGCAAAAATTATTTTCAACATTGTTAAATCTGCAGCCTGTATGATAATAATCTAATCCTGCAATAAAGGCTCTTCTTCAGGAACTTCCTGGTATAGGGTGGCAAAAATCTGTCTTGTCCTACAGCTGTGCTCATGCGTTGTCACCATAACTGAAAGCCTTTGGATGGAGGCTACAAGTGGCTATCTCAGCATACATTATGCAGGCATCATTTGGTGTTGTCACCATCAAAATTTTCTTTAGCATTAGCCTTGCCTGCTAAATTAGCCCTTGTTGGCTTGCATTTTGCCATACTCCAAGACTAGAAATAAGGGAGAGTGGACACAGTTGTTTATACTGTCTTATGCTTTAAATAATGCTTGGTTTTCCTATGATAAATAATATGAAAATTGTGTTAACTTGTCATTTCAACTGCTAAAATTACTTTTGAATTCCTTGCCAATCATATCATGGGCCTCCCAAATACCCAAATATTTGCTTATAACTATAAAATGAATACATCAGTAAAGACAAACACAATATATGACCATGGGTTTGTGGACAACCGACCTTCACACCAACATAAGTTTATTGAATATCCTTTTTCAATATCATAGGTGTTAAAATAGAGTGGACACCCCATTCTTTGTGACTATAACAGCCTTCAATCTTCTAGGAAGACATTCCACAAGATTTTGTCTGTGGTAATTGGTGTCCAGTCAGCCAACAGAGAATTTGTTAGGTCAAATGATATTGCATAGGAAGACCTGGCTCATAATTAGAAGTTCCATTTTATCCCAAGTTGTTCAGTAGGGTCAAGGTCAGACCACTTAAGTACCTCCACATTAAAGTCATCAAACCATGTCTTTACTAAACAAGCTTTCCTGCACAAGGGCACAGTCATCCCAGAACAGAAAAAGTCCTTCTCCAAACTGTTGCTTCCAGGTTAGAAGTGTACATTTGCCTATAATGACTTTGTATGCTGTAGCATTACAATTACCTATTACTGGAGACACCTGACCATGATCATTTGGAAGGCCACATAGTCCACATAGTTTTGGCCATATAGTATATTTATTTAAAAAAGGAGGTTTGAGTAACTGCAGCAATACGATATATGAAATAATATATGTTTTCCTTAATTGAGTAATAATGTCCTTTTATGTTTTCAGGAGAACATCATAGCTTCACAAAGTAGGATAAATGACACCAAAAATTTTTGTATTGCAATCCTTTCCGATGCACATAATAAACAAGAGCCACTCTGGTGCATATGGGACTGTAAAAACATATTTTTTGGAGTTGTGTGATATCTGGCAGCAACAGTTGTTATTCCCCACGCCATGGGATTCCTGACCTGGGTGGTTTAAAGACCGGCGGTTCAGTGAAGCAGGCTGAGATTTATTGATGTGTGGAAAATTGTTCATAAACACAGGATTCGGTAAAGAAAATATGATTCACAATTGCTGGATTTAGTGAACATGTGGACATCTCTGCACTCATAAATGTACATCGGTTAAAGGGTCAGTACACCCTAATTATAATAGTGGGTTTAATCATATTTGGTTTATATGTCTTGAGGATAACAGTAGTAAATTCTTCCTGCCAATTTTCTGCCTTTTCTCTTGTTTGTCATAAAGTCTTAATCATTCTCCTACAGGAGGAAAGTTGTTGCTTTTTGAAGCATGTAACATAAATAAAAATCTAATAGAAAGAGTTATGCCGTGTACACACAGTCGGACTTTCTGACGGGAAATGTTGGATCTGACCTCGTTGTCGGAAAGTCCGACCATGTGTATGCTCCATCGAACATTTGCTGTCGGACTTTCCACCAACAAATGTTTGAGAGCAGGTTCTCAAATTTTCCGCCAACAAAACTTGTTGTCGGAAAGTCCAATCGTGTGTACACAAGTCCGTCACACAAAAGTTCACTCATGCTCGGAATCAAGCAGAAGGAGCCGCACTGGCTATTGAACTTCCTTTTTCTTGGCTCGTCATACGTGTTGTTCCTCACCGAGTTCTCACGTTCGGAATTGTTGGCCAACATTTGTGTGACCATGTGTATGCAAGACAAGTTTGAGCCAACATCCTTCGGAAAAAAATCCAGGGTTTTGTTGGCGAAAAGTCTGATAGTGTGAACGGGGCATAAGAGTCTGTCATAATGACTGTTGTGGAAATGATTAAGAGCTCCAATCGAGCCCAAGGTTATCTGCTGCTGTCTCTAATTGAAAAGTGTGGATATGCATGCATATAAAAGTAAACACTCTGAGACACGCTTAGCTCCGTTACTTCTTACACTTCTAATTTATTCAAGGCGGTGCTAATGTTTTATACACACAAATACGTCATTGATATGTTAGTCTAATAGGTACATCTCATTGGTTAAGATAGAAAAGAAGATGGAGAATCTTCATAACGAGATTTGGCTGTCCTTGGTTTTATCTTCAGTTCCGCGTTCTTCTGATGTGTGGGATGTAGGGGGTACCCGCCATTTTGAGAAAAATATAGGAACAGAGCTAATCTGTATACTTATATAATGAGTAAGGAGAAAAATATGTATGCACATAAGAAAATAGACATTTTCAGATTACTATTATTATTATTTACATCACATTCCTTCACAATCCCCCCTAAAATGACTATTTTCTCTTTTCTGTCCCTAATACTAAAGGTCCCACTTTGGCCTGGCCCTTCTCCTCAGCAACTCTTTTAGGCTGTATATAGAATTGGGCAGCAACTGTTCACTTCCCTCCTCGATACAGCTGGAGAGGTGCAGTCAGGCACTATCTATCCCTAAAACCCTATAGAATTGTGAGATTATGGACAGGGAGTGACTGTAGAGGAGTGAAGGGTTTGTCATCTTCCATCATAAGGGGGTCCTCTTCTTCTTGGTGGAGAAATGTAGGTGTCTACAGCCTTGCTCATTAACTTTTTTTTTTTTTTCAAAAGGTAGAATACAGCATACAATCAGGGCTAAAAGAATCAGGATTATTAATACCGTTACCCGTATCTGGGCGAGCACCTTCTGCCACCCACTCATCCAGCTAAAGTATTGATCCCATGGGTCTGTGATACCTGAGTTCTTCTTCAACTCCAGTGACAGATCTTCTAATTTCTTTATAGCTAAAGTAACCTTACCATTTGGGCCAGTATTATCAGGAATGTATGTACAACAGGTTCCCGTTTTTTCCTATGATTTTACAAAACACCTCCTTTCCCAGCTAGCACCATGTCTAAGGCCATCCGGTCCTGGAATGTCATGTAGGAAGTGGGGGCTAACTGGTCAGCAATTCCCTGGAGGGCATCTTTAGTGTAATTTACAAATCTCTGTTGGTTATAATATGTGTAGTGTCAGGTCACCTAGAGGCTGGGTGACAGATGCACACCGTTGGGATCAGGAGTGCACCGCAAGGTAGTGGACCCTACGGCTGACTGCTGTGGACTGAACCCTGGGAGGTTCAGGAAGCAGGTCTACTGGATCACTGACACAGATCCCACTGGGAGCTAGAGCATAGATTCCCCAGGGCGCGGGGTCTAAGAGCCAGCAGGTGTTCACCAGAGCCTCTAGTGGTGAGGATGGACTGCGCTGCAGTCTGGCTCCAGGTCGCGGCCCCCGGGGTCTCACAGCTCACGCTCACCGTAGACTACAGGAGAAGAGGAAGGAGGCAGTAGGCTGGAACATCAGGGTCACAGGCAAACAGGGATGATCGGGAACACGCCAAAGTCGGTAACAGGAATCAGATGTAGGAAACACAGCAAGTACACACAGAGGCTAACACACAATGGTTGATCAGCACTGCTGGCTTGCGGTGCACAGGTTAATATAGGGTTCCCTGATAGGGCCTGGGGTGGGGCCATGCTTAGAGGAGAGGTTACAAAAGCAGTCAGGTGAGGGTCAGCTGGTCTCTAGAGATGAACACATGGAGACAGGTATGCTGATCGACAAACTCTATTGCATAACCATGACATGTAGTTAATCCAATCTACATTCTTGCTGACAGTTGTTATGGGGATCAAAGACTCAAAACCAGCTTTTACCTGATCCCTGGCTTTAAACTCATCAGGGACCCCCCTTGTAACCCTTATGACATGTATGTATACATGAGGATCAAAGCTTCCGGAGAGAGCTGCTCGCTTCCTCCTCTGACTGTGTGCTGGGTCAGTGTATGTATCAGGGGTATCTTCAGTTAGGATATGGGGGCTTTCTATTTTCATCTTTTTTGTCTAATGCACTCTGTGGTCGCCCAGTCTGGCCCTGTGTTCCAACCCACTGGCCCCCACAGAAACCACAACTCTGTCCCCAGTAACTGTCTGTGTGGCATACATATATGTCCTTACCGTCAGGGATATCACTGTACCAATGGCATCACCATGAAGGGTCAAACGGACAAGGTACTATGTCACAGTAATCTAAGGTAAAGGTGGTCACATGTGTACCTGAAGAGTTACACCAAAACGTAATTATGTTATCATTTTTGTGATGGCCACCTCCTGGGCCCCTCCCCCCTAGATCAAACAGAAAAAGGATATGCAGCACCCGAAAACACGCTCTCCTGCAGTGATAAGCGTGTATTCAGGTGTTCTTCCTGGTCAACTTGACTGAGGTGGCTGTGGTCAGCAAAACTTGGAATGGACCAACATATCTTGGCTCAAGGATCTCCAGACAGTAGTTGGTGTGTTCCTGTATCTAATTCAGGATCTGGAATGGAAGAAAACACCTGGACATGCATTCAGGTTAATTCTCGTGATAATGTGGTTACATAATTAGTCAACACATCAGACTGCAACTGTAACTGTTGTGGAAAGTAACAACCAAGTCTGGGAGCTGAACCAAACAAAATTTCATAAGGGGATAGGGCATGTTTCCCCTGGGGGTGTGTCTGACACTGAAAAGGGCAATGGGCCAACTCATGTTAGTCTCTTGGGCCATCTTTAACATCCTGTTTTTAGTGTCCCATTCATCCTTTCTACCTTCCCGCTACTTTGAGGGTGGTATGGGATGTGTAGTGCCAACTGAACCCCCAGTGCTGCCCAAATCTCTTTTGTAAGGGTTGCTGTTATGGCTGGTCCCTGATCTCTCAATATCACCTCTGGGACCCCAAATCTACATACTATCTCACTTAGTAGTTTCTTAGCTGTGGTCCTGGCACTAGGGCGTTTTCGAATCTGCCACTTCTTGGCACTTGAAAATGATCAATTTGCATCCTCTGGAATGGGATATAGGGCTTTTGCCAGGTGCTTCTTCTGTGTTTTTTTTCTGTGCGTCCTGGGTTACATTTGGTGCAGATAATGCATTATCTGCAGAAGTTATCGGTCAGTGGAGTAACTCTTGGTGCAACACTTGTTGATAAGAGAGTTCATAAAAGTCTTTGTCAAGTGGGCAGCTCCATGTGCCCATTGCACCACGGCTGGGTACATACTCCTGGGTAGACAAGGCTTCTTGTTGCAGTCGAATAGTCCATTTCTGAGAGTTGCTCCTCTCCGTTTCCAGCTTTCCTTCTTATCCGGACTTGTTGTTTCCTGTAGTTCTTTTAGATAAACTCTGTCCACTGGGAAAGTCTGTAAGGTAAGCACGGGGTGGTCTTCTTCTACCACCCTGCTGTCCACTTCCCGTGGACCACCAGCTGTCTGGCAGCTGAATTGGCTAGATGATTGCTTCCAGCTTCCTTTGAGTTCATTTTGTCGTTTGCTTTTATTCAGAATAGTCACTTGGGTTGGGAGAAGCAAGGCATCAGTTTTTCACAGGTGTTCCTGCAGCCGTCAGGAATCCTCTGTCCTAGATAACACCATAATCATGGGCAATGCTGAAAGCATATCTTGAGTCCATATGAATGTTGGCTCTTTTTCCCTCTGCCCATTTACGTGCTGTAGTAAGTGCTTACAGCTCTGCCTCCTGTGCAGACATCACCGGTGGTAAGGCTTCAGCTTGTAGAACAGTGTTTTCAGTGGTGACCGCGTGTCCTGTGTGGTCATGGGGTGACAAGTCAAGACTCTACTCCTCCTCCTCCTTTCCCCCCTCGAGAAGTGGAAGAAGGGTGGTAGGGTTCAGTGTTTGACAACTTAATAGAGTAATGCTGTCCAGTAGGAGGGAACACAGGAGTCTCAAGTGTCTGGTAGTAGGATTTTGGTTGAATATGGCAACAACATCATGGGGAGCAAGCAGAACGAGGCAGTGTCCGAGGACCAAGTTCAAAGTTTTGTCAAGCAAGGCTTGTATAGCAAAGCCAGCTCGCAGACACAATAGGCCTCCTCTTGCTACCGCATCCAGCCGACAGGAATAATATCCTACGGGGCGTAGGCTGATGCCGTGTGATTGGGTGAGTACACCTGCAGCATGTCCCAGACGTTCGGATACAAAGAGCTTGAGCGTTTTGTCGTAGTCCGGGAGCCCTAGCGCCTGAGATGACACACTTGAGGGCCTCAAACTTAGATATGTCTTCAGGAGACATCTGGAAGGGTCTGATTGCAGAGCATCAGTAGGAAGGCTTCTGGAATCCATGCTCTGCACTAGGAAATTAGTCCAAGGAAAATGACAGGTGTTGAGCACCACTGCAATTTGGGCTTTGAGGCTCTGCAACCCTGGTTGGCAAGATAGCACAACAGGCTTTCTGAGGTGACTTCAACAGGGGGTAAGTCAGCTGCACAAAGGAGAAGGTCATCATCATGTTGGAAGAGAATCACTTCCGGGTGTTCCTCCTGTCATGTGTCAAGGATGATAGCCATAGCTTTTGCAAACTGGCTTGGAAAGTTCTGTGCCCCTTGCGGCACAACTATTTAGGTATGTTGCCGTTTCTTTCCGTGGATGAATGCAAAAAGGTACCTGCAGGAGGGGTGAGGGTGGACACTGAAGAAAGCATTTGTAAGGTCCACCTCTGTGAGGTATTTTGCAGTCAAAGGCATCCACAGCAGGTACCTGGTTCTTCTTTAGGGGTTCTCTTCTTGGGGTTATTGTGGTTTCCGGGGCAATGAAGCGCCCTCTTTTAGCTTGACTGAAACTGGTGGCACCTTTAAGTGACCGTTGTCTTCCGGTCCTGTGGACCATAGGCACGCAGGGATTCTGTCAAGTACTTCCTGCAGTATTGAACTTGAAGTTTTTTGCTTCATTAAGTGTCATCAGGAGAGGCAGAGAACACAATGCAGATTAGTCTTTTAAAGATAGGGGAGTATGTAACTTCATCCCCCCTTCAGGCGTGTCCTGATTGAGGCCTGTAGTCCGGACAACACATCAGCTCCTAGTAGATTCAAGGGACATGTAGAGGACGCCACAAATCTGGCAAGCAAATCAGGAAATGTCCCCACTTGGAGTGGCTCTACAAATGGACTGGAGCGGAGCACCCCATCCACTCCCACGCAGGAAACGTGTGTGTCTCTTTTCATAGTGGGAGAAACTCAGATCATCAAAGGCCTGTACGAGTTTAGTATGATACTTCTTCAGACTCCCCTTTATCTTGGGTAATATCTTGGATTGTGGTCTTCTGATCCGTCAACTTCTCCTTTGCCCAGTCGTGGAGTTGTGCACAGAACTCCACGCCTGAGGTGTAGGAAGTGACACTTGTCAGGCTGGCATCATTGAAGGCCGTCTGCATGACTGGCCAAAAGACATGTCCTGCTTTGATTCGGCATAGGCTGATCAAGTCTCTCCAGGCAGCTGAGTAAGTTTCTTGTATCTGCACTATCCTGTGGTAGAAGGGAATTGGCTTCTTCTCTGGGTCAGGCAGACTTGTCACTAAGGCCGCTGTTCGTGATAGAGTAAAAGCGACATACATCACTGGTGCCCCTTCTGGTAACCGAAACTGTTGTTGGGGCGGGGGCTGGCAAGAGGCACTGTTCCTTACGGTTGCCAGCATGTGTTTGAGATCCTCTCGGAACTGAGAGTCTGGAGCCGGTTTGGGGGTTAAATCAGTGGGTGGCTTTGCTGCCTGCTGTTGGGCTTCCCACTCAGATGCTTCTTCATCATTAACATATCCGGCCTGGGAATGTGATGCTCCCGTATTGGGGAAGACAGGTGTGTGGTATGAACCATCTTGGTTTAAAACAGGGAGGGCTGGGTACAGGCTGTTTAAGCTTACTGGGTGTACCAAGATGGCCGCCGGCAGGAAGTGCACTGGACTGGGTAGAAAGTGAAGGCATGGGTGCATTAAGATGGCCGCCGGGCTGAGTTGTCACAGTGGGTTGTGCTTGGGTGGTGAGAAATAAGTGGTTGTTAGACGGAGGGCAGTGCTGTCCCTCCCCTCCTTTGTTTCAAGTTCCAACATATCATCAGCTCTGTGATACACATACATAATACAATCGCCATCTTTCTTAACTTCCTTTATCCAATTTTCTTTATCACACAGGATTTTTCTCCCTGTTTCTTCAGCAACATAACTTTCGCCACTTCTTTCAACTTTGTTAACTATTTCAACATCTTATCTCCTCTTCACTATCACATTCTTTTCTCTCTCTGTTTCTCGGCTAACGGCTTGAGAGGAGAATACATACAACCAAGGGGTTAATATTCTTTCTCAGTGTTCTTATCAACAAATTCCTTGGGTGGGAGCACATAAGACTGCGCTCCTAGCTTCTACTGTTTGCTATAACCCTGTAATGTACGGTTAATCTCAGAACAAGAACAAACACGTCAGGGGTAGTGAGGAGCAACGGCCCGCGACCCAACAGATCCCCCGGGCAGCCCCCCTCCGACCTTAACCAGTCCCCAACCCCTCTCGTGTATAGCAAACAGTAAACCACAAATACACTCACGACAGGACATTACACCTGCCACTCTTCGAACTGCAAAATGTCAGCAGGCTAAGATAACCTCAGGGGCAGACAACTCCCCTTAAACCCAGTTAAAGGCCGTCATTACAGTTACTCCCAGAGGCCGACAGCTCATCTGGGGGTGATACATCTGTAATGCTTTCAGACTGCAACGCCAGCAGCTGAGATAACCCTCAAAGATTCGTTAAAACCCAGAGTAACCCGTCCTATAACCGACTACTACAATAACCCATCTCACTCCAGAGGCCGACAGCTCATCTGGAGATGAGAACACACATGTAGCACTTTTAGACTGCTGAGTTTCGTAGCCCAAAGAATGGCAGACAGTGAACAAATACAGTCAGCAGAAACCCATTGACAGGTTCGTTAAAACAACCTCAGGCGAGGAAATACCTGCCTCTAAGACAGTCTCAGCATACCGACAGAATCCAGCCGTCAACCGAAAGATAAGACGTAGTCGTACAGTGGTAAGAATATAAATAAGACTTACCGGTACTGTTAGGGCTGCGCAAACCCCTGTCTCATCAATCAGTTAACGCCCAAATGCTTATCGCGGTATGGCTTCGACTGTAGCCTGAGGTCCCAGGTTTCGGCACCATCTGTTGTGGAAATGATTAAGAGCTCCAATCGAGCCCAAGGTTATCTGCTGCTGTCTCTAATTGAAAAGTGTGGATATGCATGCATATAAAAGTAAACACTCTGAGACACGCTCAGCTCCGTTACTTCTTACACTTCTAATTTATTCAAGGCGGTGCTAATATTTTATACACACAAATACGTCATTGATATGTTAGTCTAATAGGTACATCTCATTGGTTAAGCTAGAAAAGAAGATGGAGAATCTTCATAACGAGATTTGGCTGTCCTTGGTTTTATCTTCAGTTCCACGTTCTTCTGATGTGTGGGATGTAGGGGGTACCCGCCATTTTGAGAAAAATATAGGAACAGAGCTAATCTGTATACTTATATAATGAGTAAGGAGAAAAATATGTATGCACATAAGAAAATAGACATTTTCAGATTATTATTATTATTATTTACATCACATTCCTTCACATGACTACAGGAGTTATATGGCTCTAGAAACTTAGGGGTAGAGATTGTACTATCGCATCGAACGCGGAATTTTTTTTCCGATTTTTGGATCGTGTGTACGGGCCATAAAGGTGCTATTGACAATAAATATTCACCACACGTTGGTAACAATGTGTATTGAACTGGAATGACACAGGTAAAAAGTATTGAACATGCTAACTGAAATGTATTTAATACTTTGTACAAAATCCTTTGGTAATGACAGCTTCAAGACGCCTCCTGTATGGTGAAATTAGTCGCATGCATTGCTCAAGTGTGATTTTGGTCCATTCTTCCACACAGTCTTCAAATCTTGAAGGTTCCATGGGACTCTTCTATGAACTCTGATCTTCAGTTCTTTCCATAGATTTTCTATTGGATTTAAGTCAGGTGATTGGCTGGGCCTTTCTAGCAGCTTTATTTTCTTTCTTTAAAACCAATTGGAAGTTTCCTTTGTGTTTGGGATCATTGTCTTGCTGAAATGTCCACCCTCGTTTCATCTTCATCATCCCGGTAGATGGCAGCAGATTTTATCGAGAATATCTTGGTACATTTTTCCATTCATCCTTCCTTCAATGACATGAAGTTTGCCAGTACCGACAGCCCCAAACCATGATGTTCCCACCTCCAAACCTCACTGTTGGTATGGTGTTTTTGGGGGTAATGTGCAGTTTCATTTGACCTCCAAACTTGGTGTGTATTGTGGCATCCAAAGAGTTCAATTTTGGTCTCATCTGACCAGACTATATTCTCCCAGTATTTCACAGGCTTGTCTTAATGTTATGCAGCAAACTTTAAACAAGCTTCCACATGCTTTTTCTTCAGCACTGGAGTCTTGTATGGTGAGCATGCATACAGGCCATGGCGGTTGAGTGCATTACTTATTGTTTTTCTTTGAAACAATTGTACTTGATAATTTCCGGTCTTTCCGAAGCACTCCAAAAGTGGTCCTTGGCTCTTGGACAACTCTTCTGACAATTCTTTTCACTCCTCTGTCAGAAATCTTGCGAGGAGCACCTGGTTGTGGTCGGCTTATGGTGAAATGATGTTCTTTCCACTTCTGGATTATGGCACCGACAGTGCTCACTGGCACATTCAGAAGTTTAGAAATCCTTCTGTGACCAATGCCATCAGTATGTTTTGCAACAATAAGATTGCAAAGGTCTTGAGCGAGCTCTTTGCTTTTACCCATCATGAGATGTTTCTTGTGTGACACCTTGGTAATGAGACGGCTTTTAATAGGCCACCGGTTGAGACTAAACCAGCTGATATTAATTTGCACTGACAAAGGGCAGGATTGTATCAAATGACTGATTTCAGTTGGTGTCTTAGCGTTCCATGCCTTTTTGCACCTCCCTTTCTTCATGTGTTCAATACTTTTTCCTCATATCATTCCAATTTATTACACATAACTTAATTTCTGAACTTATTTGTCTTGGTTTCTTTGTATGGACTGCATGGGTTGTTACCGACATATGGGGAAAATTTCATGTTAATAGCACCTTTAGAAATATATTTACCCAGAAAAATGGTGACGTTTTCCTTATACCTATGTTACCTGCTGTGTATATATATATATATATATATATATATATATATATATATATATATATATATATATATATATATATATATATATATATATATATATATAAATATAATAGAAAAAGAAAGAAGAGCACACTGAATGCAGATAAAACTGCAGAACATAAAAACTGCAGAAAATAAAAACATGTGTAATGAATGAGAAATAATTATTAAAATGCACTTACAATAAAGTGACTTTATCAGGACATGTTACAAGGAAAATCCATACAGTTGAACGCCTCTCACTAGGTAGCTGAGATAAGGAAATGTGCAAGCAACAGGTAGATACTGTAGGGCCAAAAGGAAGGGAGTTACAAGATCTTCGCAACAGCTGATACAAAGAGCGGACTCTACAACTAAAGTTGCATCCTGGGTAGTAAAAGTACCTCCACTCAGTTATAACCTGGGTAGTAGAAATAACTAATAAATTGAGGTACTTTTACTACCCAGGTTAGAACTTCAGTCCCCTCTTTGTACTGGCTATGGGAACAATCTTATAGTTCCCTTCTTTTGGGCTCCTGCAGCGTACACCTCAGAGTATCCATTGATGCTTTTAGAAAAGGGCATCAACTTTCACAAAGAAGTGTGAGACCAAGATGCAAACATAGTTTAAAGTGGATGTAAACCCACTCTCATCCTTTCTAAACTACTGCCATAGGGGTTATCTATAAGGATATACATGCCTCCTGCATGTATCCTTACCTGTCAAATGTCTCCCCTCTGTCTGTTATGAGACCTGAAAAACTGCAGATTCTGTGGGTGGGTCTGTAGTCGGAGCCATTGGGCACATGTCAATGTTGCCAAGTCAGTATTATTTTGAGCAAAAGGTATGTCTTTTTGCAATGAATTAAACATTCTGCTCTTCCTCCACAACCTTGTGTGACCTAAAGCCTAGGCAAAGAATGAATGGACTCTTGCTACCAGGAGCATTGCTTGATTAAAGTCAGGTTTATGCCTCTCTGTGAACCTAGTGCGGAGATTCATCCTCTCTGTTCGTCCCCAGGACTGAAACTGAGGGAAGTTCCAAAATGTTTAATTATTAGTGGACAGGAATAAAGAGGCAATCTTCCAATGGGGACACTTGATGAAGTGACACCTGTCTATGAGAGAGTTTTCTTCACTTTCTGTATTATCTATGGGAGAGGAAGTGAAGGAAAATCTCACCAGACAACAGTGGAACCAGTTGAGCATAGCAAAAAAAAACCTGGAAAGGGTTTTAATTAAACATTCCCTACTCAATTTAAAACCGAAAAAAAACTGTTTTAGTTTTAGAGTCTAAAGCAGCCCTTTTCAACCCTTTTAACATGGCGGAACCCTTGATTTATCTTTTTGGCTTCAGGGAACTCCTGCTAATAATGATTATATTTGCATCTCACAGTACATTAGTGTAATGGTCAATGGGAAGAATGCTCCTTACATTTGTGGCCATTGGGAAGAATTCCACCCTTATAGATAGCTAAAAAGATCAATGGTGTCAGTAGGAACTTATCTGAGAGGCAGAAATTGTTCATTCCTGAAGGAACCTCTAGCAATCTTTGAAGGAACTCTAGTTGAGAACCCCTGGTCTATAGTTTTTAAAGGAGACCATACCTGGTAGACTAGCAGTAGGGGCTCAGATTTTTTTTTTGTAATGAAAATGCTTGGTCAAAGCTCTCCCACCTCCAGGTCCACCTTATTGTTTGGAGCTACCCACCACATTAAAAGACCACCTGGGAAGTGGGAGAGATGGGGACAAGGTTGGGTTTTACTAGAAATGGCATAATTTGTTAAAAAGACTACTGCCTATACATTTAGATCTACTGATCATTTTGACATAAGTTTTCAACTAAAAGTATCATCTTTTTCTAATCATATCCTCAGTTTAAATTGCTCTGGTTTATGAAAGGCACACTTTGAGCTAAGATCACTATTATTTAGAAGAAGAAAGCATAAAATATCCTTTTTCTATTATTTGCTCTCTTATTCGTATAAAATTATAATGGGAAAGCCTTCTCGTAGTTCACTACTTGTGACAAGATGTTCTTGAAGGCTGCAATTATGGCCCTAAATGAGTGTACAAGCTGTCAGTATCTGATGCTGCCCCTGGGGATGCGATTAGGTAGGATTACTTTAAGATAGCAACGTCTGCTATTTAGTTTTTACATTCCCTTCTTAAAGGGGCCCAAGGCGTATCTTGTTGTCTCATTGTTTCTGAGTGCATAAGAGAAAACTTTCAAAGAAAGCCACTATTACAGAAATGCGCTGCTAATCTTTGACATGAGAAGTGTCTTTATGTGCATCACAGATTAAATAAATACACTTTTTTTTCCGGTGGAGATAATGACTCTAAACAAGAATTTGTAAATGATCTGTAGCTTCTTGGAGCAATTTTTTGTGGTGTGGCACACCAACGCTCCTAGCTAGTGCACCACAACACATGTGCATTTTAGTAAGTGGTAGTAAAGGCTAACTATATGTATTCTCAAAAATGCCCTCTCTTCCTATCTATCCCAAATAGCCTTTATAAAAAAGATCCATGTACCTGCAGTACTTTTTTTAATCTGCTCCATTGTGGTCATGCATGTGACCTAGCAGCTCTAGCTCCCCTGGCTGAGGGAGTGCTCAACATTGGCTCTAAATACCCGAAATCCTGACATCACATGCTGGCTTCCATTGCCTCTCCGTTGTCAGCATACCCTTCCCTCCTCTACAGCAGCTGCTCTCTGGCACAGGAGAGCCACAGCTGCTGGATTATGTGATCACACCAAAGTGGATTAACAAAAGATATGTATATTTTAAACTGTCTTTGTATTGAGAATAATTTTTTAGGTTACAATAGAAAGAGAAGATGCACTGTAAAGTTACAGATAAGAAACAATGAACATACAAAACAACATTCAGGTTTACAGTGTCGTTTTCGGGTGGAATTTGTGTGATAGGATCCATAAGTCATAGAAAATAAGACAACATCGACTGAGAAATCTTATATGAAGTTAAGAAACCCAGCTGATAATCCCAATGTTTAAGAGTGAAACACATACCCTATATCGTCAAAAGTATTGGGACGCCTGCCTTTACATGAACTATAATAGCATCCCAGTCTTAGTCCGTAGGGTTCAATATTGAGTTGGCCCACCCTTTGCAACTATAACAGCTTCAACTCTTCTGGGAAGGCTGTCCACAAGGTTTAGGAGTGTGTCTATGGGATTGTTTGACCATTCTTCCAGAAGCACATTTGTGAGGTCAGGCACTGATGTTGACGAGAAGGCCTGGCTTGCAGTCTCTGCTCTAATTCATCCCAAAGGTGTTCTATCAGGTTGAGGTCAGGACTCTATGCAGGCCAGTCAAGTTCCTTCACCCCAAACTTGCTCATCCATGTCTTTATGGACCTTGCTTTGTGCACTGATTTGCAGTCGTGTTGGAACAGGAAGGGGTCACCCCCAAACTGTTCCCACAAAGATGGGAGCATGAAATTGTCCAAAATGTCTTGGTATGCTGACGCCTTAAGAGTTCCCTTCACTGGAACTAAGGGGCCAACCCCAACCACTGAAAAACAACCCCACACCATAATCCCCCCTCCACCAAATGATTTGGACCAGTGCACAAAGCAAGGTCCATAAAGACATGTGAGTTTGGGGTGGGGGAACTTGACTCACCTGACCTCAACATGCTAGAACACCTTTTGGATGAATTAGAACGGAGACTGCGAGCCAGGCCTTCTCGTCCATTATCAGTGCCTGACCTCCCAAATGCACTTCTGGAAGAATGGTGAAACATTCCCATAGACACACTCCTAAACCTTGTGGACAGCCTTCCCAGAAGAAATGAAGCTGTTATAACTGCATAGGATGGGCCAACTCAATATTGAACCCTACAGACTAATGCCCTGTACACACGGTCGGACATTGATCGGACATTCCGACAACAAAATCCATGGATTTTTTCCGACGGATGTTGGTTCAAACTTGTCTTGCATACACACGGTCACACAAAGTTTTTGGAAAATCCGATCGCTCTGAACGCGGTGATGTAAAACACGTACGTCGGGACTATAAACGGGGCAGTAGCCAATAGCTTTCATCTCTTAATTTATTCTGAGCATTCATGGCACTTTGTCCGTCGGATTTGTCTACACACGATCGGAATTTAAAGGATCGGATTTTGTTGTCGGAAAATTTGATAGCATGCTCTCAAACTTTGTGTGTCGGAAATTCCGATGGAAAAAGTCAGATGAAGCACACACACGGTCGGAATTTCCGACAACAAGCTCCGATCGCACATATTCCGTCGGAAAGTCCGACCGTGTTTACAGGGCATAAGACTGGGGTGCTATTAAAATGAATGTGCATGTAAAGGCAGGTGTTTCAATAATTTTGACAATTCATTGTATCTGAATAAATCATTCAGCAGGTACCATTGTATTACATAAACAGCTGAAGTATGAGTGTAGTTTAAGAAAAACTTTCACAAAAATTAGATGTAACTAAATCTAACAACTAGCCAGTGGAGAGGAAATTTAGCAGAAGGAATGAAGCAAAGGAAAAAGGAACAGAAAACTAGGAAGAGAGGGGGTATTAGAGGGGGCAGTAGGGAAGTAAGAACTGGTGTTCTTGAGCATCAACCAAGGCCCGAGCCCCACCCACTCATTATCCAATGCTAGTGGAGGTCTGGATGGGATTATGCTAGGGTAGACTAGAGATGATCTTCCAAGATATGCCACAATTCCCAAACCTTATTATGACACCAATCTTTTTATAGTTAACTTAGCCTTATCTTCCAGCCTTTTATGAGCCATAGGTCTTGTTGATCAATGGGCTGTTAGAACTTGTAGTCTTGTGCAGGATTTTCACCTAATTTATCATGCAGTGTTTGGGTGGGAAGGAGCCCTGGCCGAACACCAGTGTTTCCTTTTAACCCTTAGTCCTGTTGGGTTGAGGAGTCTGACAGGTATACATTGCTTTACTTGTCAAAGATCTGAATAGGCCCTTCGACAGTTGGTAAGCCTACACGAGAGTCTGGAATCCTATTGGCTGCCCCCCGAGCACCATACTGAAGCCAGTCATTTTAAATAACACCATATTGTCCAAAGTTAATGAATATGCAGGAAAATGGAGGCTGACATGTAGGAATCCCTGTAAGTATCTTTGCAAATTGGTCATTTGTTTGCTAATTTCTTTCCTGTTTCCCCATATTTACATAACTATCGCAATTTGCCAAAGCAAACATTTAAACTGCTGAGGCAACTCTCCACTGATGAGGCAATTTCCCCAATTTTCTACTTCATTCTCATTTGCTCTGCAGGTGGAATGGAGGCTTTACAATTAACAGTTATTCCACTATATATGGTTCATTTAAAGTCCAACTGAAATTTCAGTTTAAATCAGTTACTACATTTCAAATGCATAAAAAAGGTGTTCAATGTCTTACAATTTGCTTCTGTCATAACCTCCCTGGCGGTATGATTATTTCAGATTTTTGCTTCTCAAAGCGGTACAATTATTTTGCATAGAAATTTGGTGTTTTATATTGTAGGCCTGTAAATCTTAGCAATAACACACTTAGATCTGTCCACCAAGAGTCTAGTAGATATCCCAGGTATGATGAAGTTTGAAACACAAAATCATAAATTATAACATAATAAATAAATATAAATAATTAAAAAAAAATAATAATATAATAATAATAAAATAATTTTCCCCACAATTCACTATCGCTCAATTCTGCAAGTGTTCTAATTTACTATTGCTGTTTTCTAGCTGGTCTAAAGCCACTTTTGATGTAAAGGGACACTTTTTGGTTGCTATGGACAATCTCCAGTTTCCAGGCAGAAAGAACAGTGTATATAACATAAAACTGCATGCAGGGCATTGGACAAAGCACTGGGGACAAAAGGGAAGTGAAATGATTTCATACAGTACTGTAATCTGTAAGATTACAGTACTGTGTGTGTTATGATCTTTAAATTTCTTTGAATTTGCCGCCAGGCTCCGCCCCGTGCATCGCTCGCAGGGAACGGAGCCTGGCACGGAGAGGCTTCGGGCAGAGGACGGAGCCCGCAGACAGCGCGGGGGGACATCGCAGGATCCTGGGGACAAGGTAAGTAACCTGCACCGGGATCCTGAGATGTATTCCCGAGTGTGGCTCGGGGTTACCGCTAATGGTGCTGAAATTTAACCCCCGAGCCACACTCGGGAATACCATCAGGGAGGTTAAAGCAGATGGCTATAGTCGCTCTATTTTATTCTATTTTTCTGTTCTATTCTATACTTTTCTTTTCTACTCTATTCCAGTGGCGGTCCCTCCATAAGGGTTGCAAGGGCCCCCCTAATCCATGTGCCTGGCCCCTAATCTACATGCAGGGTGCCAGATGCATGGATTTCAATGGGTTTTCTTTTTTTGGAAGCATATGATTAGAGCCTGAGGCTCTAATTATGTGCTTTGCTTCCAAAAAATAGAATACACATAATTCTATTATTTTCTATTCTATTATGTTTTATTCTATTCTATTCCCTTTTTTCTTTTCTGTTTTATTCTTATTGGCTTAAAAAAAGGGTGGGCTCGGGGCGCAGAGCACTGCTCCCTGAGCCCACACAGTTGTGTGAAAATAGCAAATTAATATTAGCTATTGTCTTCCTGATTCTCCTCCTGGCCAATCAGGAAGTAGGTTCTGAGACCCGATTGGCTAGGGAGTCTTAGGACCCACTTCTTGTTAGGCTGGGAGGAGAATCAATGACCCCGGAGCGAGGTCACCCCACCTTGAAAGACTGAAGCCATCAGGGTGAGAGTCAGGGAGTAGCTCAGCCAGTGGCACGGTCCTCTCCAGCCGGGAGCCATAATAGAGTCGATCAGCATCAGAAGCGTGACCAACTTATCCAGACTCAGCTCCCTCTTCCAGGGCCGGCTCACCTGCAGCCACATCCAGCACTCCCTGGCTCGGACAGTGGAGGGAGGAGGAGGGGAGATAAGAGTGTCATCCGGGCTTCTGCGATCACTCAGCAGTGTGGTGTGTTGTGCTAAGGTAAGGAGGCCTCTGATTGCTGTCGGAGGGGGGGGGGTGGTGCCGTTGGTTTGCTGCCCCCCCAAAATATTGAGCACCAGCCGCCACTGTTCTATTCTACCTTATTCTATTCTATTTCTTTTTTCTTTTCTATTCTGTTCTTGTCAATTCAATTTTTTCTATTCTATTCTACTCTATTCTATTATTTTTTCTTTTCTATTATATTCTATTCTGTTTAATCTATTTTACGTTATTCTATTGTTTTATTTTATTCTATTATTTGCTATTCTATTCTATTCTATTCTGTTTTATTCTTTTCTATTCCTTTTTATTATTTTCTGTTTTATTCTTTCATACAGTATTCTATTTTATTCTGTTCTATTCTATTCTATAAAGCAGCCTATGTAGGAATCATCATCTTATTTCACTTTTATACCTTACTGTATTTATTGCAATATGTTTCCATTTGGAATTCAAATTCATTTTTGAATTATAATTAATTATAATTTTTAATTAATTTGAAGATAATGAATATATGAAACAAATCCAAACATACAAAACCAATTCAGAAAACAAATTATTCTACCATAACGAACATGACTAAATGAAATAATTACCATATATACTCGAGTATAAGCCGACTTTTTCAGCACACTTTTTATGCTGAAAAAGCCCCCCCTTGGCTTATACTCGATTGAGGGTCTTGAGTGAGGGTGCAGCCTCACTGTGCCCATCTGCAGCTGTACCTTTGATAACTTAAACATCGGGTGTCTCCGCTGTGTCATGCAGTCTGTTCGGTGGCCGTCCACTGTAACAAAGCCCCGCCTCCTCCTCGTCCGTGATAGACGGAACACTGATACAGTGCTGGGAAACTGAATCAGTATTCCGTCTATCACGGACGAGTAGGAGGCGGGGCTTTGTTACAGTGGACGGCCACCGAACAGACTGCATGACACAGCGGAGACACCCGATGTTTAAGTTATCAAAGGTACAGCTGCAGATGGGCACAGTGAGGCTGCAGATGGGCACAGTGAGGCTGCAGATGGGCACAATGAGGCTGCAGATGGGCACAGTGAGGCTGCAAATGGGCACAGTGAGGCTGCAGATGGGCACAGTGAGGCTGCAGCTGGGCACAATGAGGCTGCAGATGGGCACAGTGAGGCTGCAGATGGGCACAATGAGGCTGCAGATGGGCACAGTGGGGCTGTAGATGGGCACAATGAGGCTGCAAATGGGCACAGTGAGGCTGCAGATGGGAACAGTGAGGCTGCAAATGGGCACAGTGAGGCTGAAGATGGGCACTGATGATACAGGTGGGCACAGTGAGGCTGTAAATGGGCACAGTGAGGCTACAAATGGGCACAGGGAGGCTGCAGATGGGCATTGTTTACCCAGTAGCTGCCGCATTTCCCACCCTAGGCTTATATTCGAGTCAATACGTTTTCCCAGTTTTTTGTGGTAAAATTAGGTGCCTCAGCTTATATTTGGGTCAGCCTATACTCGAGTATATATACGGTAACTTAACAAACAAATCCGAAACAAAATTAAACACATTTTTCCATTGTGCACATTCATATTTACTGCATTGAGACTTAGAAAACAATTGTCTTCTATGTGTCCTGTTTACATTACAATGCTGGTGTCATGAGCAGTGTGTTGTGTTAAAATGGCACGTGTATGCATTTTAATGCAATGCAACACGTGTCAACACACAGAAACGCCTGTCAATGCAATGCAAGTCAATTGGGAGAAAAAGTTTTTAGTTTTTTTTTTAATTTTGCGCCTTGCAAGGATCCATACAGAAGCTATTTTTGAGGGGAAGAAAAAAAAAGTGTTTTTCAGTGCTGTGGCTTTGCATGCTACAAAATTTTGAAGGAACACAGTTTACATACATTGACTTATCTTGCAATGAAAATCATTTTTCTGGATCACACTGTAAATCTTCGTATAAGGTCTAAAAATGCCCATTACTGTCATTGTGAGCAATGGGTGCACACAATAGTGCAATTTGGATAGCCCCAATCTCGTCATCCACCTCCTCCTCCAATATAGCTAGCACAAATCACAATGATTACGGCTGTTACACTAGACATCCCATTTACCAATGCCTCTTCAAAAACAAAAATGTGTTTGTCTATTTCTCTTTTTTCTTCCTCTCTTTCTCACTACATCTCTCAACCCACAAATAAGAAAAGGATGTGATGTCAGGGGAAATAGCCTGCGAAATGCATAGCAATTTAATATGCATAAAAATGTGTGTCTACGCACATCAACATGCATGTCAATGTGCATAAAAATTGCATATCAGTGGAAGGCAATGCACATTTTGAGCATTTTTATGCTTTTAATGCATTTTTGCTAAAGCTTTGTGTATTATAAACAGTTGCCATTTTTCAAAACAATATCCGTCTTTTGCAGCCTCTTTGCAGCCACTTTCTGTCTATATGTATGTACTCCAGTGGTAGCAGAATGGATTTTCACAGAGTGGGTTTCCTGATGGTGACAACAGCAGACCATACCTGTGTAATGTATGTTGAAATGGCCACTTGTAGTCTCCAATGGAAGCCTGTGTGATATGGTGACAGCTCAGGAACACCGTTGGGAGACAGGAGGGACAGAGCATGCTTACCAGATAACAGGATACCTGAACATGGACATGTTTGGTAGGATCGCCAGGGATTACTTCAAATTATTATTGAAAATAAGATTCAATGAGCTCTAAAAAGAAGAACTCATTGGATCTTATTTGAAATGTGGATGAAATTAATTTCTAATACATGAAGTATTCATTTCTAATACATTAAGTAACAAAGCACAATGTACTGTGTGGCTACATGAGCAGCAAGGATGCAGATTGGAGAGAGAGGGTTACAAAACATGATTAACAAACTTTTTTTCCTTCTTCTTCTACTATGGTTATTTCACAGAGCCTGGATATGGCCATGTTGGACAGGCAGCTTCTCTATTGCAGGATTCTTCATTTATGTGTGATAGACTTGGTCCGCGGGTTATCCACAGACAAGTATGAGATCTCCTCTTTGGGAAAGCGGACTGGAAATGAGAACTACTTTCCGGAAGATACCGTATTTTTTTCACGCCATAAGACACACCTTTTTCCTTCCAAAAAATGGGGGGAAATGTGTCTGCGTCTTATGGAGCGAATACTGACCAGCTCCCCCCCCATCGCCACCCCCCCGTCATTTTACAATACCGGGCCAGCAGCAGCGTAGCCATCTCCTGCGAGCACCGGGCGATCTCCTGCTGAACCTGTTACTCACAGAAGACCGAAGACAGAGCCGCCCGAGTGGCCGAATGGAGTACGACCACTCGGGCTGCTCTGTCTTCTGAGTGACAGATGGATGCATAAGGAATGTCAGTCTATGCGAGGTGGAGGTTGCCCAGGTTAGGCTGCATTTCATGGCACAGGTCAGGCTGCATTTCACGGCACAGGTCAGGCTGCATTTCACGGCACAGGTCAGGCTGCATTTCATGGCACAGGTCAGGCTGCATTTCATGGCACAGGTCAGGCTGCATTTCATGGCACAGATCAGGCTGCATTTCATGGCACAGGTCAGGCTGCATTTCATGGCACGGGCCAGGCTGCATTTCATGGGACAGATCAGGCTGCATTTCATGGCACAGGTTAGGCTGCATTTCATGGCACAGATCAGGCTGCATTTCATGGCACAGGTCAGGCTGCATTTCATGGCACGGGCCAGGCTGCATTTCATGGGACAGATCAGGCTGCATTTCATGGCACAGGTTAGGCTGCATTTCATGGCACAGGTCAGGCTGCATTTCATGGCACAGATCAGGCTGCATTTCATGGGACAGGTCAGGCTGCATTTCATGGGACAGGTCAGGCTGCATTTCATGGCACAGATCAGGCTGCATTTCATGGGACAGGTCAGGCTGCATTTCATGGCACGGGTCAGGCTGCATTTCATGGGACAGGTCAGGCTGCATTTCATGGCACGGGTCAGGCTGCATTTCATGGGACAGGTCAGACTGCATTTCATGGCACAGGTCAGGCTGCATTTCATGGCACAGGTCAGACTGCATTTCATGGCACAGGTCAGGCTGCATTTCATGGCACGGGTCAGGCTGCATTTCATGGGACAGGTCAGGCTGCATTTCATGGCACGGGTCAGGCTGCATTTCATGGGACAGGTCAGGCTGCATTTCATGGCACAGGTCAGGCTGCATTTCATGGCACGGGTCAGGCTGCATTTCATGGGACAGGTCAGGCTGCATTTCATGGCACAGATCAGGCTGCATTTCATGGGACAGATCAGGCTGCATTTCATGGCACAGGTTAGGCTGCATTTCATGGCACAGGTTAGGCTGCATTTCATGGCACAGATCAGGCTGCATTTCATGGGACAGGTCAGGCTGCATTTCATGGGACAGGTCAGGCTGCATTTCATGGCACAGATCAGGCTGCATTTCATGACACAGATCAGGCTGCATTTCATGGGACAGGTCAGGCTGCATTTCATGGCACGGGTCAGGCTGCATTTCATGGGACAGGTCAGGCTGCATTTCATGGCACAGGTCAGGCTGCATTTCATGGCATGGGTCAGGCTGCATTTCATGGGACAGGTCAGACTGCATTTCATGGCACAGGTCAGGCTGCATTTCATGGCACAGGTCAGACTGCATTTCATGGCACAGGTCAGGCTGCATTTCATGGCACGGGTCAGGCTGCATTTCATGGCACAGGTCAGGCTGCATTTCATGGCACGGGCCAGGCTGCATTTCATGGGACAGATCAGGCTGCATTTCATGGCACAGGTTAGGCTGCATTTCATGGCACAGATCAGGCTGCATTTCATGGCACAGGTCAGGCTGCATTTCATGGCACAGATCAGGCTGCATTTCATGGCACAGGTCAGGCTGCATTTCATGGCACGGGCCAGGCTGCATTTCATGGGACAGATCAGGCTGCATTTCATGGCACAGGTTAGGCTGCATTTCATGGCACAGATCAGGCTGCATTTCATGGCACAGGTCAGGCTGCATTTCATGGCACGGGCCAGGCTGCATTTCATGGGACAGATCAGGCTGCATTTCATGGCACAGGTTAGGCTGCATTTCATGGCACAGGTCAGGCTGCATTTCATGGCACAGATCAGGCTGCATTTCATGGGACAGGTCAGGCTGCATTTCATGGGACAGGTCAGGCTGCATTTAATGGCACAGATCAGGCTGCATTTCATGACACAGATCAGGCTGCATTTCATGGGACAGGTCAGGCTGCATTTCATGGCACGGGTCAGGCTGCATTTCATGGGACAGGTCAGGCTGCATTTCATGGCACAGGTCAGGCTGCATTTCATGGCACGGGTCAGGCTGCATTTCATGGGACAGGTCAGACTGCATTTCATGGCACAGGTCAGGCTGCATTTCATGGCACAGGTCAGGCTGCATTTCATGGCACAGGTCAGACTGCATTTCATGGCACAGGTCAGGCTGCATTTCATGGCACGGGTCAGGCTGCATTTCATGGGACAGGTCAGGCTGCATTTCATGGCACGGGTCAGGCTGCATTTCATGGGACAGGTCAGGCTGCATTTCATGGCACAGGTCAGGCTGCATTTCATGGCACGGGTCAGGCTGCATTTCATGGGACAGGTCAGGCTGCATTTCATGGCACAGATCAGGCTGCATTTCATGGGACAGATCAGGCTGCATTTCATGGCACAGGTTAGGCTGCATTTCATGGCACAGGTCAGGCTGCATTTCATGGCACAGATCAGGCTGCATTTCATGGGACAGGTCAGGCTGCATTTCATGGGACAGGTCAGGCTGCATTTCATGGCACAGATCAGGCTGCATTTCATGACACAGATCAGGCTGCATTTCATGGGACAGGTCAGGCTGCATTTCATGGCACGGGTCAGGCTGCATTTCATGGGACAGGTCAGGCTGCATTTCATGGCACAGGTCAGGCTGCATTTCATGGCACGGGTCAGGCTGCATTTCATGGGACAGGTCAGACTGCATTTCATGGCACAGGTCAGGCTGCATTTCATGGCACAGGTCAGACTGCATTTCATGGCACAGGTCAGGCTGCATTTCATGGCACAGGTCAGGCTGCATTTCATGGCACGGGTCAGGCTGCATTTCATGGGACAGGTCAGGCTGCATTTCATGGCACAGGTCAGGCTGCATTTCATGGCACGGGTCAGGCTGCATTTCATGGGACAGGTCAGGCTGCATTTCATGGCACGGGTCAGGCTGCATTTCATGGGACAGGTCAGGCTGCATTTCATGGCACAGATCAGGCTGCATTTCATGGCACAGATCAGGCTGCATTTCATGGCACAGGTCAGGCTGCATTTCATGGCACAGGTAAGGCTGCATTTCATGACACAGGTCAGTCTGCATTTCATGGCACGGGTCAGGCTGCATTTCATGGGACAGGTCAGGCTGCATTTCATGGCACAGATCAGGCTGCATTTCATGGCACAGATCAGGTTGCATTTCATGGCACAGATCAGGCTGCATTTCATGGCACGAATCAGGCTGCATTTCAGGCACGGGTCAGGCTGCATTTCATGGCACAGATCAGGCTGCATTTCATGGCACAGGTCTGGCTGCATTTTATTGGCACTAGTAAGGCTGCATTTAATTTGCACTGGTAAATATTTTAGCTGCGTCTTTTGGTCAAGTGCGTCTTACGGAGCGAAAAATATGATAATTGTATGATGATCTCTTCTTGCTCAAACTGGAAGCAAACCATGGTATCTGACCCCACCTGGAAGGGGATGAGTCTTTCCCTCTGCTCCGCTCCGCTCCCCAGACATTGTCCACCATAGAGTTCAAGACTATCGTGGGCTTGTCTCCTCTGTGGTCAAATTGAGGGTCAAAGTGTATCACTAAATTCTTTTCATCTTTTCCCAAGTTTATGGAAAACCTTTTACAGTCCTTCGAAGCCCTCCACCTTCACACAGTGACCGGGTTTGAGGCTGAAGTTATAGAAGAAAACATTTGGACCTGCCATCATGCTTCCTTGTCAGACAAACCTGTGTATGATTTTAACATGTCAAAGCTTGTATGAGATTTTAGAGATTGGGTTTATCGATACTGAAAGTTGCAGAGCATGCTGTTCTTTCTGAAAAAGAAAGCTCAGCACTACCTTTTCACTCATTAACATTCTCTGTGGGAGAGATTTACTAAAACTGGAGCACTCAGGTTCTTGTGCAGCTGTGTATGGTAGCCAATCAGCTTCTCACTTCGAGGGCGATTTCAGAGACATCTGTGCGGGTTCCTGCACAGATGTCAATGGAAATCGCACCTCCAATTCACCAAAAGTAGTACAGAAACTACTTTTGGGAATCGGTGCAGCGCTGAAATGCGGAGTCACAATGATTAGAATGGTGCCATTACTGCCGATTTGGCATGCGATTTGACATGTCACATCGCATGCCAAATCGCATCAATGTGTACCAACCTAACCTATACCTAAAAAACTGGAAGATTCTATGTAGAGCTATACCAGATTTAGCACTCTCTGGTTTTAGTAAATCTCCCCCTGTGTAACTAAAGATCCATATGAGTTCATATGAGTCATTCAGCATAGCTCCCAACTGTCCCTGATTTCAAAGGACTGTCCCTGATTTGGAGCAATGTCCCTCTGTCCCTCATTTCTCCTCATTTGTCCCTCATTTTGGTCTGATCTATATAGATTTATATAAAATGCACTTTTTATCTGTCAAAAGGTGTTTCCAGTGCTAAACCTTTCATCTGATTTCTAAATTGCTGCATTTGTAAATTCCAAAAGCCAATATAAAGCAGTAGTAGTTTTATGCCGCGTATACACGACCGGACTTTCCAGCAGAAAAGGTCAGACGGAATCAATCCGTCGAACATTCCGATCGTGTGTGGGCTTCATCTGACTTTTTCTTTCTAAAATTCTGAGGGACCTAGAAATGGAACATGTTTCAAATCTTTCCAACGGAATCAATTCCTATCGGGAAAACCGCTCGTCTGTATGCTATTCCGATGGACCAAAAACAACGCAAGGGCAGCTATTGGCTACTGGCTATTGAACTTCCTTTTTCTAGTCCTGTCGTACGTCATCACGTTCTAAACAATCGGACTTTGGTGTGATCGTGTGTAGGCAAGTCCGTTTCAGCGGAACTCTGTCGGAAAGACCGTTGGAGTCTATTCTGATGGAAAGTCCGGTCGTGTGTAAGCGGCATAAAAAAAGCACTTGTGGGTTTAACCAATCTTGTTTTTTTCGTGCAATTCTCCTTTAAGGGGGCGTGGCAAGGGGTGTGTCCTATGCCTGCATATTTTTGCTGGTAGGTGTCCCTCATTCCAATCTCAAAAAGTTGTGAGGTATTCATTCAGCTGTGTGACTGTTGGGAATAAACCTAAACAGCAGTAGATCAGATTGTTCAGAATAGTAAATCAATGAATAGAAACCTGCAATGGTTGCCTTCATTGCTGCACCTGTTAGATGCAAGTGTTGAATATAAAATATATTCATATTTAAGATTTTAAATAAACCTGACAAAAACAGCCCTGAATATTCACAAATAGACTATATATATATATATATATATATATATATATATATATATATATATATATATATATATATATATATATATATGCATTCCTTTTAAACAAGATGTGACCTGACTGAGTTTGAATGGTGCTACAGGAGTGACAGAATATCACTTGATGCAGCAGGAAAGACTCCAGCTCTTCTTCTGCCGTTGGCTGCCAACAATTATCGTTGTTTGGAACACGCCCATGCCAGTATGTTCAAAGCGGCTGTCCAAAAACTTGATTGGCAGCAGCTAAATCATTTAATGTGCTTAGGAAAAACAAATCCATATGATTCACCTCTGCACTGGCAATCTGCAGACAATGGTTGTAATTAACAATATGCATTATGCTGCATTAATGACATCCTTCAACGCTCGGAGAGTATTCCAATTCCCAGGAAAATACACAGTATCAATGGTGGCACAAGCTGCTTGAAAACAGAAGGCAAAGATGCCTAACTGTGCTTGTGCCCGCTCATGACATCATTATGTGGCAGCTCAATATTAGAGAATTTGTCAAAGGACCACCAATGTAGCTGGGCTCATCAAATATTCATTATTTTTTGACATAGAAGGTAAAGAAAATGTTTTTCAGAAACAACATATTTGAACAAAGGAATTGAACAAATTCTGTACTAACCTCGATGAATGGGAGGCTTGCTTCTCTCCTACAGGCTGACTTTGCAACGGTGGAGACACCCTTTTATTCTAGGACAGTGGACAAGGCAATGTTCCATTTCCCATGAAGTAGGAACTGTTTGATATATTTCAATTTGCTGATCAGTGGATGTAAAGCTAATCATTAAAGAGGAAGTAAACCCTGATGGGTTTTCCTCCCTCTTTTGCTCCCTGCAAAGACTGCAAATTAAAAGCATAATGGGCTAGTATGCATCGCATATTAGTCCATTATGTGACACTTACCTGCAAATGAATCCATCGCTCTCCCTAGTGCAGGCTGCATTCATCTTCGACTCAGGCTCTGTGACTGACCGGAGCTGCGTGACGTCACATGCGTGTGGGAGCCGTCAGTAACGGCACACGCTGGGGCATGGAGCGCATGCTCCGATTACACATAGCTCCCAACTGTCCCAGATTTTGAGGGACTGTCCCTGATTTGGAGCAATGTCCCTCTGTCCCTCATTCCTCCTCATTTGTCCCTCATTTTGGTCTGATCTATATAGATGTATATAAAATGTACTTTTTATCTATCAAAGAAGGGTTTTCCAGCGTTAAACCTTTTATCTGATTTCTAAATTGCTGCATTTGCAAATTCCAAAAGTCAATATAAAGGAATAGTAGTGTAAAAAAAGCACTCGTGGGTTTAACTAATCTTGTTTTTTGTACAATTCCCCTTTAAGGGGGCGTGGCAAGGGGTGTGTCCTATGCCTGCATACTTTTGCTGATAGGTGTCCCTCATTCCCATCTCTAAAAGTTGGGAGGTATGCGATTACATCATCAGCGCACAACAAGTGAAATATCTCCTAAAAGGCGCACGTTTAGGAGATATTTCCACTACCTATAGGTAAGCCTTATTCTAGGCTTACCTATAGTTAAAAGTCACTAGGGAGGGTTTACAACCACTATAAAAGCATATATAATCTTTAGCACTGCGATGTGCTTCAGTAGTTGTTTTCATTCTTTTTACATCTGCAGCTTTCATTAAAACAGACCTCAGCTCCGCTCCAATAATCTTCACTCAGTAAATGTATTTTGGGCAGGAGTTCCCAACCAGAGTGCCGTGTCACCCTGGGTTGCAGTCTGGCTTCCCCAGGGATGTTGCGAGCATAGGACCCAGTTTGCCCTTGATCAGCACCATGAGTTGCCACGGTGGTGGCACAAAAGCACCATAGCAGCCAATGGCTCCCTAGGACACATGGCCTCATTCATTGCTATGTTGAGAGTAGTTAGCTTTCCGGCACAATAGCAATGCATGACTCTGATCCAGAGCAGGCAGCATACATGGCTGCCCTAACATTGAGGAAAAATTGGAAGTCCATCTCCTCCAGACCTTCTCCTTCTTCACCCCCAGGCTTTCACCACACTGCTGGAGCCAAAAGGTAGGGCTTGGATGTGAAGAGGGGACTGTGTGGCTGAGGGTCTCTGAAATGGGGGGGGGGGGGGGCTATTGTGACTGAGGGGCTCTGTGATGGGGGGAGCCTGTGTGACCAAGGGGCACTAAGGGTTAGTGTGTGATTGGGGGGTTCTCTGATTGGGAAGCATTGGATGGGAGGACTTTGTGGTGATGGGAGGCCTCTGATATATTGGGGAGCATCTGATTTATACTAAAGTAGTCTGTCAGGGCTTTACACATGCTACATTTGTCAAAATACTGGAAGTACCATGAATGTTTACAATATAACAATGAACTTGGTTTGTATTGTGTTTCTTATTAGCATAGCACCTAGGGAAGTGTATTATTTTTTTATTAGGTTGCATATGTTACAGTGGGCGAGTATTCCCGCTCAAAGAGCACAGTGTCTTTAAAGTGGAACTAAACTGTATCTGATCACCACAAACTGAAAATGCTGTTTAATCACTTAAGGACCGGAAGGATTTGCCCCCTTAATGACCAGGCCATTTTTTGCCATAGGGCACTGTGTCGTTTTAACTGACAATTGCACAGCCGTGCGACGTTGTAACCAAACAAAATTGATGTCTTTTTTTTCCCCACAAATTGATCTTTCTTTTGGTGGTATCACGTCTGCGGTTTTAATTTTTTGTGCTTTAAACAAAAAAAGAGCCACAATTTTGAAAAAATATATATATTTTTTACTTTTTACTATAATCAATATCCCAAAAAAAATAAAATCCATTTCTTCATCAGTTTAGGCCAATATGTATTTTACATATTTTTGGTAAAAAAAAATCAAAATAAGCGTATATTGATTGGTTTGTGCAAAAGTTATAGCGTCTACAAAATAGGGGATAGATTTATGGCATTTTTATTATTTATTTATTTTTTGGCGGTGATCTGCGATTTTTAGTGGGACTGCAACATTGCGTCAGACAGATCGGACACTTTTGACACTTTTTTGGGACCATTGACATTTATACAGCGATCGGAGCTAAAAAATAGCCACTGATTACTGTATAAATGTCACTGGCAGGGAAGGGGTTAACACTAGGGGGCGATCAAGGGGTTAAGTGTTTCCTAGGGAGGTGTTTCTAACTGTGGGGGGTGTAGTGACTGGAGGAGGAGAGAGATCGCTGTTCCTGATTACTAGGAACAGACGATCTCTCTCTACTTCCCTGTCAGAAGGGGGATCTGGCTCTCTGTGGAGTGATTGCGGGTGACCAGCGGACATCGCGACCGCCGGCCATACGCATCAGCTCCTATCGCTCTTAAAGCGGCCGACTTAGACCTACGGCAATTCTAGCAGTCGTGTCAACCTGCCGCTGTATAATGACGGCGGCTGGTTGGCAGGCGGTTAATTCGTTTTTAATATTCAAAGCAAACTCACCCATCCATCCATGTCTCCATGCTTAATTTTGTTGAGAAATCACTTTGGAAAACATCCCCCAGCATTTCTAGCTGAAACCATATTGAGTAAGAGCAGATGATTCATGCAACATTTACTTTCTTGAATCCCCCTGCCCTTAGCTTGGGCATGCAGGCAGGAGGGTGAGCTTAGCTGTAACATTAAAAAAAAAAAAAACAATATTTTCTACTTTCAGTTATAAAACATATCCAATAAAAAAAAAAATCAGATTTTTTCATAAATTTAAGCCAAAATGTATTCTGCTACATCCCAATAAGTGTATATTAATTGCTTTGTGCAAACGTCTTAGGGTCTACAACTGGTATATATACTGGAATTTAAGCAGCTATAGGCGCTATACTGTAAATGGCGGTGATCAATGACTTATAGTAGGACTGTGATAGGGTGACGTGCAATCTGGCGCTAAGAGACACTGACACAGTACCAATGACACTGGCTGGGAAGGGGTACATATAGGGTCAATAAAGGGGTTAACTGTGTGCCTAACAAGTGTAATGTATGCTGTTTTTACTTACTAATCTGGCTATGGATACACCCTTAAGCGAAAATGTCCAAATTGGGCCCAAAGTGTCAATATTTTATGTGGCCAGTTATTTTCCAGCACTGCCTTAACACTCATGAACATGGAGTTCACCAGATCTTCACAGGTTACCACTGGAGTCCTCTTCCACTCCTCCATGACGACATCACGGAGCTGGTGGATGCTAGAGACTTTGCGCTCCTCCACCTTCCATTTTGAGGATGCCCCACAGATGCTGAATAGCGTTTAGGTCTGGAAACATGCTTGGCCAGTCCATCACCTTTACCCCCAGCTTCTTTGGCAAGGCAGTGGTCGTCTTGGAGGTGTGTTTGGTGCTGTTATCATGTTGGAATACTGCCCAGCGGCCCAGTCTCTGAAGGGAGGGGATCATGCTCTGCTCCAGTATGTCACAGTACATGTTGGTACAACAAAGTTCTCTGGTCTGATGAAACAAAGATTGAACTCTTTGGACTGAATGGCAAATGTCATGTCTGGAGGAAACCAGGCCCCCGCTCATCACCTGGCCAATACCATCCCTACAGTGAAGCATGGTGGTGGCAGCTTCATGCTGTGGGGATGTTTTTCAGCAGCATGAACTAGGAGACTAGTCAGGATCGAGGGAAAGATGAATGCAGCAATGTACAAAGACATCCTTGATGAAAACCTGCTCCAGAGCGCTCTGGACCTCAGACTCGGGTGATGGTTCATCTTTCAACAGGACAACGACCCTAAGCACACAGCCAAGATAACAAAGGAGTGGCTATGGGACAACTCTGTGAATGTCCTTGAGTGGCCCAGCTAGAGTCTAGACTTGAACCTGATTGAACATCTCTGGAGATATCGGAAAATGGCTGTGCACCAACACTCCCCATCCAACCTAATGGATCTTGAGAGGTCCTGAAAAGAAGAATGGGAGAAACTGCCCAAAAATAGGTGTGTCAAGCTTGTAGCATCATACTCAAAAAGACTTGAGGCTGTAATTGGTGCCAAAGGGGCTTCAACAAAGTACTGAGCAAAGGCTTTGAATACTTATGTACAGTACATGTGATTTTTTTGTTTTTTATTTCTAATAAAACCGCTTTTCAAAATGGCCAAAAAAATGTAAGAAGGCCTTCTGTGTTGAGCATCAATTGCACCTCGGGAAAATTCTTCCTTCCTCCAGTCATGTGACAAGGGCATAGAAGCCCGGTTCTCAAAATGTGCTCTACAAATTTAATTATACAACATTACACAGGTGGTTGTAATGTGTCCCATTAATGATTGTGTCAGAAATAACATCGTAACACAGAAATTTCTTCCAATAAAGAAAAGGAACCTACTACAGATCACATCACAAAATACCTGAAGAAAGGAAGGATATCCTAGGCACCAGAACAACTATGGTGGTGGAGTGTCCGCAGTGGTTACAACTATAAAGCGTATTACCCCTGTGGGGGTGAGTGAATCTGGTGAGTAGGGACCCTGGAGGGGAGCACAAAGTCACGAGAGGATTTTTTGAAAAACACCTAAAGTCACCATTTGAGTGAAGATTTAATTATAGTATATGGACTATTATTTGCACATTTATTTATGAACAATTTTTTATATACATTCACCAGGTTTCTCCGAAAACACCTATGTGTGTGCTATTTATTTTTGAGTGAAGATTCAATTATACTATATGGACTATTATCTGTACATCCACTTATAGACACTTTTTACATATTAACCACGTCAGTGGAATCACGGTATTGGAGTGGGTTTGCTCAGCGGTCACTTCACTCACAGCAGACAACTATGTTTATGTATGCTTTTTTGCTTCTGTGATTATTCTTGATCTCCTGATTGGGATATATTTTTTTGATTTCTTGACTGGTATACTACTATTAAGCACTGTTTATGTACCTGGAGCTTATTTGATCACTTCATTCATTTGTGGTGTGACACTAGTCTGCACATATATTATCATTTAGCCAATATTTTTTGGTATACCACACATTTTTAGGCACACACCATCAATTGGTCACTTATACGCAACCTAGGGAGCGCCACTATCCCCTTTTACTACACTCTTGAATCAATCAGGGAGGTTCTACAGAAGTTGATCGTTAGATTGACTTCTGTACAACCTCCCTGCCCATACATTGATCGAAATTCAGCCGGTCCCTGCTGAACCAGCCAAATGATATTTATGTATGGCTTTAAACACCACCTCTGGACAATGCAACACTCTGCACTTTAGCCACATATACAGAGTGGTCGATTCACTTCGGACAGTTTGTGTGCGGCCAGAACTCTGTAGTAATGCCAACCCTGGAAGCACAATGTCTGTGTCAGGGCAAGTAGTTGTCTTTATTTGAATGTAACTGCTCAGACGAGGGGTTAAATGAGAACAGTGGTGGCTGACTATTGCGCAAATAGGTTTAAGATTTCGTTAATTTGATGTATTAAATGTATTCAGTTAAAGTGTTACTAAACCTACAACAGTAAAATGACCGCAACATACAGGGATATACAATATAATACTGACACATAATCACACACAAAGGTTGGACTTGATGGACTTGTGTCTTTTTTCAACCTCACCTACTATGTAACTATGTAACTATGTAAAATTAGACTGTATATGCAGTAAAGCATGCTTGTTATACTCTCTGTGGAACCTAAGGGGTTAATCCTCTGCATTGCGTAAAAAGGCTGTTTGATCCTGTCTTCTCTGATCCTCCCCTTCTTCCACAGTCCCCAATCCATCTCCTGATAAGACAGAGCCTTTGGAGTCACTCTGCACATGCTCAGTTTGGTGTGTATTGCTAGAGATTTTTTTTTTTTTTTTTTTGGGAGGGTGCATGTGATCAGCACAGGGCCAATCAGCACTGTCCAGACAGAGTGTCAGGGGTACTGAAGCCTCATAGGACAGTCAGAGTAGAATGAAAGCTCCTCCTACAAGCTTTAACCAGACACTCATAGAAGTCACAAGACTGCCATATACTGCTGATGAGAAAAGGTATTTCTGACGGTCATGCATACTAGGTTCACAAATAGCTGTGTGTGTGTGTACAGCAGCAATTTTGTTCACAAAATTACATTTTATTTGTCATTAGCTTCTCTATTTTAAAACCAGAGATCCGGCAGCTCTGATTTTTCCCCCCCCCCCCCTCCTTCCTTCACTTTATACAATACACAAACTGTTAACTGATGCCAGGACCCATCAATCCATTGATCAGACACACAGACCTTTCCATTACCCAATCCAAAATTTAAAGTGGTTCTAAAGGATGAAGGTTTTTTTAAAAACCTTCAGAGTGCAGCTCCCCCTCAGCCCCCTCTAATACTTACTTAAGCCTGATCTCGATCCAACAATGTGCACGAGACCCGAGGCTCTCCCGTGTCTCTGCCTCTTGATTGGCTGAGATGCTTCAGCAAGAGCCATAGGCTCCCACTGCTGTCAATCACAGCCAGTTAGGCGGGAGCAGAGGGCGAGGCTGAGCCGTGCTCTCTGTGTCTTATGGACTCAGAGAGCTGGCTCTGGAGTGAGCACGCACTTGTGCTCCCATAGCAAGAATGCAAAACCACTGCACAGTGCAGGTCAGTGGTGTATTTAGATTTTGGGCTGCCCTAGGCCTGACTAAACTCATGCACCCCCTAATTTAAATATGACCAACCCCTTCCTGTCAAGGGCACACCCCTTGCCGTTTAAGACCCGCCCTAACATTTTCGAGTGGGGACACAAGTTCGAAGGCCCTCTGGGGGGGCAATGGATTCCCTTAATTTGCTTAGGTCTCCTCTCACTTCCTGTTTGGCTATGGGGCGAGAAGTGAAGGGAACTCTTTGCAATTGGACAGGGATGGTAAAAAATAAACTGACAGAAGTTATATCCCTCCCTTACTCTATCCAAAATGTTGCCTATAGTTCTACTTTAAGCACAAATTTCTGATAATTTTATGGAGAGGGCTAAGAAGATATAACCATGCCAATGGTGCAGCAGAAAACATATAGCACAGTGAGGAAGGTTTGTGGTCCAGGATGATAGGACAGTCAAAATTAGAAGCTCCCCCCCCACAGTTGCGGAATACCAGCCGCCCGCATACCAGAAACAGTTCAGCCGCTTTATGGGGCACTAGACTAATTTGCCTCTCAGCCCAGTCCGCCCCATAAGACTGGTGCTACACTAACAGTGTAGCGCAAGCCGGCAGGGACTCTTTCCGTGCTGCCCTACTACAAAGTGCTGCCCCAGGCCTGGGCCTTGTCGGCCTAGGCCAGGATACAGCGTTGGTGCAGGTAAGTATGACATGTTTGTTTTTTGTTTTTTTTTAAACAAAAAAAATTCCTTTACAATCACTTTAAGTCTAGAAACCCTGATAAAACTGTCTGTCACGTACCTGAGAGGAGACTGAAATGACGAGGTCAGCCTCTCTTGTATCTCCAGCCCAGGCCCCACTGGAAGTGAAACAGGGGGCGCTGAGGGAAAGGAGGAACACAAGTGCCTGCAGATGTAGATCAGGGAACTTACAGCAGGAGATGTGGTTCCAAGGCAGCAGGAGAACCATCAGATCAGGAACAGTAGCCGTGCATAGTAGTTCAGCTGAGGTTAAGGAGGTACTCCACTTGCGCTGCGGGACTGGGTTGTGTGGCTGGTCAGAGCTCTCAGCAGACTTACAGCAGGAACACTCAGCGGGGTGCAAAACTGTAGCAGCAGACAGCCAGGTAGACATTCGAATGGGGCAGTAAGCCAGGGTTGGAGACAGAAGCGTCGTCATAGGATTAGCTGGGGTCATCAACAGGCGGGCAACGAGGTACCAAATCAGAAGCAGAGTCAAAGTCAGGAACTAGTGACAAGATAGAAGCAGGATCCGAGATCAGGTCATGAGTAAGCCGGGTCAGCAACCAAGGGAGCACACTGGAGGTACACAGGGGACAGCTGAAGACCAGTCAGCATTAGAGCACAGGCAGAAGCATCCTTAAATAATCCATCTGGCGCCAACATACATCGTGTGCATGCCCGTTCATGTGCATGCATTTCTGATAGCTGTCCTGCGGAGATTCATGTGCGCATGCACATTTTTATTAGCCAAACGTCTTTGTGCATGCACATTTCTATTAGCCAATTGGCTGGTTGGTATTCTCTGACACTGTCACCCTCACAAGCTGATCAATCCAGAGAACTAACAGATTCCGGTCGTAAATAGCTCAGTTGGAGAGGATGGCCAATACACATCTCTGCAGACAGGTTAACAGTTATAACTCTGAAACTTCAGCATGTTTCATAACTCATGAAATAATAGTAACACAGAATGTAGACATATTTACCCCCCTCAGTTAATTTATAGTGTTTTGAGCCCAAACACAGCTGTCCTAGGAGTACTGGGAGCAGAACCAGCCCAATTCAGGTCCTAGGCGAACTGGGCATCCGAAATCTGTCAAGTTTATATTCATTTCAAAGCTACATTCAAGCTGGATAATAATCTGAATTATAGGCTGTACCCGGTAGGTACTCAAATATATGAGTACCTATAGAAAACTGTCTCTGGGATCAGCAAATATATACTAGTCATAAGTATATTTCCTTGAATCTTGGTGTGCTGTATCTCTTCCAGATCTGTGCAATAATCCAGTGTGAAAGATAGAAGAAATAAAGACCGGTCACTGTTGCTCTCTGTACTTGTGCAGGTTGACTGGTCTTGTCTCAGCCCACTGCTGTAGCTTTCAGTAGGAGGAGCTATTGATCCCTCCCACAGCTCTGCTCTCTGCACAGGCATGTACAGCACAGTGATGAGGTCACCACTCCTTTGTGGCTATTAAAGAATATATTTCAATGAAAGATTTTGTGCCTGGAGTTCAGCTTTAAGTATACAATTACATTTTAACAGCTTGAAAACAGTTGGGTATTTTATAGTGGGAAAATAGCCTCTGGGGAAGAAAGTTTTTACCAATTGCTCCAAATAATTGTAGCATCTCAGCTTGTCATGCTGGTCGAGCTAAATATAAACCAGTTATTATGAAAGCTATCAGTCTTTGCAAGACATAACCTGACAGCATTACTGCAGGAAACGATGTACCTAGGTAACATAGGCCATTGCGTACGTGAAGAAAGAATGTCATGTTCTGTGTTTTTATAGATCACAAGATGTCACTTAGCCAGAGCTGTAAATACGCACAAACATAGGACTGACGGAACATTGGTCCTAATTGTAAACCTGTAGGCAGATGTCTTACTCCTGGATCTTGCTTTCATCTTCTTTACAGATCTACCATGGCTTCATTAATAGCAAGATAGACCTACAGGAATAAAAAAAAAAACATACATTCAAAAATTGTATTCCCTTCTTAAACAAAAAGTATTCTTGTCACTTACCGACTGAAAAAAATCTTTATTTTAAGAAAGCTTGAGAGTTGTGCAGTTTATTCCATTATGTCCCATTGGGCAACTATGGGGTCCCGAGCTTCTGATTTACAGCACAGACCCTGCTTGCAGGTAGCTGTTTCATGTTCTCATGAGGACAAGATAAGGAAAACTTAGCAGTTGATTTACTAAAGGCAAAAAGGCTGTTCACTTTGCAAAGGCATTTTCCCCACAGCTTCCTGAACAAGGTGAAGCTGTGCTTACTTCTATCGTCCAAAAATGTGAGAGCAAAAATACAGTTCTTACTTTGATTTTCATTGCATGTGATCAGTTGTTCTTTGTAAAGTGAAATTGCACCACATTCACTAAGCTCTAGGGAAGGTTCCCTTGCAAAATGCAAATTCCCTTGCAAAATTTGTCTTTTGTCATCTATGGTGTAGAAGTGTTGTTTTGTTGTCCTGTCCTTTTTTTGTGCAATGCAGCACTTGGTTCTTATGGTAGATGGGGTAAAAAAGTAATTGTACCTGTTACATCGGTGGTCCCCAGCCTCTCTGGCACCAGAGCCTGGCCTCACGGAAGACAACCCTTGCACGGATCAGGGTGTAGGTGGCGTTTCGGTTGTTGAGGGGGGGTGAGAGTACTCAAGAGTAAAAAAATCCCTAACAATCCCTAAGTGTCGGTTCACATCTATGCAGCTTCAAAGTCGCGCGCCTTTAACAGCCGACATCTTGCCTGACTTCGTTGTGGCTTGCTCAGTAACGGAATTCAATGCAAGCCGTGATGAATTCACCCCAAAGTAGTGCACCGATTCCATTGTGGTTCCATTGCGTTAATGGGGTGCGACCTGTCATGCGACTTAGAACTCTCAAGTTGTGGCAGTGTGATCCGATGCTAACGGCTCACTCCAACATTTCCCAGCATAAGTTTCCTGTAAAAATCTTATCATGCATGAAGATCACTCTATTTTTTCTTATGTCCCCTCTGAACCTGGCACAATTCCTATAATAGTGACTCTATGGCTCTCTATGTTAGTGAAATGTGCATATATTTTACAGAGCCCATATACACATAACGTATTATTTGCCAATTCTACAGTGAATGTTTCTATATTCAGTTTGAGTTTATAGGAGCATAGAGATCATTAGTGAAATAAAAATTAGTGAGCTAAAATCATTGAAGGTGCAGCCTGTCACCGGGGGGGTAATCTTGCATAGAGGACAATTCCCCATGATGTAAACTCACTGGAAGTCTGGCAGTGTGAGCGGGAACATCTGTTAAGGCCACTGTGAAGGGGAGTAGGTGACTTCGGGTAGTCTTAGGTTGGAAGTGCAGGTTGTGCTTGATTGCGCGCCTGCTGCCCATCCCTCGCCACACGGCTCGGTCCCCAGCAGGCTAGGAACTGGCACCGGTCCATGGCTTGGGCTTTGGGGACTTCTGTGCTACATCATGGAAGTTAGCCATGGGGTTATGAATATTTATCTGACCTCAGTCAATCCCTGGGTGGTAGGCCCAGAAGGTGTGGGTCTGGGGAAAAGATAAATGTATGGGAGGGTCTATTCAGCCCTTCTCTCCTGAGACTTCTGCCCCCTAGAAGGCAGCCTATGTAAATGAAAATCTGTTGTTATCAGGCCTCAGCATGTGCTTGGCTGAGGGTCCTGGAGGAACTTGGACATAAAGAAACTTGCTGGAAGACTCAGCTGGAATAGGGAACCCTTTCAATGAAGAGAGTCGTAGGGAAGCTGGTTGGGAGCTGTGTGTTGCCATGGCTATTTGTAGTGACTTGATGGCCATAATATGGAGCTAGATATATTTTTGAGACCATATGTTTTAAAGAAAGCCAGGCTTTTCTGTTTAGTAAACCATTGATACACTACAGAAGTCTAACCTTCCTTGGTTTTACCGCAAGAACCTTTAATAGGTAGACAAAAGCAAAACAAGCTGTCTTGGGACATTGTAGGTAGGATCTCGCCTACCACTCCAGGGGTGCTTGTGTTTTGAAGGTTAAAAATCAAAGGTTTTTCCATGGTCTGTGACTGCTCTTGCAGAGTCTCAGATCAGCTGGCTGTCTCCTCTACCTCCAACAATACTGCTATGGAAGAACTTTGTGTGAAAATTTGTCCTCTTATTGCTGCTTGTGTTTTGGAGTATCCTGCACCCTCATCCCTCCACCCGCCTGTGTTCAAGTACTGCAATAAATCTTCAAAAAGAAACCCCTAGACTGAGCCTGAACTTTGTCAGTGTTCTTTGGAACTTGGGCTGGCGGTCTCTGAACAGGTAAGGGAAAACTGAGTTATTTCCAGTGGCCCCTCCAGGGGTGAGAGCTACAAAATTAGGCTAGTATAAATACTGTACATGTATCAGTCTCTTATAAACTTATACAGCTATACTCAGGCCCGGATTTATTCCCTTTGCCGCCCCAAGGCCGGGTCCTTCAATGCCGCCCCCCCCCTCCACACACACACACACACCACCATTCTCGTCCTTTATCGATGACTGCTACAATAGATCAATTAAAAACATATCTCCATACACGAGAACACTGAAAATAACTGGCTTTAATTGTACAGACTAAAAATACTTCAGGGTAAGCGCGCGAGGGGTAAGGATTTTTCGCAGGCAATTTTTCAGGGCAATGGCTGGTGTTAGTGCCTCAATCATCCCCGGCACCATGGTTGGTATGGTGTCAGGATGATTAAAACACATTACTTCTATCATTACATTGTAATGTAAAATGAAATAGTTCAACTCACCATAATGCAGAATCATTGGGAGCCCTGAGCGTGTCACTTGCCACCATCGCTTGTCACTTGACACTATGCCTGCCACCACATGGGGATGTCACTTGCCACACTGCCTGGCTGCCACCAGATGGGGATGTCACTTGCCATGCTGCCACCAGATGGAGACCTCACTTGCCACACTGCCACCAGATGGGGATGTCACTTGCCACACTGCCACCAGATAGGGATGTCACTTGCCACGCTGCCACCAGATGGAGATGTCACTTGCCACGCTGCCACCAGATGGGGATGTCACTTGCCATGCTGCCACCAGATGGAGACCTCACTTGCCACACTGCCACCAGATGGGGATGTCACTTGCCACACTGCCACCAGATGGGGATGTCACTTGCCACACTGCCACCAGATGGGGATGTCACTTGCTACGCTGCCTGTCTGCCACCAGATGAAGTAGGGCGGAACAGCGGTGCTGGCAATGAGAGATGTCATTGCCACCAGATGGAGACCTCACTTGCCACACTGCCACCAGATGGGGATGTCACTTGCCATGCTGCCACCAGATGGAGATGTCACTTGCCACTCTGCCTGCCACCAGATGGAGATATCACTTGCCACGCTGCCATCAGATGGAGATGTCACTTGCCACTCTGCCTGCCACCAGATGGAGATGTCACTTGCCACACTGCCTGGCTGCCACCAGATGGAGATGTCACTTGCCACGCTGCCACCAGATGGGGATGTCACTTGCCACACTGCCTGTCTGCCACCAGATGGGGATGTCACTTGCCATGCTGCCACCAGATGGAGATGTCACTTGCCACACTGCCTGGCTGCCACCAGATGGGGATGTCACTTGTCACCAGATGGAGATGTCACTTGCCACACTGCCTGGCTGCCACCAGATGGAGATGTCACTTGCCACGCTGCCACCAGATGGAGATGTCACTTGCCACGCTGCCACCAGATGGAGATGTCACTTGCCACGCTGCCACCAGATGGAGATGTCACTTGCCACACTGCCTGGCTGCCACAAGATGGGGATGTCACTTGCCACACTGCCTGGCTGCCACCAGATGGGGATGTCACTTGCCACGCTGCCACCAGATGGAGATGTCACTTGCCACTCTGCCTGCCACCAGATGGGGATGTCACTTGCCACACTGCCTGGCTGCCACCAGATGGGGATGTCACTTGCCATGCTGCCACCAGATGGAGATGTCACTTGCCACTCTGCCTGCCACCAGATAGAGATGTCACTTGCCACACTGCCTGGCTGCCACCAGATGGAGATGTCACTTGCCACGCTGCCACCAGATGGAGATGTCACTTGCCACGCTGCCACCAGATGGAGATGTCACTTGCCACACTGCCTGGCTGCCACCAGATGGGGATGTCACTTGCCATGCTGCCACCAGATGGAGATGTCACTTGCCACACTGCCTGGCTGCCACCAGATGGAGATGTCACTTGCCACGTTGCCACCAGATGGAGATGTCACTTGCCACACTGCCTGGCTGCCACCAGATGGGGATGTCACTTGCCATGCTGCCACCAGATGGGGATGTCACTTGCCACACTGCCACCAGATGGGGATGTCACTTGCCACACTGCCACCAGATGGGGATGTCACTTGCCACACTGCCACCAGATGGGGATGTCACTTGCCACACTGCCACCAGATGGGGATGTCACTTGCCACGCTGCCACCAGATGGAGATGTCACTTGCCACGCTGCCACCAGATGGGGATGTCACTTGCCATGCTGCCACCAGATGGAGACCTCACTTGCCACGCTGCCACCAGATGGGGATGTCACTTGCCACACTGCCACCAGATGGGGATGTCACTTGCCACACTGCCACCAGATGGGGATGTCACTTGCTACGCTCCCTGTCTGCCACCAGATGAAGTAGGGCGGAACAGCGGTGCTGGCAATGAGAGATGTCATCTCTCTCCCCCCGCCGCCGCACCGCTGACATTACTTGTTAATCTTTTCAAAAATGGCGCCGGGCGGCGCAATCACGCTACTGCGCATGCGCCGCCCGGCCGAGCGCGTACGAGCTTTCCCGAGCCCTGCCGCTTCAGAACTGCGCATGCGCAGTAGTGGGCGGCTCGCGGCCATCTTTTCTAAGGGCACCGGTGCCCTTAATCAAATTTAATGGGCAGCCTGAAAGGGGGGGGCGGCGCCGCCCCTGCACCGCTGCCGCCCCGAGGCCTGGCCTCGGTGGCCTTATGGCAAATCCAGCCCTGGCTATACTCAAACTGTGAGATGGAGGGTTGGTCAATCAGGTGTGTTAGGGGGAACTGCATCCTAATAGACTTTTACTGTTTCCCATGTGGGTTGAACATCATTACCTAATGGTCGGAGGCCAGTTTACTTCAAAGGGCCCCACATACAGAAGGATAACACCCTTTACCCTGCCAGTGACTCTCCCTGTACTGATTCCAGATGAATTTTGAGGAAGAAAGCATTGAGCGATGATTCTTTCCACCAGCTCTTTTCACACATGGTCAACCCGAAGGCAAGGGGGGGGGGGTGCATTTAGGCTGAGTTCACACTGGCTTAAAAACAGGAGTTTGACAGGCATTTGACAGGCGATAAAAACGCCCCTCAAACTCCTATGCACAAGATTCAATAGACAGCACATTGTGCTGTTCACATTACAAAAACATGCTAGCGTCGCTCCGCTTCAAAATTGAAGCTTGATGTCGAGTCAGGAGGCATTGAAGCTTTTCAATGCCTCCCATTGAAGTCTATGGTAATGCTCCGCAAAAGCTTGGCAGGCGTTTCCGGCGCAGTTTTGGGGTGGTTGCAGAGCGTTAAAATCTGTCACTTTCCATTGTGGAGCAGTTTTAACGCTCATCAAATGCTACAAAACCATGCATAGGGTGTTTAGGGAGCATTTTAACGCTTGTAAAACGCCCCATTCTAAAGCTCATTGATGCCTGTCTGATGCCCATACTAACGCTTTACAAATGCTATAGGAGCGTTTGTTGAGCGTCAGTAATTTAGCAAGTGTGAACAAGCCCTAACTTTGTACACCATGGTTCCAGGCCCCGTCCCTAGAAATATTTAGTACCACATTGCACTCTAAGATAGGGACCCAACTGCTTGGTGAGGTGCACCAAGTGCCAGGCCATCCTGCCTATAGAACCTTTGTCACTGGCAACCATTTCTCCCTCTCCCGAGCTGGCTGCTTCTCTTTTTCTTATTACTCCTCACTACACAGGGGTTAACTTGTAGTTGTACACTTCATTCCAAAGTTTGCCAATAAACTGTAGAAGCGCATACTCGTTCTCTTCAAGTAAATCAGACCAGACATTATTCTTAACCAGAACTTCTTTTACTGAAGTAATTTGGCTGCACATTAAATTTTTATAAATTTCCATAGGGACATTGGTGCAATATTCAGAATAAACATACAATTTGCTGCACAAGGTTGCGGCTGTGCTGTGTTGTGGTTTCCATACCTTTTAGATAAGCTTGTTTCCCAAAATAGTGGAGAATAGTATTTAGTCTATAGTCCTGTAACAGGGTCCTGCTCCGGGGTAACCCCAAACTTGGTGTAACAATTACACTTCTCGTGCATGGACTCACTTCCAACGTACCACAGGCCAAAGAGAATGCATGGCCCAGCCTGCATATATCGGGGGGAAGGCACACCGCAGAACATCATAAACCCCTGAACAACCAAACATTAACCCATAATGACTGTCGCAAGTAACATAGCAGGCACTTGCCTACAGCATACCTCTCAACCGGCCCGGGTTCACAAGGACTGTTCCGGCATTTGATGTAAGTCCCAGCATTCTGGAGAATCAAAGCTGAGTCCTGGAGTGAAGCCCAGTGCTGGAAAAAATTCTGGCACTTGGCCCCAGCGGCTTGCACTGCGATCTCCCAATCCATGGATAGTGTAGGACCCACTAATCATGGGGTACTTTGACGCAGTAAGTGGGCTTAGCACCATATAGCAATATGGTGTGACCAAATCCCCATATTTTTTGATAATATTTTTTTAAATTGTCTAGGTGTTTTAAACTAGCCCTGCTGGAGGTAAATGTCTTTTTTGCATGTGTGCGCTGTAAGATTTTGCTCTGCTGTATGGTCTTATGGCTGCACCAGCTTTAATGCATCTTTTAGGGTGTGCCCCCCAAATATCTTGTTTGTCTGTTGTATGGATTTTGACCAAATCCTTTTGGATGAGGAGCACCCCACTCTTTCATTAAGTACCTCTCATTAGTGTCCACTTGTGTCATGGGTGGAGACCTCAAAGTTCTCCCATATAGAAGAGTGTATTGCTCTCATGGTTCAGAGAAGCAGGATCTCCCAATCCATGGATAGTGTAGGACTCACTAATCATGGGGTACTTTGATGCAGTAAGTGGCTTAGCACCATATAGCAATATGGTGTGACCAAATCCCCATATTTTTTGATAATATTTTTTTAAATTGTCTAGGTGTTTTAAACTAGCCCTTCTGGAGGTAAATGTCTTTTTTGCATGTGTGCGCTGTAATATTTTGCTCTGCTTTGCACTGCAGGGATGCGCTAGCCTCACAGAACCCCCTTGCACATTTCTATAGGAGAGCAGAGGAGGGAGGGGGTGGGAAATCTACACGGGCCACAGCCTCTGTCAGCTCCACAGCAGAAACTCCTTATTCAACATGAGCGTGCTGGCTGACTGGTTGGGTAAGTTGTAGCTGCTCTTTTGCAGCAGCCCCACTCTTTCATGCATTCTTGGGAGAGGATTTGTGGGGAAACAAGCTCTCCTGGAATGGCTGAAGGGGGGTGAGCTCTGTCCTAGGGGGAGAACTTGGGAGTACACAGCACACCCTTCAATTCTGCACTTAGTACATAGCGCAGCTCGCAACCCTGCAATCAGTACGTAGTGCACCCCTCAACCCTGCACTTAGTACATAGTGCAGCTACAGTGAGGGAAAAAAGTATTTGATCCCCTGCTGATTTTGCACGTTTGCCCACTGACAAGGAAATGATCAGTCTATAATTTAAATGGTAGGTTTATTTTAACAATAAGAGACATAATAACATAAAAATCCAGAAAAACACATTTCTAAAATAATATAAATTGATTTGCATTTTAGTGAGTGAAACAAGTGTTTGACCTCTTCACAAAACATGGCTTAGTACTTGGTGGCAAAACCCTTGTTGGCGATCACAGAGGTCAGACGTTTCTTAGAGTTGGCCACCAGGTTTTCACACATCTCAGAAGGGTTTTTGTCCCACGCCTCTTTGTAGATCCTCTCCAAGTCATTAAGGTTTCAAGGCTGACATTTGGTAACTTGAACCTTCCGCTCCCTCCACATATTTTCTATGGGATTAAGGTCTGGAGTCTGGCTAGGCCACTCCAGGACCTTAACATGCTTCTTCTTGAGCCACTCTTGTTGCTTTGGCCATGGGTTTTGGGTCATTGTCATGCTGGAATACCCATCCACGACCCATTCTAAATGCCCTGGCTGAGGGAAGGAGGATCTCACCTTAGATTTGGGGGGACATGGTCCCATCCATCGTCCCTTTGATGCGGTGAAGTTGTTCTGTCCCCTTAGCAAGAAAAACACCCCCAAAGCATAATGTTTCCACCTCCAGGTTTGCCGATGGGGATGGTGTTCTTGGGGTCATAGGCAGAATTCCTCCTCCTCCAAACACGGCAAGTTGAGTTACTGCCAAAGAGCCTGATTTTGGTTTCATGTGACCACAACACTTTCTCCCAGTTCTCCTCTGAATCATTCACATATTCATTAGCGAACTTCAGATGGGCCTGTACATGTGTTTTTTTGAGCAGGGGACTTTGCGGGTGCTTCAGGATTTCAGTCCTTCATCGTGTAGTGTGTTACCAATTGTTTTCTTGGTTGCCAGCTGCCTTGAGATCCTTGACAAGTTTCCTGTGTAGAGGTGAGATCTTGCATGGAGCCCCACACCGAGGGAGATTGACATGTATTTTGTGTTTCTTCCATTTGCAAATAATCACACCAACTGTTGTCACCTTCTCACCAAGTTGCTTGGTGATGGTCTTTTAGCCCATTCCAGCCTTGTGTAGGTCTACAATCTTGTCCCTGACATCCTTGGACAGCTCTTTGGTCTTAGCCATGGTGGAGAGATTGCTTCTGTGGAAAGGGTCTCAGCTTGTTACCTGTATAGAAGACACCTAGGAGGCAAAAATCTTGCTGATCGATAGGGGTTAAAATACTTATTTCACTCATTAAAATGCATATCAATTCTGTCTCTAAATGTTAAAATAAACCTACCATTAAAATTATAGACTGATCATTTCTTTGTGAGTGGGCAAATGTACAAAATCAGCAGGGGATCAAATACTTTTTCCCCTCACTTTATCAACCCTGCAGTCAGTACATAGTGTAGCTCTCAATGCTGCACTCAGTACATAGTGCACCCCTCAACCCTGCACGCAGTACATAGCGTTTCTCTCAACCCTGCACTCATTACATAGCACACCTCTCAACCCTGCACTCAGCACATAGCACACCTCTCAACCCTGCACTCAGTAAATAGCGCACTCTTCAATCATGCACTCAGTATGTAGCACACCCCTCAAACTTGCACTCTGGACATAGCACACTCTTCAACCCTGCACTCTGTACACAGCGCATCCCTCAGTCCTGCACTCTGTACACAGCGCATCCCTTATCCTTGCACTCTGTACACAGTACACCCCTCAACCCTGCACTCTGTACGTAGTGTACTCTTCAAACCTGCACTTTGTACATAGAGCACCCCTCAACCCTGCACTCTGTATGTAGCACCCCCTCAACCCTGCACTCTGTATGTAATGCACCCTTTAACCCTGCACTCTGTACGTAGTGCACCCCTTAACCCTGCACTCTTTATGTAGCACGCCCGTCAACTATGCACTCAGTGCATAGCGCACCCTACACTCTGTATGTAGCTTACCCCTGAACCCTACACTCGGTACACAGCACACTCCTCAATCATGAACTCTGTACATAGTGCACTCTTCCACCCTGCAGTTTGTACACAGCGAACCCCTCGCCCTTGCGCCCCTCTCACTGCTAAGAGTTTGGCACACAATGAGCGCTACAGGTCACTTCCTCCCTCAAGTGTCCCTCAATCTGAAGTTCAAAACTTGGGAGGTATGCTACAGGTGTGCTGCATATAATTGTGTCAACAATTGAATTCAGCAATTTGAGCCTTTTCTTTCAGTTTCCAGTTAGCAAGAATTGGATAGCTAAAAGACCCTAATGTATACCTTAACTGTAAGTGGTGTCACCCACTTGTGTGGGCTATATAAATCTCAGGATTGGATGGAGACAAATAATTTGGCAGGTAATTTTTTTTTCTTATATGCATGCTGTCTGTGCTTGCCTGGAGTTTAGCTTGAAGTGCAGCTTAATGGATAAATGCCATGGTCAAGAAAGATTGTCAGAGCTTAACATTACAATCAGTATGCATATTTATCACATCTACCCACCATCTTGTGTCCATGGTCAATCCAAGACTTCAAAGTATAAAACATTCTTTTATATATAATAAACCAAAGAAAAGACATCAGTCTGATTATTGTGCAGCCCGTATAACATCTGACTCTCCATGCATGGCCCTTATAGCCAAATGAGATCCCATGCCAAATTCAGGCTTTTCTCTTGCTTTTCTCCATCCTCCTGGCTTGCTGATGAAAATGCACTTTGATTAAATCCATTCATCTTGTAAGTAATCCTTACACTTTTTCTGTAGGATAAAAAGGCCATGCTTGCCCCTTTGCAAAGCTATTTAACTAATAAGTGTGAAATACCTCCAAACACCTGCTAGCTTGAGAAAAGTTGATTAGCAATTAAAACATCTTGATGGCCATTAGACACAGTAAAGAGTGTTGAGAATCAGACTTGGTGGGGCTGATAAATGTTGCATCAAAGCAATGTTTGGAGATCGTTCATTGATTCAGCAGCACACACGGGAGGTGAAGAGTGAAAATCTCACAGCCCTTGTTCTTTCTTCGCTGAAAGTTCTTTATGTGCTTTAATTTCTCAGAACCTCCAGCTGTTTTATTAGAACTAAGTGTTAATAATTTCAATAAGAGCTCCATTAAAACCACCGAGCACTTCTGAATTTGAGCTGCACAATAATAGCAATTTGACATCCTAACAGTGAAAAGCATTGTTTAAAGTTGGCAGACTTTTGCACATTTATTTCATGGCTAAAAGGGGTTTAATCCACAATCACTTAACAGAGATAATCTAGAACAGCCCCTTCCAAGTTTGTCATTAAGGGATATATTTTAAGGGAAAATGGACAGCGAACGCAAACAATTTAGACTTTTTTTTTCCACCAAAAAGATGACACTTTGCCATTTATCAGTTTTTGCAGTTCAGGTTTTTGCAAAAAGAATAGCTATCAAAAATAAAGCCGAACTTCAGGTAGATGTAAAAAACTGAAAGCAGCATTGTAATCGTTAAAGCAGCCCATGTATGGTTCATTTTTTTTGTTCAACCAGCGGATTGAACGAAAAAAAAAAAATGACTTGATTCCTCCATCCACACACTCAATGTGGATGAAGGTTCCCGCTGTCCGAATACAATAGCTCAGCAGAGAACACTAGTTGGTGTATGTGAATGCGCTACTCCCTTAATATCTCAAATACACAAGTGAAAGCTACCATCACCTATCACGGACGAGTGGCTATTAGCATGGTTCGCCTGATGTTAATGTGCGGTCTCCACGCTCGGCTTGCGCTCCAAGCCTCGTTTCCGTTTTCGTCCGGTCACGTGATGCATAAAATTCTCCCAGCAGCCGAACCATGCTAATAGCCACTCGTCCGTAACTGCTGGATAAGCTTCGTGCCGGCTCGAGGGCACTTTTAAATGTGAGTGATTTTAACTTTTGGAATTTTTTAAAAAATAAATGGTTCAAACATATTGCGCTATGATCGCCTTTTGTCCCTATGCTTTCCTATGAGGAGCATTAGAATACAAGTTTTTAACCGATGAGAAGTGGTACCTGGGTGGAGTGGTTATCCCTGAATGAACCAAAGGCGTACCCCTAGTGAAGTATCTGGTGAGTGGCCAATCTGAATGGTGGAGGGTCCCACTCAGTCACATATGAACACTGAAGCAATATAGGAGCACGTCAGTCACTTTAATGGTTACAAGATTTTGCAACATATCTGAAGGACTTTTTGTTATATGTATATGTATGATTTATTGATCTTAAATTTTAAACTTATACACATGAAATATTAGTGATGGGTAGCTGATAAGCATTATAGGTGATGGTAGCTTTCACTTGTGTATTTGAGATATTAAGGGAGTAGCGCATTCACATACACCAACTAGTATTTCTTACCCATCTAAGTGAAGGGTCTTTTTTTGAATGCAGCATCCCCAACATTTAGTATGTAATATTGTTTGAGGAACTAAGGTTTGTTTTTGCGCCGGTGACACGCACATAGATAATCACAGCAGAGAACACTCCCTGTCATCAGAATACAATGATAAGCGCTTCCGGCTATAGCCTCATAAAAAGTATATATATTCTGAAAGAAGAGACCCTGGAGAGTTAAATGGTGGTAATCCAAAATAAAGTTTTACTGTGTGAGCAGAGCATTATGCCCCGTACACACGGTCGGACATTGATCGGACATTCCGACAACAAAATCCATGGATTTTTTCCGACGGATGTCGGCTCAAACTTGTCTTGCATACACACGGTCACACAAAGTTGTCGGAAAATCCGATCATTCTGAACGCGGTGACGTAAAACACGTACGTCGGGACTATAAATGGGGCAGTAGCCAATAGCTTTCATCCCTTTATTTATTCTGAGCATGCGTGGCACTTTGTGTGTCGGATTTGTGTACACACGATCGGAAATTCCGACAACGGAATTTGTTGTCGGAAAATTTTATAGCCTGCTCTCAAACTTTGTGTGTCGGAAAATCAGATGGAAAATGTGTGATGGAGCCTACACACGGTCGGAATTTCCGACAACAAGGTCCTATCACACATTTTCCGTTGGAAAATCCGACCGTGTGTACAGGGCATTAATCCTGGTACACACCACTAGTTTTTGTTCATTCAACCCAGCGGGTTGAACTAAAAAAAACTGACAGCTCTGGTCAGAGCCGCTGTACTAACGATCCAACGTTAGTACAGTGATCTCCCCTGCTGTCCTTTTGTGTTCTGACAGGGGGACAACCTCCCGCCAGAACACTCAGCGCCATTGGCTGAGAGAGCTGATCGGGAGCCGGTCTGCTGCTGGTTTTCCAGCATGCTCGTTCGACAGAAGGAGGCCAAACGGCTTCTGTTGGACCAGCTGCCTTACACACAGGCCGAGTGTCAGACAGTTTTTAGTGAACCAACATTGGGCCCATGTGTACAAGGCTTTACACTCAATATATCCAAATTGTGTTATCACTACAATCCCAAAAAAGGAAGGAAAGGGGGACTTTAAATGTGCCAGACAATGGGGGAAAAAAATACATATACAAAAGGAACCTAACTCCATAAAAGTCTATATTTGTCAGTTTAATGCATTGTCAGGTTAATGCATTCCACATTCACTATCCCACAGTAACGTCAACAGAGTACAGCAGATGTGGGCAGAGATTGCAGCTGCTTGCAAGATATATGGCAAAGGAGCATAACCTATACAAATGGCAACAAAATATAGGTATTAGTGAATTATTATGAGATCCTCCAGCAAACATAATCAAATATCCAACAACCAACATTGGCCACATACCAAAACAGCATTAATCTATCTGCAAATACTCCGGCAACACGACCGGGTCCCAATGCGCATTATCCCAATACAGCTCCTTTTATATATGTTCACTCATATGTGTTCCTGCCCTAGCCTCTTTGTCCCCTGCATCCTGCCACAAAAAATGCTCCAAAATAGGCGTGTATAAGATGCCGGGGCACTCCACATATACGACAGCAACAAGCATTTCCTGTAGTCAACGGCGTTGATGCCATGGGTGCCATATTGACACACCGGCGGCGATGTCATATCCAGTAGGAACAGGAAAACAATTACAGGGCGCCATATTGGAACACCCATGATGTCCCAGAAATAAGAAGAAAACAGAAAATTGAAAGACACATGTGTGTCTTTCAGGGCCAATACAGGGCTATGAGGGCCCAGGGACACCCACAAAGACAACAAAACAAACATATAACCAAAGGTAGAAGCAAAAAGCACACATCAAATCCCAAGATAACACAAAAATAAAGAAAAAGAAATAGCTGAATATACGGACATGAGGCATCCGCTCCAGAAAAAAACACCATCCAAAGGAAAACAAAAAGGGGGAGGATCCGTCCAAACCTTTTGTCACTTAACAATCCTAAAGAAAAAAATATATAATAGCAAACAATATAATCAAAGCATGTAATCAAAATATACATTATACAGATGTATTAAGGGCTGAAAACACCAGGAAATGGTGGTCATTTACATTTTTTATGTCCAATGACATTAGCGCAAAGGATAAAATAAATACAAATTTGGGGGAATTCAATAAAGCCCTAACATTTTCTGGCTTTAAGGTCTTTTAAAATGGGCTTGCATCAGACTTAAAAATCTGCTCATTTTGGTAGCTTCACATGTGCGGCAGCTTAATAGTGCCACTTTTACAACATGGCGCTATTACAGTACCAAGTTCAAAAATAATTACCTCCAGTTTGTAGATGACGAAACTGGAGGTGATTAAGACCAACTCTAAGCTGATGTACAGAGACAGGCCACAGTGCCTGTCTCTGTACAGTATGTAGAAGGGGGCATGTTTGCCACCACTACCCTGTTCTCTCCTCTTCAGTCACTGGCTACAAGGGCCAGGAATAGATACCCAGTCCCCCAATGACATAAGTAAAAAGATGGGGGTATGGGACCAGGTGTGTGGCGCCCTTGGGCAGATTACAGCAGGCCAAAGATAGATTTTTTTGACATGTGAGTTTGTGGTTTGAGAATAACTCAAGAAACCAGGTAACAGGGGAAAGAAAAAAAAAACACAGAGGAGTAAAGTTCTTCTTCATCCTTGTGCTCTTTCCTCTGGTCAGAAAGCTCTCTGCATGAGAGGGACAGCTTGGCCTGGCTGCCCCTACGCCTTTCAGGATGAGTTCTGCTGTGCAAGGGATTACAAGACATCAAGACACCTTTAGGTACTTGAGCTAGTTACGTTTAAATACATTGAATTATTATTTACATTTTTTTCTTCAATTAATTACATTTGAGTCTTCTCTGTTTTCCTACACTGCTGCTTTGAAATACTTTATTATAGAATTTTAGGACATAAATATAATGTAGTATATATGATAAAAATACAATTAATATTATAACAAATATAATTCTCATATAACCCTCAGTTCACACTACTGTGACCTAAAAGTCGCGACTTTGCTAGTGACTTAATGCAACTTGAGTAACATGCGTTATGCTAACACACTGATTTTTATACTTTGTAAAGTACAGACCAAGTATGCAGATCAAGGGAAACAGTTAAAAGTCAGAAGTCCTTACTGAAATGCTCGTTCACTTAGGTAAGGTGGTCTATGTATAAATAATTCCCTGTGTGAATGTCCTCAGCATTCACACAGGCACAACTTATTATCACCGCAGTGTTTGTAATTTAATTATCTCCTATGATCCTCAGCTCCATCTAGTGGCCATAACGCAGTATTTTTTTTTCTACAATTGAGGTAGTTCAGAAAAAATATGTCCGTGTTTTTTATACATAGACCCCCTTGAGGTACTGAGGCCAGAGTAACAATATTAGAGCCAGGTATCCAGCATGAGCAGCATAAGAAGTCAGTAATGGCAGACTCCATGGAAAGGTCCCCTTTAACAACTTAGCTTTTTAACCCTTTTGTGACCCAAGGTCATTGATGACTAGATGCCCGGGCCAAACGTAGCAGTGTCAACATGTGTTGCTTAATTTAGCAATCCCTTTTAGACATATTTCTAAAGACATGTTTACATAGCTTTAGGTACCTTGACCTATGTTTTGCTAATGATTGGAATATGATTTACATTTACACTACTCACATACAGTGAAAAACATTCTTCAGCAGTTAAAGGAGTGGGACGATTTACCTGTGACTCTAAATGGTGGTAGGTAAGTTTATTAACATCTTGATGCCCATATAACACATGTGTGCGGCAGCAAAGAGGGTGGCCTTTAATGCCCACAGTCCACACATATGCATCCACGGATGGCAGAGGTTTCTATGCTGAGAACAAGCTCACTGTACATATATATATTATGGAAGAAGGGCGCTACCTTACCAATGTGAAGTGAATGATAAACCACAAAAAGGAAAACCAATCTATTAACCTTCTATGAGGAGGTGAGTTGCCATCTAGATAAAGGAAGGCCCGTAGACGTGGTGTATCTGGATTTTCCAAAAGCATTTGACACAGTTCCCCATAAATGTTTACTGTACAAAATAAGGTCCATTGGCATAGACCATAGGGTGAGTACATGGATTGAAAACTGGCTACAAGGGCGTGTTCAGAGGGTGGTGATAAATGGGGAGTACTCAGAATGGTCAGGGGTGGGTAGTGGGGTTCCCCAGGGTTCTGTGCTGGGACCAATCCTATTTAATTTGTTCATAAACGATCTGGAGGATGGGATAAACAGTTCAATCTCTGTATTTGCAGACAATACTAAGCTAAGCGGGGCAATAACTTCTCCGCAGGATGTGGAAACCTTGCAAAAATATCTCAACAAATTAATGGGGTGGGCAACTACATGGCAAATGTAAAATATGTAGAAATGTAGAAAAAATGTAAAATAATGCATTTGGGTGGCAAAAATATGAATGCAATCTATACACTGGGGGGAGAACCTCTGGGGAATCTAGGATGGAAAAGGACCTGGGGGTCCTAGTAGATGATAGGCTCAGCAATGGCATGCAATGCCAAGCTGCTGCTAACAAAGCAAACAGAATATTGGCATTCATTAAAAAGGGGATCAACTCCAGAGATAAAACGATAATTCTCCCGCTCTACAAGACTCTGGTCCGGCCGCACCTGGAGTATGCTGTCCAGTTCTGGGCACCAGTCCTCAGGAAGGATGTACTGGAAATGGAGCGAGTACAAAGAAGGGCAACAAAGCTAATAAAGGGTCTGGAGGATCTTAGTTATGAGGAAAGGTTGCGAGCACTGAACTTATTCTCTCTGGAGAAGAGACGCTTGAGGGGGGATATGATTTCAATATACAAATACTGTACTGGTGACCCTACAATAGAAATAAAACTTTTTCGCAGAAGAGAGTTTAACAAGACTCGCGGCCACTCATTAAATTTAGAAGAAAAGAGGTTTAACCTTAAACTACGTAGAGGGTTCTTTACTGTAAGAGCGGCAAGGATGTGGAATTCCCTTCCACAGGCGGTGGTCTCAGTGGGAAGCATTGATAGCTTCAAGAAACTATTAGATAAGCACCTGAATGACCGCAACATACAGGGATATACAATGCAATACTGATACAGTATTACATTTTCAACCTCACCTACTATGTAACTATGTAACTATGAATAATAACCAATCGACAAATGTTCATGAAAAAACTTGAATAATCAACAAGTGACTGTGAACATCAAATAATATGAAATGAAAAAAATGTGTCCATTGATAAAAATGTGAATGAAGAAAGTCAATAAAAAATCAATAAAAAATAACTGTGGAAAATAGATCCAGTCCACTTATATAACTTCAACACCGTAGTGTCTATAAAATAATGTGCTCCAATGTATCAAAAAACACAGTGCTCTGCCCAAAGTTAGATATTCAATTGCGCTCACCAGAAACATTCGGCCACACTGTGACCATCAAGCATAGATGTACAGTATATATATAAAACTCTCCAATCGATCGATATGCCAGATTTAGTCTGCTCAAACTTCTATCTCCTTTCCTAGTTGCAGGCTCTATAAAGACGGCTATGTTTCCAGTAATAATTAGGCATCAAATCATATTATGCAGCTCTAGAACCGATTGGTGTCTGATCCGTCTGCTCTGTGACAAACAGCATGCATTCTACCCGGAGTAGTAGCTAAAATCAAAGGCTCCTTCATATATGCGTCTCAAGCCTCTCTTGAAGTGGACTGGATAAGTGGTCTGGATCTATTTTCCACAGTTTTTAAAATTTTTTTTACCTTCTTCATTCACATTTTTATCAATGGACACATTTTTTTCATTTCATGTTATTTGATGTTCACAGTCACTTGTTGATTATTCACGTTTTTTTCATGGACATTTGTTAATTGGTTATTATTCCTTATTGTGGTTTATTATTCACAGCACATTGGTAAGGTAGCGCCCTTTTTCCATAATATATTTGCATTTTAGTGGTTCATTAATATTAGCAGCAGTGACCATTATATTAATATTCACTCTATTTTAGTCATCTATTTGGCGCCCCCATCTCTTCCCGTTAAAGCTCACTGTGCATGCCCAATACAATGACTGACCTATCAAAGACAGCTCCCGTTCTTTAGTAATGATCAAGGGCTGGCAGTACTGGATCCCAATCATGGGACCAATGTCACAGTAGTCAAATGATTGGGCTGTCCTTGTTGCTCCCCAGAAGGAACACTGGAGCTGGGTGGGAAGGGATTAATGATGAATACATTAAAAAGACTGATATACAGTATGTGATGCAATTCCTTCCTTTTATAAATTCAAATGATCTTCCAAAATTAATAGACGTGCACTGCCAAAAAATGTGATCGTTTTAGTTTCATTTGGTTTTTTTTTTCGTTTTTCGGGTCATTCATTATGATCGCAATTAGTAAATTCGTACATTCGTAAATTTGTACATTCGTACATTAGCACATTCGTAAATTTGTAAATTCGTACATTCGTAAATTAGAAAATTCTGAAAATTCGAAATTCGAAATTCAAAAAACCAAATATCCGAAAATCTGAAATAGTAACTAACTATTAAATTATAGGTATTGTAATTTCCTTTCAAATTTGGCTGTTAGTGAACGTAACAAATATGAATTTATTAAGTTATGAATTATCCGAAATAACGAATGCCGCATCTAAACAAATGGAACGGAACAAATTAATAATAAATAATAATAAAAAAAGTTTTTATTACTATTATTGTTTTTTTTTTTTATTATTAATGCATTACGTTCCATTCGTTTGGATACGTCATTCATTATTTCAAATAATTCATAACTTCGGATAAATTTGTATTTGTTACGTTCACTAACAGCCAAATATTGAAAGGAAATTACAATACCTATAATTTAATAGTTAGCAATAGTTAAGTTATTATTAGTTAATTATTATTTCAGATTTTCGAATTTACAAATTCACAAATGTACGAATTTACGAATGTACGAATTTACGAATGTGCAAATGTATGAATTTAGGAATGTACGAATGTGCGACTGTACAAATTTATGAATGTATGAATTTAAGAATTTACGAATGTGCAAATGTATAAATTTAGGAATATACGAATGTACGAATTTTCGAATGTACGAATTTACGAATGTGCGAATGTACGAATTTACGAAAGTACGAGTTTACGAATGTGCAAATGTACGAATTTACGAATGTACGAATTTACAAATATTCGAATATTCGAATTTACCAATATTCTGAAAAATTTGTTAAACGGGTTTTCGTTAATTTGGATATTTACGAATTAACGAACTTGTCGAAATTAATTAAAAAACTAATTCGGAAGGAAACAAATTGCACATGTATAAAAATTAATAACGGGGTCAGACGCCTTCTTTGACAGGTAAAAAGAGTAGAATTAGCATTTAGACTTTAAATCCAAAACAGATGGGCCTGGGACTCCCTACTGTCACTTTATATAATATTTCCACATTAGCTAAAATTGCATTATTTTGGCATTTTTTTTTTTTTTTTTACATTCAAAGTTTATTGAGAAAAAGAATATGCATTTGCAATACAGAATGCAGGTAACATGTATAGATATCATAAACATGATGAAAGGTTTCAGCTGTCAGCTGTTGTAGCTTGCGGAGTTATGGTGTTAAGTAATCTCAAATAACAAAACAATGTTCGGCCGCAAAAGTGGCCCAGAGCTACTATATGCTTATCGGGTAGACCTGTTGTCCAGGTAAACCTGGTGTAGAAACAAAGTAATCAAAAATTTGACTGTTTGCTGAGTTATTCGTTCAGGTATTCTTGAGATTCTCTATACATATAGAACTAAATATGCAGATCGTAGTAAAGAGGTTAAAGAAAAAGGGGGGAGAGAGTAGGGAAGTCAGAGGGGAGAGGCTCGGATCGACGTACATCCTGATTTCAGTTCTTGGTACTTAACAGAGCAGCAGAAAGCAAACCAGGGTGACCAGGTTTCGTGGAACTTGTCCACTTTGCCCGTGGCTTGAGCTAATGTGTCTTCCATTTCACATAATTCAGCTACTCATGTTAACCAGTCTGAGATAGAAGGCACTCGAGTGGATCTTCAGAGGGCAGGTATCAGCGCTTTGGCTGCGTTTAGCAGGTGTTTTGTTAGAGAGTTTTTATGTCTCTTGAGCGTGAAGTTCGAGATGTGGAGTAGACAACAGGCAGCATTGAGTTCCATCGTGGTCTCAGTGATTCGTTTTATCTGTTCTCTGACCTTATCCCAGTAGGGTATCAGGGAAGGGCAATTCCACCAGATGTGTACAAGGGTGCCCCCTTCACTGCCACATCATCTCCAACATGTGTCTGGGGTCTGTGAATTCCAGACGTGTATTTTCGCTGGAGTGGTATACCAGTCAGTCAACAGTTTGTAGGACGTTTCTTGTGTTTTGGTGCTAATTGAGCACTTATGTGCAAGTATGCAAGCCTTTATCCATTGATTTTCGGTTATATTTGTCTCTAGGGCTGCGGACCAGTGAGTCCGGAATCTGTCCACTGTTTGTGTGTTTGTGTTCTGTAGCCAGGTATAGGCCAAAGAGGTGGCTTTAGGGACAGGTTTGCCATCAGCCCAGGTTTGTTCTAACTCTCTCAGTTGTCTTGTATAGTTACCCTGTTTCATTGTACTGCTTAAGTAGCTACGAAGCTGGAAAAATGTCCAAAGCGGGAGGGTGTGGAGTCCACTGTCTTTTTTTAGGGTTCCCGTATTCTTATTTTGGCATTTAAAGCGGAACTTTACCCATAACAACGTGAGAAAAAATTTAAAAAAAGCAAGGAACATACATTCTACATTAATAATTATGCTGCCAAAATTAGTGTGTGCTGTAAATTGCCCCCAGCATTGCTCCTGTTTCTTTTTGCCAGAGGCTGCCATTTTACTGAAGCTTAGAGCCCCTGCAGTAAATCATAAAGCGGAACTAAACCCATTGATTTAACGGTTTCAAAAAACAGTTAGGGCTAGTTTACACTGGCTTAAAAACAAGGCTTCGGAAACGCTTTGTTAAAGATCTCTGAATGCCAGTAAAAAGCTCCTGTCACTAAATAAAATGGTTAGCTTACAGTCCTTGCTTTTGCTTGGTGCTTCAATGGGGCTTCAATGAGGCTTTGGTGGGGCTTCGATGGGGCTTCGATGAGGCTTTGGTGGAGCCTCAATGAGGCTTTGTGGGGCTTCGATGAGGCTTAGGTGGGGCTTCAGTGGGGCTTTAAGCGAGCTTTGCTACAGACTTCTATGGAGGCTTTGAAGACGTTTTGAAGCACAACTAAAGTGACATGAGGTATACTTTTTGATGCAAAGCAAAAGCAAGGTGTAAACAGGACTGTAAGGTCTAGTTTACACTTGCTTCAAAACAAGGCTTCCAACACGCTTTGTTAAAGCTCTCTGAACGGCAGTCAAAGCTCCTGTCACTAAATAAAATGGTTAGCTTACAGTCCTGTTTACACCTTGCTTTTGCTTGGTGCTTCTATGAGGCTTTGATGAGGCATCGATGAGCCTTCGGTGGGGCTTTTGTGGAGCTTCAATGGAGCTTCGGTGAGGCTTTGTGGGGCTTCGGTGGGGCTTCAGTGGGGCTTCGATGAGGCTTTGGTGGGGCTTCAGTGGGTCTTCAAGCAAGCTTTGCCATAGACTTCTATGGAGGCTTTGAAGACGCTTTAAAGCACCACTGAAGATACATGGGGTATAATTTTTGAAGTAAAGACGAAGCAAGGCAAAGCAAAGCAAAGCAAAGAAAAAGCAAGGTGTAAACAGGACTGTAAGCTAACCATTTTATTTAGTGACAGGAACTTTGACTAGCGTTCAGAGAGCTTTAACAAAGCATGTCCAAAGCCGAAGCAAGTGTAAATAAACCCTTATACAACCGGACTTTTCTACCGAACTGGTCGGACGGAACAAATTCGTCGGACAATCCGACCATGTGTGGGCTTCATCGGACCTTCAGCGGAACATTTTCTGTCGAAAATCAGATGGAATTTAGATTTAAAACATGTTTCAGATCTTTCCGACGGACTTGAGCCCGATCGAAAAATCCGACGGACAAAAAACAACGCAAGGGCAGCCATTGGCTACTGGCTAGGAACTTCCTTATTCTACTCCCTTCGTACGTCATCACGTTCAAACCAACGGACTTTCGAACAGGCTTTAGTCCGTTCATGTGTGGGCAAGTCCGGTCGTTCGAAAGTCCGTTGTAATTATGTTGAAAGTCCGTCAGAAAGACCGTCGGACATTTGATGCTTAAAAGTCTGCCCGTGTGTACATGGCATTACACTCCTAGAATGCTGGACTTGCTAACTGTCACATTTGCTTGTGTCCTCAACCAAACTGTCAAGCCATCAAATGGCTGGTGTCATAACTGATCACATGAGCAGCACCGTGGAAGTTACAGATTAGAAGCAGCTTCTTTGGCTGTAAAGGGTAGGAGGGTATAATTCTGCTTTAGCCAGGGTTCAAACTATTGCGAACACAGACATTGCATGTGATTCGCACCTGCATTGCCGTGCCGATCAAATGCGATGTCTGTGCAATGGGAATTCAGCCATACAGTTGTATGGCTGAACTCGCATTGGATTCGCACGGAAAAGGTGCAGGAACCTTTTTTTACCCGCACTGGAAAAGGATCACAGCCATGCAATCTGATTCCTGTTCAACTTCACAGTTCGCACTGTGATCTGTGAACTGATCTGGGGGTGTTATTAACTTTATATTGACACCTGCAGCGGTTTGCAGAGGGCAGTGTGAAAGGAGATGCGATGCGGGAACCAGCACTGGAAATGCACTGGTTCCCACATCACAATAGTGGGAACGCAGCCTTAAGGCTGTCAGCAGATCGGCAAACTTGACAGTGTATAAAATAGGAGAGCAACTGAGCATGTGCAGAGCAGGGTGAGACAGTGTATTACTGGATTTTAAACAGTATAGGCACTTATTTTTAATGTTTTACATATATCTGCAAAAGGTCTAGCGGGACTGACTAAAGTTCAACTTTAAATAGCAAGAATCTCGTAGTTCTAAATTTAGAACAACAGAGTGGTTCTCTTTATTTTTTCTTTTACCTGCAAAAAAAAAAAAAAATTGAATGACCAGCAATAATAATTAGATCTCTCTTTTCTAAAGATATTCTGAAAGCTTGGATTTCACTTTGGCACCACCTTGAGTTTAGATTGGAGCACTCATATTACATGTCATTTAAAGGCAAACCAAGGTTTGATCCAGGGTCAATGTATACCCTTTTGACCAATAGGTAGGAAGATGTTTTGCCTCTTTTGCAAAATGTTTAGATCAGAAAGATAAAATGCCTTCATTTGAAGATCTAAGGGAGAACTTGGGCATATTTAATAAGTTAAATTTTTCCTATAGACAAATAATGAACTATACTGAGGAAAATAAAAGCTGAATGTCAGCATGCCGAAAGGAAATTAAGCTTAATCATGGAAAGCCTCCCTGGTGAGCAAGGTCTCGGGGAAAAAGCTCCCCATGAGATGTATACATGACTCAATAGCTTCTAACAACAATCATGAAGTTAAGGAACTGTATAATAAAAAGTGGAATAATTATTTCCCAACAGTACCTGACTAAAGGGGAATGAACAGAGATAGGGTATAGGGAAGCCTGTAGGATCATTTAGGGAAGTACGCTTGAAGAAGTATATATAAAATGGATAAACAGGTCATTTGCATTTGCAGCTCCGTACTCTCAATGAACAGGCAATAGTGATTTTTTTCTGCTTAAAATGTGGAACTCTAAACCCCAATTTAATTTATGTATACAGTTGTGCTCAAAAGTTTGCATACCCTGGCAGAAATTGCGAGATCTTGGCATCAATATTGAAAATATGACTGATCATGCAGAAAACTGTCTTTTATTTTAGGATAGCAATCACATGAAGCAATTTATTATCACATAGTTTTTTGCATCCTTTTTAAATCATAATGATAACAGAAATCACCCAAATTGCCCTGATAAAAAGTTTACATACCCTGTAATGTTTGGCCCTGGTACAGACACAGAAGGTGGCACACACAGGTTAAAATGTCAATTAAAGGTTCATTTCCCACATTTGTGGCTTTTGAAATCAGTTTGTGTAGTATAATAATAGTCAGTTTGTGTAGTATAATAATAATAATAGTGTCTGTGTAAATAATAAATAAATAGTCAATGAGTTTGTTAGCTCTCACATGAATGCACTAAGCAGGCTAGACACTGAGCCATGAGGAGGTAGAAGGTAATAAAAAGGTAATAAAACTTTACAAAGATCGAAAAGGATATAAAAAGATATCCAAAGCCCTGAATATGCCAGTCAGTACAGTTTAATCACTCATTAAGAAGTGGAAAATTAGGGGCTCTCTTGACACCAAGCCAAGGTCAGATAGACCAAGAAAGATTACAGCCACAACTGGCAGGAGAATTGTTTAGGATACAAAGAAAAACCCACAGGTAACCGCAGGAAAAATACAGGCTGCTCTCCAAAAAAAAGGCGTGGTTGTTTTTAAGAAGCACAATTAAAGGATACTTGAACAAAAAAGAGCTGCATGGTTGAGCTGCCAGAAGGAAGCCTTTACTGCGCCAATCCCACAAAAAAGCCAATGAGGCATGTCAAGGTGTTGTTGAGCATATTGTAACCAGCCTTTTCTGTGGAACTTGTACAATAAAGGCTTCTTTCTGGCAACTTGACCATGCAGCTCTTTTTTGTTCAAGTATCATTGTATTGTGCTCCTTAAAAACAACCACACCATCTTTCTCCAGAGCAGCCTGTATTTCTCCTGAGGTTACCTGTGGGCTTTTTTTTGTATCCCGAACAGTTCCTGTGGCAGTTGTGGCTAAAATCTTTCGTGATCTACCTGACCTTGGCTTGTCAAATTTTCCACTTCTTATTAAGTGATTGAACAGTACTGACTGGCATATTCAAGGCTTTGGATATCTTTTTATATCCCTTTCCATCTTTGTAAAGTTTCATTACCTTGTTACGCAGTTCTTTTGACTGTTCTTTTCTACCTCCTTATGGCTCAATGTCTAGCCTGTTTAGTGCATCCATGTGAGAGCTAACAAACGCATTGACTATTTATACACAGACACTAATTGTGATTTCAAAAGCCACAAATGTGGGAAATTAACCTTTAATTACCATTTTAACCTGTGTGCGCCCCATCTTCTGTGTCTGTACCAAGGCCAAACATTCCAGGGTATGTAAACTTTTTATCAGAGCCATTTGGGTGATTTCTGTTATCATTATGATTTAAAAAGGATCCAAAAAACGATGTGATAATAAATGGCTTCATGTGATTGCATTCCTTAAATAAAAGACAGTTTTCTGGCATGATCAGTCATATTTTCAATATTGATGCCAAAATGTCACAATTTCTGCCAGGGTGTGCAAACTTTTGAGCACAACTGTATATACATTCACCGCCACATTATTAGCTACACCTTGCTAGTACAGGGTTGGACCCCCTTTTGCCTTCAGAACCGCCCTAATTCTTCATGGCATAGAGTCATCAAGATTTTGAAAACATTCCTCAGAGATTTTGGTCCATAGTGACATGATAGCATCACGCAGTTGCTGCAGATTTGTCGGCTGCACATCCATGAAGCGAATCTCTCATTCCACCACATCCCAAAGGTGTTGGATTGAGATCTGGTGACTGTGGAGGCCATTGGAGTACAGTGATCTCATCATCATGTTCAAGAAACCAGTGGTGAGAAAAATAAAAATAACAGCACTCAGTGATGTACAGGCAGGGGGAAATAGGTGACGCGTTTCACACGACTAGCATGCTTTGTCAGAACTATACAAAAAACAATCACCATACACGTATATATGTCAAAAGATCACATGTGATCAATTAACCAATTAGGTGACTGAACTCGCTGTTTCCAACTTTTGTCCTCATCAACAGAGAAATACACATAAATCCAAACATGTCAAAAAAACACTGGCTTCTCAAATGAAAATAAAAAGTATCTGTAAAGAAGAAAAGATACATACGTGTAAATGTCCTTATAAACAAATTCAGTAAATGAAAAAACAAACAAAAAGGAAAACAAAATCAAGTAGAAAAATGATATGGCAGATTTTAGTCAATAATTCTGCTATATAATTTTTCTTCTTGTTTTTGATGTCGTTTTGTTTTCTTTTTTGTTTACTGAATTTGTTTATAAGGACATTTACACGTATGTATCTTTTCTTCTTGACAGATACTTTTTATTTTCATTTGAGAAGCCAGTGTTCTTTTGACATGTTTCGAATTATTTCTCTGTGAATGAGGACAAAAATTGGAAACAGCGAATGCAATCACCTAATTGGTTAATTGTTGATGTTTTGACATATATACGTGAATGATGATTGTTTTATGTATGGTTCGTACAAAGCATGCTAGTCGTGTGAAACGCGTCACCTACTTCCCCCTGCCTGTACATCTCTGAGTGCTGTTGTTTTTATTTTTCTGGAATAAATCATAATTGCATCATGTATGGGAGTGCAACCTTCCTTTGTCTTTATAAACAATACTCAGGTAGGCCGTGGCGTTTAAACAATGCTCAATTGGTACTAAGGGGCCTAAAGTGTGCCAAGAAAATATCCCCCACACCATTACACTAACAGCCTGAACCTTTGATACAAGGCAGGATGGATCCATGCTTTCATATTGTTTACGCCAAATTCTGACTCGAATGCCGCAGCTGAAATCAAGATTCACCAGACCAGGCAATGTTTTTCCAATCTTCTATTGTCCAATTTTGATGAGCCTGTTCCAATTGTAGCCTCGGTTTCCTGTTCTTTGCTGACAGGAGTGGCACCCGTTGTGGTCTTCTGCTGCTGTAGCCCATCTGCTTCAAGGTTTGATGTGTTGTGCAATCAGAGACAGCATTCTGCATACCTTGATTGTAACGAGTGGTTATTTGATCTACTGTTGCCTTTCTATCATTTCGAACCAGTCTGCCCATTCTCTTCTGACCTCTGACATCAACAAGGCATTTTCGCCCACAAAACTGCCGCTCACTGGATATTTTCTCTTTTTCGGACCATTCTCTGTAAACCCAAGAGATGGTTGTGTGTGAAAATCCCAGTAGATCAGCAGTTTTTTAAATACTCAGACCAGCCCGTCTGTCACCAACAACCCATGCCACGTTCAAAGTCACTTAAATTCCCCATTCTGATGCTCGGTTTGAACTTCAGCAAATCGTCTTCACCACGTCTAGATGTCTAAATGCATTGAGTTGCTGCCATGTGATTGGCTGATTAGCAATTTGTGTTACCAAGCAATGGAACAGGTGTACCTAATAAAGTGGCCGGTGAGTGTATATATATATTTAGCAGAGTTTAAGGCCTTGGATAAAGTAGCAGTCTTGTTGGGTGTTGCGGTAGCAGGACATATACCGATCAGCCATAATATTATACCCACTGACAGGTAAAGTAAAAAAAAATCATTGTCTTGTTACTAAGGCATCTGAAAGTGGGTGGCATATATTAAACAGCAGGTAAACATGCTGTCCCTGAAATTGATGTTGTGATAGCTTAAAAAATGGGTAAGTGGGATGTTCCCGGTCCTCAGTGGTGAGTTTGCTTTGAATATAAAATGAAACAGCGTTTTCATTTTGTGGTGCTCAGATACAGTTTAGTTCCGCTTTAAATAAACAGCACTGTAGAGGATCACAGCTGCCTGTAGGTGGCAGTGCTCGTTTGCAGGTTTTCTTTTTTGTCAGTGGAGCCTTTAGCTTACATGTGATCATTTTGTCAGGGTTGACATAGAGATGTCATGATTGGGGACCACCAGGGCCATCTTTAATATTCATTGGACCCTCTGCAAACATACTCTTGGGCCCTCCTGAATCCCATTATCAACTATCTGGGGGCAGTGCAGGGCTCAAGAGGCAGCTGTTTTGGGCCCCACAGCAATGACTGGGGCCGGGGCAGCTTCCCCTTTTGCCCTGTGTTAAAGACGGCCCCGGAAACCACCCTAATTGGTTCCCAATTGTCAGTGTTGGTTCCATCTGTTACTGGAAGCCGAGACTGATATCCAGCAACTGCACAAGTTGTTGGCTGTGGTTCTATATTTGCATGTTCTCATCATAGGGCATCATATTGAGGAACATTAATATACAAATTCTGGGAGGGAAGAGGTTAACCCAGCAAAAATGTTTTATGAGAATGTCATGCTTATTAAGCTAGAAACATCCCAGGAGCTAATAATGCATTGAGAAATTAACCCGCTAAGCCTTCACTGTATTTTAGAATGTATTACTTTAAGGAGGTTGGATGGTCAGGGAGTTATTAAAAGAATAAATATGATTTAAATAATGCAAATTAGAAAATGTGTGTTGCATTACCTTAGATCCTTTATATAATTTACATACTGCATGTTTTTTTTCCAGCCACATACATAGACAACACATTCCTTGTTCATTGTAAAGTATGGAACATACAGTAACAATAGAGTGCTCAGGGGTATTCTGCCTACAAAGAAATGATAGACAATGGAAAACAATAGAAAAATCTTTTATCTCCAACTGACATGATGAAGTAGGTTTGATTTAACTAAGTGCTCTATAATCACTTAATTTATCAGCCTTGCCAGGAACTGAACAGGTGAATGAGGTCACCGAATAGAAATGTATTTCTACTAAAGGAACAACCATAGACGAGACAGGAAAATGTATGGCTAATTCTGTCAGAAAACCATTGAGCAAAAAGTGGTGAAATAAATGCCATCACCTATAATGATGAGCAAATCTACCATATGTCTTTCAACTTGAAAAAAACCCAAAACATTTAGACAACTCAGATTTCGACCCCAAATTGCTTTGAAGTCAAAGGAGGACCATTTTGGATACCCTATGGAGCTTGACAAAAAATATATATATATATATATATATATCTCCTGTATCGTTTAAAATAAAATATGCACAACAAAAGGAAAAAAAATGTGTACTGTCTCTTTATGACATAGTTACATAGTAGGTAAGGTTGAATAAAGACAATAGTCCATCCAGTTCAACCTGCGTAGGTGCACGTGTGTCAGTGTCTATAATTGTTTCCCATATCCCTGTATGTTGTGATCTTTAAGATGTACATCCAAGAGGCTCAGAAAAATATCCATACTCCCCACTGCCACCACCAATTGTGGAAGAGAGTTCCACATCCTTATAGCCCTGACAATGAAGAACCCCCTGCGCAGTTTAAGGTTAAACCGCTTCTCCTCCAATATTATTGTGTGGCCCTGTATCCTTTTACACTGCTTGAGACTGAATAGTTTGTTTCCTATGCTGGGATCACCATTGAGGTATTTGTAAATAGCTATCATGTCTCCTCTCAAGCGTTGTTTCTCCAGCGAGAATAAATTTAGTGCTTGCAGTCGTTCCTCGTAATTGAGGTCTTCCAGCCCCCTTATTAGTTTTGTTGCCCTTCTTTGGACTCTCTCCAGTTTCAGCACATCCCTTCTGAGGACTGGTGACCAGAACTAGAGGGAGTACTCCAGATGTGCTCTAACCAGAGTTTTATAAAGTGGTATGATTAACGTTTTATCTCTGGAGTATATCCCCTTTTTTATACATGCTAATATTCTGCCGGCTTTGGTAGCTGCAGCTTGACGTTGAATGCTATTGCTCAATCTGTTGTCTACTAGAACCCCCACATCTTTCTCCATCCTTGATTCCCCCCAGAGGTTTTCCCCCTAGTTCTCTGCCTAGTGAGTAGTTTGCATGCCCCCAAGTGCATTACTTTACATTTCTCCACATTAAACCTCATTTGCCATGTATTTGCCCACTCTATTATTTAGTTCAGGTCTTTCTGTAAAATTTCTATATCCTGATGTGAAGTTATTGCCCTGCATAATTTTGTGTCGTCTGCAAAAACTGAGATTGAGCTATTTGTCCCATCCTCTATATAATTTATGAATATGTAGCACCCTCTAGGTAGGTAGGTGCTAGAGGTGGGATTTTTGTCTAGGGTAAGCAAATTTAGGCTGTTTGTTTTGATCTGGGCTGGTAGTGGCTCAGGGTAGCAGCTGGTGACTCACAAGCAGCATCCCTGAGACCTCCCTCTTCTTTATAGAAGGATCTGGAAAGAGAGGAGGAGAGATGAGGTGGAGCTGCCTGGGGTGTTTTAGGGAGCCCTGACCAATCTCCAACCTGGATTGGCAGGCCTCCTTAAATACCTAGGGTTAGCCCAGCTGGGGAGGAGTTAGAGTTGTTCAGAGCTTGGAGATGGAATGCTAGGCTGTTGGGGCCTTTGAGGGAGCTCCCCAGTCTGGGGGGGGGGGTGACCTTGGGCCTGGGGTTCGGCTGCGGATGGGGCACTTCAGGAAATCGTGAAGGCATCCTGGACAGGAGGAACGGGAGGAGCAAAAAGGACAGCAGGAGAGATCATTGCTGGGCAAGTCTCCAGGGAGAGGAACAACTGGTCACAGCCAGGAGAGCTGGTGAGTGACATGCACAGTCAGGAGGACTGGGGAGGAACGCCTGAGAGGACTGGGAGCATGCAGTCTGGAATGGGTGAATAGCCAGTGAAGTGGACTGTGGTGTCATGAGCAGTGAAGAAGGGCAGCTGCAGCCACAAGGGCTGACAGGGCCCAAAGATGGGTTACTGGACTCAGTAGCCGAAGATAGGACAGCTAGCACCAAAAAATGTTCTACTGCTACACTATAGGGGCCATGCTGTCCCTGTCTGTAAAAAGGCAATTGCTAAAGGCTTGGCTGAGTCCGTTTCAGGCCTAACAATGTTGTGCTAGCTGTTCCTGGAACGTTAGAAAGGAAGTGATGTGGAGGAGGAGAAATGGAGTGAACATACTGAACTGTATATAGTTGTCCCATATTTTCCATTCTCCATCCAAGTTCAATTCCCTCAATAAAATACAAAAACAAAGCTTATAGACTGTTCGTTGTCTTGGAGTGTCTGGTAAGTGAATGCCGGGTTGAGCAGGGTGACAGATGGGCCACATTGAAGAGAATTGGTCCCAAGACAGAATCTTGGGGTACCCCACTTACCATTCCAGACCAGTCTGAGTACACGTTATTTATTACCACCCTTTGGACATGTAACCAGTTTTTAACCCAAGAACAAACCTTATGGTCCATGCCTGTAGACCTCAGCTTGTAAATTAATTGTTTATTTGGGGGCTGTATCAAATGCTTTTGCAAAATCCAGATACCCCACATCCGCAGGCCTCACCCTGTCTAGATGGTAGCTCACTTCCTCGTAGAATGTTAACATATTGGTTTGGCAAGAATGACCCTTCGTAAACCCATTCTGATGACTACCGTATATACTCGAGTATAAGCCGAGTTTTTCAGCACATTTTTTTGTGCTAAAAGTGCCCCCCTCGGCTTATACTCGAGTCAAGCACTTTTCTGCTGCAAAGAATGACATTTTCCTGAACCGACTTTGGGGCCCCGTATCTTGGGACCACTTGGTGCTAGTTCAGCTGGGTTTGCAGACCAAATTTGGGGTTCCAAGCAGTAAGTGGCCCCGGGATACGGGGCCCCAAAGTTGGTCAACTGTGTCCACCTGCAGCAATGTCATTTCGGGACCCTTTGGGTCCAGAGACCCCAAATTTTGGCTGCAGCTAGGGGGCATCTAGGAACCCTTAACTACAGAGTTTGAAGTTCGGGGGACCTATGGCTGCAAATGGGCACAGTGAGGCTGCAAATGGGCATTGTTGACCCTCTTTTCCACTTACAGTAGCTGCGCATTTCTCACCCTAGGCTTATACTCGAGTCAATAAGTTTTCCCAGTTTTTTGTGGTAAAGTTAGGTGCCTCGGCTTATATTTGGGTCGACTTATACTCGAGTATATACAGTACTAAATTTTTTTTTTTTTCTTCAGTAAATTTTTGGATATAGTCCCTTATCATTCCCCTTTAGACGTTAGGCTGACTGGCCTGTAGTTTCCAGGGATTTGTCTCAGTTTTTTTCAATATTGGTACCACATTGGCTTTTCTCCAATCAGCTGGTACCAACCCTGTTATATTTTTCAGGTAGTGATACAGACTCCACCAAATAATGGAAAATAACAAGGAAAAGACAAAAAAAATGTTTTACAAGTTTAATCATTTTTGTCTTTCCTTTTGGTCTCTTTGTTGTTATTTGTTCAAGTTTTTTTTCATGGTAAAAAAAAACAACTTAAAAAATTTACAATACTCTATTTTTAAAAATGTTTCTTCCTTAAAACCCCAACAAAAACTCACAGTGTACTGTCACTTTACATTTGTCTTGGTGCTATTCTTATACCTTATTGTGGGTCTGGGAGGCTTCCTTTGCCTTTTTGGTTTAGCTTGTCTAACAGCCCTCCAGAGTTCCAAAACTGACCATCAAAACTGTTTCCCTTTTGACTTCAATGGTACTCGAAATTTAAAGTAGAACAACCCAATCAAATTTAAACTGTAGAAATTCCAGTCAAATTCAGATTTCAAAACTACCTATAAGTATTTAATGTTTTTCATCTAGTTTGCCACATTCTTGCGGGGCATATGTCAATCCATGCGTGTTATGGATGGCAGGAAACCCAGGCAGATTTTTTAAAAGGGAATGAAAGAGCACTTCCATCTAACAACTGAAATCAGTTAGTGAAATACTTATTCCATCCAGAAAATATTGCAACTGTGCTAATATTAGAAGCTCCGCTTTAAAACCCAACTGAAGCTGGAGGAATAGATATTCCGTAAGCTAGACACTGAACTAATAGCCTTCATATTAATTATTTCCTGTTATAGCAGAGTATCTAAATATAACTGTGCAGTTCAATAGGCACCGGATTGAGCACTTCGGTGAGACCCCCATAATGACAGCATGAAATCCTTTATGTTGCTTACATTCTAAAAAAAATTCAAATTAAAAAAAAAAAAAAAATCCTGGCTATATTAGGCTATGGGGTTGATTTACTAAAGGCAAATAGACTGTGCACTTTGCAAAGTGCAGTTGCACACTGCAAGAGCAGTTGCTCCAGAGCAGAAGCTCCGCTGACTTCCATCATCCAATCATGTGCAAAAAAATTCAGTTTTTTTATTTTCCTTGCACGTGATTGGGTATTCTTTGCAAAGTGAAGCTTTACCTCATTTACTCAGCTTTGGAGCAACTGCAACCTTGCAAAGTGCACAGCCTATTTGCATTTAGTAAATCAACTCCCATGCATGTGTCCATGCACACTATAGGTGTTTTCAGAAGTTTAGTGGTAAGGGTTTACAGCCAGAATATAAATCATCACTTGTGCATTTTGGAGAGGAACTTTTGAGCATAAAAAAATGCTCAGAAGCTTCTTAACGAGCATTGCCGCTAGGTGCGTTCCCACTTTAATTGATTCTAATGGCCAGAATTCTGGCCAATAGAATGTATTAACACCAAATGCAGGAACGTGCATTGACACTCATTGACACGCATTAACGCCCATGAAAAACACTTTTTTTAGCCGCGTTTTTGCTGCTACTAAGTTCCTGTAGGAGAAAAAATTGTCAAGAGCATACAGTGTGTATGAGGCCTTAATTAGCATGTCAGTAAAAAAAAGGTAAACAAGCACACATTTACAGCAAACTCGACTGACCCAAACCCCATAGGGAATCTGTGGGGTATTGTCAAGTGAAAGATGAGAGACACCAGACCCAACAATGCAGACGAGCTGAAGGCCTCTATCAAAGCATCCTGGGCTTCCATAACACCTCAGCAGTGCCACAGGCTGATCACCTCCATGCCACGCCGCATAGATGCAGGAATTCATGCAAAAGGAGTCTCGACCAAGTATTGCATGCATACTATACTGTACATGGAAATACTTTTCAGTAAGCCAACATTTCTGTATTAAAAATCCTTTTTTTTTATTGGTCTTATGTAATATTTAAATTTTCTGTGAAACTGAATTTTGGGTTTTCACTAGCTGTAAGCCATAATCATTAGTATTAAAAGAAAGTAATGCTTGAAATATATCACTCTGTGTGTAACGCATCTATATAAAATATATGAGTTTCACTTTTTGAATTGAATTACTGAAATAAATGAACTTTTTAACTTTTTGATGATGTTCTAATTTTATGAGATGCATCTGTATATTTACAGTAATATTCATCATTCTAATAATGTTTTTGAAAGAAAAGAAGTGTACTTTAATTGAGCATTTATTCTGATCAATAATATTACACTTACCTGAACTTTATTTTGACAGTATATTTGCATGCTTGCGGTATTTCAACTAACATACTCTTTGCTGGCTGATGTCAAATACAAAATAAGCTACTTAGGGAGAGTATTGTTTTAAAAGGAATTCATTTTAATAAAATCTAAACCTATCATTATTTACAGTATGTATTATTTACAGGTGTAATTAATGAAAATGTAGAATTTTGAGAAAAAATTGTCAGGTATAAAATGCTGCATACAAATATTGAATTTTTTTCTTTCTCAGCCAATAGGTGATGACTGTAAGCCTGGTACTGCTGCATTCCGGATTGCTAGTATGCTACTGCAAATACAAATCTGCATTGCAGATTCTCATATTACACACACACATATGAATGAATGGATCAGCTAAAATACATAGATGGTGGCACATTCCCTCGTCATCTTCTATAGAGACAGACCTATCCACCTCTTCAGTCTGCAGGAACATCTGGCACGTTTAGAGCTCAAGCTGGGCTTTCTTATTAGACATTCTAGCCCGTACTGCATATTTGTAAAAAATAAATAAATAGACCAAGCTACAAAAAAAACCTAAATATCTAAAAAAAAATGTAAAATAGAATGAGCAGGAATAACCACACTTCAGCACAAAAATAACAACAGCCTGCAGTACCAAGCACTGTAAATATGATTGCCATCTGAATTTGGCAGCATTCGTATTTATTAAACATAATCTGGCTATAACTGAAGTTTGTTGAAGCATGACAGGTGGGGAGATATGTTCCAAACCTCTCAAGCATGGAGACCTACAGTAGTTCAGTTTGCATTTTTGGCCAGTGAAAATCAGCTGCACTCATATAGTATACACGTTCTTGGCTGGTAGTAACAGCTGCTTAGCTGTCAGTAGTGGCGCCGCCCCCCTAATTCATGGACCTGGCCTTTAATCTCCATGCAGGGCGCCAGACGCATGGATTTCAATGGGTTTTGTTTTTCTTGAAGCACATGATTAGAGCCTGAGGCTCTAATTGGCTTCAAAAAGGGTGGGCTTGGGGTGCAGAGTACTGCAAGGAGACTAGCAGGAACAACAGGGATTTCACATGGTACATGGTACAGCAGGCACAGATCAGCAATATGAAGTGTTGGGGTAACAAACACTTTAAGGCTCCATGCACACTGGCTTAAAAAATGCTGCTTCTACAGGAGTTTTATGTTCTGCCTTTAGAAGCAGCTCAATGTTATCCCATGAGCCATGCACATTAGGTTTGCGTTTTTGATTGGAGCTCACTGGCAGAAAAAAACGTAAAGCTCTTCTAAACTTGTCTAGACTTTGTACAAAAAATGCTCTATATGCCCAGTGAGCATCGAGCCTTAGGGTTGATTTACTAAATGCAAATAGGCTGTTTACTATGGAGGGGTTCATTTCAATTTTTGTAGATTGGGAGGAGAGGAATTCTCCTCCAACACTATCATCTTGTGACAGGACAACACTAAGGCCAGGACCTCTCTATCCTTTAGTTCTTTGCTATCCAAACTGTGGCCCACAGGCTCCCTTTTCAAGTGCCAGGACTCTTGGGATCCGGGCCCTCGACCCCTTTATAGCACACAGGACTGGAGGGTTGGACCCAAAAAACCTGCCAAGAAAAACCTGGGAATGCAGTTAACTCCTAACTTCCCGCTGAGGCAGCAGAAACCACTACCTGCCTAATTAGAGACTAATTAGAGACTTCCCCTACTTAGCAACCTATCTCCTATCATCCACCCTAATTGTTAAAGGGGCAGTGCACCACCTATAGAAGGGCCCCAACGAAAGCCAACATAAATTACTAGGTGCCAGGTACCCTCTACCACCTTAAGGATTACCCCTACACTAGGAATGCGTATACCCACCCGTTTTTGGGGTTGTATGCACAAGGTATATACCAGGACCTTTTCTATTCCTCTGATATTGGTTGATGTTGTTAAGAAACTCTAGTTATCTGGTTATAATTCAAGTTGACCTTGCTATAGTTCCTTTAGGTATAAATTAGTGGTTTGTTGCCCAGTATTCTTTTTATCATAGTTCCTTTTATGTGTGTGCAATTATTTGTTGGCTAATGGCTGATTTACACATTGAATTGCATGATTACATTTTATTAATTTACCGCCAAACTGTTCGTGGCCTTTTTCCTGTGCATTCCTAGACTGTGGTAGCCTGCTAACACTTAAATCCATAGATGTAAACAGCTCTTAGTCTACAAACAAGTGTGTCCACGGGGACCAAACAGTTAACAGTTTCGTGGCAGAACAGAGGACCTGTCATCACCAGCGGCTCCTGTGGGGGTACATGCTACACTATGAAATGTTGTTCATGTTTTTATGATGTAAAAATAATAAAAACTTTACTTTAAAAAAAAATTAAGTGGACTATGTGAGCCCAGTACAGATGTAGTGTTTTTTTTTTTGGATAGAATTAGCCATTCACTGGCTGTTTTGTTTTTTACTTGGAGTTGCTGTTAATGATATGTGTAGTTCTAAAAAAGCAGAAAAAATACAATAAACTCGTTTACAACTCCTTTCCCTAATTTTATTGTACGCCAAGCATTGAGATTAATGGTTTGTGTGGTATTGTTCAATTAACAAACAAATAGTCTAGCAGAAACAAAGGATGATTAATTACAATGGGCGACCTTGGCAAGACTTTGAAGGTCATACTATAGTAAACAGCTTTATGAATGAGGGGGAAAAAAATATACATTTAAAAAGAGCCTTGTCCTAAGTTTTCACACAAGAGTCAAGGTGGACGCTGGCCAAATTTCATACATCCATGTTTATTGGTGATGTCGTTCTCATGTTTGCGAGCATTTTTCAGTATATGGATATTTTAAACTGAATCTCAGCATTTCAAGTTTTAGGTGGTTGAAAAACATCACTTAAAAGGCGACAAAGATCCTTTTCATCGACCATCAATGACACTCTGTAAGTCAAACACATCTAAGGTTTTCGGACAGGGGATCACATTGTGTATGAAAAATGAGCTCAGTGAAAAGGGACAGTGGTTTCTAGCACGGGCTGAAGTAGGCAAACAGAAAGGTAGAGGGAACAAAGTGCTATTGAGGGGATGTGTTTGAACTGCTGTTATAGGGAGAGTCAATAAGGTTGTGCCATTGCAGTGTGGGAACATGGGGGAGTTCCCTGCGAAAAATGCATCTTTGTCTTTGCAAAGATTCATGGAGTAAACCGTTGCAGCTTTAGATGTTAGTTATTATTTTATTTCTTATATTTATATTACATCGTCTTACTATGAATGTTAAGATGTTAAATACAAATTCCAGCTAGCTACCAAGTAGGCTGCCTATAAAACCCATCAAATGATGCAAATGTGCTAGAAACATCTGATTTGAGCTTCACTGGAGCTAGAATCCACAGAGCACCTTACAGGTTCATTGGGATATCACTCAATCGTCCCTTATGTTAGGAGAATGCCTCTTTAACCACTTGCCGACCAGCCGCCATCATTATACTGCGGCCAGGTTGCACGATCCCGCAAATCGCCATAGGTGTACGTCGGCCCGGGAACACGCTTTTGTGGGCTCACACTCCCGTAGGTCAGCGGGGGAGCCAATCGGTGGGTTCGGTGGACTTGATGTCCACCGGCCACCCGCGATCGTTCCCTGCAGTGACAGAACGGGGATCCGCCTGTGTAAACAAAGCAGATCTCTGTTCCGACAGGGGAGATCACACAGATCCTGTCTTTCTGCTAAGCAGGAAGATTGATCTGTGTGTTTCCCCAGTCACACAGTCCCCCATACAGTTAGAAAACACCTGAAGGGAACACATTTAACCCCTTGATCGCCCCTGAAGTTAACCCCTTTCCTGTCAGTGTCATTAGTACAATAACAGTGCATATTTCTAGCACAGATTACTGTAATAATGTCACTGGTTCCCCAAAAAATTAAAAAAATGTCAGTTAGGTGTCCGATCTGTACACCGCAGTCCCACTAAAAAATCACTGATCACTGCCATTACTAGTACAAAAAAATATATATAAAAATGCCATAAATCTATCCTCTATTTTGTAGACGCGATAACTTTTGCGCAAACCAATCAATATATGCTTATTGGGATTTTTTTACCAAAAATATGTAGCAGAATACATGTCAGCCTAAACTGATAAAAATTATTTTCTTTACATTTTTTTTGCAGATGTTTTATAGCAGAAAGTAAAATATTATTATTATTTTTTTTTTTTCCAATTGTCGCTCTTTTTTTGTTTATAGCGCAAAAAAAATAAAAACCGCAGAAGTGACTAAATACCACCAATTCCTGCCCAAGGCCCAATTTTTCTGCCCCTGTTTAACAGGGGCATGTAATTACAATTTTTGATATAATATCTCAACGTAGAGCCCATTCCTGCGCCCAACAAGAGTATCTGTGAGGGCTTACAGTGTTGTGGCACCACCACCACTGCTAAGGGCCCAATTTTTCTGCCCCTGTTTAACAGGGGCATGTAATTACAATTTTTGATATAATATTTCACAGCAGGGCCCGTTCCTGCTCCCAACAAGAGTATCTGTGAAGGCTTACAGTGTTGTGGCACCACCACCACCGCCCAAGGCCCAATTTGGGCCAATTCCTGCGCCCAACAAGAGTATCTGTGAGGGCTTACTGTGGCCACCAAAACCAAAAGCCCAATTTTTCTGCCCCTGTTTAACAGGGGCATGTAATTACAATTCTTGATATAATATTTCACAGCAGGGCCCGTTCTTGCACCCAACAAGAGTATCAGACCTGAAAGGCCTGGTATGGATTTTGGGGGTGACATCCGCACCATTTTTTTTTTGGTATCTTTGGTATTTTTATCTATATTGCTGGGATCCGACAATACATTACAGCTGCCAGCAGTTTTAAATGACATTTTTTCCTTTAGAAATATCATTTTGCCGTGGCACTGTTATAAACATGGGAAAGATGCGCTATTTTACAGGCATACTAAGGACACCCCCCAGGCGTGATATTTAAAGGAATATTTCATTTTTATTGTTTCACTTTAACCACTTGCTTACCGGGCACCTAAACCCCCCTCCTGCCTAGACCAATTTTCAGCTTTTAGCGCTGTTACTCTTTGAATGACAATTGCGCGGTCATACAACATTGTACCCAAATGAAATTTTTATCATTTTTCCCCACAAATAGAGCTTTCTTTTGGTGGTATTTATTACCTCTGGGTTTTTTTATTTTTTGTTAAAAAAATTTAAAAAGACCGAAATGTTTAAAAAAAGACAAAACCATTTTATATTATGTTAATAAATTTTGCAAACAGGTAATTTTTCTCCTTTATTGATGTACGCTGATGAGGCTACACTGATGGGCACTGATAGGCTGCATTGAGGTGCACTGATAAGGTGGCAAAGATAAGGTGGCACTGATGGGCACTGATAAGGTGGCACTGATGGGCGCTAATGGGCACTGGTGGGCACTGATGAGGTGGCACTGGTGGGCAATGATAGGTGGCATTGGTGGGCACTGAGAGGTGGCACTGATGGGCGGCATTGAAGGGCACTAATAGGTGGCACTAATAGCTGGCACTCATGGCCACTGATGGATGGCAGTGATGGGCACTGATGGGTGGCAGTGATGGGCACTGATCGGCACTGGTAGGTGACACTGGTAGACAGCACTGTTAGGTGGCACTGATTGGCACCACTGGTGGGCATTGATAGGTGGCACTTGTGGGCATTGATAGGTGGCACTGATTGCTGGCACTTTTATGCACTGGTGGGCACTGATTTGTGGCACTGTGGGCACTGATTCGTGGCACTGTGGGCACTGACAGGTGGCACTGGAAGGCGGTACTGGTGGGCATAGATGAGGCGGCTTCACCTCTTCCTCTTCGGGACCGATATCCCTTCAACAGAAGCCGGTGATCGGCTTTTTTTTTTTCTCCTCACGCTGTTAGCGTGAGAAGAAAAAAAAAACGATTACCAATCTTCTGTTTACATCACGTGATCAGCTGTCATTGGCTGACAGCTGATCATGTGGTAAGGGGCGGGATCAACCCCTTACTCCGATCTGTGATCACCCGAGTCTCATTGACTCGGTGATCACAGCGCATGCCGCATGCGCCCTGCAGGGGGAGCACAGGGAGCGTGCAAAGGGGAGGACGTCTCCCGGCAAAGTAGATCCGCGCTGTAGTCGTCATTCGGCTATAGCGCGGATCTGAAGGGGTTAAACATTATTAAAATCACTGTTCCCGAAAAATTGACCTTTTTTAAAACTTTTTTTTGCATTGATACATGTCCCCTGTACCTGGGCCCCCCCAAACACTTTTTATGGCAATAACTTGCATATAAGCCTTTAAAATTAGCACTTTTGATTTTTCACGTCTGTGTCCCATAGACTCCAGGCCTCTTTTTTAGATGTGTTGTTTACAAGTTAAAAACATTTTTTTTAGCTAGAAAATTACTTAGTACCCCCAAACATTATACATTTTTTTTTCTAACACCCTAGAGAATAAAATGGCGGTTGTTGCAATACTTTCTGTCACACCGTATTTGCGCAGCGGTCTTACAAGCGCACTTTTTTTGGAAAAAGTACACTTTTTTGAATTAAAAAATAAGACAACAGTAAAGTTAGCCCAATTTTTTTTGTATTGTGAAAGATAATGTTACGCCGAGTAAATTGATACCCAACATGTTACGCTTCAAAATTGCGTCCGCTAGTGGAATGGCTCTACCGATAGGGGCGATACCTCACATGTGTGGTTTGAACACCATTTTCATATGTGGGCGCTGCTCATGTATGCGTTCGCTTCTGCATGCAAGCTCGGTGGGACGGGCACGTTTAAAAAAAAAATTTGTTTCTTCTTATTTATTTTACCTTTTAATAATAATTGTGTCACTTTGTAAACATCCCTTGTAATAGAAAAAAAGCATGACAGGACCTCTTAAATATGACATCTGGGGCCAAAAAGACCTCAGATCTCATATTTACACTACAATGCAATAAAAAAAAAAAAAAAAAATGATCATTTAAAAAAATGATTAAAAAAAATGGACCTTTAAGAGCTATGGGCGGAAAGGACGTTTTGACGTCGGTTCCGCCCTGCAATGTCATGGAGACGGATGGGGGCCATCTTCCCTTCACCTGTCTCCATGCAGAGCCACAGAGAGGACCGGATCGCCTCCACCGCTGCCTAAGGCTCCGGTAAGCGGCGGAGGGCACCAGAGCGCAGCGGAAGGGGGGCCTCTCTCCCACCGCCGATAAAAGTGATCTCGCGGTAAATCCGCCGCAGAGACCACTTTTATCTTGTAGCAGACCATCGGCCGAACACGATGATACCAGGGTTATGGCAGCTAGCTGCTGCTATAACAACGATATCCATCCTCAAAGTGAGGATGTATATCGGCTTTCGGCGGTCCAGAAGTGGTTAACGGTGTTCGCGCGTTCGAACTATTTTTTTGCCTGTTTGCATGTTCTGCTGCAAACCGAACCGGGGGTTTTCGGCTCATCCCTAGCGGCCATTAGAAGGGCAGGACATATATTCACCCCCTTTTCCTTATACAGGTGCACTCATCAAGGCTGCCCTCTGTCCCCCGTCTTGTTTGCCATTGCAATAGAGCCTATGGCTGCCATGATCCGCTCTAACCCCTCTATTCGTGGATTTACTTTTAGCAAGATCCATGAAAAACGTTTGCTCTCTGCCAACAATACCATGCTGCTTCTGGGGGACACCTCTGATTCTTTGCAGGGAGCCATGCTGGTTGTTATCAAATTTGGGGTATTCTCCGGCTTGGTAATCAACTGGAGTAAATCCTTGATTATGCTGTTAGATTCTCCTCCTGATAGCCAGGGCCCCATCCGGCATAATATCCTAGTAACCTCCTAATTTAAACATCTGAGGGTGTTTGTTACCCCTCAACCACGAGACTATGTGTCCCTTAATCGCTTCAGCCCCAAAAGATTTTACCCCCTTCTTGATTAGAGCACTTTTTACAATTTGGCACTGCGTTGCTTTAACTGACAATTGTGCAGTCGTTCGACGCTGTACCCAAACGAAATTTGCATCCTTTTTTTTCCCCACAAATAGAGCTTTCTTTTGGTGGTATTTGATCACTTCTGCGGTTTTTATTTTTTGGGCTATAAACAAAAAAATAGTGAGAATTTTGAAAAAAAAAAACAATATTTTTTACTTTTTGCTATAATAAATATCGCCAAAAAACCCCCTAATTTCTTCATCAGTTTAGGCCAATATATATTCTTTTACATATTTTTGGTAAAAAAATCGCAATAAGCGTATATTGTTTAGTTTGCGCAAAGGTTATAGAGTCTGCAAACTATGGGAAAGATTAATGGCATTTTTATAGCATTTTATTATTATTATTATACAGGATTTATAAGGCGCAATTTATGTAGCGCTTTAAAACTTGAGGGTAGACAGTACAAATAAAATACACATTAATACAGTAGGAATCAGAGGGCATTTTTATTATTATTATTTTTTTTACTAGTAATGGAGGTGATCTGCGATTTTTAGCGGTACTGCGACATTGCGATGGACAGATCGGAGACTTTTGACACTTTTTTTGGGACCATTGGCATTTATACAGCGATCAGTGCTATAAAAATGCACTGATTACTGTGTAAATGTCACTGGCAGGGAAGGGGTTAAATGTGTGTTCCCTCAGCATGTTCTAACTGTGTGGGGATGCGAGTGACTAGGAGAGGAGCCATATCGTTTTTCCTACTTAGTAGGAACAGGAATGATAGCATAGGGATTTGTGTGTTTAAATCCCTGTGCTGGCGCTCGTGCATGCGATCGCACATGGCCGGCAGGAATCGTGCCCGCCGGGCACGTGCATTGGGTCCCCCGCTGTGCAGCGGGCATGCGTGTGCACCCTCTGGTGGCCGAAAACAGGTAGAATGTACCCGTACGGGATTTCGCCCAGGAGAGTCAGTATATGTGCGTGACACAGTCGGCAAGTGGTCAACTTATCACCTCTATTGGGCCGCATGTGGGATAAAACTAAAGTGTGGTCTATATTAACCTCCCTGACGGTATTCCCGAGCGTGGCTCGGGGTGGATTTTCAGTGCCAAAAGCGGTAACCCCGAGTCACACTCAGGATCGCATCGCAGGATCCAGGTACAGTTACTTACCTTGTCCCCAGGATCCTGCGATGTCTCCCCGCACTGTGTGCGAGCCGTCCTCTGCTCGATGTATCACAAAGCCGGGCTCCATTCCCTGCGAGCATTGCGACGCACAGGGACAGAGCATGGCGCCAATTTCAAAAAGTGAAACACACAATACATACAGTACACCGTAATCTTACAGATTACATTACTGTATCAAATTATTTCACATCCTTTTTGTCCCTAGTCCTTTGTCCAGTGCCCTGCATGCAGTTTTATATTACATATACTGTTCTTTCTTCCTGGAAACTGGAGATTGTTCATAGCAACTAAAATGTGTCCCTTTACATCAAAAGTGGTTTTAGACCAGCTAGAAAACAGCGATAATAAATTAGAATCACTCACAGAATTGAGCTATAGTGAATCATAGGGAAATCTATCATAAGACACTGAAAGTGACGACGGTGACAATTCTGCAAATGAGCAAATTTCAGTGTTTTTGATTTGATTACATTATTGAATAATTTTAATTATTATTATATTATTATTTGTTATAATTATTTATAGTTATTTATTATATTATAATTTATGATTTCGTGTTTCAAACTTTACCATACCCGGGATGTCTACTAGACTCTTGTTTGGACAGATTTAAGTGTGTTATTCCTAAGAATTACAGGCCTACAATATAAAACGCCAAATTTCCATGCAAAACAATGTACCGCTTTGAGCATCAAAAATCTGAAATAATCATAGCGCCAAGGAGGTTAAAGATGTTGCTGGTGGGTAGAGTGAACCTCATAAAAAAAAAATGATGCCGCAATTCCTCTATATTCTGTTGATACCAGTAACAGGGTATTTCAGGTCAACATCCAGATGGATCCCAAGCCCTGCATACTGGGAATCCTAGATGACCTTCCCATTGAGGACAACCCCAAACAGGCCATCGCTAGGGTCTCTCTTCCAGGCACATAAGCTTATCCTCAGGCACTGGAAGGTGATAGACCCTTATACCTTTACAAGAATGGATTACCCAAGTGGAGGAGCACCCTAAGGTTGGAAAAGTACATTTTTCAAAACCAGGGTTGTCCGGTCAAGTTCAATGCTTTATGGTCTCCCTGGTTAGATACTCCAGGCCTTTCTCTGGTTGATTTAGTTTTAGACAGACTACGACTTTAATACAGATGTGGATTTTACCTATGATGTATACCTGTTAAGTAGTGGGAGAACATACTACCCTTATTTAAAGGTGCGGTGTGTAGGTCGGGGGGGAGAGGTGGGGCTGGGGGCAAAACAGAGTAAAAAAATATAAATGCTGTTTCAATGGTGGATTGTGATTATATGTTTGATTGTCATTAACAATGTTTTATTTGGAAACGACAGTACTGGATTGTTTGTTCTTGTTTATCTCAATAAAATCTTTTGAAAAAAAAACATGAAACAAGAAGATTTACCTGCAGTAAATGTTTGGTAAATGTCACATTTACTGCTTCATAAAGATACCCCTCTGTGTCTAAAAATATTGTAAAAAGAAAAATAACGTGTATATGGTATACTGCATAAAGAGATGTTGTGTATGTGATGTGACTGGGATTCCCCCATTTGTAACCCACTGTGAATCTTTCTTTTTTTCATCCTGTTTTCACACTCAGAGAGGAAAGTTCACAGAGATTTGATCCTGGACAAAGGTCTCTATGTGGGAGTTGTGGAAAAAGGTAGCATTGCACCAGAGACCACTATAGGCACAGTTGCACCTTATGAATAGTGACTTTGTAAGATAAATGCCTTGTCCTAAAATTATTTAAAGGAAACCTTTCATGAGAAAAACATAGAAGGTGAGATTTCTAACATTTGCTTCTGAAAGTTCTAGTTGCTTTTGTGTCCCCCTAACACTCCTGCATTAATAATTTGAGTCACTGACCCAGAATAGATAAAGACATCTGACTTTTTCTTTAACGTTTCTATCATTTATCTTATACTTGTCCCAGGTCAGTGACTTGGGAAGAATTGAAGCCAGAAGGTCAACATGACAGCCAAGCAACTGACATTTTCAGAAGGAAGTCTCCCTTTTTTTTCTTATGACCGGTTTATTTAAAGCCCAATTGAAGCCTCCTTTTTTTTAACCACTTGCTGACAGCACTATGTATACATACGTTGAAGTTTGCAAGTGGTTTACTGGGATTATGGCTAAAGATTTCAGCCATAACCCGATATTGTTGTTTTTCAGCCGGTAGCTAGCTCTCTCTTGAAAGCGTTCCGAGCGGCCCATGAGCCGCTGGAATGCTTCAGAAGCGGCGGGAGGAGACATCCCTCCCCCCGCTGCTCAGCGTTTTTTTTCTCGGGCTTACTGTTTCTGCCGGTTCAGCTGAGAAACGATCCAACGGTGCGGCCAGCTGCTCCCATAGGCAATCAAAGAGTATATACTCTTTGATTGCCTCTATGGCCTAGGAGGACCAAAGCGGCACCATGATGTCACTTCCGGTCCAGGCTTGAAGTAAATCCTTTTTTTATTTTTTTAAAGCAAAAGATCAATTTAAAAAAAAAATGTTTTGGATCTTTTGCTTTTAAAGGTAAAGAAAAGATTTGGGGTCTTTTTGACCCCAGATCTCTCCATAAAGAGGACCTGTCATTCTTATTTCTATTACAAGGGATGTTTACTTTCCTTGTAATAGGAATAAAGGTGATAAAAAAAAAAAAAAATTGAAAAGACAGTGTTAAAATAAAAAAGAAAAAGTACAATAAATAAGAAAAAAAAAATTAAGGTGCCCTCATCCCTCAGTGCTCGCGCGCAGAAGTGCACGTAAGATGCAACACGCATATGTAAACGGTGATCGCACCACACATGTGAGATCGCAGTGGACGTTAGAGCAAGCACAATAATTCTAATGCTAGAGCTCCTCTGTAACTCTAAACAGGTAACCTGTCAAGGCATTTAAAACATCCTCCATGAAGATTTTAAACTACTGTAGTTTGTCGGCATTCCACAAGCATGTGCAATTTTTAAAGCATGACATGTTAGGAATCTATTTACTCGGTGTAACATCATCTTTTATATTTTACAAAAAAAGTCAATCTTACAGTCACTCAGTAACACAGACCAGTCCATAGCTTGTTTTGTTTTGTCTTATTGAGGGTATTAACTTGGATAGGTATTAGGGAATTATGGGATGCTCAGGATTTTAGAACAAACAATTGTGAATTGTAGATCAATCAATTGTGAATTGTAGACTACTATATACACCTCAATCTTCTCTCCAGCACTTCCTTGCTGCAGACTGTTCCTCCACCAGCACTTCCCTGTCAGGTGCTAACTGTCCTCTGCTCAGCTTCCACTCCCAGATAGCTCTCTTCAGGCCCTGCCAGCCAGCCTGGCTGCAATGACCCCTTTCTACTGCCCTTCCCACAGTCCTCTCTTCTGGTTCTGCACCCATCTCTCAAACTGCAATCTCCCAGTTCTCTCAGGCGTGCCTCCCCAGTCTTCCCGACTATGCTCACTCACTAGCCCTCCTGGCTGCGACCAGTAGTCCTCCTGGAGACTCTTATGCCCTGAACACACGATCGCACATTCCAACAACAAAATCCATGTTTTTTTCTGACGAATGTTGGCTCAATCCTGTCTTGCATACACACGGTCACACGAAGTTGGTCGGAAATTGCGAACGTCAAGAACGCGGTGACGTACAACACGTACGACGGCACTAGAAAAGGGAAGTTCAATACCAAGTGCGCCACCCTTTGGGCTCCTTCTGCTAATCTTATGTTAGTAGAAGTTTGGTGAGAGACGATTCGCGCTTTTCAGACTCGTACTTTTCAGATCTTTATTGCTCTTCAGTTTGTGCTTGTGGGTTCGTATCTGTTCTTCAGTGCGTGTAGTCAGTTCGCATTTGTTTGTCAGTGCGTATTATTATTAGTATAGTACGTATTTGATTTTCAGTGCGTTCTTGTCCGCTCATTTCTGATTTTCAACTCGCTCTTCTCAGGCCTTTCTGTTTTTCAGTGCGTTCTGTTAGTTCGTTCTGACCAGCCGACCGTTTTGTAGCCATGTTGCGGTTACGTACTCGTCGTAGAGTTCATGCTATGCGGGGGCTTGGTGTTGGGGTTCTTGCTTTGACCCAAGCCCAGTCCATGAACAGGGTGGGGAGGAGTTCATGGACCAAGAATTGGTTGCTCCGGCGTGACCAATTCTCTCACAAGCCTTTGTTCTGGGAGATCCATGAGAATAATCCTGATGATTTCAGGAATTATCTCCAGATGACGAAGATGGAAGCTGCCTACACAGGGGACATCGCTGGATTCTTTTGCAGGTAAGTGGCACATAATGGGCTAGTATGCGAAGCATACTAGCCCATTATGCTTTTCATTTGCAGGCTTTGCAGCGAGCAAAAGAGGAAGTAAAACCCATCAGGGTTTACTTCCGCTTTAAATTCAGGCAGAGTGCAAGAGGCTTTTTTTGGGGCTCCCAAAATCATTTGGAACCCTCCCTTCCCCCAACCGCTAAGTCAACCGATACCAATCCTCTATCTGCTGACTTTGCCAAACCCATATACGCTATACTTACCTCTTTTGTGGTCATATTTATGGATGAATTCACCAAAGCCCGAGAAGTTTGTGAAAAGTATCTAGAGTACTTTGCGGGTAGGGGGGGCCATTGATATGCCAGACAACATGTTAAAAATACATTTTTATTTAAACCTAAATAATATTTACTTTGATTTACTGCTTGTGTTTCTTTTAGCTGGCTCCTAGGTTCTCCAATGGCCTTTTATTTTTTTGCCTTTTTGTTCAATAGTGCAAACGGAAATTTTTGGATACATGAGGTGACAATCTCTTCTTCAGCAAACTATTATGTTGTGGGTCTGCTACACACACACACACACACACACACACACCTTTTTTTGTTGTTAATGTATGTAATGCATTACTGATAAAAATATTCATCATTTTCAGCACCATGACTGAAATTTATGAAGTCACGAAAATGGAGTGATTGTGACAAATTATAAAGTACTGTGGGTGTTATTTACTAAAGGAAATTCCACTTTGCACTCCAAGTTCAACTGCAAAAGTGCCCTTGAAACTGCACTGAAAGTGCACTTGTAGTGAAAAGTGGATTTGCCTTTAGTAAATAACCCCCATTGCCACTGTAAACACCAACTTACTACAGAAACTGCTATTGAGCATTGAAAGAAGAAGCCACACATTGTTGAGTAGAAAACATTTTACTCTGTGCACATTCACATGTGCGTTAGAAAAAGGTTTTTGAACAAACCAACATCTTTGGTGTATAACATTTTTTTTCACATTAGAAATAGCCTTTTTTTGGTTAAACAGGCATGTTTCAAACCATAACATACAAAACTCAGGAACTTACAAAGTTCAACTTTGATAAAGTGAAGGCAATATCAGACATTAGTATGTCCAAACTGTGTTGATATTGCCTTCATCCGATGGGGTGATGTCACCCCCTTTAAAAGCCAAATTTTGAAGATGCACACAAATTGAGAGTCAAAATGGGGATTTCCCTCCTGATCTCATGCCTAATGTCAACATGTGCTAGTTCCCATCATGGGAGATTAATGGACGTGTTTCGGGGGTGCAACCCCTTCCTCTCACCTACTTGAGTTGCGAGGAAGGGGTTGTACCCACAAAACGTGTACATTGATATCTCGTGATGGCAGAAAGCACATGTTGACACACCGTGTGCATCTTCAAAATTTGACTTTTAAAATACTTTAAAACTTGTTTTTAAAAGCAAAAATACACGATAAAATGGTACAATTTTTGTGTGTTTTATATTCTGCCTAAAACATCAATGACTTTCTTCATTTTTTGTTGAACATCATTGATGTTTTCCTTTATATTTTCTAAATCACGATTGCACCCCATTATCTCCTCGATGAGGATCTTGGCACTTTCACTTGTGAAATGAGATTCTTCTTCCACAACATCCACATCACCTAAAATAAAAAAAGAACATGTATTATAAATATGCAGGCATGCATCTATTACCTGAAGCTGTGGTCTCAGACACTCACCTGTTGTGGTGACTATTTCGCCCACTTCATAATCCTCTCCCTCCTCATCCTCTGCTTGTGGTTTGGGGATTTTCGCTTCTTCAGGAGGTGTGGGGTTCCTTGTGTCCTCAGATGTCCTGAGTCTTTTCTCCCCTATGTGAATAAAAAATAGGTATACTTAGCACACGGATATTTGAGGGGAGAAATAGGAATATGAAACATTGCTTGGAAGTGTCGTACAATTGTCTGTTTTGGCAGAGTTGCAAGCTGAAGAAATTTTTACTTCCTTTCTAAAGCTTGAATACTTACCTTTTTTGTTAAAGTTTCACACATGAAGACACCCCAAGTATCCATTGGAGCACCTGTGTGGGACGCCCTAAAAGGTTTGTTCTGGTGTCCCACACTAGTGCTCCTGAGTCCAGATGTGTAAACAGCTGCTGAGTGTCCTCTCCTTACACTGAATTAATTTTCATTTTCATTATAGTTACAAACCCATCTAGACAACAAACTTCTTTTAATACAAATAGGCCTGAACAAATGTAGTTAGCCTATATCTGCAAAAAACATCTTATAAGTGGGCGAATGAACGATGTTTCCTATGACCGATTACTATGCCCATGAACATGAAAGTTGCCATTTTATAATGTACAACAGTAAAGAAAAGCACATGGAGCAGCATGCAAGTAAGATTAATAATAGGAACACACGACAACTACTTACTTTTTTGAAGAACTCTCTTGATCTTTCTGTAATGATCCTGCTCCCTCAGTTTCAGGTCTGACCAGCATTTCCTCAGTTGCCCCTTGGATCGCCGTACCCCAAAATTCCTGTGCAGACTCTTCACAACTTTAGTCATGATCTTGGCTTTTCTCACATTTGGGTTTGGGTAAGGTCCATGCTTCCCATCATAGTGTTATGGAAATGATTAAGAGCTCCAATCGAGCCCAAGGTTATCTGCTGCTGTCTCTAATTTGAAAAGTGTTGATATGCATGCATGTAAAAGTAAACACCTTGAGACACGCTCAGCAGCATTACTGTTACACTTCTAATTTATTCAAGGCGGTGTTAATGTTTTATACACACAAATACGTCATTGCTATGTTAGTCTAATAGGTACATCTCATTGGTTAAGAAGATAAAGAAGATGGAGAATTTTCATAACGAGGTTTGGCTGTCTTTGGTCTTATCTTCAGTTCCGCGTTCTTCTGATGTGTGGGATGTAGGGGGTACCCGCCATCTTGAGAAAATATAGGAACAGAGCAAACCTGTATACTTATATAATGAGTAAGGAGAAAAATATGTATGCACATAAGAAAATAGACATTTTCAGATTACTATTATTATTATCTACATCACATTCCTTCACAATCCCCCCTAAAATGACTATTTTCTCTTTTCTGTCCCTAATACTAAAGGTCCCACTTTGGCCTGGCCCTTCTCCTCAGCAACTCTTTTAGGCTGTATATAGAATTGGGCAGCAACTGTTCACTTCCCTCCTCGATACAGCTGGAGAGGTGCAGTCAGGCGCTATCTATCCCTATAACCCTATAGGATTGTGAGATTATGGACAGGGAGTGACTGTAGGGGAGTGAAGGGTTTGTCATCTTCCATCATAAGGAGGTCCTCTTCTTCTTGGTGGAGAAATGTAGGTGTGCTATTGTCTACAGCCTTGCTCATTAACTTTTTACGAAAGGTAGAATACAGCATACAATCAGGGTTAAAAGAACCAGGATTATTAATACCCTTACCTGTATCTGGGCGAGCACCTTCTGCCACCCACTCATCCAGCTAAAATATTGGTCCCATGGGTCTGTGATACCTGAGTTCTTCTTCAACTCTAGTGACAGATCCTCTAATTTCTTTATAGCTAAAGTAACCTTACCATTTGGGCCAATATTATCAGGAATGTATGTACAACAGGTTCCCGTTTTTTCCTATGATTTTACAGACACCCCCCTTCTCGGCTAACACCATGTCTAAGGCCATCCGGTTCTGGAATGTCATGTAGGAAGTGGGGGCTAACTGGTCAGCAATTCCCTGGAGGGCATCTTTAGTGTAATTTACAAATCTCTGTTGGTTATAATATGTGTAGTGTCAGGTCACCTAGAGGCTGGGTGACAGATGCACACCGTTGGGATCAGGAATGCACCGCAAGGTAGTGGTCCCTATGGCTGACTGCTGCGGATTGTACCCTGGGAGGTTCAGGAATCAGGTCTACTGGATCACTGACACAGATCCCACTGGGAGCTAGAGCATAGATTCCCCAGGGCGCGGAGTCTAAGAGCCAGCAGGTGTTCACCAGAGCCTCTAGTGGTGAGGATGGACTGCGCTGCAGTCTGGCTCCAGGTCGCGGCCCCCGGGGTCTCACAGCTCACGCTCACACTACAGGAGAAGAGGAAGGAGGCAGCAGACTGGAACAACAAGGAAAGTAAGGTACAAGCCAAGGTCGGTAACCGGAATCAGATGTAGGAAACACAGCAAGTACACACAGAGGCTAACACACAGTGGTTGATCAGCACTGCTGGCTTGCAGTGCACAGGTTAATATAGGGTTCCCTGATAGGGCCTGGGGTGGGGCCATGCTTAGAGGAGAGGTTACAAAAGCAGTCAGGTGAGGGTCAGCTGGTCTCTAGAGATGAACACATGGAGACAGGTATGCTGATCGACAAACTCTATTGCATAACCATGACATGTAGTTAATCCAATCTACATTCTTGCTGACAGTTGTTATGGGGATCAAAGACTCAAAACCAGCTTTTACCAGATCCCTGGCTTTAAACTCATCAGGGACCCCCCTTGTAACCCCTATGACATGTATGTATACATGAGGATCAAAGCTTCCGGAGAGAGCTGTTCGCTTCCTCCTCTGACTGTGTGCTGGGTCAGTGTATGTATCAGGGGTATCTTTAGTTAGGATATGGGGGCTTTCTATTTTCATCTTTTTTGTCTAATGCACTCTGTGGTCGCCCAGTCTGGCCCTGTGTTCCAACCCACTGGCCCCCACAGAAACCACAACTCTGTCCCCAGTAACTGTCTGTGTGGCATACATATATGTCCTTACCGTCAGGGATATCACTGTACCAATGGCATCACCATGAAGGGTCAAACGGACAAGGTACTATGTCACAGTAATCTAAGGTAAAGGTGGTCACATGTGTACCTGAAGAGTTACACCAAAATGTAATTATGTTATCATTTTTGTGATGGCCACCTCCTGGGCCCCTCCCCCCTAGATCAAACAGAAAAAGGATATGCAGCACTCGAAAACACGCTCTCCTGCAGTGATAAGCGTGCATTCAGGTGTTCTTCCTGGCCAACTTGACTGAGGTGGCTGTGGTCACCAAAACTTGGAATGGACCATCATAACTTGGCTCAAGGATCTCCAGACAGTAGTTGGTGTGTTCCTGTATCTAATTCAGGATCTGGAATGGAAGAAAACACCTGGACATGCATTCAGGTTAATTCTCGTGATAATGTGGTTAAATAATTAGTCAACACATCAGACTGTAACTGTAACTGTTGTAGAAAGTAACAACCAAGTCTGGGAGCTGAACCAAACTAAATTTCATAAGGGGATAGGGCATGTTTCCCCTGGGGGTGTGTCTGACACTGAACAGGGCAATGGGCCAACTCATGTTAGTCTCTTGGGCCATCTTTAACATCCTGTTTTTAGTGTCCCATTCATCCTTTCTACCTTCCCGCTACTTTGAGGGGTGGTATGGGATGTGTAGTGCCAACTGAACCCCCAGTGCTGCCCAATTCTCTTTTGTAAGTGTTGTTGTTAGGGCTGGTCCCTGATCTCTCAATATCACCTCTGGGACCCCAAATCTACATACTATCTCACTCAGTAGTTTCTTAGCTGTGGTCCTGGCAGTCGTGACCACTTCCCCTAGGGCGTTTTCAAATCTGTCACTTCTTGGCACTTGAGAATGATCAATTTGCATCCTCTGGAATGGGGTATAGGGCTTTTGCCAGGTGCTTCTTCTGTGCTTCTTCTGTGCTTCTTCTGTGCTTCTTCTGTGCATCCTGGGTTACATTTGGTGCAGATAATGCATGATCTGCAGAAGCTGTCGGTCAGTGGAGTAACTCTTGGTGCAACACTTGTTGATAAGAGAGTTCATAAAAGTCTTTGTCAAGTGGGCAGCTCCATGTGCCCATTGCACCACGGCTGGGTACATACTCCTGGGTAGACAAGGCTTCTTGTTGCACTCGAATAGTCCATTTTTGAGAGTTGTTCCTCTCCGTTTCCAGCTTTCCTTCTTATCCGCACTTGTTGTTTCCTGTAGTTCTTTTAGATAAACTCTGTCCACTGGGAAAGTCTGTAAGGTAAGCACGGGGTGGTCTTCTTCTACCACCCTGCTGTCCACTTCCCGTGGACCACCAGCTGTCTGTTTGGCAGCTGTATTGGCTCGATGATTGCCTTAAGCTTCCTTTGAGTTCATTTTGTCGTGTGCTTTACTCAGAATAGTCACTTGGGTTGTGAGAAGCAAGGCATCAATCAAGTTTTCACAGGTGTTCCTGCAGCCATCAGGAATCCTCTGTTCTAGATAACACCATAATCATGGGCAATGTTGAAAGCATATCTTGAGTCCATATGAATATTGGCTCTTTTTCCCTCTGCCCATTTACATGCTGTAGTAAGTGCTTACAGCTCTGCCTCCTGTGTAGACATCACCAGTGGTAAGGCTTCAGCTTGTAGAACAGTGTTTTCAGTGGTGACCGCGTGTCCTGTGTGGTCATGGGGTAACAAGTCAAGACTCTACTCCTCCTCCTTTCCCCCCTCGAGAAGTGGAAGAAGGGTGGTAGGGTTCAGTGTTTGACAACTTAATAGAGTAATGCTGTCCAGTAGGAGGGAACACAGGAGTCTCAAGTGTCTGGTAGTGGACAAGTGTTTCGGCTGGATCTTGGTTGAATATGGCAACAACGTCATGGGGAGCAAGCAGAATGAGGCAGTGTCCGAGGACCAAGTTCAAAGTTTTGTCAAGCAAGGCTTGTGTAGCAAATCCAGCTCGCAGACACAATAGGCCTCCTCTTGCTACCACATCCAGCCGACAGGAATAATATCCTATGGGGCGTAGGCTGATGCCGTGTGATTGGGTGAGTACACCTGCAGCATGTCCCAGACGTTCGGATACAAAGAGCTTGAGCGTTTTGTCGTAGTCTGGGAGCCCTAGCGCCTGAGATGGCACACTTGAGGGCCTCAAACTTAGATATTTCTTCAGGAGACATCTGGAAGGGGTCTGATTGCAGAGCATCAGTAGGAAGGCTTCTGGAATCCATGCTCTGCACTAGGAAATTAGTCCAAGGAAAATGACAGGTGTTGAACACCACTGCATTTTGGGCTTTGTGGTTCTGCAGCCCTGGTTGGCAAGATAGCACAACAGGCTTTCTGAGGTGACTTCAACAGGGGGTAAGTCAGCTGCACAAAAGAGAAGGTCATCAACATGTTGGAAGAGAATCACTTCCGGGTGTTCCTCTTGTCATGTGTCAAGGATGATAGCCATAGCTTTTGCAAACTGGCTTGGAAAGTTCTGTGCCCCTTGTGGCACAACTGTTTAGGTATGTTGCCGTTTCTTTCCGTGGATGAATGCAAAAAGGTACCAGCAGGAGGGGTGAGGGTGGACACTGAAGAAAACGTTTGTAAGGTCCACCTCTGTGAGGTATTTTGCAGTCAAAGGCATCCACAGTAGGTACCTGGTTCTCTTTTTAGGATTCTCTTCTTGGGGTTATTGTGTGGTTTCCGGGGCAATGATGCGCCCTCTTTTAGCTTGACTGAAACTGGTGGCACCTTTAAGTGACCGTTGTCTTCCGGTCCTGTGGACCATAGGCACGCAGGGATTCTGTCAAGTACTTCCTGCAGTATTGAACTTGAAGTTTTTTTTTTTTTTTCATTAAGTGTCATCAGGAGAGGCAGAGAACACAAAGCAGATTAGTCTTCTAAAGATAGGGGAGTATGTAACTTCATCCCCCCTTCAGGCGTGTCCTGATTGAGGCCTGTAGTCTGGACAACACATCAGCTCCTAGTAGATTCAAGGGACATGTAGAGGACACCACAAATCTGGCAAGCAAATCAGGAAGTGGAAAGGAAAGAATTATTAGGCAGGTTCACCGCCCTCAACACACTTTTGGCTGCACCCCTGTCAATGAGGAAAGTGGTAGGTTTTTCGTCTGGGACATCTTGGGGCTCTGCATTCTTTTCTGAAGTGACCCCGTTTCCCACAGTTGTAACAGGTGATCCTTTCCCTGGTATTGGGCAGTGGTGGTGGACTAGTGTAGGCGGGATCTTCGTCATGGGTTACCATGAGGGGCGTTGGTTTTTTACCTTTTTGATTTTCTATACCTCTGGCCACCAACAATAAATCAGACATTTTCATTGAACGGTATTCAGGGCGGGCCACCATCAGGCCTTTTCTGATATCCTCTCTGAGCCCTGAAACAAAAGCAGTTGATAACATGTGTGTGTGTGCCTTTAAGAGTCTAGCATGATACTTCTTCACAGACTCCCCTTTATCTTGGGTAATATCTTGGATTGTGGTCTTCTGATCCGTCAACTTCTCCTTTGCCCAGTCATGGAGTTGTGCACAGAACTCCACGCTTGAGGTGTAGGAAGTGGCACTTGTCAGGCAGGCATCATTGAAGGCCATCTGCAAGACTGGCCAAAAGACATATCCTGCTTTGATATGGCATAGGCTGATCAAGTCTCTCCAGGCAGCTGAGTAAGTTTCTTGTATCTGCACTATCCTGTGGTAGAAGGGAATTGGCTGCTTCTCTGGGTCAGGCAGACTTGTCACTAAGGCCGCTGCTTGTGATAGAGTAAAAGCGACATACATCACTGGTGCCCCTTCTGGTAACCGAGACTGTTGTTGGGGCAGGGGCTGGCAAGGGGCACTGTTCTTTACGGTTGCCAGCATGTGTTTGAGATCCTCTGGGAACTGAGAGTCTGGAGCCGGATTGGGGGTTAAATCAGTGGGTGGCCTTGCTGCCTGCTGTCGGGCTTCCCACTCAGATGCTTCTTCATCATTAACATATCCGGCCTGGGAATGTGATGCTCCCGTATTGGGGAAGACAGGTGTGTGGTATGAACCATCTTGGTGTAAAACAGGGAGGGCTGGGTACAGGCTGTTTAAGCTTACTGGGTGTACCAAGATGGCCGCCGGCAGGAAGTGCACTGGACTGGGTAGAAAGTGAAGGCATGGGTGCACTAAGATGGCCGCCGGGCTGAGTTGTCACAGTGGGTTGTGCTTGGGTGGTGAGAAAGTAGTGGTTGTTAGACGGAGGGCAGTGCTGTCCCTCCCCTCCTTTGTTTCAAGTTCCAACATATCATCAGCTCTGTGATACACATACATAATACAATCGCCATCTTTCTTAACTTCCTTTATCCAATTTTCTTTATCACACAGGATTTTTCTCCCTGTTTTCTTCAGCAACATAACTTTCGCCACTTCTTTCAACTTTGTTAACTATTTCAACATCTTCTTTGCAATATCACTTTCTTTTCTCTCGTACAACCAAGGGGTTAATATTTTTCTCAGCGTTCTTATCAGCAAATTCCTTCGGTGGGGGCTCATAAGACTAATGTACGGTTAATCTCAGAACAAGAACAAACACATCAGGGGTAGTGAGGAGCTACAGCCCGCGACCCAACAGATCCCCCGGCAGCCCCCCCTCCGACCTTAACCAGTCCCCACCCCCTCTCATGTATAGCGAACAGTAAACCACAAATACACTCACGACAGGACATTACACCTGCCACTCTTCGAACTGCAAAATTTCAGCAGGCTAAGATAACCACAAGGGCAGACCACCCTGCAAAAATAAACCCGTTTATAGACGTTTTTTTTTTTTTCCCCGCTCTACACCAAGAGGCCGACAACTCGTCTTGGGGTGAGACTTCTGTAACACTTTCAGACTGCAAAGCCAGCAGCTGAGATAACCCTCAAAGGTTCATCGAACCCAGAGTACACCCGTCTATAAATGTTTGCCACAAGGGAAACAATCTCATTCCAGAGGCCGACAGCTCATCTGGAGATGAGACCACACATTCACGCATGTAGCACCCTTAGACTGCTGAGTTTCGCAGCCCAAAGAATGGCAGACAGTGAACAAATACAGTCAGCAGAAACCCATTGGCAGGTTCGTTAAAACAACCTCAGGCGAGGAAATACCTGCCTCTAAGACAGTCTCAGCATACCGACAGAATCCAGCCGTCAACCGAAAGATAAGAGAGTCGTACAGTGGTAAGAATATAAATCAAACTTACCGTACTGTTAGGGCTGCGCAAAGACCCCACTCTCATCAATCAATTAACGCCCAAATGCTTATCGCGGTATAACTTTGACTGTAGCCTGAGGTCCCGGGTTTCGGCACCATCTGTTATGGAAATGATTAAGAGCTCCAATCGAGCCCAAGGTTATCTGCTGCTGTCTCTAATTTGAAAAGTGTTGATATGCATGCATATAAAAGTAAACACTCTGAGACACGCTCAGCAGCATTACTGTTACACTTCTAATTTATTCAAGGCGGTGTTAATGTTTTATACACACAAATACGTCATTGCTATGTTAGTCTAATAGGTACATCTCATTGGTTAAGAAGATAAAGAAGATGGAGAATTTTCATAACGAGGTTTGGCTGTCTTTGGTCTTATCTTCAGTTCCGCGTTCTTCTGATGTGTGGGATGTAGAGGGTACCCGCCATCTTGAGAAAATATAGGAACAGAGCAAACCTGTATACTTATATAATGAGTAAGGAGAAAAATATGTATGCACATAAGAAAATAGACATTTTCAGATTACTATTATTATTATCTACATCACATTCCTTCACAATAGTCGGCCCTCTTCAAGATGTCCACCATCTCCACCATCTCTATAAAGGGCATATTTGAGGCCCTAAATCTCCTCCGGAATCGAGACGTTTGTGGCTCCGGGCTTTCCTCGTTGCTGCTCTCCTCTGCATGCACCTGCTCTTTCTCCGCCATGTGCTCTCCCACTGCGCCGAAAGAGAAGGGGCGGGGAATATACTAGAAAGAACATCAGGGGCGGGCGGAGTTTCATGCATGCGCAGTGTATATAAAGCATAACATGCGTGAGTTGTACGTACGATCTGTGAGCGGAGGAAGGAGTAGCGGAATCGACGATCGTTATAACAAAGATGCAATTTTAACTTGGTGCATCAGTGGCCTATACTTATACATTGAGGCCTATATTGGGTCAAGATTAGGAGAATTTCGCCTGACATTAGGGTTTGTCTTGTGTTGTGTCTAGCAGAGAAAATGAATCCCTTCAATGATAGGGAATTTCTAGGAATATTAATTGATATGTTCAGGGAGCTGCCCTGTCTGTGGCAGGTGAACCACCCTTTTTTAAAAGTCAAACAAAGAGGCAGGCAGCGCTGGGGAAACTGCTTGAATTTGTGAAGCCAGCGATCCCCATGGCAGACATCAAGTATTTAAAGTCCAAAATTGGTGGCCTGAGAAGCACTTATAATAGGGAGCACAAGAAGGTCCAGGATTCCCTGAGATCAGGAGCAGCAGATGACGTTTATGTACCCAGGCTGTAGTACTATGACAGACTGCATTTTCTGGCAGGCCAGAGGGAACCCAGGCTAGCACTCTCCAGTCTTCCTTCAAGGCTTCCTTCCCCCCCAGCTGGGGCTTCCGATGTCCAACCTGGGCCTTCCAGGCAGCAACATGTGGAGGAGCCCAGCTTGAGTCAGGTATAGCATTCTTAAAAATATTTCTGGTTGTCAAATTAATGGTGTTAACTAGATGTTAGTTTTGATCACTAATTTAGGATTTCACAAAGTGTTTTATATATCAATAGACAGTAGTGGCCACAAATGATTGGGACAAGAATGAAAAATGCTGGGGTCAGAATGATAGTCATTTCTATTTATTAACATTCAATTTGCAACAGTCATGAGCTGAAAATTGTGTGTGATTGATGAACAAAAAACTAAAACAATGTCCCTTTTTCATACAGAGGAAAGTCTCAGCCAGGCAGTGGAAAGTGGCAGCCAGGAGGTGGTCCCTCCCCTCCGCATTCCAACAAAAAGTCCCAGGAAGAGGAGTAACCTGGAGGAGGCTGCAATTGGCCTCTTTCGGAAGGCTACTGCAGCCCTCAGAACCCCCTCCCCAATAATCAAGAGGAATATGCCTACATGGCAGCCTGCAAAATGCAGGAAATGGAGGGCCAACACCTCTTATGTGAGTATCTGATCTTACAAGCCCTAAATAAGGGGATGAGGGGCGAACTCACAAACCAAGGCCACGTTTCTGAGTTCAACCATGGTCCTCCTCCCTCCTCCTCCTCCACCTCCTGCCACAACTACAACACCAGAGCCACAGCCTGAAAGGAAGCCTGGAAGGAAGTGTATAAGGAAGACCAGAGTGTGATGGCCTGGGTTCAGTCTGGTCTGACAAAAGATGCAGGCTGTGGTATGACCACAGCCTGGGGACAGATATGTTATCTGCTTCTGTTCATGATCTCTTGGAGTCCTGGACCGGATTGTGCTCACTATTATAAGGACTCCTCAGGCCACCAATTTTGACTGTAAAATTTTTGATGTGTGCCCTGGGGTACAAAGGCATCGCAAATTTCAGCAGTTTCTCCAGCGTTGCCTTCCCCTTTATTTTGTTATGACCCAGCATAAATGTTTTTTTTCTGAAATACTTGCCTATGTGTTTTACTTCAAAAAGGACAGTTTGTTTGTGAGTAGGCAGGTACATTTCCAAAATACAATGTCAAATTAACAAGGGACACCAACACAAACCAACCTCCTTGAGATTAAAAAATAGAAGATCATAATGGTGTTGTGGTAACTTGACACACAAAATGAGAAAAAATATTATGGAGATCACTATAAACAAAAAATTAAAATAGGAGATCTTGATAAAAAAAAAAAAATATATATATATATATATATATATATATATATATATATATATATATATATATATATATATATACAAACAAAAATTAGAAACATTATCATAGAGATCTGACGAAAAAAAAAAATATTATTCATGAGATCACGAGAAATAATAACTAGATTAGTTTGTGAGAACTCTGTGTGAATATGAGCAGCAAAACAATTTAATTCTTCTAGCATTATAAAGAAGAAGAGAATGCGCTGCATTAAACTATTTTAAAAATTGCAGCGTGACGAAGGTGCTATTTCCATTACGAACGCTAGTTTTACCAGACCGAGCGCTTCCGTCTCGTAATTTATTTTGAGCATACGTGGCACTTTGTGCGTCGGAATTGTGTACACACAATTGGAATTTACGAGAACGGATCCAGATCTCAAATTTTGTGTGCCGGAAATTCCGATGGAAAAAGTCCGATAGGGTCTACACACGGTCGGAATTTCCGACAACAAGCTCCGATTGCACATTTGCCGTCGGAAAGTCCGACCGTGTGTAGGGGGCATTAGAGTGTTCTCTCCCACTGTCTTCTCTCTTGCTCTCTCATGTGCCTCTGATTCCAGGATCTCTCCACTGTTCCTGGATGCACCCGAGATCCAGCCCAGGGTGAGCCCCCCCAGACTGGGGAGCTCCCTGTGAGCTCGACAGCCTCCACACCCTCTCACTTCAAGCTCTTTCACCCGACATCTCCTCTCCTCCCCAGGTGGGCTGACCACAGGTATTTAAGGAGGCCTGCCCTCTGTCAATCCAAGTTGGGGATTGGTCAAGGCTCCCCAGATACCTCAAGCAGCTCCACCCCTTCTCCCCTCCTCTTCTTCCAGGACCATCTAGAAGGAAGGGGGAGGTGATGGTGATGCCACCTGTCAGTCACCCAACTCTCCCTGAGCCACTCCCAGCCCAGAATGAAAACAAACAGGCCTAGCCAGCAGCTAGGCCTGCCCAAATTTTCCTACCCTGTCAAAAACTCCTCACTTCTAGCACTCATTAACTAGAGGGTGCTACATATATATTGTGTTTTGTATTTTTTTAAATTCATTAAATGTATTTTTCCCAAAAAATTGAGTTTGAAAAACTGCTGCGAAAATCCTGTGGGGCATAAAAAATTGCAACGATCGCTATTTTATTTACTAGGGTCTCTGCTAAAAAAAATGTATAATGTTTGGGGGTTCTAGGTAATTTTCTTGGAAAAAATACTGGTTTAGACTTGTAAACTAAAAGTGCCAGAAATAGGTTGGTGTTTGTAATGCAGTCAGGCTGCATATACAGTATTGAATATGTTCTTCTTTCTGTGTATTATTACAAACTAAGTGTCGAAACAAAAGGTGAAAATATCCTGTGCTAGCAGCACACTGAAGAGTCGGAACTCTGCTCTCACATGCAAGCAGTGGCCCGGGTCTCTAGAGGCCCGACACTCTCTTCTGTATACTGCTCTAATCAACAGAAATGCTCATTGGAAGGGAAGTGTCACAGGGAACCCAAATTGCTGTTTTTGTGTAAGAGAGCATGCTGATAGCAGAAGGTATTTTAACTCTTGTTGCAGCACTAAGGCCCCTTTCACACTGGGGCGGTAGGGGGCATCGGCGGCAAAACAGCGCTATTTTTAGCGCTGTTTTACCGCGGTATTCGGCCGCTAGCGGTGCGGTTTTAACCCCCCGCTGGCGGCCGAAAAAGGGTTAAAATCCCTCGTATAGCGTGGCTATAGCCGCGGTATTACCGCGGCATAGCCGCGCTGTCCCATTGATTTCAATGGGAAGGAGCGGTTTAGGAGCGGTGAGTACACCGCTCCTTCACCGCTCCAAAGATGCGGCTTGCAGGAGATTTTTTCTTCTCCTGCCAGCGCACCGCTTCAGTGTGAAAGCCCTCGGGCTTTCACACTGAACAAACAGCGGAGGCTGTTTAGGGGCGGTTTGCAGGCGCTATTTTTAGAGCAATAACGACTGCAAACCGCCCCAGTGTGAAAGAGGCCTTAGTATATACAAATGCACAAAAACATGAGCATATTTATTACTGTACATGGTACTGTTTAAGCAGCTTGACTGCTTTCCAGTAATACATCGGAAGGCTTCAGTTGGGCTTTATAGTGGACCTGAATTCAAGCTTTCCACATCGGAAAATTAGACCTACTGAAGTCAGTTTTGCGTGTCCAAAAGCACATATCTACTGTCAGCTGGTTCTGGGGAACTCTGGGTTACATGATCTCAAGCCAGTATGTTAGGTCCAGTAACCACAGAAGCTCTGCCTTGTGGGTGCTGATGCAGCAGAGAAAGTGTTTTATTAATTTTATTTACTTTTATTTACTTATTTTTTGTAAGGTTTTTTTTTTTGTGAAATATGAGATACTGCATATTATTCTTTTATATTTTCATGGCCAGCCAGTAGGAGGAGCTCTTTGTCCCTTTTCACGCTTAAAGCGTATCTATGGCCAAAACTGAAAATAGTATATTCATTTTCACATTGCATTTCAATTATGTCTAGCCTACTTCTATTAATCTGAACAATCTTGAAGTTTGTAAACTTACTTTGTGAAGATCCCCACACATTTACTTCCTTGAATTCTGTGACACGTAGTCACTATGTCCTGTGGTGAGCCACTGCTGTGTCACACATTTCACAAAGCCTGCTATCTGAACTACAGGGGTGCTGAGAGGAGGCGTTTCAGGAGGCGGAGTCAGTACAGGATCAATGCTTGCAGGCAGCAAGGTACCATGGGGTATGTAGTCCTTAGCAATCAAATGTAAACAGCAGAGGAGAAGCTGCAAAGCATGCAGGGAATCCAGGAAGTTGTGGAAAGAAATGGGCAGTAGACAGGCAGCACTCACATCATGAAAGGAGAAATGTTCAAGTAAGCTTACACTGGATTTTGAATAATAGCTATTGTTTGTATTGTTTTTACAATACTAACATTATAAGCCAAAAACAAATATAGTATAACGCTACCCAAAATTTCATTTATATACAATCAAATATAACATTTATATATAACATATAACATTTTCATAACAATTAGTGCATAAACAAATGAACATTCCTAGAAAATATAATCCAAGAAACAAAATGTGCCGTTTAAAGCATATTCCTCTAGAGCAGGGGTCTTCAAACTATGGTCCTCCAGTTGTTTAGGAACTACAATTCCCATCATGCCTAGTCATGTCTGTGAATGTCAGAATTTTACAATGCCTCATGGGATGTGTAGTTCCGCAACAGCTGGAGGGCCGTAGTTTGAAGATCCCTGCTCTATAGTGTGTACTTGTCTAAATTAAGAGCACTGTGTATCATTTCTGTCTGCCCTTTCTTTCCTCTGCTATCAGCATGAGTCACTTTTTACAAGTTTTTCTGACACCAAGAGAATATTGGTGACAGGGGAGGGAGCTCCAGCAGAGTGACAGCCTCAACTCTTTTCCTGGGAGCTGTGTGGAGGGGGGTATGTCTCTTCCCTCCAATCAGCTCTCAAAACTTTCCTCACTGAACTCTGCAGTGTCAGGTCTCTTCCCCCTTTTTTTTTCTGAACTCTCAGACAAGCTTTATAACTTTAGCACATTTAACGAATGTAGAGAAGGGAAGACTACAGATAAACAGGTACAACTTATGTAGGAGGATTTGTTTAATCTATGTGTATCACCTAAGGCCAGTCACTTCACTGAGTATATGTAAGGGTTTACAACCACTTGAAGTGCACAATGCCAGTTACATAAAGACATGTTCTTATGAGTTTGGTTTGAAGGATCTTGAGTGGTCTACAGACAGCTTTGACCTCGACCACCCTAAACACCTTTGGGATGAATCAGAACTGTAGCCAGGTATTGGCATCCGACATCAGTGTTTGACCTCGCAACTGTTCTTTTTTACTGAATGGGCACCAAATACCACAGACATGCTCCAAAATCTTGTGAAAAACCTCCCTACGAGAGTAGAGGCTGATATAGCTATTAGGGTGGGGGGATAGAACAACTTTATATTAATACCCATGGCTTTTGAAATAGGATGTCCAACAAAATCATATAGGAGTGAAGGTCAGGTGTCCACAAATATTTTGTCCATAAAGTATTCTTTCCACAATTCTTGGGGCATCTGCTGTTCATATTTCATTAGCTACCAAGGACATGCAGTAGGGTTTCTTCTAGCCATTGGATGGCTTCCTATTTCTTTACAATGGTTACCAGCAAGGCTTTTTTTCTCAGAGAATAGGTGCAGGAACTCCTCCTTTTGGGAGTTACCCATTGTCTTTGCCCCTACCTACCTCAGAGCACCAGTCCTTGGTTCCACCCCCTACCCACCTCCCAGCACTGCCCCTTTTAGAGAATACAGAACCAAGTAACATTTGTGGTACTAAGTAATATGTATTGAATTTGTTATTGATAACAAGAAAACCAGTAAAAAAGAACCCCCCACAGCCAACAACAATAGACCCACCAGCAACAATAGATCCCCCTCCCCGCTGCAACAATGGACCACCTACAACAAAATACCACCCTGCAACAATAGACCCTCTAGCAGCTAGCTATAATAGACTGCTCCCTCAACAGTAGATCCCTCCCAGCGACAACTGACCCCCCAACAACATTAGACCCACCCCAGCAACAATAGATCCCCCACCAGCAACAATAGACCTCCCCAGCAGAAATCAACCCTTCTGCAGAAATAGATCCCCTCCGGCAACAATAGATCAATCAGCAGCCAGCATCAATAGACACTGTAGCACAACCCAGCACTCCTTGAGAATACATACATTCAGTGGTGGAGGTGCCGGAATTGCGTTCCTCTGCGTTTCCGCTGAAAAAAAGCCCTGGTTACCAGGAACTTGCATTATATTTCCACTGGTCAACAGAAGCTTGCAGTTTACTGTGTGTCACAGTCCACATTCTACAGGCTACCGGTAGAGCTGGATCATTCCAAAGACAGTCAAGGCAAGAGCCTAGGGCTTAGTGGATGTCCCAGAGGCCCATTAACAACCGTTTATGCTCCCACAAAAAAACAGGGAAATGGAGCACTTGGTCAAATCTGTGTACCTGTTTGCCACTTCAAAAGGGAGGAGGCACTTGTAGGCAGTTGGTGGCAGTGGGGCCTATGCCAGTACAGAAATTGCAAAGAAGGCCTTCTCCATGCCTATTGCAGTTCTTATCAATGTCAGTTTAAGGGATGGTGAGAGGCAAAAACGCCATGTTGCCAGGGCCCTATTCTGCTCTAATCTGACTACTAGGAACTTTTACTAAACCCCAGAAACTGCCAATAGGCCACCATGGACTAGATTTTATTGGACTACCAAAGACAGGCAAAATAACTGCAAATGTATCAGCTAATGGAAATATATGTATACAACCAACCCCTGAAAATAATCTTTCATTTCCACTGTTTAAAACAAATTTCAGTGCTGTTCCCTTCAAAATAAAAACATGCTTGTCGATAGATCGTAGCCGTGATTAATAAAATGCATCACACATCAGTTCTCCAATAGATTTCCTGTATCAAATTGGAATAGAAAAGTAAATTGTAAGATACAAAATAAAACAGAGCTGCATTTCTCATCGCAGACAGAGCCATATGTTTCCCTACTAATGATCTGATCTTGTACGGGAATACGAAATTCTGGTCTATTGTAGAAAAATAGTCTCAGCAATGGAGTCATATTGTGCTTTACTTAGTTTAAGAGCCCTTGTGTGAAAAGACCTTTATCTTTCTTATAAAGAAAAATACTTCAGAATTCAGAGCTCAGTATAAAATCATACTAGATTCGGGAAATGTGGATTCTGTACATTTATACTTGTTGACCACTCTATATAGAGTCATCCATTCTATATAGTACTCTTAGCCACCTGTCTACTGGGGCATGTGATCAGCTGTGTCCAATCACAGCTGATCACGGTGTAAACAGGAAAAGCTGTGTATTGGCTTTTCCTCACTGGCGTCTGTCAGACGTGAGTAGAGGAGAGCCGATCAGCTGCTCCTCTGACAGGGGGATTCTGTGCTGATTAATTATCAGCGCAGCCCCCCGACGATGCCCACCCAGGACCACCAGGGACATCGTCAGGACCACCAGGGATGTCCACCACTTGTGACCACCAGGTATGTCACCCATGGCCACCAGGGATGCCAATCAGTGCCTACAATTGATGCCAATCAGTGCCCACAATTGATGCTAATCAGTGCCCATCACTAATGCCTGCCAGTGCTGCCTTATCAGTGATGCCCATCAGTGCCATCTATCAGTGTACATAAGTACCACCCATCAGTGTCCATCAGTGCCACCTATCAGTGCACCTCAGTGCCAATCAGTGCCACCTATCAGAGTCCATTAGTGCCGCCTAACAGTGCCCATTAGTGTCACCTTTCAGTGCCCCTCAGTGTCGCCTATCAGTGCCACCTATCAATGCCAATCAGTGCTGCATATCAGTGCCACTTATCAGTGCCCATCAGTGCTGCCCATCAGTGCCCATCAGTGCCACATATTAGTGCCCATCATCAGTGTCCATCAGTGCCACCTATCAGTGCCCCTCCGTGCCCATCAGTGCCACCTATCAGAGTCCATCAGTGCCGCCTAACAGTGCCCATTAGTGCCACCTTTCTGTGCCCATCAGTGTCGCCTATCAGTGCCCATCAGTTCCACCTATCAATGCCAATCAGTGCTGCATATCAGTGCCACCTATCAGTGCCCATCAGTGGTGCCCATCAGTGCCACATATTAGTGCCCATCATCAGTGCCACCTCAGCAGTGCCACCTCATTGGTGCCACCTCATGAGTGCCAATCAGTGCCGCTTTATGAGTGCCCGTCAGTGCAGCCTCATCAGTGCCCCTCAGTGAAGGAGAAAACGTACTTATTTACAAAGTTTTGTAACAAAAACGAAAAAAAATACAGCCTTTTTTATTTGTTTAGCAGAAAATAAAAATCCCAGATCAAATACCACCAAAAGAAAGGTCAATTTGTGGGAACAAAATGATAAAAAAATTTGTCTGGGTATAGTGTAGCATGACCGCGCAATTGTCATTTAAAAAGCGTCAGTGCTGAAAGCTGAAAACTGGCCTGGGCAGGAAGGGGGGGAAAGTGCCTGGTATTGAAATGGTTAAAGAAACATTTGTTTGGCCTTTTTTTCTCAAAACCTCACCCCCAGGTAACCAGTCTGGGGTGTACTACAAGAGACTGCTAAAGATCAATGCCATTATATATATATTTTTTAACAAGTGACAGTGCTTCCACATTTATGTTCTGCATAGCTACTCTATAATTACTTTGTTGCTTGCCATAGAAAGATCCATTAGAAAAGATTAGAGTAAAAACTTGAAAATGGAAAAGAGAATAGAAGAGATAAATGAAACCATTTAAAGACCAACTCTGGTCTTGGGATTCTCCTACCTTGCCCCCTTTACCCCCACTTTAAAAATCAATCTTCATACATGATGTAGCTTTTTAAAAGTAACTTTAGTCGGGCCCAGTGACATCAGAGTTCACCCTCTTCTTTCTGTAGAGTTGGGCAGTTTCCAAGTGGTGCCACATAAAAGGTGGTGCAGCACTCTGCTACATTCTCTTCTGAGTTCAGGTTGGGTTCTTAACACCTTGAGTTCACAGGAAGTGGGTAGAATGACACTGGGCTTCATTCAGTCCATTAGACGATCGGCACTGGATCCCTGAGAGGTGAGTCTGTGTGGAACAGTACGAAAAGGATGGAGGGACAGGTAAGTGTTGCCTCTTTAGACCGGATAGATGGTTTTCTTCCAATGAGCAATAAAAACTCTCTATCCAAAACTAGATAAAATATTCTGGCTGGGGTTCTACTTTTACATAGCTTTACCACAGAATTATTGACAAATGCATATAAAATATAAAGTTAATCTGTTATGACAGCCCCAAAAACATTTACATACAGTGCCTTGAAAAAGTATTCATACCCGTTGAAATTTTCCACATTTTGTCATGTTACAGCCAAAAAAACATAAATATATTTTATTGGGATTTTATGTGATAGACCAACACAAAGTGCCACATAATTGTGAAGTGGAAGGAAAATGATAAATGGTTTTCAACATTTTTTACAAATAAATATGTGAAAAGTGTGGTGTGTATTTATATTCAGCCCCCCTGAGTCAATACTTTGTAGAACCACCTTTCACTGCAATTACAGCTGCAAGTATTTTTGGGGATATCTCTACCAGCTTTGCACATCTAGAGAGTGACATTTTTGCCCATTCTTCTTTGCAAAATAGCTCAAGCTCTGTCAGACTGGATGGAGAGTATCTGTGAAAAAAGCAATTTTCAAGTCTTGCCTCAGATTCTCAATTGGATTTAGGTCTGGACTTTGACTGGGCCATTCTAACACATGAATATGCTTTGATCTAAACCATTCCATTGTAGCTCTGACTGTATGTTTAGGGTCGTTGTCCTGCTGAAAGGTGAACCTCCGCCCCAGTCTCAAGTATTTTGCAGACTCGAACAGGATTTCTTCTAAGATTGTTCTGTATTTGGCTCCATCCATCTTCCCATTAACTCTGACCAGCTTCCCTGTCCCTGCTGAAGAAAAGAATCCTCACAACATGATGCTGCCACCACCATGTTTCACAGTGAGGATGGTGTGTTCAGATTGGTTCCACTAGATTTTAGTTAGGGGTATCAGAGTAAAGGGGGCTGAATACAATGTCACAATCTTCAGATATTTATTTGTAAAAGAAAGGGAAAACCATTTATCATTTTCCTTCCACTTCACATTTATGTGCCACTTTGTGTTGGTTTATCACATAAAATCCCAATAAAATACATTTACGTTTTTGGTTGTAACATAACAAAATGTGGAAAATTTCAAGCAGTATGAATACTTTTTCAAGGCACTGTACATGCCATGTAAGCCTCACTATAAATTACTGTAATGCAGCCATGTACAGCAAATCTATGCTGGTCTTTTTCATTTTTTTAACATTGTGCTGTAGCAGGGAACACCCTTTGCTGCATCATTTGCAGAGTTGGACTGCTGTTCTTGCACACAAAGCACACAAAGCAGTGGCTTAGCTCTCTAGTGGTCCGGTACACCCTCCTTTCTGCAGCACTTACTAAACCCCCCCCATGTTATTTCCCTTTTACTTTGAGTGCTGCACACCCTTCAAAACATGTACTCACTTGAGTACTTGACCCACTGCTATCTGCTGTTTGGGTGGCATGCTATGGGTCCCACACCGCCATCTTGGTCATCTTCAGCTGATTGCCTCTTGCGGGTGCAAGCGTATAACTTCTAGAATTTGCAGGGCCCACCCCTCCCCCTGGCCTGCCCTGCCCTTTGGCCCACCAAATGACTTCTCTGTGTGCACACCCTGTAGCCTTCTAGGAGATTTAATGTAAGTATTCTAGGAGGCTGCAGAGCCCGTGACATTTATTTTGGCCTAGGTCACAAATGACAGCTGGGGGGGGAATGGTCAAAATTTTTTTCTAAAAATGAATCAAATTCCGCATGCACACAGATTACAAAACTGCTGACAGGCTGGGAGAGGCATTTATATCAGAAGAGACCACTAGGGTCCCTTCTTTTTTTGAAAAACCCTACTTGTCAACGGTTTTATTACTATAATGCCCCGTACACACGGTCGGACATTGATCAGACATTCCGACAACAAAATCCATGGATTTTTTCCGACGGATGTTGGCTCAAACTTGTCTTGCATACACACGGTCACACAAAGTTGTCGGAAAATTCGATCGTTCTGAGCGCGGTGACGTAAAACACGTACGTCGGGACTATAAACGGGGCAGTAGCCAATAGCTTTCGTCTTTTAATTTATCCTGAGCATGCGTGGCACTTTGTGTGTCGGATTTGTGTACACACGATCGGAATTTCCGACAACGGATTTTGTTGTCGGAAAATTTTATAGCAAGCTCTCAAACTTTGTGTGTCGGAAAATCCGATGGAAAATGCGTGATGGAGCCTACATGCGATCGGAATTTCCGACAACAAGGTCCTATCACACATTTTCCGTCGGAAAATCCGACCGTGTGTACGGGGCATGAGAGTTTACTAATGACGTTAATTGAAAACAAAAAAGACCAGCAAATATATTACTGTATATGCATCATAACTGCATTACAGTTATAAATACGAGGTTTCAACTGGGCTTTAACTATAGTCTTCCTTTCATTTTTTTTTTTCCAATGAGATGATTAAACAGTAAAGGAGCAAAATGTAGAGGAAAAAAATCAACTGCGTCAAAGCGTACCTTACTTTCCACTACCAGAATAACATAAACTGAGACTCTTTGTGCTGCTGTCATGATTTTAGGTAGTCTACAGGTGGAGTGCCCTACTTTGTGAATTACACATGTGTTTTGTAATTTAAAACAAAATATACCATCTAGAAGCTTGTGCTTGCCCACTGTACAGTCAGTTACTGTCCCTTGTATTCAACTGCATCTCATGTACATAAATGAGGCGGTTGTTTGGAGTATGATATGCCCATTGGGCTTAATAAAGGCCAGTTGTATTTCAATGGGTCATAGAAATTTCAGAAACGGCGTATGTACACAGGTATATTCCATAGGGGAAATGCTGATTTAGTCACAGAAAATTAAATCTATCACAAGGTTTGAAATGCAGCTCGTAAATCTCTCTTTCCCTCTCTGAATATAGAGATTTATGTCCTGCAACATTGCTGCTTAGCTCTGAAAAGATGGAACGATTTAACTTCCTAAATCAGTGGGGGGGCAGTGTATATTGAGGGTTAAATATTAAGGTTTAGAATTCTTTTCAAATATTTCGGAAGAACAAAACTAAAAACTATTTATACTGTATAAACATATACTGTGCAAATGTTTTAAGCAGGTGAAAAGAAATGAAGTCAAATAAGAATGCTTTCAAAAATAGATATTTTAATTGTTTATTTTTATCAATTTACAAAATGCAAAGTGAGTGAACAGAAGAAAAATCTAAATCAAATAATTATTTGGTGGGACTACCATTAGGCTTCAAACCAACATAAATTATTACACTTGCACACTTTGTACACGTGCACAGCGTCAGGGGATTTGTAGGATTAGAGTCAGGTGTATGATTAACCAATTATACCAGGCAGGTGCCAATGATCATCAATTTCATATGTAGGGTGAAACAGTCATTAAACTGAAACAGAATCAATTGTATAGGAGGCTTAAAACTGGGTGAGGAGCAGCCAAACTCTGCTACTAAGGTGAGGTTGTGGAATACAGTTTCATGTCACAGATCCTACACTAAGGCAAAACTAAGCACAGCAACAAGACACAAGGTAGTTTTTCTGCATCAGCAAGGTCTCTCCCAGGCAAAGATTTCAAAGCAGACTGGGGTTTCAAAATGTGCTCTTCAAGTTCTTTCGAAGAACTACAAGAAACAGGCAAAGTCAAAGACCATAGACAGAGCGGTTGGCCAAGGAAATTTAATGCAGAAAATGAAAGACACATCATGTTTTCTTCCCTTCAACATCAGAAGGTGTAAAGCAGTGTGCCAGCAGCGTGAAACTGATGGAAACCAGTGGTACCCAGGTAAACCTTACTGTCTGAAGAGGTCTGACCAGAAGTGGTCTTAGTGGAAGAATTGCAGCCAAAAAGCCTTACGTCCAACATAGAAACAAGGCTAAGTGACTCACCTATGGCAGCAGGTGCTCCGGACTGATGAGTTAAAGTTTGAAAAATTTGGCTGTAGCAGGTGGCAGTCTGTTTGCTGAAGGGCCAGAGAGCAGTACAATAATGAGTGACTACAGGCAACAGTGAAGCATGATGGAGGTTCCTTACAATTTTGGTTCTGCATTTCTGCTTGAGATTTTGTCAGGCTCAATGGTGTCCTCAGTGCTGAGGAATACAGGCAGATACTTATCCATCATGCCATACCATCATGCGGGGGGGGGGGGGCATGTGATTGGCCCTTAAGAACTATCTTCAGTGAAAAGAAGAAGAACGAGTCCTGGAAGTGAGGGTTTGGCCCCACAGGGCCCTGATCTCAACATCATTGAGTCTGTCTGGGATTACATAAAGAGACAGAAGGATTTGAGGCAGCCTACATCTACAGGAGATCTGTGGTTAATTCTCCAAGATGCTTGGAACAACCTAGCTGCCGAGTTCCTTCAAAAACCTGTGTACAAGTGTACCTAGAAGAATTGATGCAGTCTTGAAGGCAAAGGGAGGTCACACCAAATATTGATTTGATTTGGATTTCTCTTTATTTATATTGGTAATTGATAAAAATAAACTATTAACACTTCTATTTTTTTTCTTAATTTACAGCATTTTTTCACACCTGCCTAAAACCTGTGCACATTGATGTATATACAGTATACTGTATGTATTATCAATCTTTTTTTTTCTTTTTTTTTATAAAAACAGTACATCACAGGTTCACTGTCTTGTTTCCTGACAAATGGCTGAAATCTAATTACCCTTAAAGAGAATGTATAGGATATATTTAGTGAATACAAGGTATGAGGTTCAGGTTTCTCTGGTTCAAGATTCATGAATTTATGTGCAGGTGAATTTTTCAAAACCATAATAAACTGCATGACCTTTGAACTATGACCCAAAAAATTATAAGGGCAAATAGGTGGGCTTTGGTTAAACCAGCACCTAACTAGAAAAGTCCTGCTGTTGGCCAGTTTAACACTGCCGTATCACCTGCAGTAGGGATGAGCTTGAGGTTCTGTTCAAACAGAAGTCCAGACAAATCTTTGCCTGTTCTGACGTACGTTCTAAATGTCAAACTTTTAGCCTGCTCAGTGGGAGGCAAACATCATATATAGTAGTGGTGTTTCTTCCATTTCCTATTTGTCAATGGGTTCTAAGGAAGCAGCAGCTGCTGGCATCTACTCCGTTTTTAGCAACCAGTCATGGTACAAGCGCCATTAATTCCCTGATCTGGACAACCTTTCCATGTAAATAAAGGGGCAGGGTTAGCATGACATTACTGACTCAATGTATGACACTAGCATGACACTGCTTGCCCGAGGATATTACTTTTGAGGAAAGCATTTAATAGAGCTAAGGAGAAAAAGGTTTGGCCCCAGGTATATTGCGGACACAGAGAAAAGTGCAATACAGGTACACCCAAAGTTATGTAAAAAGTCTGTCAATTTTAGTGGTACAAAAATTATATACAATACAATATAAATATACAAAAATCACCTAAAAACAATGAAGTAAAACACCTAACATTGAAGTGAAACAGCCGCTGAACTTGGGACACACTGCAGATCGAGACTAGATGTCAGACTGGTGAGATGTGTGTGCCAAGGTACCCAACATGTTTTGGAAAGCAAAGAAGGGATTTTTTAACATGTATATTTCCTTCTTCAGGAGTTAAAACAGGCGTGCTGTTCTGTTTCTATTGGAAGAGAAGGGAAGGGTAGTATATCAATACTAGAATAACATGTGATTACAGAGAACTGATTGGACATAGCAACAGTGTAGTACATGTAATCAATAGAATAAAAGTACCCTGTACTTACATATCTGTGTTTTAATTTAACAGTACACGTCAGTAGACAAAACGTCAGGCCTTTGATATTACTGAGCTGTATTTTCAAGGTATATTCATGTATTTTGGGATATTGGAGAAGTAAATCCCATGCAGCTGAGGTACAGGCTGGAACGGTAACAACTAAATGGATGAAAACAGGACCAATAGTCACCCCAGAGCGGTCCAACAAAACTCACGGGGATATCCCTAACAGGTGGAGACGGATGTCTGGTGAGAGATGTAACAAAAAATGTGTGTGATAAAAAAGAGTAGTGTGGCTACATATTACCAGTCCTCTATTGGGCTGAATAGACACAAACTAGTCACCAGCCATAGAAGGACAGTATAATTTAAAGGTACAAAAAATGGCAAGAGCTAAAAAGGAGGTAAGTAAATTCCAATACCTGTGGTTTAGATGTGGATACACATTCACAGAGATCCCTGACATTTCCTGGCTGTGTAGCAATTACTGCTCACACTAGCAGGCATATATACGCCCAGGGATCAGAGGATAGCCAATCAGAACCCTTTGTTATTAAAGTAATGGGGAGGGGAGAGGTGCTAGGGATCGTCGTCTGACATCTCCCCAGATCACCTGTGCCACAAGTCCAATCCCATATTAGTCTCCAATGGGAGTCCCCCGGCCAATGCAGCGTCTAGCGCGGTGATGTCAGACGTCGACGTTGTCACCGGCACGGAAGTAGGCGGATGCGCTGGACGGTGGAGATGTCCAGTGCGCAGATGCGGAGAACAACTGTCTCCACAGAAGCATTCGCCAATGCAACCCTGGAAAGGGAAGCTGCCCCAGAATGGCATATCATAACATGCCACTGTGGGGCCCCCACGTGCCGGGGAGCCTCAGTGGACCCCCAAGGGCAACATAATCTAGACCTGTGAACAATGTAAAGTGTCAAGTACAGCAAAGTTTTTTTGCCAAGGCTATTGTCTAAGCATTTATATCTGTTATTTAGCCATATAGGCTGGTGTCTGTAAAAAGAAAGAACAGACAATTATTACACTGTGATCAATACAGTACAGGGTTTAAATGTGTTGATATACACTTATGCTAGGTAGCAAGCCTATAAGCATGTACAGTAAAATACAGAAAATGATGCATGTACCCATATATGCAAAATCACACTGTCAAAATTGGAAAGGGAGAAAAAAAAAATATTGACCTATTGTTGTGGTCATTGCCACCGTTGCCCCTGGGTTACTGAGGGTAGGGTTATTCAGTTACCTAATGGTCAGTGGCATAAATCTCAGCAATTTTCTGATTGCAAAACCCAGGGTGTCATTTATCTAATGCCTTTTATATAGGCAAAATGATTCGGGAGATTGGCCAAAGGATTAGGGATCACGTGTACTATTCTGGAAATGGCAAGATGATAACCCCTGTTACTAGGCCTTTACCACAGATTTGACAATTCATTAGTTTCTTTTTTTGTTCTAGAGGTGGTCCCCCCCAATACTTTTTCTTATTTTTTAAATATCTCTTATCCTTTATTCATATCAATTTATATTGCGCTTGTATTTTGGTAATATATGTTATTAATTTGTTTTTGTTTTGACCCTGAGCAAATTCCCTTCCACTGGCCATCTTGCTTGTGGACATGGTTTTGTTATGCATAAATGATTCCCCTTCATTTCTATGTGTACCACGAGAGATTCTCCTTTGGGCGCGTGTGTGATCTCCTTTTTCCAGCTGCAGCCCCAGTTGTCATTCCTTCTCCATCCTCCAGATGGTGTGGTTTTGACGCTTTGGCGGTGTTGGGAGGGACGGTAGACGCCTCTCTGAGTGATTCACGCCCTGTTGGGCGCCGCCCGGCGGTACTGCGCATTTGCTGCTTTGATGCATGGGCAGTCTGAGATTGGGTCCGGTGACATCATCCACCGGCTGCGGCCACATGTTGATGATTAATCATTTGGACAGGACTCAGGTGGCTGAGTGACTCATTTAATGAGAGGTCATTAGCTCCCGCTTTGCATAGATGGCTGGCAGTGGTGTTGTTTACTATTTATTTTACAGAGACAGCTTGTGGGTGAGTGTTTCCTACTGTTTTTTTGACTTGACTTTCCTTAATGATGCTTTATGAATGATGATATTCTGGAACTTTGTTACTTCTGCTACTTTATTAGATGCATATCTCCCTTGGATGTTTGAGCGGTGCTGTTTTACTCTTGGTGTCCGTACCTTTGATGTGGATCTATCCATTAGTCCTAACAACCTATTGGGTGTTTGGGTTCTATAAGGTGAGGTTCTTTACTCCCCTAAGTGTCATTTTGCATTAGACAATGATTTACATCCCTATATTTGGAATGTCTTACTTACAGTATATGCTTTCAGGTCACTATTGGGTCTATTTTTTCCCCGTGTAGACCAGACTTCTTGTATTCTGCAATTTATTCTATGTGTGATCTATGTGGATTAATATCTCCCCACTATATACAAGCTTTCTGAGTCACATTTAACCCTTGCAAGGTGAGGCCTTTTTTGTAATCCATAAACCCTTCTTGTCCACACACCCAATTGTTCAAAACTTTTTCTGATTATCCTTATTTAAATACCTTCAGGTCTGATTTATTTTATATATCACCTGTGAGAACCTTCTTCTGGTTTATATTCCACCACGGTTTGACCGTCCAGTGTTAGCCTATTGTAAAAAGTATTCTAGGTGCGTATGATCTGTTATGATGTCAGGGTAGTTTTTGAGGGGGTGGTATGTTAATTGTACCCCCAAATTATGTAGACCTGTTTTGAGTCTCTTTTAGAATACAACATTTACCACTTACCTCTATTAGTGTTCTTCCTTACTTACCTTCCACTTGGTTCCCGTACTCGCCCGGGAGACTGACAATTGGCGTCGCGGTTCCATATGTCATTGATGTGGGTACCTTGGTGAGTATGGCTCTACCATGTCTATATGGCATTTTGGCCCTGTTTGGGACTTTTTAGGGTCTGTTTATTTTCATTGTATCTATCGCTGTTTTTCAGCAATCCATAAAAAAGCATATACATGTGCTTTCAGTACTTTTATACGATTCCAACAATGTTTTTATTTCTTTCTTGCATATTATTGTGATTATATATATCTCTTTCATAGATTACATTCCTCATGAATACAACTCCTGAAAAAGTAGATACCCAGAGAAACATGTAGAGTGTGAGATTGGAACAATGTTGGTTGAGGTCCCCCATGTAATGAAAGACACCTCACCTATTGCCCAATCTGTATTAAAAGAAGTGATGTTGTGTCCTTTATGGACCGATAATCTGTTCATTGTTTTGTTTACTTATTTCTTTCCCCCTGTTTATGGGTGAATTTTAATATATTTGATGTAATAAATGTTTGCAATTTTTCAAGGTTGATTCATGTAGAAAAAATCAGCCTGTACTCCTTTTCTGCAGTTCATTCTGGCCAGTTCTCCCTCATTTAAACCATCCTTCTGCTGGCCAATTTTATACTGTTTTATTATCTTCAGTCTCTTAATTCTCATGCCCTGTACACACGGTCGGACTTTGTTCGGACATTCCGTCAACAAAATCCTAGGATTTTTTATGACGGATGTTGGCTCAAACATGTCTTGCATACACACGGTCACACAAAGTTGTCGAAAAATCCGATCATTCTGAACGCGGTGACGTAAAACACGTACGTCGGGACTATAAACGGGGCAGTGGCCAATAGCTTTCATCTCTTTATTTATTCTGAGCATGCGTGGCACTTTGTCCGTCGGATTTGTGTACACACGATCGGAATTTCCGACAACGGATTTTGTTGTTGGAAAATTTTATATCCTGCTCTCAAACTTTGTGTGTCGGAAAATCCGATGGAAAATGTGTGATGGAGCCTACACACGGTCGGAATTTCCGACAACAAGGTCCTATCACACATTTTCCGTCGGAAAATCCGACCGTGTGTACGGGGCATTAGTGAGAACTTCATAGAAATTGGTCATCAGTAGGACAGGCTTGCATCAGCGATAACAGGGAATGGTAGAGTGAACTATTGGAAATTTTCTATATGCTGGATAAAGCAGGTCTATTACTATTTGGTGCCTGTCTTTTAAAAACCAAAAATGAGCATAAATTACATATCATTTCTGAAATGTATAAAGTCTGAAAAAGGGATCTAAGTTCTCTAGAAATCTTCCATCTTTAATACCTTAGGTTTGCCAATAAAGGGTATCACCTAGCAGAAAAGCTAAGCAGAAAAAAGGGTGGGGGTACAAAACACCTGGATGCCAAAGTACTATGATAGGACAGTTATTTACTTATGCTTCCCTCATTTCATTCTGGTTGTAGAATAAGAGGTGGAGAGCATGCTCCATAAAGGGCACCAACACTTGCACTTGCACTGGCAAGAGGTTCTAAAGTTCATCCCATCAGCTCACAAAGAAAACCAATTTGCTTGGTGGTGAATTGAATATTACTGTATACTCAAAAACAATCTGTGTTTAGCCCAATTTGAGGAAAATTCCACTTATGGTGGGGAGATCTAATCATGGGAACTCATAAGAAATTTGAATCCACCATTGCATAACTTCCGTTAGTTGGTCTGATTTTGGGCAGGAAGCCATAGACAAAATCATTCCTTCCCATCTGTCAGTTCAAAACATTTAACAGAAGCCCTTGACGAAAACAAACCCAATCTTGGCATTTGCAATTTCCCTCTTTTTAGATCTGAAAACATGTAAAAGTGAGCTTATCCTGAAACCCAGCCAGCGGCATGTAAGTCAGACTTAGGAAATAAGGTACCCTCGTTCCATCGTTAGCCTGTATTTGCCTTTACCCAGAAGTCCCAGCTGTGAAATCCCAGTAGTGCTAATTACTAATCTCTCTCCGCAGTGTTACTAAGAGGCGACTCACCAAATATCCCCGCTCAGTAGCAGCTCCGGCATGTGGTTACCAGAGCTATTCATCAGCCTGACAGCACATGTTTTCACATTCATAATGACGCTTTTTAGAATAATGTAAAACAACCAGAGTATATAATTCAGAATTTTCATAAATATTGGATCTGTGATTTATTACCTGCAAGAGGAGGGTGGCTTGGGATTTGATACGTTTTATTACAGCAGCAAAGGAGGGCAGATGTTGGAGTCAATAGCTGCTTGTTTGGGAACAAAAGAAACTTGTCATAGTTACGAGTGATGGCAGGTTTTTTTTTCTACAAATGAGCAGTTGTTTCTGTTATCATTTTATTTTTTGATTTGTAAACTTACTAAATGAAGTGAACTCAGATCTACTTGAAAGGCAAGATATTGTTTTTAAGTCAGAAGCTGCTGACATTTTTTTTTTTAGCATGGAGAAGGGCAAGAACCTCTGTCAGGATTTTATTTTTCCTCTCCTTTTATGTCCCAGTGACATTAGTCACCGGGAAAGGAAATGATGGAAAATCTCCAAAAGCGAGGCACAGAAAGCATTGAAACCAGTTTATTATACTGAGGAGAGATTAGAACCCCTCTCAGGCTTTTATTTATGTCTGCAAGCCTAACTTTCACATCATTATCAGCCCCAAGAAGAGCTTACAGTCTAAAGGGGTCTGTTTATCAATGTTTTCACCCAAGATTCACACATTTTGTACAGTCACTTTCACAAAGGTAGCAAAGGAGTGGTAAAATAAGATGGTTGATTTCAGTTTTTATGGTCCCTTGGCAGCCCACTAAAGCTTCAAGTGACATGAAACCTTTGTTTTTTTTTTTTAAGTAAAATAACAAACATGTTAAACTCACCTGCTCTGTGCAATGGTTTTGCACAGAGCAGCCCTGATCCTCCTTTTCTGGGGTCCTACAGTAGTGTTCCAGGCCCCTCCGCTTTCCATGCCGGCACCCATGCATGCTCACTTCCGAGACACCCAAACTGCGTTTATTGACACAGATCAAGTGACTCAGCCCTGCCCCCGCTCCCTCGTTACAACATTTGATTGGCAGCAGCGGGAGCCAATGACTGCTGCTGCTATCAATCTGCTAAATGAGGAGGGAGACAGCGGCAAGAGCCACTGTTCTTGTGCACATCGCTGGAGTGAATCAGACTGAGGTAAGAATAAGGAGGGGCTCCTGCAGCACAGAAGGTTTTTTTACCCTAAAGTGTTACCAAACCCATGACCCTGCATTCACTATATCTGGTCTCTCACAGTACACACAACATGGAAATGCAATTCTTTTAGTAAACATAAACTGCTAAATACCTTTTCTCATCAGCAGCATATATCAGCCTTGTGATTTCTATCAGTGTCTGGTTAAAGCTTGCAGGAAGAGTTTTCATTCTGCACTGACTGTCCTATCAGGATGAAGGACCCCTGACCCTCTATCTGGACAGTGCTGATTGGCCCTGTGCTGATCACATGTACCCTCCCAAGAAAAAAAATCTCTAGCAATACACACTAAACTGAGCATGTGCAGCTTGTCTCCTGGCTCTGTATTATCAGGAAATATATTGGGGACAGTGGAAGGAAAGGATCAGAGAACACAGGATCAAACAGTCTTTTACACAATGCAGAGGATTAACACCTTAGGTTCAACAGTGAGTATAACAAGCATGCTTTACTGCATATACAGACTGATTTTACTGTTGTGGGTTTAGTAACACTTTAATGCATAGAATCCATTAAGGGAAAAACCTTGTGGCTTTAGAACCACTTTAAGCAGCCAGAGAGGTTCTTACAAATGCTGTGGCCATGATGCTTTGCTTTATGGCCATAGCAAAAGTAACTCAGCATTCCAAGTTTGGCAGACAGCATTACCTCTTCAATTCACCCATTGAAGCCAAGCACTTGGCTTATGGTTGTGGCATGGTTTCCCCATGCAAAATCGCTGTTTGGCTTCCTTCATCGAGAATCGCTTTTCAGTTAGCACTGCTGCCCATGTGAGAGAGACTTTATCCTTGAAAATTGGTTTAAAGTTGAGTGAATCTTGAATGCAAACAATGATAAATAGACCCCTGAGTCTTTTCTCACACCTACTGTGCATGTAATAATGAGTATAATAGTGTGTGTTGATGCATATGTGCTTTTGCCCATTAGTATACAGTATATTTTTTAACATGCCCCATATTTATGTTTGGAGGAACTTTTAAACAGTATTCCCTAAAGTACAGTTACTAAAGATTCCAATGGGCCTATTCAACATGTGTTACAGCTCAAATAATGCATCATGCTGAAACCTTTCATGGTACAATGATATAAACTGGATTCCTTGAACTGAAGCAGTGTTTCCTGGATAATGCTTCGGCATAAAATTATGTTTCCCTGTATATGGATAAAATCAGCATTTATTGAAATCCATTAAAAAAGCATCACAGTCGGTGCAAGAAAATACTACTATATGTGCAGATAACCCATTTTGACCTGAAGATTGGATTAAAAGAAACCTTCATGAGAAAATGCATTATCTGAATATAGCGCAGTGTTTTCTTACAGCGGTTGTAATGTTTTTATTGGATTCCAATAAATACTGGTTTTATTTTTTGTGGAGGCGCTGATCATCTCTAGTAAAATTTTACTTTGCCTTGCATCGGAGCATGCCGATCCAGAACAAGCAAATTCAGGTTGATTTAACTGTTTTCTTTTATGTCTCTCTCCATTTTTACTATGAAAAATCAAATACAGACAGATTATTATTATTCAATAATATAATTTTTGGTGCAGAGACAGTTACAAGGTGAATTGTGATTGGTTGTTTAGTTATGGTCATGGCCCTAAGACCGAGACTGATATGGATCACATAAACACACGACAAGATATACAACATAAATAGACCTGAGGTGTGCCTTGGTGGTCTGATTGGTATGCCAAGAAAAAGGGGCAAAAGACCCAGATAGGTTAATAATTCTTTATTGGTTCAGTGGTTTATTAAGCCAGCTTGGTGAAGGCCTGTGCCATTTCCAGCTGAGTATTTGGGATGTACGTAGCAAAGCAAGTGGACTTCCATCTGCCTAATTTCTTGATCACATGATCAGGTACCCCGCCGTTGCATGCAGCAGAAGCTGCTCCAATCCAGAAGGAGTGTCCAGAGAACTGCCTGGGGCCAAGGCCAAGTTGACTAGAAGGATCCTGACATGTTTGATGAACTGGCTTCCACTCATGAGGCCGTTTGGAAAGGGTAGCAGCAGGCTACTATCAGATTGGCTTTGTAGCAGGGACAGTAGCCGGTCGAGTACCGCCACTGGGCACCAGGCGTTGTTGGTTTGAAACAGGTTGATGTCAACCATGGGACCGGTTTGTTGGGTTTTGGAGAGTGTAAGATGCAGAGAGTAGCGGTCCTGAAAGCGAGGTAGGTGACATCTGAGGAGTGTTTGGCTGCCGGTGCCATTAACGGTAAATTCACTAGGTCGCAGAAAACATTAGAAGGCCAAGTATATGGCTGCTTGGATGACTAGGCTAGGCAAAAGCTTGCAGTGAATATTAAACTGGTGATGGAGTGACAGCTGCACCAGCCTGTGCAGGAAGGACATGATGAGAAGTGCCTTGGATCTGCCTTTATTGATGATGTCGGCTGTGGCCTGGTTATCCATGGTGAAGACCACCGTTTGTCCTGTCCAGGTGTCGTCCCAGGCCTGGAAACCAGGAATTAAGAGGATTTCAACAGGCCAAGGTCCAGCGAACCAGTTGCTGCCAAAGATAGCTGCAAAGCCCATAGAGCTTGTGGCATCGATGACCACCTGTGGAGACTGAGCTGAAGCTGCTGGGATTAACATAGAAATGTCATTCCAGTTAGTGAGGAACTCGTCCCACATAGCTAGGTCTGCTATTGCTGCTGGATCTAGTCTGAGAACTCGATCTGGGTCTTGCACTGGTGTGAGAAAGATTAAAAGCCGTGATATAAAGGACCACCCTTGAGGAATTATCCTCATGGCAAAATTGAGCATCCCTGATAAGGACTGCAACTGCCTTCTGGTACACCCTTGTGACCGGGTGAAGTTGTGGCTAACTGGCTGCTGCCTTGGCCGAAAATGACCGGTGACTTGTATCCTAAGTCCGTGACTGAGTGGAGCTATAGGTCCAGCTCTTGCCTTCTGCTAGGGGTGGCTGAGCAGATGACATCTCTAAACATTCCAAATGCCAAGACAAACTTGGTGACCATTAGTTTACGGTTGAGTCTGGGTTTTTTTGACTAGATGACCACTGAGACGTCCCCCCAGGCTTATGGTCTATTATCAGCCAAGTCATGTACTGAAATCAGCAGAGACGCTAGACTGACATCCTGAGGCTGGCATGGACGAGGTGAGCAGGGAGGACAGTAGACGTGGACTCTGGCGTACCTGTAGTAGGGGATACCAGCACCGTGACCGCGACTGGGACAGGGAAGGTCGTGGGAGGGCGTACCTCCAGAGCTGTCACTCTTGTCTGCACATCAGAAACTGCTGCGGATAAAGAGGAGACCATGGAGTGCAGCTGGAAAGCCTGATGGGCGCTGGGCCCTGCAGTGGCTGTCGGCGGGAAGAGAAGAGAAGCTTGAACAGCTCTGCCTTCCTGGCCATGGCAGGGTAGGGGATGCAATTGCGTCTGAGCTCAGTTGTGAGCATAGGGATGATCCATGCATGGAGGGACTGTGCGGTGGCACTCTCTGAGCCCGTGGTGGGTGACAGAGGGGCAGAAGTGAGGTCCTCACTGCCAGCCTGCAACATGGCTCCGACTATAAGACAAGAAGGGGGTGCATGTGTTACGAAGAGATGTAGCATCGAAAGAGCGAATCTCAGTTTAAGAGAAGGGCACACGTGACTGAGACCCTAGTAGAGAGGTCCTGGCACGGATCGAGACTGGTTTGACAGAAAACCTGTGATGAGGGTGACATAAGCGTAACATGTATACAGCTTTTACCTGAATTGAGCTGACCCACCCCTGTCATGCGACTGGCCCTAGTGAAGATGCGAACTGCTTCTTTTTTTTTTTTTACCTGTGGAAATAACGTCCAACCTGGTGCAGGATGGAGAACCTGAACTTGACTGACCTAAGAGAGATAGACAGAGAAGAGATAAGTGGCCCGTATGCTACTGGAGATACAGTAAATGGCCAACTGGATGCCGCTACGTGTTTGTGTGGCTGATAGTGTGCCACTGAGATGTGTTTATAAGTTAGTTTGCATGCGGGTTTGCAAGTATGTGCGTGCCGCGAAGCATTTATGCTACTGGAGTTGATATTTGCAGTTGCAAGGGTCTCAAAGAGAGTGAGTTTAGCTGAGATGGTATTGCTTAGTTGCAAGGATGGCTGCAGGGGTCTCAACGAGTGGACGAGTGGACGGAGGACTTAACCTCCCTGGCGGTTTTCCCGAGTGTGGCTCGGGGGTTAAATTTCAGTACCATTAGCGGTAACCCCGAGCCACACTCGGGATTATATTGCAAGATCCTGGTGCAGTGTACTTACCTTGTCCCCAGGATCCTGCGATGCCCTACCGCTGTGCCTGCGGGCTCTGTCCTCCGCCCCGATGTCCTGTGTGCCAGGCTCCGTTCCCTGCGAGCGCCGCGATGCACAGGGGCAGAGCCCAGTGGCAAATTCAAACAGTAAAAAATTCATAACACATGCAGTACACTGCAATATTACAGATTACATTACTGTATGAAATCATTTCACATCCCTTTTGTCCCCAATGCTTTGTCTAATGCCCTGCATGCAGTTTTATATTATATATACTGTTCTTTCTGCCTGGAAACTTGAGATTGTCCATAGCAACTAAAAAGTGTCCCTTTACGTCAAAAGTGGTTTTAGACCAGCTAGAAAACAGCGATAGTAAATTAGAATACTTGCAGAATTGAGTGATAGTGAATAGTGGGGAAATTAATTTTATTATTATTATATTATTATTTTTTATATATATTTATAGTTATTTATTATATTATAATTTCAGATTTTGTGTTTCAAACTTTATCATACCCGGGATATCTACTAGACTCTTGTTTGGACAGATTTAAGTGTGTTATTGCTAAGAATTACAGGCCTACAATATAAAACGCCAAATTTCTATGCAAAACAATTGTACCGCTCTGAGACGCAAAAATCTGACATAATCATTCCGCCAGGGTGGTTAAAGGTAACCGTTGAGGTGAAAAGAGGAAAAGATAGAAACAACAGGCAGTATATGGGATAAGGACAACGTCCGTTCGTGGGTTCCGTAGGGGGAACTAACGAACGACATGGGAGACAACGAATGGTAACAAATTGATACGACATAAAAAAATATGTGGTAAGGAATCTTACTTGTGACAGTGAGCTATGTTAGTGAGTTTGCATCGGATTGTGGGGGGAGTGCAATGTATCGGGAAGGTGTGACGTGGTGCCATGCACGAATCAAAACAACAAAATTTGCTGTAGTAAAATAGATGAGAGAAGAAGTACGTATAAATAATTTGTAAGTTTCACTGTGGGATCCGAACACATGGTTCAGGTTACACCTCGAGTGCCTATGAATTGACATGACAAAACATGGTAACGAATCTTACCTGCGACAGTGGCCGTTCGACTGGGTCCGCATCGAGCTGTAGCGGGTATGCAATGTATCCGAAGAGTGTGGTGTGGCGCTGTGCAAGGCGCACACAAAATAACTTGATTGGGCCAATAACGGGGGAAGAACCATGTATGAACAATTCGTAAGTTTTGCGGCGGGAACTGAACACACGACATGGGGGATACAACAAATGGCAACGATTTAGCACATGATACGAATTCAAAGTAACGACTCCTACCTGTAACAGTGAGCGAGACTTGATCGACAAACCACGAATAAGCAACCGCAACACACTGTATTCGGGAACAACAGACTCACGAACACGAAGTGAGTTGAAGAGTCAGCCTGGTGACGTAACGTATCGCACACTGGAACGGACAAAGAGTATGGGTGAGTGGGCTACTTAACCGGTTCCTGACCGGAGCACGCTGATGTACGTCGGCAGAATGGCACGGCTGGGCAAATGGGCGTACCCGTACGTCCCTTTGAACTTGCTGCCGTGCCATTGCGTGCGCGGCACCGGCAGCGCGTGCCGGCCGGGAGCTCCGTGAGTCGGGTCGCCGGTCCCGCGGACTCGATCACCGCGGGGATACCCGTGATCGCCTCATGGAGAAGACGAACGGGGAGATGCTAAAGTAAACAAGCATCTCCCCGTTCTGCCTAGTGACAGTGTCACTGATCTCTGCCCCCTGTGATTGGGAGCAGAGATCAGTGACGTGTCACATGTAGCCACGCCCCCCCACAGTTAGTAACACTTCCCTAGAACATACTTAACCCCTCCCTAGCCCCCTAGTGGTTAACCCCTTCACTGCCAGTGTCATTTACACAGGAATCAGTGCATTTGTATAGCACTGATTGCTGTATAAATGACAATGGTCCCAAAAATGTGTCAAAAATGTCCGATGTGTCCGCCATAATGTCGCAGTCACGATAAAAATCACGGATCGCCGCCATTACTAGTAAAAAAAAAAAGATAATAAAAATGCCATAAAACTATCCCCTATTTTGTAAACGCTATAACTTTTGCGCAAACCAATCAATAAATGCTTACTGTGATTTTTTTACCAAAAATATGTAGAAGAATACGTATCGTCCTAAACTGAGGAAAAAAAAATTTTTTAAATACTTTTTGGGGATATTTATTATAGCAAAAAGTTTTTTAAAAAATGCGTTTTTTTCGAAATTGTCGCTATTTTTTGTTTATAGCGCAAAAAATAAAAACCGAAGAGGTGATCAAATACCACCAAAAGAAAGCTCTATTTGTGGGAAAAAAAGGACGTCAATTTTGTTTGGGAGCCAAGTCGCACAACCGCGCAATTGTCAGTTAAAGTGACGCAGTGCCTAATAGCAAATAATAAATGCACTGGTCAGGAAGGGGATAAATTCTTCAGGGGCTGAAGTGGTTAAATCTCCCCCCCCCCCCGGGCCCCTCCCATAAATTCAGGCCACCATACTGGCCTTCTTATTATATGCAAGAATTACCACTTAAAAAAAATTAGGCAGATATAAACCATAACTCAAAGGCATTTAGTTTGCTAAAGCACTATGTATTACTTATGGTTTCCTATGGACCCGATTGTATCCTCACATTTCCCCCCATGCAAAAAACATTGCATTATTTTTTTTCAACACACATTTGGGTCAATTTACTAAGAGTTAAATAACGCATTATTATTTAAGTTAAAATAACTCATGCGATATTTCAATCATGAACGTGCAATTCACAAAAAAATACATGTTAAATACTGAATGATACGTGTGTTTTTGCACGTTATGTTACCGCAGATAGGCTGCAGCATGAAGGTACTAATACCACTGCTAAATGTGGTTCAGGTCAGAGTTGCTGGTTGTTAAGGACCTGGTTGTTAACAACCACAACTCATCTGCTGTCAGTAGAATTCCTCTCTGACAGCAGGATGTAAACACAAAAAGCCAACAGTAACAAAATTGAAAAAAATAATGGCATGCAGTACACCCCCCCCCAGTCTGGGGAAGCCTCACGCCAAAAATGAAAATAATATTGGCGCGAGGTCCCCTACAAAATCCCGAAGGGCCTGGTATGAACTGGGTGGGAGACTGCATGCGTTTATTAATTTCTTTTTATTTTAATATTAGCTTTTTTGTTTACAATCTGGGGATGCCCCACTGACAGCAGATAAGTCATGGTTGTTAGGTTGCCGGCGGGTGCTGATTCCTTAACAACCAGCTAGTTTGTTAAATACCGTGTGGCTAGACCACCCAACAAATTTTTTCACATATTTTTTTTTTTTTTGTGTATTTGCTTTTAGACAGTTTGATGCAGTATTTACCAAGCGTTTCTTAATTTTTGCAGCACATACCACAATTGAATAACACAAGTGAATTGACCGTTTTCATATCGCATGAGATATTTGGGTTTAAATGTCTCATGTGACCCAAATATCTCATGTGATATCCTTTTATGAATTAACCCCATTGTTAAATGTGCCATTTAGACCCCAAAATATAATATATTTTCTGAAAGCAGAGAACCCGTGGAATAAAATGATGGATGTTGTTGAACATTTTTTATGTTATACAGTTGTTAATATTATTTTACAGGAGTTTTACAGTCCCAACCATTTGCACAGTACTTTACATTAGGCAGACAGTACAGTTGCATTACAATTCAGTACACGAAAAATAAGAAGACCTTGCTTGTGAGAACTAACAATCTTCAAGGAGGGGCAAATGATACAAAAGGCAATAATTGTGAGGGATAAGCTGATAGAGAAAATTATTATTTTGTTTTTCGGGCTTCCCTAAAGAGATGTGTTTTCTGGGATAGCCTAAAGGTGGACAGAGACTCTGGGGAAGCTACTGTATGTAGACAAGTATGGAAGGAGGGAAACAACTTGCACAACTGTTTTTGGAAAAATTTTTAGTACAATTATACTAAAAGTAATTTTATTGCACACAAACACAATTTAATTCAGATTTTTGTAAACAATGTAAAAGACAAGACTGTGTTGAGCAATCAAAAACAAAATATGTCAAGCCTTAAAGTTAATCGCATCAATGTGTGGGTGGGTCCAGTGTGATGCGGCAGCAGAAAACACTCCAGTTGCAGGACATGGAACTGTATTGAAATCGAAGTTCAGCAGTACACAACAAGCCCGGTGGGAATGCAACCTGACCGAAAGCACTCATAGGATGTAACAGTGATGAGTAATAGCCGAAGGTCCGTACCGGTCCGAACCTAAGTGAGGAGGCTTCCAGAAAGGATGGCGTACCTCCGTACTTTCCCTACTCATCTGGAAACTCTCCCCGCTAAGCACTGTCCATGACAGATGGGTATCCTGTTCCTGTGTCCTGGTCCTGTCTTAAATAGACTCTGCCTGACCCAAGATGGCCTCCAAAGTCACATGGGGGCCAGAATGGGATGCTGCCTCTCTGTAACCATGGAAGAAACAGGTTCCTCTCGACTTCCTCCTCCACCTGCATTGCCTCTGTGGATGAGTGCCACCTACAGTGGATAAAATAGACTGCTCCTGCCTACACTTTGATAATGAAAATGCTGAAATAGGCAATGCTTTAAAAACATTAACATTGCATCAGTTTACAGTTAACCAAAAAAAAATGGCCCTGAAATTACTCCCCCCTCTCTCTCTCTCTCTCTCTCTCTCTCTCTCTCTCTGTTGTGCGCAGTAATACCCAATATATATGAAGCAATTGTCGTGCATATACGTGTGGAAACAAGGGTATTGGTCTCTAAAATATTTATGCAACTTATGAATAGCACAGAAAAACAGTTCACGGAATAGCAATGGGCCCAGCACAAATAAGTAGTTTATGGATAGCTATATGGCACAGCAAGGGGGGATGATCCTCGGGGTGGTAAGTGCAAGGGTTACCACCCCATAGAGTGGAAATATGGTAAAGCAAAGGGAAACAATCCACAGGGCAACAATGAAGCACAGCAAAGGGGGAATAATCCTCAGGGTGGTAATATGGCACAGCAAGGGGAAAATATCCTCAAGGCAGTAGAATGACACAGCAAGGGTTAAAACTAACTCCTAAATCTTCCTTGACTCCTGACTGTGGGGACATCTACTGGCCAAAAAAAGAATATCAACAAATGACCTCGGGGAGGTAATGGGCACAGCCCATAGAGTGGATATACAGTACAGCAAAGGGAAACAATGATCCTCAGGGGTGGTAATATGGCACGGCAAGGGGAAATGATCCTCAAGACAGTAGAATGACACAGTAAGAGTTAAAACTAATTCCTAAGTCTCCCTTGACTCCTGGCTGTGGGAACATCTAATGGGCAAAAAGGGAATAACAACGAATGACCTCTGTGCCCTATCCAAGAGTGCCTAATTACAGCCCTGAGGGGGCAACACCATGGTGTTAAAGAATAATTTAACTTGGGTATAGTGATCCATTAGGTTTCCCCAATCCCCTCAGCACCCTATAAAGTCTTATATTGATTTGTCTTGTCAAATTCATGCTGCATGACCTACTTTCCTTTAGAATGGCTGTTTATCATGGGTTAGCCTTTGCACAGTAACGAGTGTAATGAAGAAAGAAGAAGCCATCCATTAGAACTGCAGTGGTGGGTCTGGCAGGAGCGTGAACAGGCGGGTATAAGCCTATGTGGGGTGCTGTTGGGGGGATAACTATATTAAGGTATTGCTATCCTTTAACCAGTACCACCAGTGTTAAATAACGTACTTTCAAATCTGTCAAAAAATGTATTCATTGGACTATTTAGTTTAGTGCAGTATATTTTCTTTCTTTATAGGAGTTCCTTATAGTCTACAGTTCTATTCCTAGCTTTAATTCTCTCTTTGTCATGGCAGCTATCCCCAAGAGACAGTCTCAGGACCTCACGTGAACTTATACACTCCAAGATGTTAATCTGAATTCTGAAGTGTTTTAGAGTAAATAGCATCGTAGTGAGAAAGTAAAGATCTTTTTTTTTTTTTTCCTGTAAATTTAATTTTCTCTGCTTCTCCGTGTAAACACTGATGACATTTTTTTCTCTCCAATCAATGGCCTGACATGAACATAGAGAAGCCTATTCTAGCGGGATCTTTTATTAAGCCATTCTTCCACCTCTGAGCTGCTTTAAATCTGTGTGGCAAATACATAATCATGTGCCAAATACCAGATTAGCTGTAGCCTGTCAGCAAAAAAGAATTGAAGGGAGGGGACGGCAGAATGTGTAAAGAAATATTTGGGATTAATGAAAAGCCGCCAAGGTTCTCCATGAGAGTCTTGAAAACTATACTATTTTCTCCTGAGGTGAAATCCCTTCATTCTCTTCTTGGATGTGCTTGGCCAATACGCAGCACTTGAGTGCTTAACATGCTGGGAGACTCAGAGTCTGAAGATTCAGAGAGTGAAGTGCTTCTGGGAATTTGGTAATGAGAAGTGAAGTGTCTGTCCTGCTTGTCTGTATTGTGGCAAATTTTCTGCTTTATTTTCCAGCATCTGGCTTCTTTTGACCATTTTGTTTAGAAAAGAATTGCAGGGCTATCTTTATAGGCAAGTACGTTCTTTCTTCATTGTCGAAGACATGTATATTGTACGGCTCTAATTGGGATTGAATGGGGAAAACAATGGAGATCTCAACAACTGTACAGGGTCATTTTATACAGAGCCCTTGTTTCAGCTTTCAGTAGAGGCTAGCAAGTTGGATTCTTCTGTCTTTGAAGGACTTGAGGCAATGAGAGCTTTGTACCTGAGTTCTCATGCCACCATCTGCCCAGTCAAGTTGAGGGCATTAGAAGAGTGCTGGCATGTGCTCCAAGGTGCTGCCATATTAACTGCCTGGTACATGCAAGGTTTGAGAAAGTACTCTGCATGACTATTCCTACATAGATCAGACTCTACTCTCTAATTATTATATAAAAATAATAACAAAAACAGATAAAACACATAGTTGAACACAGAAAGAAGAAACAACATATTTTATAAGCTACCCCCCCCCCCTTTCGATGCAGGTGATGTCCCTGGACCTTCTCCCAGGATGCTGGAAACGCTGAGGATCCAATGTTCCACATGAATGTACTCCTGCACAATACAGAAGGACTTTCTTGTGGGATTTTTGAACCTCAGCTTTCTCCAGGATCCCAGGAGAGGGCCCAGTGATGTTCCTGGTATCTTCAGGAAGGGGCTGGAAGCCAAGGTGTAAAATCAGTAGATGATGGAAGTCCGCAGAGCTTTGCCTCATTCGCTAACCTATGTGACGGTGTAGAAAACATATATGGCTAATGTTTTCAGTGCATCTCCTTCCACCAACTTCTAGGCAAATGTCCTACTCACCAGATGAAATTGACACCCATGACAGGTAGTCAAAAACAGCAAGACAAACGAATGTCCAAAGAAACGGCAGCTCAGAGTTAGGCACAATCACCGAATGGATATCACCTCATAGTGCAGTACCATTTAGAAAATGTATTAAAAATATACAGGTTGCACTATATATATTTTTTATATTTTTTGTATATTTTTTTAATATATTTTTATATTTCTCCGACGGAACTCCGACGGAATTCCATTCAAGCGGTCTTGCCTACACACGGTCAAACCAAAGTCCGACCGTCTAGAATGCGGTGATGTATACCGCTTACGACGGGACTAGAAAAAGGAAGTTCAATAGCCAGCAGCCAATGTGTCGTTTTTGGTCCGTAGGAACAGTATACAGACGATTGGTTTTCCTGGTAGGAATTGGTTCCGTCGGAAATATATAGAACATGTTCCATTTCTAGGTCCATCAGAATTTAAAAAAAAAAAAGTCAATTGAGGCCTACACACGATCGGAATAAACGATGAAAAGCTTCCGTCTGGCTTTTTCTGTCGGACATTCCGCTCGTGTGTACGCGGCTTTAGGCGTTGATGGAACTCCCTGGAAAATTATCATAAGATTTTATTTTTTAATTCATCATAAGTCACCCTAACCATATTGAGATGTTGATGGAAGTATTGGTTCAATGCTATAGCACAAGGGTCATCAACCCCCGGGCTGCGGGCCACTACCGGGCCAAGGCCTGTTTGCAGCCGGGCCGCGAAAACTGCACTGTCTGACGTGTGGCGGCGGAGCAAGCAGAGAGATGACATCAACACTCATTGCCTGCCCGCATCACCGCTGATCCGCCCTCACAGCGGGGCCACTACACTGTTAGAGATGAGGCAAGTAAGCAGAGAGATGAGATCATCTCTCACTGCCCGCCCCCCATCACTGCTCTTCCGCCCACACAGCATGGAAGAACACTGCTACACTGCTGGAGGTGAGGCAGGGGAGCAGAGAGATGAGATCATCTCTCACCCCCCCCCCCCATCAACGCTGTTCTTCCTCACTACCCACGTTGCAAATGACAAGCTGCATCTGATGGCAGGTGACGTGGCAAGTGACAAACTGCATCTGGTGGCAGGTGATGTGGCAAGGGACAAAACACATCTGGTAGCAGGCGACGTGGCAATGGACAAAGCGCATCTGGTGGCAGGCAACAGGGCAAGGACAAAACAAATCTGGTGGCAGGCAATGTGGCAAGTGACAAGCAGCATCTGAAGGCAGGCGACATGGCAAGTGACAATCCACATCTGGTGGCAGGCCACGTGGCAAAATGACAAGCTGCATCTGAAGGCAGGCGACGGGGCAAGTGACAATCCGCATCTGGTGGCAGGTGACGTGGCAAGTGACAATACGAATCTGGTGGCAGGCGAGGTGGCAAGGGACAAAATGCATCTGGTGGCAGGTGACATGGCAAGGGACAAAATGCATCTGGTGGCAGGCGACGTGGCAAGGGACAAGCTGCATCTGAAGGCAGACGATGTGGCAAGTGATAATCCGCATCTGATGGCACATTCTGCATTATGGTGAGTTGAAATATTTCATTCTATATTACAATGTAATAATATTGAGCTTCAATCATCTTGACACCATATCAACCATGGTGCCGTGATGATTGAAGCACTAACACCAGCCATTGCCCCAATAAATTGCCAGCGAAATGCCAGCGAAATGCCGCATACCCCCCCCCCCCCCCCCCGGGCCTTGCCACAATTTTCTTCCACAACTCCGGTCCCCGGTGCCAAAAAGGTCGGGGGCCGCTGCTATAGTAAACATTGTAGAATATTTTTTGGCTTGCAGTAACTCTTCATCGTCGTCTCTCACTAATTTTTTTAAGGAGCCTCACCAAAAACAATTTCCCGATATTTTTAGATTTTGACATTTATATATTTTAATATTTATATTTTGACATTTTTGTCTTGAAGACAAATAGTGGTGAAAAAAGCTGTTAGCACTTAGTAAAATAATTGCATATTCAAGCAAACTCACACAGAGCACCTTGAATTGTTGGGATTTGGTTTTACTTCTAGGTATCACTTAAAGGAGAAGTGCAGCCAAAGCTCATGCATGTGACCGACGGCCGCAACGTCTGCCGGCCACCCGTGATCGCTCCTGAGAGAGACAGAATGGGGATCTGTCAATGTAAACCGAGAGATCCCTGTTCTGTCAGAGGAGGATAGACAGATCTGCTGTTCCTAGTGATCAGGAACAGCAATCTGTCTCCTCCTCTAGTCACTACACTGCCCCCCCAGTTACAAACACCTCCCTAGGGAACATTTAACCCCTTGATCGCCCCCTAGTGTTACCTTCCCTGCCAGTGGCTACTTTTAGCTCCGATCACCGTATAAATGTCACTGTTCCCAAAAAAGTGTCAAAAGTGTCTGATCTGTCCAGTAATTGCGGATCACCACAATTACTAGCAAAAAAAAATAATAATAAAAATTCAATAAATCTATCCCCTATTTTGTAGATGCTATAACTTTTGCGCAAACCAATCAATATACGCTTATTGCGATTTTTTTTTTTTTACCCTCACTCACCAGAATGCCCAACCCCTGCAGGGGTAACAGGCGTGTAGGCAGAATCCAGTGGCTTTAATGATGCTATATTAATGTTCCTGGGCCCAGGTCAGTCTTCATCTCGGATGAGATGAAGACTGACCTGGGCCCAGGAACATTAATATAGCATCATTCAAGCCACTTCCCCCCTTCCTCCCTGGTCGTCCTGGATCTTCCAGAGCCTGCAACTGGAAAGCGAAAGAAGAAGCAGCAAGAGTGCTCCTAAACATATATGGTAGAGCTACCTCTATCTGATTCCTCCCAGGCTAAACACAGTTGAGAAGAGCAGACCGCCAGTCTTCTGATACCTTAGAAGATCGCGACACCAGAGAAGGGAAGGACGGCTATTGGGCTGAGGACTGTCACCAAGGATCATCACTGCTGGATTCTGCCTACACGCCTGTTACCCCTGCAGGGGTTGGGCATTTTGGTGAGTGAGGGCACGAGTGGGGGTGCAGTGGAAGACGGGGAGCACTTGCCACATCAAGAATATTGTCATCCTACTGGAGGGACACATCACAGTTTCTTTCAGTATATATTTTTTGGGACACTGTTTTTTTATCATCACTTTGTTTATGAATTGGACATTTTACACACTTATGCCCCGTACACACGGTCGGATTTTCCGACGGAAAATGTGTGATAGGACCTTGTTGTCGGAAATTCCGACCGTGTGTAGGCTCCATCACACATTTTCCATCGGATTTTCCGACACACAAAGTTTGAGAGCAGGATATAAAATTTTCCGACAACAAAATCCGTTGTCGGAAATTCCGATCGTGTGTACACAAATCCGACGGACAAAGTGCCACGCATGCTCAGAATAAATAAAGAGATGAAAGCTATTGGCCACTGCCCCGTTTATAGTCCAGACGTACGTGTTTTACGTCACCATGTTCAGAACGATCGGATTTTCCGACAACTTTGTGTGACCGTGTGTATGCAAGACAAGTTTGAGCCAACATCCGTCGGAAAAAATCCTAGGATTTTGTTGTCGGAATGTCCGAACAAAGTCCGACCGTGTGTACGGGGCATTATGCTGGACACTTTACTGCAGTAGTTTAGATTGTTTTTAAATAATTTTTTACCACTTGTTTTTTATCACAGTTGGGATTGTTTGCAGATTTTTATTGATTTATTAGATTACATATGTTATAGCACGTTGCACTTTAATGTATAGCATATTGCTGTAAGAGCATTCCACTTATATATGTAGTTCCTTTTTCCCACATTTTTTATACTTATATTTTATATTTATATTTTTTACACTTATATATCCAGTGCATATATGGTTGAACAGCACCAATTCCCTCATTACAGAGGCTCTAATAGGCTTCAAAATAGGGTGGGCTCGGGGCGCAGAGCACTGCGTCCCGATCCCACCCTGTTGTGTGGCATAGCGAATGAATTTTGACGTTCCTCGCTGCCAATCAGCAGGTAGGTAAATGAGACCTGTCTCCCGATTGGCCAGAGCATTAGGCGATCCTATTGGATGCCTAACGCTTTGATGGAAGAGGAGACACGGCGAAGGAAGCCTGAAGATGAGCCGAGTGGACACAGGAGCCGCAGCCACCACTTCCCGCTGAGGATGAGAGCCACTGAGGAGGAGAGGCCCGTCACTCCAGGAGAGGAGCAGAGCCTCGCCACACTAGCGGTAAGTGCCGCCGGACCAGCCGCGCGCACGGGGGGTTCGTGAAGTGACAGCCGAGCCTGGCTGCATTTGATGGGCACAAGTGGCTTCATTTGATGGGCACAAGTGGCTGCATATACTGGGCACAAGCGGCTGCATATATTGGGCACAAGTGGCTGCATATGATGGGCACGAGTGGCTGCATATGATGGGCACAAGTGGCTGCATTTGACGGGCACAAGTGGCTGCATTTGACGGGCACAAATGGCTGCATATGATGGGCACAAGTGGCTGCATATGATGGGCACAAGTGGCTGCATACGATGGGCACAAGTGGCTGCATTTGATGGGCACAAGTGGCTGCATATGATGGGCACATGTTGCTGCATATGACAGGCACAAGTGGCTGCATATGACGGACACAAGTGGCTGCATATGACGAACACAAGTGGCTGCATATGATGGGCACAAGTGGCTCCATATGATGGGCACAAGTGGCTGCATATTATGGGCACAGATGCTGCATATGATGGGCACAAGTGGCTGCATATGATGGGCACAAGTGGCTGCATATGATGGCACAGTGGCTGCATATGATGGGCACAAGTGGCTGCGTTTGATGGGCACAATGGCTGCATTTGATGGGCACAGTGGTTGCATTTGATGGGCACAACGAGGCTGCAATTGATGGGGGGTCAGTGTTTTTCAGTTTGTTAAAAATTTTGAGCACCAGCCGCCACTGCTATCAGGGATGTAGACAACACGATGGCACTGGAAAGAGCAGGGCTTTTAAATAAGGCTTGGTTTATGCCTACAGATGCAACCAAGCTTGGGTGAGTTTCTGCCTGTTTTTCACATGTTCCCACATGTCATGTGGATGGCAGCCCATCAATAAATTTGGATTTCGCTTGAGAACGCACAAAATTGGCCGGTGCTGCGAGGTTGTACTCTGAGCACCTATTCTACAAAATAGACTTATTTTTGGTTCATTTATTGATGTTCTGTGTAATTCTGTTTCTTACCTGATCCCCCTGTGTGGGTGACCTGTTAATCTGCATTTGTGCATCTTTCAATAAAAATGATTGTACCACAAAACGGGCAAATTTGCAGATACATGGGGGTGCCATTAGCAATTAATAGCACTGTCATGTTTGTCTGCTAAATGGAAGTGTTTATCTGCCTTTCGGGAAAGCATGCGACTTTGCACGTGCTCCTGAGACAGAAAGATCTGTATCTAGCCTAGGTATGTATGCACATGCAGTCTGTAATCTATAGCATGGGTATGATGAGGAAGGCAAGGTAAAGGGTACTTTTTGGTAACTCTCAGCAAAAAAGTGACACATGACTACAAATTATTACAGCCACTGTATCTCTCTATAAGGATTTCATACAAAAGAAATACTGCGCTTGTGCAAAAAAATCATACATATGAAATGAATATGAAATTAAAACATTACAGTGTAAATATCCAGCAGTACCACTAAAGTGAGATAATCACATTACATAGCATATACAAAAAACAGTGTTGCGCTAAACATACATTTTGCTCATAACGTGTTAAAAAAAGTCCAATTGTGAAAAAACACAAATCCGTGAAATTACAGATGAGTCCAGAAGACCCTCCACCTCGTGCAGATACCACCACCACAAGCAATATAGACTCTTACTAGAGAGCCTGGACCCTTTATTACAGAGGGTCAAACAGGCTTGATGTAATAATCTTTGCAGGGGTCATCAGCTAAAGATGTGTCCTCAGATCAAATTAAGAACTTTAATTGGATAATCAAACCAGGCTCCATTCACCCCACGATCAGATTTAACAATGCGAATGAAGGAGACGCCAGATAGTATGAAATTCCAAAGGACTCATTTAATAAAAAGTATTGCACTTACATTTGTTCAGATAAAAACCAGCGTTGTATACAACATAGGTGGCCGCCATAAAAACATCCAGATACTGTAAACAGGTTTCGTCGCTAAGAGGACTTCCTCAGGGGCATGACCGTCATTTCCTGCTATCGTAATATATAGGAAACAAACAATTCAAGCCTCACTTTCATTTCTGTAGCCACAAGAGAGGAGGGATGTTTCACATCCAAGCCTCACTCTCATGCAAACAGGATCTAATATATAGGAAACAGGCAATTCAAGCCTCGTTTTCATTCCTGCAGCCACGGGACAGAAGTATTGTATCACATCCAAACCTCACTCTCATGCCGACAGAAACTGATCATATTACATTCCATCTAGAAAACAAAAGTAAAAAAGAGATTTAACTTTGTATAGCATTTATGTTTAGCGCAACACTGTTTTTTGTATATACTGTAACTCTCTATCTTGTGTATGTGAGCAAAATCCACCCCAAATTTAGTGGCAGTTCTTGCCCTTGGTTTGGTGTCACTGTGTAAACACTCTAGGAGCAAGTAGGAGCTGTAGAGTCTGGCTGGGAAAATAAAAGTTTACATAAAATTACTGAAACTCGGCTGCCCACTTTAGTGTCTATGGCACGCTACATTTAACATTCTGTCCATGCCCTCATCCTGAAAAGCCGTTGTGCATCTGTCATCCTGTCCACATTAAGCCATGTTCCTCGGTTCCTATGAGAAGGCTATAATATCTCCATTCAGCTAGAAGAATTGTTTTCTTTCTGACGTGGCCTCAAGCTCATTGTCAGAGTTGGTGTCATGGGAAACACAAGTCCGGCACAGAGAGATCTTAATTCTGAGCTGAAAGGAGAAGGCAGAGCAATTGGAAGACACAGCACAACATAAAAATATTAGGCCATGCTAGTTTTTTTTTTTTGCAGTGGCTGTGCTACTACAGTTGGCAAGTGTTAGCATGGTCTAACCCACATGCAGCAATGCAGTAACTGAGTAGCTTTATGATGTGGACAGCAGCCCCCTTATTGCCTGACTAATCAGATGATTAAGGCCATATTATTTTGCAATATTTGATCTAGTGACGGACATATCTTTAAAGGGTAACTCCACTTTCATGGAAAAAAAATAGAGCAAATTAAAAAATATATATAGCATATACAATTGCTACACAAACCATGTTGTACATTGAATGGTAATAAAATTTACCTTTCCTTTTCAATCTGCAGCCGCTGTCATTTTGTGAAAATTCAATGCAATATGGTATCCTAGAAGCATTCTGTACACAGTTGGTGTACAGAACTTCCCCAGAAATATAATTTGTGTAAATGGCTCACTGATTTTCCCAGAAGTCTGCATTCGGTTTGTTAGATTTTAGGCACCCGCAGCAACAAAAATTTCATTTCTGGTGAGATACTCCCGAAGGGTTAATTACTTCTAAAGGGATGCAGACTCTGAAACTTTCTTAATTAATTATTATTGAAAAAGTCACTCTGATTCAGATTCACTCCGCACACTACAAACAGCTTTTTCTTCAGAGCAGAAACAGGTAGGAATCTGAAATAAAGTTTGGTAAAATCCCCGCAATGTACATTGATCACCCACAGGGGGATTGTTTCTTCTCACCAAAATTGGAGTTACTCTTTAACGACTTCTTATATATGTATTAAGTAATAAGAATGAGCACTTTGGTGCATGTTCTGTGGGGCAAATGTCTAGTTTGTTTTGTGTTTTATTTTGTAATGGTTTTATATTCTGCTATTGCAGATTGGTATATCTCTGTACACTGTTGTGTATAATCAATAAAAATATAATTTGCAAAAAAAAAAAAAGAATTAACACTTAAAGCAGAACTAAAGTCTTATTTTTAAAAACGGTGAGTAGGCAGGCTTGTTATTGCAAAAGAGACATGCATTAGAAAACTGTTTATAGGGGCGAGTCTAAAGGATAGTGATAAATAACGTGTACTCAGACTGGTCTGGAGTGGTTAGTGGGGTACCCCAAGGCTCTGTCCTGGGATTTTTCACTGTCAGGGCGATAAGAATGTGGAACTCTTTTACACAATTGGTCATGTCAGTGGGGAATATTGATATTTATAAAAGACTCTTGGACGTGCATCTTAGTGAACACAACATACAGGGATATGGGAAATGATTATCAACATTGACACACATACACCTACACAGGTTGAACTGAATGGACTATTGTCCTTATTCAGCCTTACCTACTATGAAACCTTCCTCTCCTGAATGCGATTTTGATAGGCTAACATAGAGGAGCAATTAGAAGCAGAAAAAAGTCAAACGCCTGTAAAATAAGAAGCGAAAGGTTGGGACTTTAAATGAGACGCAGGTCTCCATCCCTATGTATACATGAAAAAGAGAGAGGTTTTGGGACTTTGAATGAGGTGGGCAAATGAGGCCAGAGGGTCAGTCACCATTGTATCAAAATCATTTTATTGATAAACAATAACATAGTAACATGATAAGTATCCAAGTATGGATTGGCAGTCACATCATATAAATATACAACCTAGTTGATACATTGTAAACAGAGTAGCAAGCCCCCAGGTGATACAGGGCAGATAATCCTTAAAAGGTGAAACATCCATTTAAAAAATAGTCTTTTGATAAACGAAACGCGTTGGACTTATGATATACACCAAATAATTATTTACTCTACCGGGTCCATATACCAATAGGCTTTTACTTACAAGCTCTGTGACTATGTGCATTTTAAATGGATGTTTCACCTTTTAAGGATTATCTGCCCTGTATCACCTGGGTGCTTGCTACTCTGATTACAATGTATCAACTAGGATGTATATTTATATGATGTGACTGCCAATTCATACTTGGATACTTATCATGTTACTATGTTATTGGTTATCAATAAAATGATTTTGATACAATGGTGACTGACCCTCTGGCCTCATTTGCCAACGCCTGTAAAATGGGTGTTTTTTTTGTTTTTTTTTTTTTCTGCAATGTAGTTGAGACTTTAAAAACAAGCAAATATATATATAAATTTTGCCTTCTCCCATTGACTCCAAAGTATTTCACCAAGTTGACAAAATTTTGCAGAATCCTTCCAGTTTTCACAGAAATTTCAGAGAAATTAAAACTCTCAGATTTGCTCATTCATGATACTCATCCAATAGCTACATACAGTGAGGGAAAAATTACTTGATCCCCTGCTGATTTTGTATGTTTGCCCCCTGACAAAGAAATGATCAGTCTATAATTTTATTGGTAGGTTTATTTTATCAGTAAGAGACAGAACAACAACAAAAATATCCAGAAAAACGCATTTCAAAAAAGTTATAAATTGATTTGCATTTTAATAAGTGAAATACGGATTTGACCCCTTCGCAAAACATGGTTCTTGGTGGCAAAACGCTTGTTGGCAATCACAGAGGTCAGACGTTTCTTGTAGTTGGCCACCAGGTTTGCACACATCTCAGGAGGGATTTTGGCCCATTCCTTTTGCAGATCATCTCCAAGTCATTAAGGTTTCGAGGCTGACATTTGGTAACTCAAACCTTCAGCTCCCTGCACATATTTTCTATGGGATTAAGGTCTGGAGACTGGCTGGGTCACTAAAGGACCTTAATGTGCTTCTTCTTGAGGCACTCCTTTGTTGGCTTGGCCATGTGTTTTGGGTCATTGTCATGCTGGAATACTTATCTACGACCCATTTTCAATGCCCTGGCTGAGGGAAGGAGGCTCTCACCCAAGATTTGATGGTACATGACCCCGTCCATTGTCCATTTGATGCAGTGAACTTGTCCTGTCCCCTTAGCAGAAAAACACCCCCAAAGCATAATGTTTCCACCTCCATGTTTGATGGTGGGGATTGTGTTCTTGGTGTCATAAGCAGCATTCCTCTTCCTCCAAACACGGCGAGTTGAGTTGATGTCAAAGGGCTGGATTTTGGTCTGATCGGACCATAACACTTTCACCCAGTCCTCCTCTGAATCATTCAGAAATCATTAGAAAACTTCAGGTAAGCCTGTACATGTGCTTTCTTGAGCAGGGGGCACTGCATGATTTCAGCCCTTCACGCTGTGTTACCAATTGTTTTATTTGTGACTATGGTCCCAGCAGCCTTGAGATCATTGACAAGATTTTTCCTGTGTAATTCTGGGCTAATTCCTCACCATTCTCATGATTATTGAAACTCCACGAGTTGAGATCTAGCATGGAGCCCCAGACCAAGGAAGACAGTTTTTTTGTGTTTTATCCATTTGCAAATAATTACACCAACCCTCTCACCAAGGTGTTTGACGATGGTTTTGTAGCCCATTCCAGCCTTGTGTGGGTCTACAATCTTGTCCCTGACATCCTTGGACAGCTCTTTGGTTATGGTCATGGTGGAGAGATTGGAATCTGATTGATTGATTGATGGATGGCAGGTGTCATTTATACCGTTAACAAGCTGAGATTAGGAGCACTCTCTTCAAGAGAGTGCTCCTAATCTCAGGTCATTACCTGTATAGAAGACACCTGGAAGCCAAAAATCTTGCTGATTGATAGGGGATCAAATACTTATTTCACTCATAAAAATGCAAATCAATTTTTTTGAAATTCAATTTTCTGGATATTTGTGTTGTTATTCTGTCTCTTATTGTTAAAATAAACCTACTATTAAAATTATAGACTGATCATATGGGCAAATGTACAAAATCAACAGGGGATTAAATACTTTTTTCCCTCACTGTACATTTCCCAGAGATCCCTCTTGAAGATTTCCCTTTTCCGATGTTCCCGGTAGGATGGCCCCTGTACTGCTTCATAAAAGTGAATAAACTTTACAGTAATGGTCATGCTTGAAGGACGCCTAATAATATATACATGTGGGCAGGATATATACAGTTTTGTAGTAAAGGAAATATTGGCACAGCGTGGTAGACACTCACCCCCTCCTCTCGGATTCCCACACACAAAAACAACTCCTTCTGATAGCAGCCATTTATTTAATGTATGGATTTGTGTCACTCTCTGGAAAGCCGCTACATATACATTCACTCCCCCCTCTGCTTCAACTGAAAACACATACATTTACAGGATTAGTCATTCGGTCTAAGATAGAAAAACCTCACAGTTCATTAATAATGTTAAATTTATCGCACACATCAAATGGGCTTGTGTGACTGAAAGAGAATGGCTCGAGCTTATCGCCGTGTGAGACAGATTTGTCTTAATACAAGGATAAAATCATCCACTTCTTAATGGCTGTATTGAATCTGTAACCAATCTTCTTAATTGGAAGCAGTTCTCCCGATGTGGAAGATCGGGTAAAAGGGAGGTTAGTAGGAGCTTGTGGCTGTTCTTTGTTAACATGTTGACATGGCTGTGCAGAGCTGACTTTTACTTAGCAAGCAGTAAAAAAAAAAGGGCATAGCTGTATGTAAACATAAAGTGAACCCGCGCCCAGACTATTCACAGTAAAGTTTACTTTTTACACATTCTAAATAAAGAGGCAAAAGCACTTTATAACACACCCTCATTCACCTGTGTAGCTATAGGCATTGTGAAGAAATTCATCTTCAAAGTTCACAACAGAGGAACTGAAATCTAATTTCTTATGATGCTATTCATTTCTGAGGATGGTGATATAAGGTGAAGGCGATACCTTCTGATGCCATGTTTAGACATGTGCGGTTCGTTTTTGTGCACCAAAGTTATTGATCCATAGCAGACTATATTGAAGGATGAAGTAAAAAAAAAACAAAGGAGAAAGGAAGGAAATAAAAATAACTTTTCCTGGATAGCAACACGAAACAGGGATACCCATTCCAGGACGTGATCACTCTTACTGTGAAAACCAATACAAATAGTCTCTCCATAAAAGCACTAACCAACTGCTCGCAATATCAATCCAAAAACTCATGTTCAAGTAGAAGATCTATTCCCTCCTCTCTAAGGGGGAGAGGGTGAATCTGCAATAAGGTCCGACTGGATTGATGACCTTGAGGTATAATGTTGCCAGGTCGCTAACCATTCTTCGGCCTCCATAATATCTTGCACTTTTTTGACCCAGTTGCCTCTACTAGGAAGCCAGGTTTGAGTCCAAACTTCTGCATTGACGTATCTTACCTGCTTGTCTGCATGGTATACTTGTGGTATCTACTGAGATAAATGAAGTCCCATGCATGCACAGGAGTCATGTCATCTTGTCCCGGCCAAACAAAATAACAGAACCTAGAAGCCCGGGAAGAAGATATCAGTGGTAGGCAGGGAGCTTTTGGACAGAATATCACTGGAGTGGAGGTAAGTATAGTTCCACTTTAAATGAAAGCAAAAGCCAAGAGATGGAGCAGAAGCCAAGAGATGTACTCCCCCCATGTGTTCTTTGTGTGGTGTATATCTGAAAGTTACAATAAATGAACCACTGAATGGTAAACCCATTAAAACAGCGGAAAGTTGGGCCAGTGACGTAGGTATGGCCTGACAGAGCAGGAGAAAGTGATGGGAACAGAACCGACAAGAGCGCTGCCTGGAAAATGAAACACATGCACTAATTGATATTTATGGAACTGGGTTTTCACGGCAAGACATGTTTAGGTTTTAGGTGGAAAGTGTTTACATTGTAGTCAGCGTGAAGCCTGGATGCAGAGCAGACTGTGTAATTAGAGTGTTTGGCATTGACTTATAATGATGTTTCCACCAATGTGCGCACTACGGATACAACATATGTGGACAAAATACAGGCTAAAAAAAAGTAACAGAGACTGCTTTGTATTGGGGAGTCTTGAAATGAGCTCCCTATTTTGTTTAAACTTGTCAGACATGTCATTGTGTAATGAAGTGTATCGGTCACTTAAAGTCATTTTTTAATCATACATGCATTTTATTTACTACAAGGTTTTTTTTTATTGTATGTTGTATTTCACAAATGTTAAAAAAAAAATACCTAAAGACCATTTATACAAAAGCTAGTCATGTGGATTTCTGATGAACCAGCCAAAATTGGCACCATGGGTGGTCTGTTGGTGTCACGTACCTGGTGGTTGAGCCCACTTATGCAGGGAGCGGCTTCCTGTGTACCTCTGGCTCGAGAACCCCTGATAGAGCAGACAGAGGCTCGGGAGTGCAGGGGGCACAAGTGCCTGATGGGTTGCAGGTGCAGGGGCTGATCCGGACTTCTGGTGAACTGCAAGGAGACCAGTTGTGGACTGGAGCAGGGACTCTGTAGAAGGCAGGAACAACAGAAAGCAGGAAGCTGCACTTGGTAAGGAGGTGTATTGTAGTCCAGGAGAAGTAAGCAGGATAACTGTGGACTGCGGACAGCAGGGAGGTATAGCAGTTCAGCAGGATCAGCAAGGAGGACCAGACTGGCAGCTGGAGACAGGAACCAATAGGAGGTGTACTGTAGTTCGGAGCACAAGCAGGGTTCAGGCAGGCCGGGCCATACACTGGCGGGCAGATACATTACAGGAGCAGTAGGCAAAGCGTAGTCGGGCAGCAGGCTGGGTAGGTAACAAGCGAGCAATGAAGTACCAAGAATAAGGCAGAAGGAATGTCAGGACAAGCCGGGATCAGAGGCTGGCAGCAAGCAAGGAAGGTCAACAACAAGCCGGATAACAGAAGTCAGGAACGCAGGATAACAAGTAGCAGGGGGTCTCAGGAACGCTGTAGATCGGACAGCAAGATGGCATGGTGACAGTCTCCTTTAAATAGTGCTTTTGGCACCAAGTACCGTCACATCGCGCACGCACGCGCGCTGGGCAGCTATTTTGATAGGAAAATTGTGCACAGAACTTCTACTGTCAGCCGAACTGCTAGGACATCTTCCTTGACAGTTGGAATGAAAGACCATCACACACCAAAGTCCAAAATTATTCTATGGAGCAACCACAATCCACACAATAGCACACAATAGCATTCGCTGCCTTAGGACCGCCCCCTCTAACTCATTTCACATAATAGGGCCTAGTGGTGGGGATCTCTATTACTAAAGCCTGGTACACACTACAGTTCAACTGTCAGCTCCGGTTGTAGACGCTGTACTAACCATTTGACACTGGTGCAGCGATCTTCCCCGCTGAGCTGTTGTGTTTTAACAGGGGGATGGTCCCCCCGCTAGAACACTCTGATCAGTGCTCTATCGCATTGGCAGTCGGGAGTCATCCGGCTGCTGGTTTTCCAGCATGCTTGTCCAACAGAAGCTGGCCAAATGACTGGCTTCTGTTGGACAAACCGGCATACACATGTGCAGAATGTCACGTTTTTTTTTTAACCAGCCGATGTCTCCAAACATTGGGCCCTTGTGTACCTGACTTAAGCCCTCTTGGGTGAAACGCATTGTAGGGGGCAGTCCTAAGATAAGGACTGCTATTGTGTGCTGTTGTGTGAATTGTGCTTTCTCTATGGGATCCCAGATAGCAAGCCATTGTGCTGCAAGTTTGAAAATGACTTGCTAAGCTATTGCTAGACTTGCCAGGCTTCACAAGTTTGTTGCACAATTGCAGCAAGTCTGCATTGCATGACTCCAGATCAACTTTCTTTGCAACCATCCTGCAAGTCTGCTGCAAGTTCTGGTTCAGTTATGTTGTGCAATAGTCATCCCACCACAGGGGGCACTGTGACTGAATTTCCATGCTGTTGACTTGCAGAGCTCTTGCTGTAAGTTCACAACTGCAACTTTGCTCTTGCTAGAGACTTGCCACGCAAATTTGCTACACATTGGAAAAGTGTCAAATAGAATGTGTGCTTCAAGTGCTCTGCAAGTGTATAACTTGAAAATGTGCAGCAAGTTAACAGACTTACAATTCAACACTGCCACAAATTTGTGGCAAGTTATCCTTGCTATCTGGAATCTGGACTATAGTGATGTCATTGGTGTGCAGTGGCCTTTCATTCCTGAAGTATGATAAGAGCATGGACATCTAGTTCCCACTAAGTGCCGGTTCACATATATGGAATGCGGGAACCAGCACGATTTCAGTGTGGGTTCCTGCATCACATGTCACCTGCTGGCGATTCACACTGCCCTATACGAACTGCTTGGGGTGTCAATTCAAATTTAATGACACTCCCAGATCGGTTCGCAGATCACAGTGCAAACTGCCCTATGGTGCAGGAAGCAGATCGCATGGGTGTGAACATCAATGAGATCCAATTCCAGTGCGGACCAAAAAAGGGTTCTGCATCATTTTGGTGCGTATGCGATGCAAATTCAGCCTTACAATCTGAATGGCTGAATTTGGATCGCACAGACATCCATGTGATCTGCATATGCGATGTGAACCCTCACTTAAAGTTCCCACTCCATCAACCCATTAAAAATTATTTGACTGAAAATCGAAAGGATCTGTTTGGAAATTTTTTGGACAAACAGTGGTTACATTTAATTAGATGCAGCTGCTGTTTGGGTATCCTGAAGGCCGACTGGTGGCTGTCAGAAATAGACTTGTACACAACGGGAAATTTTGTTTAGTTTAGTTTCGTTGTCATTCGTAAAATGCATAATTTCGTTCTGTTATATTCGTTATGCTACGTTAATTCGTTTTCAGATCATTCGTTATTATTCGTAAAGTGTCGATATTCGTTATTCTGAATCTCGAATCATGTTCAATTCATTCGTTATATTCGCTATAATTTCTTTCGTATTAGTTGAAATTCGATATTTATGTATGTATATATATTCGTGATAATGATTCGTAGTTTGGAAAGTCGTTTGTTTATTGAATCTATTAACACACACAATGACAATATCTCTTCTCCTCTGCTCAAATACAATACAACACCCTTCTCACTCAGTTCTCAGGAATGCACTTTGCCAGTAATCCAACCTCCAGCACAAAATTAATCAGCTGATTGGACTGTAAGATTTACTTTGAGTTGACCTTTAGTTTCATTAGATCTTTAACGAATTACTATATCATGTCGAATTAATTTGTTATATTCACTATTATTTCTTTCATATTAGTTGAAATTCGTTATTTTTTTATTCAGACATTCGGAAGCATCCAAATGTCCAAAAGATGCAAAATTCAGCTGAATTTCGATTTGTTAGGAAACAAATTGCACATGTCTAGTCAGAAATACAATAGGCTCAGCAGGGGATTCATCCATCTACGTTGTATAACATGAATAGATAAATCTGCTAGATTTTTATTCTAAAAGTGTTTTGCCAGCTTTACCGATGCTTCTGTGTTCCTTCAAGAGGAACTTAACTCTGCATAACCCCCCAAAAATAAAATCCCTAACACTTATCCCTGTCCTAAAATAAGAAAAAAATACTTACTAGCCGGACCGGTACAAGGGGTGGGCAGAAGGGGCGGATGCCCTGGGCGGGACCATTTACTGGAGGAAGGGGGGCGCACTAGAGGCCACGCTACAGACAGCTTTGATCTGTGGCTGCAGCGCTCCCCTCCCACCTCCTCCTCTTGTTTGACACACAGCGCCGGGAGCACTGTGTGTCACACAGCTGGGTCTGTGTGTGTGTTCGGCGGCGCCGTAAAAAGGACCCGCCCCCCTAGACTTGCTGATGTGGTAGCAGATTGAACCAGTGTTCCGCCTATCACACGAGCCAGTCTAGGGGGGCGGGACCTTGTTACGCCGCCGAACACACACACAGACCCAGCTGTGTGACACACAGCGCTGCAGGAGATGTCGGCTGTGTGATCCATCCAGGGCAGGCTATGGTGAGTCTGCATTCATAGGCAAAGTGAGGCTGAAAATATGGTCACAGAGAGAGAGGCTGCGATTATGGTCACACAGGCTGCGATTATGGTCACAGAGGCTGCGATTATGGTCACAGAGAGGCTGCAATTATGGTCACACAGGCTGCGATTATGGTCACAGAGGCTGCGATTATGGTCACAGAGAGAGAGGCTGCGATTATGGTCACACAGGCTGCGATTATGGTCACAGAGGCTGCGATTATGGTCACAGAGAGGCTGCAATTATAGTCACACAGGCTGCGATTATGGTCACAGAGAGGCTGCAATTATGGGCACAGAGGCTGCGATTATGGTCACAGAGGCTGTGATTATGGTCACACAGAGAGAGGCTGCGATTATGGTCACACAGGCTGCAATTATGGTCACAGAGGCTGCGATTATGGTCACAAAGAGGCTGCAATTATGGTCACACAGGCTGTGATTATGGTCTCAGAGGCTGCGATTATGGTCACAGAGGCTGCAATTATGGTCACAGAGAGAGAGGCTGCGATTATGGTCACAGAGGCTGCAATTATGGTCACAGAGACTGCGATTATGGTCATGCAGGCTGTGATTAAGGTCACAGAGGCTGCGATTATGGTCACAGAGAGAGAGGCTGCGATTATGGTCACACAGGCTGTGATTATAGTCACAGAGGCTGTGATTATGGTCACAAAGAGGCTGCAATTATGGTCACACAGGCTGCGATTATGGTCACAGAGGCTGCGATTATGGTCACAGAGAGAGGCTGCGATTATGGGCACAGAGAGGCTGCAATTATGGGCACAGAGGCTGCGATTATGGGCACAAAGAGAGAGGCTGAAACTATGGGCACAGAGAGGCTGCGATTATGGTCACAGAGGCTGCAATTATGGGCACAAAGAGAGAGGCTGAAACTATGGGTACAGAGAGGCTGCGATTATGGGCACAGAGGCTGCGATTATGGGCACAAAGAGAGAGGCTGAAACTATGGTCACAGAGGCTGCGATTATGGGCATAGTGAGGCTGCAATTATGGGCATAGTGAGGCGGCATTGATGGGCACAGCGGTAGGCTGCATTTGATGGGCACTGGTGAGACTGCATTGATCTCTTGTATCATGTCTGCAGTCTCTAAGGGGAGTTTGCTTAATTAGCAATGGCATTGGTAATATGCAGCAGGAAGGGGGTTAATGCACTGTCACTGATGCATTAGTATAGATTCCATCGTCTGTAGGCGCTGTAGCTTTTCACAGGGGGGGGCGCAGTTTTTCATCTTTGCCCTGGGCACTGGATGACCTTGTCCCGGCACTACTTACTAGACCATGGAGTCCATCATTGCCTTGCTTGAAGCAAAAGTTCTCCCTCTCTCTCCTCTAGCACCACCTTCTTTAATTGAGATCTGGTGCATGTGCAGAAATGCCTTGAGGCTCTGCCACATCCTATACCCATGGTGCGTGCGTGCATGCGCTGAATTACCCACACATGCACACAACATATCACATATAGCTAGTGGTAGTTTGTGAGATGTCGCACATGCGCACACATGCTGTAGGGTCTATAGAGGCCGTTGGAAATTGTCAGGTTCTCCTGAATAGTACAGAGGCTGCCAGTCACACAAAGTCCCATGCCCCCCCGACAGTTCGGTCCCCCTAGGGGATATCTTTTTAGTATTTATTACTGAAGAGCATCAACAGGAGAGGGGTTTATGGTCACAAGATACTCCAAAGTGATCAGTAGCAACAATAAGAAGTCAAACTTCTCTCTAATCTTAACCTTAAGTCTTGCAGAACAAAACAGTTGGTAGAATCTTTATCATCTGCACTTCCAGGTGTGTCGGGTGACTTCATCCCCTGCCTTGCTCTGTGGTTCCATCTGCCAATCTCTACGTCACCTCAGCATACAACAGGAAATAAAAGCTGTTGTAAAGGATAACTTGTTTTTAAATCAAAATAATAAACGTGTTATACTTACCTACCCTATGCAATGAAATTGCACAGAGCGGTCCTGATCCTCCTCTTTTGGGAATCCTTCTGGCTCTCCCAGCTCCTCCTCTTCCCCCCTTGCAAGCCACTTCCTATAGGGGCACACCTGCAGGGTCACTTCCAAGCCCGGCTGTGTGTATGTCCATACACACAGCCCGCCCCCCGCCCCCCGCTCCCTCCTCATAGGGTTTGATTGACAACACCAGGAGTCAACGGCTTCCACTGCTACCTCTGTGTCTTGTTAGGAGAGGAAGCACTGATTTACACTGATAGATGGCACTGATGGGCATCGCTGCTATTGAGGCACTGGCAGGTATTGCTGGTGGGAACTGATTGGCATTATGTGTGGGCACACATTGGCATCATGTGTGGGCACACATTGCCACCCATGGCCACAAGAGATGCCATACCTTGTAGTCATCAGTGGTGGCCATCCCTGGTGGTCCAGGTGGCATCCTTGGTGGTCCTGGGTGGGCATCCGCTGGGGGGGCTATGCTGATAAAGAATCAGCACAGACCCCCCCCCATCAAAGAAGCAGCCAATCAGCTCTCCTCTACTCGTGTCTGTCTGATAAACGATAAATGGCTCTTCCTGTTTACATCGTGATCAGCTGTGATTGGACATTGATGTGGTAAAGAGTCTCCATCAGAGACTCTTTACCTAGATCGGAGTTGTGGTGTTTCAGACTGACACGCCGCAACAATGATAGCTGCGATGGGCGCCCCCGGGGTCATGCACCGGCTTGTTATCCTGATCACGTCATATGACGTTTTTATGACGTTAAAAAAATGATAAGCACAAGATGTATGTGTGAAACGCATCTACGTGACCACAATTTGGTGTCTCTGGTGTTATCTTTGTGAAGCAAAATAAAAGGCAATCGAAAGTTCTGGATGTGCAGCCATTTCTTTCTTCTTTCCAAGCTCCTCCCTCCTGCCGGGTGACCCCACAGCAAGAAGCTTAAGCGCTCTTGAGCCACAGCTCTGTGTGTCCATTCACACATGGAGCCGTGGCTCGGCGACACCCCCTCCATCTCCTGATTGGCTCACTGGTTGTGATTGACAGCAAATGGCCCCCACTGCTGCCAGAAGCCAATCAGGAGTACAAGTCCCTGGAGAGCCAAGGCTCTCATGGACATCGCTGGATCGAGAGGGGGCTTAGGTAAGTATTGGGGGGGGGGGGGGGTGCTGTGGGGAATGCATGAAGGTAAAAAACCTAGTGCCTTTACAACCACTTTAATGCTGGGAATGCATAAAGGTAAAAAATGTCTTGGCTTTAGAACAAATTTTTTGGTGCTGAATGAAACCACAGGGGGCAGTGGGGACAAATCCATCAGTTGGATGTAAAGTTTCTGCTGGTAGTTATGTTCTGCAAGTGACAAAAGACTGCAAGAACATGTAGCAACTTTGGTAAGTATAACTGGTTTTCCTTTTTTTTCTTTCTTTATTTATATCTGTGACAGAGTTCTTTTGCCATGATATTTCCATCCCATTTTTTTTTTTTTTCTGATAGTGTGGGGAATGGTTAGAACCCCCCCCCCCCCCAAGTTATAACGCTTGTTACCAAGACAGGGAGTGAGGGGAACTCTCCAACAGGGTCACAAACTACAGGCCATACCTAAAACTGATGGAGAGTTTAACCCCTCTGGCATCAGGCTCAATTTGCAAAGCCAATACATCAGGAAATGAACCCGTATTAAAAAAAAAAAGTTTTAGTTATTTTTAGCTGAGCCCAAAGAGATTTGAAAATTATAGTCACACAGCTAAAATAAAGATCCTTATCCTAGTGCTAAAGCTTTGTGAATGGATCTTAATGACTGTCAATAAAATGCTTGAAGTGAATATGGAATGCAAATGAGCCCCAACAGAGACATAAAATAGTTTTTGCTGGCTTTTCTACACAGGGTATGTTTTCAGCAGATTCCAATGAGATTAGAAAATTAAAGTTAATTGGCCTAAATAGGCCCTCATTATTAATTTTTTATTTTTGTGTTTAAGCTTTGTGAACTGAAGTGCTGACGTTTACAGTATATGTAGCCAATTTTTTTTCTTCTTGTATTTTTCAGTTTGGGACCTTGTTTTTTTTTTTTTTTTTTTGCCACCCTCTTTCTACGTCTACAGTCAGCAGCTCTCCGCTCAGAGAGGAGTGAGAACCGAGCCATCGGCAGTGTTCGGGGGCACGGTTCTCAGTGCAGAGGCGCCGGGGGACAGCTGTAGCATCGGTCTGATGCTCCATCCACCAAGGTAAGTATGATTAGCCAAAAAAAAGAAAACCCATACCTCTCTTTTAAAATTTACAATATCCACTCCTCTGTGTTCACTGCCAGGTTCAACTGTCATTTAGAACTTCAGAAAATCTAGGGTCACCAGCCTAAACTTCTTAAGGGAACATAGAAAAAAGGTAAGTCTTAACAGTAAGGGGGTGTGTATGCAGCTAGCCACCGACCCAGGCTGGGGAAGGGTTAAACACGTTTGGCTCAGTTCCCAGGCTTTTGTTTTGGCGGGCCCACCTGTGATATACAATATCTCACAAAAGTCAGTACACCCATCACATTTTTGTAAATATTTTATTATATCTTTTCATGTGACAATACTGAAGAAATGACACTTTGCTACAATGTAAAGTAGTGAGTGTACAGCTTGTATAACAGTGTAAATTTGCTTTCCCCTCAAAATAACTCAACACACAGCCATTAATGTCTAAACTGCTGGCAAAAAAAGTGAGTACACCCCTAAATGAAAAATGTCCAAATTGGGTCCAAAGTGTCAATATTTTGTTTGGCCACCATTATTTTCCAGCACTTCCTTAACCCTCTTGGGCATGGAGTTCACCAGAGCTTCACAGGTTACCACTGGAGTCCTCTTCCACTCCTCCATGATGACATCACAGAGCCGGTGGATGTTAGAGACCTTGCGCTCCTCCACCTTCCTTTTTGAGGATGCCTCACAGATGCTCAATAGGGTTTAGGTCTGGAGACATGCTTGGCCAGTCCATCACCTTTACCCTCAGCTTCTTTAGCAAGGCAGTGGTCATCTTGGGGATGTGTTTGGGGTCGTTATCATGTTGGAATACTGCCCTGTGGCCCAGTCTCCAAAGGGAGGGGATCATGCTCGGCTTCAGTATGTCACAGTACATGTTGGCATTCATGGTTCCCTCAATGAACTGTAGCTTCCCAGTGCCGGCAGCACTCATGCAGCCCCAGACCATGACACTCCCACCACCATGCTTGACTGTAGGCAAGACACACTTGTCTTTGTACTCCTCACCTGGTTGCCGCCACACACGCTTGGCACCATCTGAACCAAATAGGTTTATCTTGGTCTCATCAGACCACAGGACATGGTTCCAGTAATCTTTTTTGTGCATCAACTTTAGAAGAGGCTTCCTTCTGGTACGACAGCCATGCAGACCAATTTGATGCAGTGTGCGGCGTATGGTCTGAACACTGACAGGCTCACCCCCCTCCCCTTCAACCTCTGCTGCAATACTGGCAGCACTCATACATCTATTTCCTAAAGATAACCTCTGGATATAACGCTGAGCACGTGCACTCAACTTCTTTGGTCGACCATGGCGAGGCCTGTTCTGAGTGGAACCTGTCCTGTTAAACCTCTGTATGGTCTTGGCCACTGTGCTGCAGCTCAGTTTCAGGGTCTTGGCACTCTTCTTATAGCCTAGGACATCTTTATTTAAAGCAACAATTCTTTATTTCAAATCCTCCGAGAGTTCTTTGCCATGAGGTGCCATGTTGAACTTCCAGTGATCAGTATGAGAGTGAGAACGATATCACCAAATTTAACGCACCTGCTCCCCATTCACACCTGAGACCTTGTAACACTAACGAGTCACATGACACCGGGGAGGGCAAATGGCTAATTTGGCCTAATTTGGACATTTTCACTTAGGGGTGTGTTTACTTTTGTTGCCAGCGGTTTAGACATTAATGGCTGTTTGTTGAGTTATTTTGAGGGGACAGCAAATTTACACTGTTATACAAGCTGTACACTCACTACTTTACATTGTAGCAAAGTGTCATTTTTTCAGTGTTGTCACATGAAAAGATAGAATAAAATATTTACAAAAATGTAAGGGGTGTACTCATGTTTGGGAGATACTGTAAATACTGGGACAGCCAAGATCAGGTGCACTGGAGAACAGGACCTGGGTATAGGTGGAATGTAGACCTGTGAGTGCAAGTGGAGTGCTGAAGGAACCAGGGATCACGGACAGCATCCAAGCCATGGACTTTATCATTATGGATTCTCACCTCACTGGGTTATGCCTGGGCCCTCACATTATCTTACTTGGCATCAAGGACAGGATGTTTTTTGATTTGTTTTTTGCCATGCTGCATATTAACAGCAAAGGTTAACCGTCTGAGCCTGGTCTGAAGCTTTTCAAAGAGGTGTATGTTGGTTCTGGCATATTCCAAAGAACCTGGATTTTTTATTGCACTATGGGGTATGAAGCAACACAACTACAATAGGGTTAAGTCTGGGAATTGTCCTAATGTTCTATGTTTCACATGACCGCAGTCTCTGCCTGGTCGCGGCTATTGATGAGCAGTACCCTCACATGCAGGGGCACAGATAACCCCGCCCACAGGTAGATTAGCAGGAGGGAGTGGCTCAATTGGTTCAGTTGGCAGTGCTTAATATCTTCATTTCAAATCACCCAACACTTCTATAATTTAAGAAAAAATGGTAAAGCATGTTACCTAACTAACCTGCGTCTTTAAAGTATATGTGAACCCTTACTTTGTAAAACAACTCATTCAATGTAAAAAAGAAATTAAAGCATTTGCATATATACTGTATATATATATATATATATGGTAAATACTTTTTTTTTAACATAATCTCTGTTCTCATCTGCATAAAGGGCTTAGAGAGCTAGAGGTGGAGAAACAGCAGCACAGTGACCTTCCCAGTGAGTGGCTGTGCGGGGGGGGGGGTGTCAGCACAAGTCTGACCATTGGAGGACAGCCAGACTGTGCTCCCAGCACAGACAGAAAACTGACCACACTGAGATGCATGTGCTCTCATGCCTAGTGCGGTCAGTTTGAAATAGGAAAGCAGGGGACTTGCAGGAATATTTCACAAGTATCCAGTACACGGTACAACAGCTGCATATCAGAAATGTTGGGTTAACATATTCTTTAACAGCTTATCTCAGATGTGTAAGCTAAGTACATTCAATGTACAATAGTTCTGAAACAAACTTTTTAAAGATTATACATTCCCTTTAAAAATACAAAAAAAAAATATATATATATATATGTACATATCATTGCTCCAAATCTGCTCTTAGCTGGGTAATCTACAATCACTTGCCCATGCTAAACCTCCTTCACAATCCTAATTTAAATACAATTGGGAGCTACATAAGAGAATTACATTGCATTAAAATATGTTAGCATATAAATAACTGCCTCTTAACATTCTGGCAAATGGCTGCTAAAAGTTCATAGATGTTCATTATAAAGTTTATAGAGATTCGTTATTAAGCTCAATAAATCTCTCCGGATCAAGACCTCCATAAGGGTGATGACTTTATGATGTGGTATTTATAACTGGCATAATTCTTACCGTCGTCTTTATTACTTGGGTGATGCACATCACATTTATTTTGTTACTTTGATCTGTTCTGTATCATTTAATGGTGTCTTCCCTTTTTATTGAAAGCACTGGGAGATAAAGCCTGTGTGCTAGCAGCCTGCAACCTGCAGACCAGTAATTGCTGCTGGCAGTGTGCATGGGAACAGGATGACTGGTGCCGTACAGATGTTAACTTTCATCTTCTTCCAAACACACAGAGACTATTCTCATCATCTGATGCTATGAAGTTGCCTGTCTGTTCATCTCTTTATTATGTGACAGGTACAATCGCCCACAATTGCGTTACATTGTCTTTTTACAGAATCCTGGGTCCAGGGAAAATGGGATAGAGATAAATCTGATAGACAGAGATTGGAATAAATCTGGACCATTAAGACCAGACTTAAAGTGATACAAAAAAAAAATTAAGGCAGCCGCATTTAGGTGTGCAACTATATAGTAATGGTTGTATGGGCAGCCGCTGTCTATGCTATCCATTCAGATGAGCCAGTTAGGTAAATATTCAGACAATGGGGGTTAATTTATGAAAGGCAAATCCACTTTGCACTACAAGTGCACTTGGAAGTGCAGTCGCTGTAAATCTGAGGGGTAGATCTGAAATGAGGGGAAGCTCTGCTGATTTTATCATACAATCACGTGCAAGCTAAAATGCTGTTTTTTATTTTCCTTGCATGTCCCCCTCGGATCTACAGCGACTGCACCTCCAAGTGCACTTGTAGTGCAAAGTGGATTTGCCTTTAGTAAATAACCCCCAATGCTTGCTTAACCCCAAAATGATGAGTTATACCGTCAGCTGCTATAGTGAATACCATAAAAATGAAAAACCATAAAAAATGATTGCATTAATGTCATAATAAGCAACAGCTGCTGGCACTACAATCTGAAAGAATATTGTGCAAGTGATTCAAAATTCAAAAAGTGCAGCTCTAAAATATGAACCATAATAAATGTATAAATAATGTTAGTAAAGTGCAATGTGCAAAAAAGGAAGTGAAAATAAATCAACATATATACTCAAGTAAATATGCATAAAAGGTAATAATACCATACATCAATTAATAAAGTGCATAGTGCCAAAAAGTATATATGTGCAAAACAGTCCAAATAATGCAAAAGTCCACACATAAGAACTATAAGTGTGGAGCAGCCACTGGGGTTGATTTACTAAAGGCAAAAAGACTGTGCACTTTGCAAAGTGCAGTTGCACTCTGCAAGTGCAGTTGCTCCAGAGCTTAGTAAATGAGGTAAGGCTTCGCAAATAATACCCAATCACGAGCAAGGAAAATAAAAAAAACAGCATTTTTGCTTGCACATGATTGGATGATGGAAGTCAGCCGACCTTCGGCTCATTTACTAAGCTCTGGAGCAACTGCTCGTGCAGAGCGCAACTGCACTTTGTAAAGTGCACAGTCTTTTTGCCTTCAGTAAATCAACCCCACTGTGTATCAAGACAGTCCAGATGAAGAAGTTAGAAATAGAATCAACTCAGCAAAGGTGAAAACTATCCACTGTCCACTTAAGGAGTCACCAGAATACGTGCATCCGCCACCCAGAGGTGGCGAAAACTTATCAGAATGCTTGGACTCAACTGCCAGCGGCAAAGAGTCAAACATGCATAAAGATGGAAATGGTAGTATGATGGTCAAGGAAACTGTCACTGAAGATCTGTCACCATAACTTTCCACTATGTCCAGCCCCTCTATTAGTTCTTGAACTCCACCATTCATAAAAACAAAACGTCTCCACATAGTGTAAAACCATCTAACACAAGCTTTACTAAAAAGGTAGAAAACTTCATCCAATCTGAAATTATAGGCATATCAAAAGCTGCATCATAAAGACGTGATCACATAGGAAATCCGAAAAGCGCAATGACATGGAGCAGGCTCAATACGATCCGATGCATTTCGTTCACACAGATATCATCTGGGGCCTGAGTCAACCTCCAGCCATTGCGCATATATATAGAGAGAAGAAATCTTAGTAATTACTGCATTAATGTACAGTGCAAACCCACAAGCAGTGTCAATCCAGGACTGAATAGTGAATATCACTATTAAAATAAAACAAATCAATGTTCCAACAAAATACTATGAAATTGACAAATGAAGTGACGTAGTGAAAACAAAAAAAGTCTTTCTGAGCAGAGTAAAGTGCTTTGGTCTTTGTTCCCAGGATATTCCCTGTGTGTCTACCACGTGAGATGATATAATCACTCCGCACTCACCAGATATTGGTGACTCCCTTACTGTATAGTAAAGAAAGTCAACTGAGCTTGTAGGTCTTTATGGGGAGCCTGAGCCAATGAGGAGAGAGAGAGAGACCCGGGAGAGCCGCTGCTCTCGTGCACATCGCTGGATGGAGATCAGGCTCTGGTAAGTTTAACGGGGAGCTGCACCCAGAAGCTTTTTTTACCTCAATGCATAGAATGCATTTAGAACTACTTTAGGGTTAAATAAAGGTTAAATCTGGGGTTTACAGAGAAAGTTAGAGTTAGGGTTACAGGGAGGGCCGGTGTAAGTTGTATAGGTAGACCTAACTAGTATTGCAGTTACAAAGAGGGTAAGTGTGTTTGTTTGTTAGCTCTGGTGGGAGGTTTGGAGTTAGGGTAACAAGGAGGGTTAATATTAGAATAGCAGTGGGTTAGTATCATTTTAGATGTCATAACTTTTAAAAAAAAGGCAACAATTGCGATGCACATAAATTAATGTAGAGGTACCACCGTGAGGGCTGCTGATTGACTCTATACCCCACTGGTCACCCCGACTCTGCAGATCCTCTCTTACCTCTGACACCTTGGGTTCCATTCTGCAATATGGTGCTAGCAATGAGAAACTCACACAATGTCACTGAACCACTGAGAAAGTTTGCTAAGGTAAATAATGGAACACTATGAACAGCATGAATAAACACAAGCAGCAATTGACATTAGGTGTCACTTAATTCAGATATGCAAAACTTATAACCTTATATTCACTTTTGGGAGTATATGTGAACAGGTGTACAGAGGGATAAGTACTCAATTTCTTTGAAACATATATTAAATACATTCCCACTGAGGCCTCAACACACAGACCAAACTGCAGTATAATATTCCTTACATTCAAGAACACAGTGTAAAGTCTAACATATACTCAATGCCCCCCACCCCCCAGGCTATAATTCAGAGTTTAACTTATAAGTAGAGCAACAATGCTTGATAAAAGAGGAAGATGGTGAAAGTTCTTTAACTCAGGATATCTTCAGCTAGCCTGATGTTTAAACTGCAGTATTTGTAAACCACAAAACAAAGGAAGAGAAATGACTGTAGAATAAATGATATTCTGATGACTGCTTAACTGAAGAAATATAACCACCTGTAGATTCATCCTTATATGTGAGTGCAATACAGTACTGACCTTACAGTGCAGGGGAAAAGGCAAGGCCCCAAAGTTCAGCTGTATGATGCCTGTGAAGAAGTAGATTCATCTTCGTGGAACTACAAGTCTCACCAGCAGTCTGTAGAAAGAACTCACTCAGTAATACTGTACTCTCTACTGAAATGGGCAGGTGCCCTCTCACCACAATGGATGCCAATGGCTGTGAGGCTCCGTCCGGAATCTCCTCCTGGTGTCTCCGTCTGGTGAAGATGGTGCTGCTGTGCTGCAACTCCCGATGGACTGAAGTGCAGGGGCCTCAAGTTTCTCTGAAGCGCAGGGCGGTCCGCTTGCTAAGATGGCAAGGCTGTGCTCTGAAATCCCTCAAAGGCGGGTGATCCGGCTCTCCGCTGTATAGGCCGCAGTCTTTCACTCCTGGTCACACACACAGACCTCCTGCTGGCAGGTGTTGAATGTAGTCCCAAGAGGCTGAAAACAGGCAGCGCCTCTCCTTTTATTACTGCTCCCAGCAGGCAGTGCTGCGCACATTTGCATTGTCTGTATTGTAGTTTGAGGGACTGTGCATATTTTTGTTATTGCTCCTGGTAAATTTGTTTGTGGGCAGTGAGGCCAGAGGCTTTAAAGCGCCGCTCAAGGACCCGACATGCTGCCTTCGTCTTGCGGAGCTCATCTGTGAACCAGGGAGCTGAGCGTGTGAAGATGACTGTTCTTGTTTTAACAGGGGCATGTAGGTCCAAGAGGCTGCTAAGTTGGCTGTTGTAATAATCTACTGCTTCGTCGGCTGATGAAAAATGTGTGGAAAGATGCTGAAAGTCTGCTGCCAAGAGTTTTGGGTTTATATTTTTTAGGTTTCTAAAACTGATATTCCAATTAGGCTTGTAAAGGCTGGATGGGGATGGCAAATCCATGGAAATAGCCTTGTAAACAGACACACCTAGGTCATACACCTGCAAGTTGGTAAGAGGAGCAGAGTTTGTAATGACCAAATCCAAGGTATGCCCCCTAGTATGTGTGGGGACATCAACAAGTTGTTTTAAATTAAAACAATCCAGTAGTTTAATCTGAACATATAATGAAATATCTATCTATCTATCTATCTATCTATCTATCTATCTATCTATCTATCTATCTATCTATCTATCTATCTATCTATCTATCTATCTATCTATCTATCTATCTATCTATCTATTAGATAGATAGATAGATAGATAGATAGATAGATAGATAGATAGATAGATAGATAGATAGATAGATAGATAGATAGATAGATATCCAGAGATAACCTCCAGTTAAAGTAGGAGTAGACTCCCTTGGTTGATTTTTATCTATAGGTAAGCCTATAATAATGCTTACCTATAGGTACAGTATATATCTCCTAAACATGCACCGTATAGGAGATAATTACTTGTGAAGCCACCGGTGACAACACTGGTGCATGCCCTCTGAAGGAGTTTCACATAATGTGCTAGTATGTGATGCATATAGCATTAACTTTCAGAAGGAATTTTTTCTTCACCGAATTTACTACTGCTTTAGGATCCCATCAGGCAGCTAGGTGTCTACAAATATTTCCCTTTCCTGTAAAAGTTACACTTAGGCCGCCCTCTCACACTTCTTAGGCCTCTGTACTGGTCAGTGACGTTGTACATCACATTAAAGGACCAATTAGGAAGACACCGGAGGCAGGGCAAAGTTTAGTTTTACATTAAAAGCTGAGAATTACTTTAGCTGCTTATATCTTTGGATCTACTCATCTTTTTGACACATGGTTTTCACTTAAAGGAAAAGTCTCATCAAGGTTTTTGCTCCTGTCCCTCAGGTGACAAAAGTGCATGATGCACTGTGCCCGGTCGTCCAAGGTGGTCCTTTTCTTGAGATAGCATGGTTGGCAATGCAGCCCTCCTGCCCGCACTGCTATCCGACCACACTGCCCCTCCTCGCCCCCTTTTCTAATCATAGAAAAGAGCTGAATAATATTAATAAATTTGCATCAATCGATAGTGTCAAGATCAGCTTATGAGATTACATGGTGGAAACCATGCGATGCAATTGATAATTTACGATAGAAAATTGGGATCATCTATTCAATCTTTTACACATATTATTTGTTACCAACAGGTAATTTTACTTAATAGAAGTTATCGTTAATATTGATAGTCACAAAACATAGCATTAAATATATCTATGTTAAAGTGGTGTTCCGGCCGAAATTATGCTTTTTAAATAAAAATACCCCTATAATACACAAGCTTAATGTATTCTAGTAAAGTTAGTCTGTAAACTAGGGTCTGTTTTGTTAGTTTATAGCAGTAGTTTGTTATTTTATAAACGTACAGCAGGCCGTGGCCATCTTAAGTGTGGGCATCTGAAGCCAGACTGTATTTCTTCCTGCATCTCATCCTTGCAGATCTCGCACATGCTCATTGCAGCACAAGCAGTGTAATAGGTTTCAGGTCAGGTTTCCATAGCAACGGCAGTGTCAGAGGAAGTTGCCGCCCCTTCCCAGAAGGCATTGCAAACAGGAAATGATGCAATGGGCCACGGCCAGGGAGGAGGAAGTGAAAAATGAATACAGCAGATATACAGTAGGTGCTGAGAAAAAAAATTTAAAAATATCCAATTTGTTTACAGTGCACAGTTTAGTGAAGGATGTTGAAGAGTTGTAAAAGTGGGTGGAACTCCACTTTAACTATACTTTATTGAGCTTTTCATATTTTCAACCGAATAATAATATTCAATATATGACAACCTAATATTTAGTTAATATGCAGAAGGATTATTACAATACTCTGATCATAATAGACTTTCTCAAAATGAATCCTTTCTTTAACAGTCATAAATCTAGAGTAATATATTTACCTGTATTTTCTGTATTATAGAATAATATTTCTGTATTATAGAATACTATTCCGAAAATATTGTCAGATGTTTTGTAATTGTTATTATCACAAAGAAAACATTTTTGAATGAGAGAAAATTAGGATCATATCTTAACGATTGATCGAAAGCCATGTTTTGACATACCGATCGAATGGGTTGTCGACTATAGATTGGGTATTCCTATTAGAAGATAAAGAAATCGATCATTTATCAAAGTGTGTTTGGCCACTGTATCTATAGAATATTCTAAGCAGTAATTACTCCAGGATCCTAAAATGCCTGTGACATTCCCCTAGATGTGACAAATGTGCGAAACGCTTCCACTTTCAGAAATTTGGGAGATCATAGACTTTTTTAAGTACACATTTTGAAAATTTTTATGCGCATTTTAAAACAGTTTTTCCTGCTATTTATAAATAAGCAGCACAAATATTATTCATCATATAGGAAAATGGGGACATAACTCCTCAATATGCTTATCTAAGCGGGGGGCGCTTTGTATGGAGATTGTGCTCTGTTGCTATAGTCACAAAATGTTATGCAAAGTGAGTTGTTTATTGAAAAATGCCGGCGTTTGTCTGCGCGGCTAGAGAAAAGTTTTATGAAAATACAGCACTTAGGAACAGATGTTCCACCCTTTCTGCACCAAGGATTCCAGACAGTAAGAACTTATTGCTTTCTTTCTGTTATGTCATTTTTTTTTTTTTATCTTAAGCAACAGCTTATCATGCTGCTGCTGATTTATTCCTCACATTGCTTGCTATACTTTATACATACATAACCATAATACCGCAATTATGAAATAAATCTGAAGGCTTTTATAGAAATACTGTATATGTCAATGAGAATTTGCTTAAAAAGGATATTAAAACTAAAAGCATTTATTATATTGCAACTTACCAATTCTTTTTTTTTGTTTGTTTAATAATTCTGTTTATTAGGTTTTCATAAAGCGACACAGAAATACAGTGGATCAACCCTTGCGTGGGTATGCCATCTGGTTGTCAAGCAGGTCTTCAAAAACTGAGAAGAGGGACACAACTCTGACAATGGTACATAATCCAGTATAAAATAAGTACAGTATAGTACTGCCAGACTATGAAACAAGGACAATAGAAATGGCCAGCTTAAAGCGGAGTTTCGCCCAAAAGTGGAACTTCCGCTTTAAGCACTCCTGACCCCCTGACATGCCACGTTTGGCATGTCATTTTTTTGGGAGGGAGCAGGTACCTAGTTTTGATAGGTACCCAGTTCTCCTCTCTCCCTCCCTCCCTGCAATCTTCTGGGACACGTCACAGGTCCCAGACGATTGCCCGGCCATTCAGGACTCGCGCATGAGCCAGTGTTAATTTTGTTGACTAAAACAACTAAAACATTTTAGTCGACTAAATGAATACTATTATAGTCGACTAAAATACAACTGAAACGAAAACAACTAAGATGACTAAAATACGACTAAAGCTAAAATGGAATTTTAGTCAAAAAACTAAAATGGGACTAAAACGAAAATGGCATTTTAGTCAAAAGACTAATGCCGCATACACACGATCAGACTTTCCGATGGGAAATGTTGGATGTGAGCTTGTTGGCTGAAAGTCTGACCGTGTGTATGCTCCATCGAACATTTGTTAGCGGACTTCCCGCCAACAAATGTTGGCTAGCAGGTTCTCAAATTTTCCGCCAACAAAACTTTGTTGTCGGACTTTCTGATCGTGTGTACACAAGTCCGTCGCACAAAAGTTCACGCATGCTCGGAATCAAGTACGAGCCGGAAGCGCTCGGTCTTGTAAAACTATCGTTCGTAATGGAGATATCACATGACTATTGACCTTCTTTTTTATGGGCTCGCCGTAAATCTTGTACGTCACTACGTTCGTAATTGTTGGCCAACATTTGTGTGACCGTGTGTATGCAAAACAAGTTGGAGCCAACAACCTTCGAACAAAATTCCACGGTTTTGTTGTCGGAAAGTCCGATCGGGTGTACGGGGCATAAGACTAAAACTAAATTGAAATTTTACTTCAAAATTAACACTGGTCTGTAGTGCATGTTCATACCTCAATACCATAAATAATAATATATTAGATTTTTCACTCCAGCGGCATATAATGAGTTTGGAAATTGTAGAGAAATGTTAACTAATGCATTACAATTTAATTACACCCATTAGATTTTAGATGACTAAAATGAGTTTTAGTCGACTAAAATGTACTGGAGATTTAGTCGACTAAATACGACTAAAACTAAAACAATTGCAGAAGACAAATGGGACTAAAACTAAAATGCCATTTTTGTCCTAAGACTAAGACTAAAACTAAATCGAAATTCGCTGCCAAAATTCACACTGGCATGAGTGGTGCGCATCTGGCTGTGAATCCGTAAGCTGTCACAGCTGGGTGCCCACACTAGTGATGCCAGCGCCAGGGAGAGGCGGGGGAGAGAACCAAGGCTTTGGACGACCGGTTGTCGGTGCGCAAATTGGCTACAAAAGCCATTTAAAAGTTGCATGTATCTAAAGTGATAGTAGGCTGGTACATTCTATTTTGTACAAATATGAGAAAAGGACATCAAGGTACAATTTTCTATTATCTGTGAGATGGTCTTTTTCTTGGCCCAACAATAGGGATCTGGAATTTTATAGAAATGAGACAGGGAAGGGTTGTTCCACAACAGGGTATGCAGGAAGAGAGCTTCCCGAGGCCGATGTTCACTAGACTGAAGGGTAGTGACTATAGAAGGAGACATAGAATATGGGGGTTTAGGGCCTCAGAAAAGTAGTCATTGCAGAGCCCCTTCTTAACCAAGGACACCACAAAGCTTCTTATTCACTCCCCAGTTATCTCTCATGTCGACTACTGCAACTCTCTCCTCATTGGCTACCTTTACATAGGCTATCCCCCCTTCAGTCCATTATGAATGCTGCTGCCAGCCAAATTCTCCTTTCCAACTGTTCAGTCTCTTCTACCTCTCATTGCTAATCTCTCCATCGGCTTCTGCTCATCCAACAAATAAAATTCAAAATGCTAATAACAACTCATAAAGACATCCCCAACTCTGCCCCCAGGCACATCACAGCTGATCCCCATGAGAACGTCTATTCAGGCGAAACGTACGTCGGGATGGGCGGTGTTTGTGCTGACATTACCTACACTGTACTGGAGCCAGTGCCAGCGGTGTTTACATGGATTCATGTGCCACTGATGTGAATATTCTGTGAGTAGATTGTATCAGTATTTATATAATAAACACCAGCAGTACTTCATTATTGGAGGCGTGTTTATTTGTCTTGCCAGGCTTAATTGCTGAATGGTAGAGAATGATCACAGCCTTATTGGAGGTGCCGTATGTGACCCTGTGATTATGCATCCATTTCTATTGTCCATGTTCCAAGCAGCTTCTTGCTTTAATAGACCTCCTGTAACCTGAGGTCTCATGCTTTGCTAAAAGGCTGTGTGTTTTGCGGTGGAGAGCTCACACACTACACTTCACTATCATTTTTTGAATGAAGGACACTATGGGGAAGATTTACTAAAACTGGTGCACACAAAATCTGGTGCAACTGTTCATACTAACCGATCAGCTTCTAGGTTTTATTGTCAGAGCTTAACCACTTGCTTACTGGGCACTTAAACCCCCTTCCTGCCCAGGCCAATTTTCAGCTTTCAGCGCTGTCACTCTTTGAATGACAATTGCGCAGTCATGCAACACTGTACCCAAATGAAATTTTTATAATTTTTTTCACACAAATAGAGCTTTCTTTTGGTGGTATTTAATCACTGCTGAGTTTTTTATTTTTTGCTAAAAAAAAAAACGAAAAAAAGATGAAAATTTGGAAAAAAAAACCCCCAAAAACTGTTTTATAGTTTTCTATAAAAGTTTGCAAACAGGTAATTTTTCTCCTTCATTGGCAGGTGGTACTGGTGGGCACAGATGAAGCGGCAGTGACTCTCTGTGTGCGGGACTGATGTCCCTCTGTTCAAATGGATCACCACTCCAGGTGATGGCCCCGTGTTCACACCATCCTTGTGTTTCAGGAGATGGAAGGTGCTGGCTCAGCAAAGACGATAACAAGAGAAATCAAGTAGGACAGCCGCACTCCACACTGATGTCCCTCAGACAGAAGCCGGTGATCAGCTTTTTTTTTTCTTCTCATGCTGTCAGCTGTCAGATCTTCTGTTTACATCACATGATCAGCTGTTATTGGCTGACAGCTGATCACGTGGTAAGGGGCCAGGTTCGGCCCCTTACTCTGATCTGTGATCAGCCGAGTCTCATTGACTCGTTGATCACAGAGCGGGCCTGTTAATGGGATGACACTGTTGTCCATGTGTGGTTTGATTTTTAAACTCAAGAGTTTTTGTTTTGTATTTAACCACTTCAGTACCAGGCCATAGTCATATGACGTCCGCAGATGGGATCTCCCATCCTGGGCGGGCGTCATATCCTCAGTTTCTCGCCGCTCCTTTTTTCCTACAAATAGAGCTTTCTTTTGGTGGTGTTTGATCACCTCTGCGTTTTTTATTTTTTGCGCTATAAATAAACAAAGAACAACAATTTTTAAAAAGAATACTTTTTTTATTACTTTTTGCTATAATACATATCCAAAAAAATATATAAAAAAAACAAATGTATTCATCAGTTTAGGACGATATATATTCTTCTACATATTTTAGGTAAAAAAAATCGCAATAGGAGTATATTAATTGGTTTGTGCAAAAGTTATCGCGTCTACAAACTATGGGATAGATTTAGGGACTTTAATTTTTTTTTTTATTGTTTTTACTAGTAATGGCAGCGATCTGCGATTTTTTAGTGGAACTGTGACATTGCAGTGGACAAATCTGACCCCAAATGACACTTTTTGGGGACCAGAGACATTATTATATTGATCAGTGCTATAAAAATGCACTGATCAATGTAAAAATTACACTGGCAGGGAAGGGGTTAACACTAGGGGGTGATCAAGAGGTTAACTGTGTTTCCTGGGTGTGTTCTAACTTTAGGGGGGATGGGCTTACTGGGACATGACAGAGATCACTGTTTCCGATCACTGGGAACAGTAGATCTCTGTCATGTCATCTGGAAGAGAATCGGCTTGTTCCCCGTTCTGCCTCTCCTCACCGTGATCGCTGGTCGCCGGCGGACATTGAGTCCGCCCGACCCATGGGCACACTCCCGCAGCGGGAGCGTGCAACCGCCCGCAACTGTGCCAGAGCAAGTCACAGTAGAGGTACAGCGATTCGCGCAGGACAGCCGACCTGCCGCAGTATATCTGCGTGAGCTGGTCGGCTAGTGGTTAAACAATGGTAGGATTATATCATAAGGTTATATTAGTTCAGACGTAATCTGTTTAGCGATGTTCTTCTTTAATATATCTCCATTCCTGAAAAACGGTCCTTTCCAACATACTGCATAAACATACAAAACATGAATGTTCACAGCTTAGTGAACAAAAACTTTCCTACAGGTCAAATAAAAAAATCATAGGAAGCTGGAAGCCTCAGTTTTATCTCTTGCCAAAGCAGGATTAACTCCCAATCATTCCCAGGCCTACTTGTTTTGCTATTTTTCCCTATTGAACAGTAATCTAGCGGAGACAAGTCAGCTCTCCAAACAGCTGTCTGTTATTTGAACAGAGTCAGCTCCTAATCCGCCACAACTGCCACTAGAAGCCAGTGGAGTGGAAATGTTACGAGCGCCCAAACAAAGCTCCTGGCAAGAAGTTGTGTTTAAGGGGCTTTTACCTTCCCTCCAGTTTCCAGGCAATGCTCCCGCAGAATGCAAACTATCCATAATAGAAATCATTAAGAAAAGACGCATTGTGCATTGAAACAAGATGTCACCAGGCTTCAGGCTGTATATCATTTCCTCCATATAGCCAACATCAATCTGCTAGGCAGGGTCGGACTTTTAAGGTGCAAAAATGCTCTATATATCTGAGGCCAAATATTTAAAACCATACAATTGTACTTTATTACGTATACAAAAAAAAATTGGAAATATTTAAAGCAGGAGAAAACCATAACTATAAGAGCTGCAGTTTTAGCGGCAGAGGCAATGGCCGGGGGTGTACACGTGACATGCCTTGGCATGTATTATATCTCAGGTCACTACAAGCGAATGGGTCGTTGAGGGGCACTGGTGTGGTGTTCAAAGGGTTAAAGCTGCCAGCGAGGAGGTTAGTGTGAGGAAGTGTGAACAAGCCCTAACTATTCTTAAAAATGTTTCCTCACCCTCCTACCTTTACTGTCAAACTAAAAAAAGATCTGTGTACGTGTACCGAGACTACACATAAATTATTTTCTATGCAATCTATAGACAAAACCAACACAATTTAGCTTTTTTCATTTTGACCAATTTTATACTAACTAGTATAACTGTAGATGAAACGTTAATCTTGCTCTCCTACACAAGACAAGTTATAGAGCATCACAGTTTTGTTTCATTAAAAAGTTATTATCAAATGAATTAAAGTTTTTTTCAAATGTTGCTCATTTTTTTTAATGCAACACTTGTGAAAATCTAACTAAAAAAAATTACAGGATTAATAAAAAAAATGTAAAATTGTTTAAATAATAATGGCTATAACAGCCTTTTTTAACCAAGGTGCCTTGAGGTTTCTTCACGGGTGCCTTAGCAAAATGCCTAAAAACTGCCTAAAAATTATATACAAACTGGCATGTGGATGAAGGCTGCATTTTAGTTACACTAAAGTCTCTTACAAACACAATTGGATTTTCCGATGGGAATTATGTGATGGAAGGCTGTTAGCTCCATTGGACAATTGTTGGATTTTCCGCAGACAAATGTTGGATAGCAGGTTTTAAAATTTTCCGCGGACAAATGTCTGTTGTCGGATTTTCCGAGCGTGTGTACACAAGTCCGTCGGACAAAAGTCCAAAGTACAAACACGCATGCTCAGAAGCAAGGATGGGCCGGAAGCGGTCGGTCTTGTAAACTAGCGTTCGTAATGGAAAATTAACATTTGTGACGTGACTAATTATGAAATCTTGAAATGCAACGTACAATTCTCTTCTTCTTTAATGGGATAATAATGAAGCTGCTTTGCTGGTGATACTGATGGAGTTATTGCAAACTAGTTTTCAAAGGCTTTTTTTTCCTAATGATATCAAGAATAATATTATTATGCTTTTTTTTTTATTTGGGCAAGTTACCACAACACCATTATCCTGTAGCTTTTACGATCAAAGATACAACTATGTTGGTGTCCCTTGTTAATTTTACATTGTATTTTTTAAAATGTAACTGCCTACTCCCAAACTGTCATTTGAAGTAGAACACATAGCCAAGTATTATTCTCCACAATTTTTTTATTGTGCATTAAAAAAAGAAAACAAATAAAATTAGACATGTTATCTGCCAATAGAACTTAACCAAAAAGTGCATTCTATGCATCCAAAAATATAGAAAATATACCAAATCAAATCATTATTAAAAAATAAAATAAAAGCCTCATGCATGTGTCATGCTTCTTAAAATAGGGGGTCAGCAATGCCAAGAGTTGGTGAAAGCAGGGATCCATCATCCAGAGATAATTGCAAAAAACATTTGGATTATTCTTCTGGAGCTCCCGCAGAAAAGGCATATGACATAATTGGTCACGATTAATAAAGCAACCAATTTTTGGTCCAAGAAATCCTCCTCCTCCTGTTCCTGGACTTGGGTCAAAGCAATAACTCCAAGGCCAATAATAAATAACACCTTATCTACTCTGATTCAGCAACATGTATGGTTGAAGAACGGCCGTTCAGAAACGAAAGCACAAAATGAAAAGCACAAATCAACACTCACCAAACGTCTACTAACACGAAATTAGCAGAACGAGCCCAAAAGGTGTCACTAAAGAGCTGAAAAACCACGTTGTACGTTACTACGTTCGTGTTTGTTGGCCGACAATTCCTTGCTGTTTGTATGCAAGACAAAATCCAGGCACACGCCTTCAGACAAAAGTCTGAGGTTTTGTCTGCGGAAAATCCGATCGTGTGTACGAGGCTTAAGTCCCAGGTTTTCATTGTGCACCATTGCCTCCTTCTAGCTGCAGGTGTCCTAACGACCAATGACATCATCTGTTCATAAGGAGAATCCTTGTTTGACCCTCCCTTGCCCCTCTCCATCAGCGTTGGGGTCACATTAGCTTTATGATGGTGAAAAACTGAGGGAGAAGAGAAACACTGGAATACTAGTCAGTATCAGTTTGCAAAAGTGTATTTGCTTTGGAAGAATAAATCACCTCTAATGTTGGGTTTCCTACTTAAATTAGTGGATGTTGCTGCATTATGTAAAGCTATTAGAATAATTTTTACATTTTAGAATGGGGAGCCTCAAGACTGTCCATAATTTTTAAAGGGTGCCTTGAGTGAAAAAAGTTTAAGAAACACTGGGTTACAAAAAACAGAAATAAAAAAGAGCTTAAAAAAAAGGGAAGGGAAGGAAGGAGTTAATTAAGGTTGATGAGCGTTAACTTTGTGTTTTAAAGGGGTTAAACAGGAACAATTTTTATTTAACCACTTGAATCCCAGGTGAAATCCTAAAATGGCACAAGGACAGTTGCAATTTGCGGCAACACCATTTTAAAACAGCACCTGGACTCAGCGGTACCTGTGGGACCCCAATGGCACATAGGCTGAAATTGCTGGCTGTTAACCACTTCAGCCCAGGAAGATTTGGCTGCTCAATGACCAGGCCATTTTTGCGATACGGCACTACATCGCTTTAACTGACAATTGTGTTGTCGTGCGACGCTGTACCCAAACAAAATTGATGTCCTTTTTTTCCCACAAATAGAGCTTTCTTTTGGTGGTATTTGATCATCTCTGCAGTTTTTATATTTTGCCCTATAAACAAAAGAACAGCGACAATAACACAATATTTTGGACTTTTTGCTATAATAAATATCCCCAATTTTTTTTTTAAAAAAAAGCTAATTTGTTTCTCATTTTAGGCCGATATTTATTCTTCTACATTTTTTTGGTAATAAAAATCGCAATAAGGGTATATTGATTGGTTTGCGCAAAAGTTATAGCGTCTACAAAATAGGGGAAAGATTTATGCCATTTTTATTATTATTATTTTTTTTACTAGTAATGGTGGTGATCAGTGATTTTTATCGGGACTGCTACATTATGGCGGACAGATTGGACACTTTTGACACATTTTTGGGACCACTGACATTTATACAGCAACCAGTGCTATAAAAATGCACTGATTACTGTGTAAATGTCACTGGCAGGGAAGGGGTTAACACTAGGGGGTGATCAAGAGGTTAATTGTGTTCCCTCATTTGTGTTCTAACTATAGGGGGAGGGGACTAACTAGAGGAGATGACAGATCGTTGATCCTAGCTAGTAGAAACACACAATCTGTCTCTCCTCTTCTCACAGAACAAAGATTTGTGTGTTTACACAAACACGTCCCTGTTCTGGCTCTCGTGCTCGTGATCGTGCGTGGCCAACGGTCATTGCGACCGCCGGTCACATGCATCGGCACCCCCGCAGTGCAGCGGGAGCGTACCTGCTATCCCCGCTTAAAGGGCCGACGTACAGCTACGACGATTTGGGGGAATGTGCCAACCTGCCGCAGTATAATGACGGTGGCTGACAGTGGTCAGCTATACAGCACTAAGCCAACGACCTGAAACAATCCGTTCCTGGGCTTTGGATCTTGCTACACAATGCTCCATAAGAGTGCTTGTAGCAGATTACTGTATACAATATGCTTCCGCATTGTGTTTATATTGCAAGTGATGTGATGACACAACACTTCCTCCTAGTTCGGAGGCTGGTACAGGGTTGTTGCAGCACTGTTCAGCACCTCCCTGCAGAAACAGATCACTGCTATAGTGATCTAATGCTGGCTAATTGCAGCCAGCAATAGATCACTATTAGAAGTGGTCTGTTGCTGCACATCTGCATTGGACGTCGGATCATCTGGATAACATTTACAGTTACACAGTAATGCATATCATATTTATACAAATCTGCTACCAAATTAAAGCCCTAAAAAAAATGACAGTGTAAACTACAAATGCTAAAAGGTATCGTGCAGAAACCAAGACATATCCAAAATTAAAAAAATACTCACTCATCCATGTCTTTATGGACCTTGCTTTGTGCACTGGTCCAAATAATTTGGGGAAGAGGGGATTATGGTGTGGGGTTGTTTTTCAGGGGTTGGGCTTGGCCCCTTAGTTCCAGTAAAGGGAACTCTTAAGGCGTCAGTATACCAAGACATTTTGGATTTCATGCTCCCAACTTTGTGGGAACAGTTTGGGGATGGCCCCTTCCTGTTCCAACATGACTGCACACCAGTGCACAAAGCAAGGTCCATAAAGACATGGATGAGCGAGTTTGGGGTGGAGGAACTTGACTGGCCTGCACAGAGTCCTGACATCAACCCAATAGAACACCTTTGGGATGACTTAGAGCAGAGACTGAGCCAGGCCTTCTGGTCCACATCAGTTCCTGACCTTACAAAAGCGCTTCTGGAAGAATGTTCAAACATTCCCATAGACACACTCCTAAACCTTGAGGACAGCCTTCCCGGAAGAGTTGAAGCTGTTATAGCTGCAAAGGGTGGGCCAACTCAATATTGTACCCTACGGACTAAGACTGGGATACCATTAAAGTTCATGTGCGTGTAAAGGCAGGCGTCCCAATAGTTTTGGTAATATAGTGTATGTCCTGTGTACTTGGTTGACTTTTTCTACAACACGCCCTTAGTTGGCAGCTGGTTAAACCTCAGTAATCTGTGATCCCCCTTCCCTCCAGGATTTGATACCTTCCTGTGGCCTCTCTTTACAGGAGTGGTACTGCTATAGCAAGCAAAAGAACAGTCAGTGAATATATATTACATTACATTTAATTTCATTCTATAAGCAGTTTAGTTACTAACAGGGATGTACAGACGTTGGTAATCCATAGCCACCAATTTGATTTTAGGTTACCTACTCCTATATCTATCCTTTATCATCCTAACCCTAAATCTCAACACTTAAAATAATGATAGCAATGTCACAAAATACTTTGTGTGGAATAATATGCCAAAATAAAATATGTTTCTAAACTAAATACACCCAATTATTTTAAACTACATGATAGTCTTTCTGAAAACACGGTGTAGTTTCCGTTTAAATATTTCAGTCTGGCAATGCAAAATGTCCTTCTTAAGAATAATCCAGTTAATTATCTCTGATCTTTACCAGTAAATGATGCGGTTCAGATATCAAACTTCTGAGTCATCCTCTGGGTCATTCGTCTGATATGTAAATGAAAATGAAATGACATTTATCTTGCTGATAAAGAGTTTAAAGGACAGTTGTCCTGTAGAACAAGGAAATTTGTTCAGAAGTTTTTGTAAAGCTTAGATAACATATTACTGACAATTAGCCTCAACAGAGGGTATTAATGACTGTTATCCTTTCCTGAAACTTTCTTTTTAGAAAAAAAAAAATTAAAGAAAGAGCAAATGTTATAGTTAGCCCCTTACTACATATTTTATTACTAAAATGTTAAGATGACCTGATCCTACTAAACGTATCTCTATGTACTACTCTGCTCTTATAATAGATTTCTAACCATAGATTTAATGCTGCACAGGTGAAATGGACTTCCCTGGATATATTATTCACGGAAAAGAGATATGGACTAAATTTAGTCAAAAATCAGTCATCTCATCTAGAGACAGGATTATACAACAAAAAAATTTCCATCACTCCCATCTTACTCCTGCTAGAATGCACAAGATGGGTTTGAGCTCATCCGCAGAGTGGTCAAGTTGCTGACTTCCTCCATTGCTTCTATCCTGTCCTGTGGTTCAGGGATTCTGGGCACCAATAGGTTCCTTTATCTCCACCGCTCTTGGTCTACCAAACATTTTGCACCCCAAGAATTGAATATTAGGTATTTTCGGGGATCTGATGCTTTCCTCATATGCTAAAAGATTGCTATGCATACTATATTTTTATGCTAAGAAATCACTTTTATTATCTTGGAAAGGGTCGATTTTACCTGCGTTAGCTCATTGGCTAAAGCTTGTTAATGACTCCCTACCTCTGTATAAACTTACCTTTGAACTCAGGAAAAAAACTAAAACCTTTCACAAAAGATGGATCTCTAGCCCTCTTACTTTGGTTCCTATTCTACCACATCCTTCAAGTGGTGGGCCAGCTGAAAAAAAAAAGTTAAAAGTCAGCAGCTACAAACACTGTAGCTGCTGACTTTTATTAAGCACACTTACCTGTCCAGGGTGCCCGAGATGTCGGCCGTCCCTTGGCTTTCGGGTTTCGGCGCCGCCATTCGAACTAAGGGAAACAGGCAGTGGAACCTTGTGGCTTCACTGCCCGTTTCCTACTGCGCATGTGCGAGTCGTGCAGCGCTTTGTGAATGGGGCACGCTGTGTTGTGGGACACCACGCCCCATTCCTCAGAAGAGCACGTGGGGAGGAGAAGACTGAAGATCACCGTGGTGTAGGAAGTGGCAGATTAGGACGATCTGCCTAGCAACGGCCTTTTCTGGTAAGTTAATTTTTTTTAAATTTTTTTTTTCTCAAAATTTTTAGGAACGTTTTCATGTAAATTTTTTTTTTTTAGGGTGGCCCTCCACTTTAATGACACTTTATTATGGAAGATGTTATTCCTACTAACATAGTGTTCCTTTGTGACCTGATGGGTTAATAATAACATGAGACATGTGAGACAGTATGTTTCAAAAGATTTTATTGTTTGCAACAGAAACTTTCTTTTTTTTTTTTTTGTACACTGGGTTTTTTGTACAATTGTCTGGTGTTTTGTTTTGTTTTTTTGTACATTTCTTTGCCTAAAATCCAATAAATATATCTTTAAAAAAAATCTATCATAGTTAGGGCTCCTTTGTATTAAAAGGCTCTTGCAGACATGAACTTTGGTCAGGGAATACCCAAATTTGCTGCCCATCTACCCCCACTATCCTCCACTGCTTCCCATACCAAATCATACCTGTGCTGCACAGTACCATTTTGACTCCAGCTTACTGATTAGACAATGAAGGAGCCATAGTAGCCCTATTTAAACTATTTAAACTTGTTGTCCAAAGCAATAGTGCTCAAAGTGCTGCCCGTTCATCTCTCAGTTTGAGCCTTGCTTTGAGATTACTGAAAGCGGGGGTGCGTATATTAGTATATATATAGTATAGTATAGTATATTGCGTATATTAGCTGCATTAAATTATCTTTTAACATGGCCCTAACGCAAGCTCTAATCAATGCAGCCGAAAAGTCCCTGAAAGAACTGTTTTACCTTTTAGGAGGCCCATGTCTTCTATCATCACTTCCTTTTCAGATCCGCAGCCTCTATCGGACTCTTGAGCTTTTGACACGCCCTGGAGTGTTTGATGCCTGTATCCCCTGCGGCTCCATCCTCCAACCCGTACATCAATGGTTTATAGTGACGTAAGGGTTGGAGGATGGAACACAGAAGTCAGACATACCTTGGAAGTGTCAAAAGCTGATGAGACAAATGGAGGCTGCAGCACTGGATAGGTGAGAATAACATCACTTCTCTTGCAAGATTCTTTAAGGCCTCATTCACACTGGGCGTTTAGGCCCGGTCCATGAAGCTTTGGCATTTAGCTGCCCTCCAGCACCAGCTAAACTAAAAATCCTCATGCACCAGAGCCAAATTCCCAGTGTGCATGAAACCTGTAGCATATCTAAACCACAAAACAAAAATGTAATATATTGCAGTTTATTGGTCCTCAGATGTGGTGGCTGCAGTTTTCTTTTTTCAAGCTTTTTATCCTTTATTTTTATCTTGTTATTTTGCCAGTAACACATTTCCAATTTTAGGATGACAACACTAATGCCCTGTACACACGGTCGGACATTGATCGGACATTCCGACAACAAAATCCATGGATTTTTTCCGACGGATGTTGGCTCACACTTGTCTTGCGTACACACAATCACACAAAGTTGTCGGAAAATCTGATCGTTCTAAACGCGGTGACGTAAAACACGTACGTCAGGACTATAAACGGGGCAGTAGCCAATAGCTTTCGTCTCTTAATTTATTCTGAGCATGCGTGGCAATTTCCGACAACAAGGTCCTATCACACATTTTCCGTCGGAAAATCCGACTGTGTGTACAGGGCATAAGACTAGGTTCACACCTATGCAGCTGAGTTTGATGCATTTTTTTATGCACGTTTTTCAGTGCATTTTGCTTTTTTAAACCAGTGTTTTTTTGCATTGCAGTTTTCATGTATTTTGCATTTTATGTTTTTTTTTTCTCTTTAAATACACTGTAAAATTCACTGTATAAAGCTGGTTGCTAAGGAGGGAGCCGGGTAGCCAGCCACCGCATCCTTAGCAACCGATGAGTCATCAGCATTTGCCAGCAAAAAAATTGCGAAAAAAAACAGTGTAGGGTTCCCCCCCCAGGTCCGTACAATACCAGGCCCTTCGGGTCTAGTATGGATTCGGAGGGGACCCCCCTGTCAAATTAAAAATCTATACCAGACCCTTATCTGAGCATGCCGCCCGGCAGGTCAGGAAAGGGAGGGGACGAGCGAGTGCCCCCCCTCCTGAACCATACCAGGCCACTGCCCTCAACATGGGGGGGTACGGGGCGGCTCTGTCCCCCCACCCCAAAGCACCTTGCCCCCGTGTTGATGAGGACAAGGGCCTCTTCCCAACAACCCTTGCCCAGTGTTTGTCTGGGTCTGCGGACGGGGGCTTATCGGAATCTGGAAACCCCCTTTAACAAGGGGACCCCCAGATCCCAGCCCCCCACCTACATCGTACCTCTATCCATTCACCAAAAAAGCAGTGAAAAGTTTAAAAAAACAAGAGCCAGTTTTTGACAGTTCCTTTATTAGTAAAATAGCTCTGATCTGCTGTCTCTCCCGATGTCGTCTCTCCCGGTGCACCCGCCTTTTTCTGCTGCCGTTTTCTCCCCGAACTGACATTTCCCGGTGTCTTCGTCTTCTTTCACCACCTCCTCACATAACATCACCCAAGGAGCCGGCCCCTTGTGACATGCAACGTCACATGTCACAAGGGACAGGCTTTCTGGGCGACGTTATGTCTTTCTGGGCTTTCTGGGCGACATCATTGAATGGCCATACCCCATGCCTATATTAGAGGCGCTGGACAATGGGGAACATAAGAAGACAGCTTTGTGAAAAGACCAGCTTTTTTTTTTTGCCGGGTAACCGGCGACGGCGAGGAAGAATAAGAAGAAGACGGCGACAACCCAAGGAGGAGGAAGAAGATGACGACACCGACAGATGACAGCTCGGGGAGAAAACGGCGGCAGAAAATGCGGGGGCACCGGGAGAGACAAAACTGTGAGAGAAGATGTCGAAGCTATTTTACTAATAAAGGAATTGTCCGAAAATGGCTCTTATTTTTTTTTAAACTTTTCACTGCTTTTTGGTGACTGGGTAGGGGTACGATGTATCCAGTACCCATTCACATAGGGTGGGGGGCCAGGATCTGGGGGTCCCCTTGTTAAAGGGGGCTTGCAGATTCTGATAAGCCCCTGCCCGCAGACCCCAACAACCACCGGGCAAGGGTTCGTCGGGAAGAAGCCCTTGTCCTCAGCAACATGGGGGCAAGGTGCTTTGGGGTGGGGGGGGAGAGCCCCCCCTGCCCCAAAGTACCCATACCCCCCATGTTGAGGACATGCGGCCTGGTATGGTTCAGGAAGGGGGGCGCTCGCTCGTCCCCTCTTTCCTGACCTGCTAGGCAGCATGCTCGGATAAGGGTCTGGTATGGTTTTTTTGGGGGGGGGAAAACTCCCTGCTTTTTTTTTGTTTTTGTTTTTTTCATTTTTGGATGGGGGGGTTACCTCCGAATCCATAATAGACCCAAAGAGCCTGGTATGAATTGGGGGGGACCCCCACGTTGTTTTTTTCGCAAATTTTTTTGCCAGCAAATATAAAAAAAATTTAATTCAGCTTTCAGCGGGAACCCCGCTGACAGCTAATGACTCATCGGTTGCTAAGGGCACGGCGGCCGGCTTACCCAGCCCCCTGCTTAGCAACCAGATATACACAGTGGTAAGAAAAGAACCGCAAAACACATAAAAAATCGCATCACAAATGCACCACCTGCATTTCTGGTGCAGCTCAATTGAAATCTATAAGCCGCAAACCGCGGGAAAAAAAGTCCCTGACCTTTCCAAAAACACACCGGCCACAAAATGCATAGATGTGAACTAGCACCATAGGAAACCATGAGTTCGCATAGGTGCGAACGTAGGGTTACTCACCCTACTGTATCAGAAAAACTGAACTGGTATAGGATAATATGACTTTGGCTCTTATGGCAACATCAGCAGGTATTTTTTTTTTTTTTTTGCACAGATGAATGCACATTCAAAGGTATATTTAACAGTCCAAAGAAGAAAATGTTATTGTTTGAATGAGTATGTATGTATGTACAGTATATCCATTTTGACTCTTAGCAATTCTAAGGGCCAGCTCTCCGGGCACCATGTCTGTTATGTGTAGTGCTACCACAGTAGCTGCCTCTTAGATAGGCACATGGTCACAGTAACTTTTTGGCTCAATGAACAGTCCAGGGATTTTCTTTTTGGTGTTTTTTTTTTCTTTTGGAAAACTTGGATAGGGTTAGGGAATTGAGTAGGATACACCAAAACTTTGTACAAATAGAAGGACACTTATCTTCCATAGACTAACGTCTTCAGGACACTATGGGGGTTATTTACTATAGGCAAATCCACTTTGCACTACAAGTGTAAAGTGCACTTGAAATTGCACTGAAAGTTCACTTTGAAGTGCAGTCACTGTAGATCCGAGGGGGACATGCAAGGAAAATAAAAAACAGCATTTTAGCTTGCACATGATTGGATAATAAAATCAGCAGAACTTCCCCTCATTTCATATCTACCTCTCAGATTTACAGAAACTGCACTTCCAAGTGCATTTTCAGTGCCATTTCAAGTTGTTTTCAATTTGTAGTTTGCACTTGTAGTGCAAAGTGGATTTCCCTTTCGTAAATAACCCCATTGTCCCGTTTATACACACAGCTGACTCTAACAAGTGAGGAATTGCCTCAGCCCACAGTCTCTAGGATCTCTCTCCAGTCTGTACTCATAAATGTACCTGGAAAATTGGTTGCCTCCTTCCAACATCTTTGCAACACTTTCTTCCTATGATACCAGACTGGATCCTCAGATGGCAGTCCTTCAGTCAACTTTCTGCAGCTTCCAGCAAAGCAGGACTCTAGGTAGCCTACCTGGGGCCTCTGCACCCCACAGGCAAATAGCAGGATTGTCTAAGGGGGCAAGGAGCCCCTCTTAGACTGAGGTCCCCTTCTAAGGAAAGAGACCCTGCTTTTCTCTGTCTCAAAATATGTACAGTATACAGGCTCCTAGCTAACATATGGGCGACCCTCCTCAGGGATTGGCTGAAGCTGTATGAATATATATGCTGATTAGACTCCTCCTGCCTACTAATTGCCAGTGTTTTCTGGATTAATCGGGGGGAAGCAGTCAATCCTGCAACTATTGAAGTATAGAACAGACCAAAACAATCAGCCACACTGGTTACAGTGTGCCAGAACTAAATTTACCTAATGCTAGCACCTATCTAGGAGGCTGCTACATATGCTTGAACGCCATTTGCCAGATAATTTTCTTGGCCATTTTCTTTTTTAGGAAGTAGGTCATCGGGTCTTTCCTCAACTGCGCAGGCTTGGGACTAGCATCCAGAATGTGTTAATGCATGTAAATAGCAAAGTTGTACACACATACTAGGGCCAATGAACCTACTAGCATGTTGTACAAGAACATTTCATAATATATGGCCAGCCTTAAACCAAGGACCCCAATGCTGCAAAGTACAATTTTCCTTTAGATTTACCAAAACCAAATAATATGAAGTCAAACCTAAACAATTTTTAATTTGGAGTTAACCATTGATAAAAAGGAAACAACTGTGGTTTCATACCACGCTCAACACTAACATCAAATACAAACATATGAATAGGCAATAAAAATAGTAATGAAAAAATAGATATATTATACAAAAATTGTGCAATGTCCATACACGCCACCAAAATAAGTTTAAACAAGTGACGGTGATATCTTCCTAACAGAGGCCTCATGCACACTGGATGTTTTTGGATGTTTTTACAGCAGCTGTTTTTGTCTTACGTTTTTTTTACAGTCAATAAACTCCCCACCATGTTATCCTATGTGTCCATGCACACATAGGCTGTTAACAGCAGTTTTTGGCTGGGGCACTTTTTGGCTTTCAAAAAAAAACAAAACTAGTGGGTTCTGAGAGGAGATTTCAGCTGTTTTCAGCTGTAAAAATACTCTAAACTCAAAAAAAGCTGATAAACGCTCAAAAACGTGGCTCACCAGTGTTTTTTGATGTTTTTGATCCATTGAAAAACAAAAAAAAATTTTTTTAAATATATATTTTTAAACAAAAAAAAATGCTAAAAAACGCTAACGTGGAAACACGCTAATAAACGCTGAAAAACGCTATTGCAAAAACGTTAAAAAACGTTGAAAAACTCGCTGCAAAGCTACTGGCGTTTTTATAACATTATTTTAACATCCAGTGTACATGAGGCCTTAATCCAACAAGTGTGTAATCACGAGTGCCTTCTTCCACCAGCCCCTAGGCAAACATCCTACTCACCAAAGGTATATGACACCCATGACAGGTAGTCATAACCAGCATGTCAGGCAGAAAATCTCCAGGGTACCGGTTCATGAAGTAGCACACCCGCCAGGTAGTAGTATGGTAAACCATAGATTCAAAAAGAAACAAAGGAACTCCTCATAGTGTAGTATGTTTTTAAAATGTAATGTAAACAGCTAAAATTGCACTTACGACAAAGTAGATGAAGATAAGCTCATAGAAAAAAAGCAGGGACGCAGATCCCATTCCATCTGCACACCTAGGAATGGTGGAAGTGACGTGGCACGTATTGCCCGACGCTGGAGTTTATCGCCTGTTCAGGCGGTATATATAAAGTTTTGTTTCTCCCCTAGAGATTGATTTAACCAATTAATTTAATGGTATTTTAGTTGCTAATAAAGTTTGACCGCTAAAGTTATTCATTTTTAGTCTGGATTATCAGCCGGTTATGAGGATTGTAGCGGATTGGATATTCTTGTTTGGCGGTTGTGTATATAAGAGGAGGAAGTGACGGGTCTTATCACATGACCCCTGATGACGTCAGACGTTACTGACAAAATGCATCGGATCGGGTAATACATGCCACGTCACTTGCGCCGTTCCTTGGAGCGCAGGTGGAACGCAATTGGCATCCCAGGTTTTTGTTTTTTTCTATGAGTTTATCTTGATCTACTTTGACGTAAGTGCAATTTTAGCTGTTTACATTAGCTTTTAAAAATGCACTACACTATGAGGAGTTCCTTTGTCTCTTTTTGAATCTATGGTTAACCATACCACTACCTGGCGGGTGTGCTACTTCGTGAACCGGTACCCTGGAGATTTTCTGCCTGACATGCTGGTTATGACTACCTGTCATGGGTGTCATATACCTTTGGTGAGTAGGATGTTTGCCTAGGGGCTGGTGGAAGAAGGCACTTGTGATTACACACTTGTTGGATTAACTGTTAAAGAGGAAGTAAACTCTCCCACTCTGATGCTGGTTTTCATTTAGTCCATTATAATAAGTAATTATCAAACTATAGCCACTGTAATCCAGCCCAAATCGCATATTACTTACTGTTTAAAAAAACTTTAAAAAGCTTGTTTCCAGGGGTAAGGCAGCGCCATCTTAAGTATTGTTTTCTGAGTCCACAGTAGAGTGTATTTCTGCCTTTACATTGAGCACTTCCTCTACTGTTAACCAAGCCTCCCTCTCAATCCAACGTTTCTATGGCAACCCTGCTTCATTGCTCATAGCTGACTTGTTTTATTTCATAGTATTTACTTGTGCCGATTATCTAGTGTTTTCCTGTGTCAGTCTTATCATCTTCAGCTGATAAGGCTGCAGTAATGCTGTCCGATGCCCAAGTTTACACTCCATGTGATGTCACATGGTCACATGGGGTGTAGTAGGAAGATCTGAGTGATTATGGCGTCTCGTGGGATTTCAGGGTTGTGCTGTAGGAAGATCTGATAATAGACAGACAAGTACACAGAGTGTGCCATAAATCCGAGGAGATCTGGGCATGCTCAGTAAAGTCATTCTAAAGAACAAAAAGGATTACAACAATACTAAGCAAGTAAGGAGATATCTACAAGCAGTGTTCATTAGGGTTTTTTATGCTGATTTACATGGGACAAAGTTGTCGGGGAGAGTTTACAACCACTTTAAGAAGATATCACCATCACTTGTTTGGACTTATTTTGGTGGCGTTGTATGGACATTGCCCACTTTTTGTATAATATATCAATTTTTTCATTACAATTTTTATTGCCTATTCATATGTTTGTATTTGATGTTTGTGTTGAGCCCGGTATGAAACCACAGTTGTTTCCTTTTTATCACTTATGCCATTAAGCTTTATTACGAACTGCTTTATCACAGATTTATTTATAACACGTTGTTTGAGGTGATCCAGGGTGTGCAGATTGAAGGGTTGTCTCTATCCCCCTTTTTTATCATAAGAGTTAACCACTAATCCACTGTCCTGCCTTGTTAGGGCTTCCATACCCTTTATTGACTGTATAACTGGACCATTTGCTGTTCCCATACAAATTATCCTAGCATGTGACAGCTTTGTTCTGAGAAAACAGAATTTTGTGTTTTTATTCATTTATCTTCTGGCACAAAAATTGCAAACTAATGTAACATAACTCCCGGATTTTCAAACTTCAAAACAAACTCCAAAGGTGTCCAGCTGAAATCTTGCAGACTTGGACAGATATAGATTAAAGCTGTGAAATTCTGCTTTTTTTTAATACACTATTTTTGTGTGACAAAAAAGGGAGGGCATTGTTTATCTCAAACAAACATTATGTTCACATGTTAATTATACTGTACATTAAAGCCTAGGCAGCAAAGTTTTATGAAATCCAGACGCCTCCCGTTTTCTGTTATTAATTCCAAAGGCAAAAGTGAAGTGGGAGAAGAGACGCTTTCCTCTGTGTTATTTTTTTTTAATCTAGGTGTGATAAACATGACAGTTAACTGCCAACTTCATCCAGAACTTCAAACCAAACCATAAAAAAACCCCAAAAAACAAAAAACAATTGTATCCATTGTTGGCCAGAGTCAATGAAAACACTGGAAAGTTGGCAACATCATGAAAAACACAAAATAAATTTTCTGAGCACAAATGGACCCACAATGACTTTTTACTGAAAAAGGAAGAAGACTTTCTCAGTTCCTTTCTTTTCAAGAAGGAAACTGTTCTTGGCAACGATGACTACACTTTATGTAGTCTTCTATGTATTTTTGTTTCTTTTTGTCAGCAAGCAATAAATATAGCACTGGCATCAGTTGCAAAATATATAACATTAAGGATAAAAAAGGCCTTTTTAGTCTGCGAGAGGAGATTTAGTGGCACTACACTTTTACTGCCAGCTCTAAAGATGCTTAGACGTTATTGTTTGTTGTCAAGATTACATGAAAAAAACATTATAGGGTAAAAGAAAAAAAAATTAAATTGTTAGAAAGAAGTTATTTTCTTCGTAATTCTTCTTACGGTGCAGGAAGCTATTTTATTTTACAAGCATGAGAGAATAATGGAGGATGCCATTCCTAAAATTCTCTGTTTAAGAATATGAGTTCCCTGGCCATCATGCTGGTGCTTGGATTCCATGCTCTCTGAGTTGCTGACCTGGAGCAGTTATAGAGTTGAGGAATTATGACATTTTTCCTGATGCTCCTTTCAAGCTTGTTTGTTCCAGGTCTGTGATCCAAAAGTACTTAAAGGAGATGTACACCAAACAGCCATGACAATATAACCACCTACTTAATATTGAGTGCCCCCCCCTTTTGCCACAAAAACAGCCTTGACCCGTCGAGGCATGGGCTCCACTAGACCTCTGAAGGTACAGTATGTTGTGATTGTAGCGGTACCCCCGTAAGGGCTGCTAATAGACTCTGTACCTCGCTGATTACCTCGACTCTGCAAATCCTCCATTACCTCTGACACCCTGGGTTCAGTCATATTACCAACTGTAGTAGTAAATAGAGACTCACACACAGTGGCGGCTGGTGCTCAAAATTTTTTGGGGGTGCAAACAGGGGCGTTGCTAGGGGGTGGCTTTTGGGGCTATAGCCCCGAATCTGAGGCCAATAGCCCTGAGTCTCTGCAGGGGTCCCCAAGGGGAGGGGAGGCTCTCTGGGGACCCTTATGTAAGTGGGGGAGCTCTCTGGGGACCCTGATGTAAGGAAGAGGCTCTCTGGGGACCCTGATTTTAAGGCCTAGGCTCTCTAGGGACCCAGATTTAATGGGGAGGCTCTCTGGGGACCCTAATGTAAGGGGGCCTCTCTGGGAACCCTGATGTAAGTGGGGGGGCCCTCTGGGTACCCTGATGGAAGGGGGAGGCTCTCTGAGGACTCTGATGTAAGGAGGAGGCTCTCTGGGGACCCTGATGTAAGGTGATGTAAGGGGGGGCTCTCTGGGGACCCTGATGTAAGCAGGGGGCTCTCTTATTACTGTATATACATGTGTATGCCCGCCCAAGCGTATGACTTTCTTTACTACGCTGCTATGGGCTCTAGCCCCAGATCTTTTGTAGACCTAGCAATGCCCCTGGGTGCAAACAAACTGAAAAAAAAAATCATCAATTGCAGCCACTGTGCCCATCAAACGCAGCTACTGTGCCATCAAACGCAGCTACTGTGCCCATCAATTGCCGCCACGTTGCCATCAAATGCAGCCACTGTGCCCATCAAATGCAGCCACTGTGCCCATCAAACACATCCACTGTGCCATCAAACGCAGCCACTGTGCCCATCAAACGCAACCACTGTGGCATCAAGCGCAGTCACTGTGCCCATCAAATGCAGCCACTGTTCCCAAACACAGCCACTCTGCCCATCAAACGCAGCCACTGTGCCATCAAATGCAGCCACTGTGCCCATCAAGCGCAGCCACTGTGCCCATCAAATGCATCCACTCTGCCATCAAACGCAGCCACTGTGCCCATCAAACAAATGCAGCCACTGTGCCATCAAAAGCAGCCACTGTGCCCATCAAACAAATGCAGCCACTGTGTCCATCAAGCGCAGCCACTGTGCCCATCAAACGCAGCCACTGTGCCCATCAAACGCAGCCACTGTGCCCATCAAACACATCCACTGTGCCATCAAACGCAGCCACTGTGCCCATCAAATGCAGCCACTGTGCCATCAAACACAGCCACTGTGCCCATCAAATGCAGCCACTGTGCCCATCAAGCGCAGCCACTGTGCCTATCAAACGCATCCACTGTGCCCATTAAGAGCAGCCACTGTGCCCATCAAGCGCAGCCACTGTGCCCATCAAATGCAGCCACTGTGCCATCAAACTCAGCCACTGTGCCATCAAACGCATCCACTGTGCCATCAAACGCAGAAACTGTGCTATCAAACGCAGCCACTGTGCCATAAAACGCAGCCACTGTGCCATCAAACGCAGCCACTGTGCCATCAAACGCAGCCACTGTGCCATCAAACGCATCCACTGTGCCAGAGGAGGAAGTGGAGAAAGTGAGGAAGTAAGAAGCTGCACACACATTGCTGGCTTCATTATCTCACCTCTCTATAGACATGCAGTGCACTTGTTCCTGGATCCCTTACTCTCAGTCTTATCTGTCCTCTATGTAGAGGGCAGAGGCTGGCACTTTCACACACTTACTGTGATGATGATTGTGACATCCGCTGCTGCTGGCTGCTCTAGGGGAATTCAGCCCCATGTTGTGAAGGGTCAGCGATCCCCAGGGAGGTGAATAGGCAAAAACTCCAGCGAGATACCGGCAATGGTCCCTTACTGTCCACAGTACACTAGCGTAGTGAACTGGGAAACCGGAAGTGGTGAATTGAAAAGCACCGCCCACCATCCTCCGGTCCCTGCCAATAGGAATAATGCACTAGAGGACGGAGACAAATCACTGTAGAGTGGGGAGTGTTTAGGGTGCATCAAGTGCGCCCTGCACATGCCCTGCACATGGGGGGGCTTCGCCCGAGCGCCCCCTATGGACGGGCCGCCACTGCTCACACAGTATTAAAAAACAGTTCAAATATGTTTACTGTATTAATGAGAGCACAAATAGGTACTTTTTGGCAAAATAGGCACTTTTGGCTATGGACATGGGTCAGCATTAACACCCTGACCAATCTGCAGCTGCACATACACAACAAACTACAATGCACGGTGTGTTTTCACATCTTTCTAGTGGAAGCAGCATAAACTTCCCCATGACCCTGCAAACCAGGAACATCCCACAAGAGATGCAATTTTGGAGCTGCTTCGTCCTGCCTTTACAATTTGGCCCCTGTCAAAGTAACTCAAATCCTTATGCTTGCTCATTTTTTCTGTTTTCAACACATCAAATTCAGAGACACCATTTCCATTTATAACATTAGCTCTGTAATAACAATGCAAACAAAAGTTTTTTTGATAATCCAATATACTGTAAGCTTACTTGAAAGGTCTCCTTTCATTATGTGAGTTCTGTCTGCCTACTGGCCATCTCTTTCTCTACTGTTCTTTGCTATCTATTTCTAAGGACTACATATCCCATGGTACCTTGCTGCCCCCAAGCAGTGATTCTGTACCGCCTCCGCCTCCTGAACTCCTCCTCTCAGCACCTCTGTACTTCAGAATGCAGGCTCTGTGAAATGTGTGACACAGCAGTGCCTACCCACAGAACATAGTAAATTCAAGAATTCAATAAGGGAAATATGTGAGGATCTTCCAAAAGTATGTTTGCAAACTTCAGGATTATTCACCTTAATAGGAATAGACTAGAAATAATTTAAATACAATGGGGTTGATTTACTAAAACTGGAGAGTGCAGTTTCTGTGCAGCCCTGCATAGAAACCAATCAGCTTCCAGGTTTTTTGTCAAAGCTTAATTGAACAAGCTGAAGTTAGAATCTGATTGGCTACTATGTACAGCTGCATCTGATTTTCACTCTCTAGTTTTAGTAAATCAGCCCCAATGTGTAAATGAATATATGATTTTACATTTTGATCATAGATACAGTCAGGCAAATAGCATGTTTAGAGGGGGGCCAGCAATGGCAGCCTCTGTACTTCCCTCATGACTTTAAGATGTTATTATGTTGCACTTTTAGGGTCATAGAATTGACTAAAGTACCTTAGTAAATCATGCTGAAATTACTAAACAGTCAGCAATAGTGAAGATTGCCAAAAAGTTAGAGGGGTTTTTAAACTAGGCAATGGGGGATAGGGTACAGAGGTAGAGATAGTCAGCGTGGAACATATTCCAGAGGGTAATATTGGGGGCATTAGTGGTAGGTTGACCAAAGCACATAAACCCAAGGTAAGTATAGTAGCAAGTCCTAGTTGCTATCTCGCAACACCCAATAAGAGGATAATATGCGACTGGTCTAAACTATGTGGCAAGTTCACCAATGCCAGCGGCCTGGCAGACAAGATGGCTGAACTAGAGATACTGTTGTACGAGGAGGATTTGGATTTTGTGGGAATTTCAGAGACCTGGTTCAACAGCTCTCATGATTGGCTGGCAAACATTCAAGGAAATACCCTTTATCGCAAGGATACAGAGGGTAAAAAAGGGGGAGGAGTATGCCTATATATCAAGAATAATGTACAAGTGAATGTGAGAGATGACATCACTAAGGGAGCTAGGGAGGAGGTGGAATCCTTACGGGTAGAGCTCCAAAGGGATGAAGCTAAGGGGAAAATAGTACTGGGAGTATGCTATAGGCCCCCCCGAGGGAGGAAGGGGAGACAGATCTCCTATCACAATTTGGATTAGCAGCAAGGATAGGAAGTGTCATCATAATGGGGGATTTTAATTATCCAGACATAGACTGGGCGGAGGGAACCGTGCATTCATCTAAGGCTCGCCAGTTCCGAAATGCCTTGCAGGACAATTTTATGGGTCAGATGGTAGACGCACCAACTAGAAACAAAGTGTTACTGGATCTACTGATTACCAACAATACAGACCGGATCACGGATGTGGAAATACGGGGCAATTTAGGTAACGGCGATCACAGGTCAATTGGCTTCAGTATAAATCACACAAATAGGAGACCTAAGGGGAATAAAGAATAAATATAAACTGTATTATAATTATACAGAATTCAAGAAGAAATGTAAGGGTGCAATAAGGACGGCTAAGATAGAACATGAAAGACACATAGCGGAGGAGAGCAAAAAAAATCCCAAGAAATTCTTTAAGTTTGTAAACAGTAAAAAAGGGAGGACAGACCATATTAGCCCCATAAAGAATGAGGAAGGACATCTGGTTACAAAGGATGGGGAGATGGCGGAGGTATTGAATTTATTCTTCTCCTCAGTTTTCACAAGGAAATTGGGGGGCTTCAGTAACCAAAACTGCAGTGTTTATCCTCATGACACATCACAGGAAGCACCTCCATGGTTAGCAGAGGACAGAATTAAAATTAGACATGGAAAACTTAACATTAATAAATCACCAGGACCAGATGGCTTGCATCTGAGGGTACTTAGGAAACTCAGTCAAGTAATTGCCAGACCATTGTTCCTAATTTTTACTTACAGTCCACTGACTGGAATGGTACCAGCTGATTGGAGAAAAGCCAATGTAGCACCAATATGTAAAAAATGCCCAAAATACATCCCTGGGAATTACAGACCAGTTAGCCTAACATCAATAGTAAATAAACTCTTGCAGGGGATGATAAGGGACTATATACAAGATTTTATTAATGAGAATGGTATCATTAGCAGTAATCAACATGGATTCACGAAGAATCGTTCTTGCCAAACCAATCTATTAACCTTCTACGAAGAGGTGAGTTGCCATCTAGATAAAGGAAGGCCCGTAGACGTGGTTTATATGGATTTTGCAAAAGCATTTCACAGAGTTCCCCATAAACGTTTACTGTACAAAATAAGGTCAGTTGGCATGGACTATAGGGTGAGTACACGGATTGAAAACTGGCTACAAGGGCAAGTTCAGAGGGTGGTGATAAATGGGGAGTACTCGGAATGCTCAGAGGTGGATAGTAGGGTCCTCAGGGTTCTGTGCTGGGACCATTCCTGTTTAATTTGTTCATAAACGACCTGGAGGATGGGGTAAACAGCTCAATCTCTGTATTTGCGGACGATACTAAGCTAAGCAGGGCAATAACTTCTCCGCAGGATGTGGAAACCTTGTAAAAAGATCTGAACAAATTAATGGGGTGGGCAACTACATGGCAAATGAGGTTCAATGTATAAAAATGTCGAAAAAATGGAGGAGACACTAGAGAGAAGGAAAGGAATTGCTGCTCACCCCTTAACGCATTGAAACAAAAAAGAGAGAGAAGGTTTTCCCCACAACGGGGTTTTTTGGCAGCACAGTAATAGATGTAGTCAGTATTGTATGAAAAAATATAACAATTTTATTGAAAGCTGTACCATAAAAGTTAAAAACGATGAGCTCCAGTGGGGAGTGTTTAAAAAACTAAGTGGCTGAACATAGATTGGCAGACATATATTCGTAACAATGTTTCTATCATGAACATAAGACCTGACGCGTTTCAACCCTTATAGTTGGGGTCTTCTTCAGAGGCTCGGTCTGCTAAAGAGAACATATAGATAGCATTGGTATATACATACATAACTCTCCATTGTATAACAGTAACTACATTCATCATGTAATGCACCAATACAGTATAGTTACCAAATAATGTATGTCCAACAGGAAAAAGAAACTTCCCACATGGAGATCCCTTAAAAAGATATGTTGTCTTTCCCTCTTTCCCCGAGGGAGAATTTCGGATGCCTCCACCGCCACCTCAACCCAGACCGGGGTAGTGGGAGGCAAAGTGACTTGCGAGAGGCCACACACTTAGGCACCGCCCGCCAAAGCAAACAGCCAGCCGAAGAGCGCAACAGCCACCTACGATGAGAAATTTATGAGACAGACTAAGTAAACACCCAAGGAATAATAATCAGATTTTTTGTGGACAGAAACAGCCACCAAGGGACCGGAGTCACCCATATGTATATATATATATCTATATATCTATAGTACATGTGATTCAAGCCAAACCAAAGGGAGTTTCCAACCATGTTTATATGGTATATCTTTGGAGGCTAATAGAATAAATAGTATATAACTATGAAGATATTGGCAAAATACTGTTTTCATGTGCAAGTGAAAAGTGGGTGGGGAAGTGAGGGGTGTGGAAATGAGTGAGAGCTGTGAAATGGGGTAGAAGCATGAGATCATCATGCAAAGAAAAAGTGAGGTGTATAGGGCGGGGTGTGCAGTGAAGTGTGAGCGAGGAGGTGATGGGGGGGGGGGAGGGGAAAGAAACAATTGTGATGAGGTAAGTACATAATTATTACCTCAATAAGTGCTAACTGTTGTATGTAGCTGCATCAAAATGCCCCATGAAGACTAGACTGTCACCTGTTTGCCAACCCGGGATTGGTCACAGGTCATGTGGGACTCAACAGGTTAGTATCCAACCCTGAGTCCACTGGTCTAGAAACAAAACAAAAAGAAAGAATATGTATTTTTGTATCTATGAAAAAGTGCAAACACACTATAGTCTTAAGTAATCAGAAAATAATGAATAATTAGCAGATAGCAGGGTCAGAAGGCCCTGATTATATGGGGTAAAAAAATGCTGCAGAAACATAAGGCTGGAAGGGTGTACTTACTCAGTGGTGGCCACAGATAGTGGCAAGGAGTGATAGCAGGCAACGGAGAGTGTGTATGATCCTCCAAGCGGGAAAAGATTGTGAGTATATTGCCAATACCATTTATATATCCTTAATTGGTTAGGGGTGTGCATATCCTGTCCCACCCCATCCCAGGTGTGCACAATCAGCCAGCAGTTGCATGGAGGGCAGCATGGCCGGCATTCAGGCAGCCGTGTGTGGCCTCCCCGGCGTCCAGGAAGAGCGTCAGCCCCAAAATCTCGTCATTCTCGCCGAAACCTCGCGATACCCATGACGTCACGTCGCACGCGCGGGGCCCCACGCATGCGCAGTGGCGAAGAGTGTCCGAGAATGTTCAGGGACGCCGCCGGCAAGGAGGGATAGATCCCCAGTGCGGCGCTCGGTGGCCACCCGAGCGCCAAGTGGGGAATAAAGGGGGGGGGAGCCGTCTAATCGTGTCGGCCCGTTCCCCCCCCCCTTGCCGGGAAGGCACATCACCAACCACCCCCGCCCCAGGAGCGATGGCAGAGAAAGCACCAGCGCCCCCCCAGGTTGGAGGGAAACAAACACAAATTCAATACAAGGAGAACATTATATTTTAAACTCATCATTATTGGGTTCATATTATTATTACACATTACATACATGTAAGAAGAGCGTCAGTGAAAAAAGGAGAAATTCAATCATATGCATTGGTAACCTCATAACATCAAATTGGAAGGTAAAAAATCAATGAGTCAAGAAAATAAAACAAAACAATATAAAATAAAAAGTATACAGTAAATGAAAGAATCAAAAAATCAAATTGGGAATATGATTACACCAAAGGCAGAGAGGGAAGAAAAGGAGAGGAAAGGAGGAGGGGGGGGGGGGGGGGAGAGCAAGACTGGATCCTGGCAAATAAGGTACTAGTTGTACCAGGACCAGATGGCTTGCATCTGAGGGTACTTAGGAAACTCAGTCAAGTAATTGCCAGACCATTGTTCATAATTTTTACTTATAGTCCACTGACTGGAATGGTACCAGCTGATTGGAGAAAAGCCAATGTAGCACCAATATGTAAAAAATGCCCAAAATACATCCCTGGGAATTACAGACCAGTTAGCCTAACATCAATAGTAAATAAACTCTTGCAGGGGATGATAAGGGACTATATACAAGATTTTATTAATGAGAATGGTATCATTAGCAGTAATCAACATGGATTCACGAAGAATCGTTCTTGCCAAACCAATCTATTAATCTTCTACGAAGAGGTGAGTTGCCATCTAGATAAAGGAAGGCCCGTAGACGTGGTTTATATGGATTTTGCAAAAGCATTTCACAGAGTTCCCCATAAACGTTTACTGTACAAAATAAGGTCAGTTGGCATGGACTATAGGGTGAGTACACGGATTGAAAACTGGCTACAAGGGCAAGTTCAGAGGGTGGTGATAAATGGGGAGTACTCGGAATGCTCAGAGGTGGATAGTAGGGTCCTCAGGGTTCTGTGCTGGGACCATTCCTGTTTAATTTGTTCATAAACGACCTGGAGGATGGGGTAAACAGCTCAATCTCTGTATTTGCGGACGATACTAAGCTAAGCAGGGCAATAACTTCTCCGCAGGATGTGGAAACCTTGTAAAAAGATCTGAACAAATTAATGGGGTGGGCAACTACATGGCAAATGAGGTTCAATGTATAAAAATGTAAAATAATGCGTTTGGGTGGCAAAAATATGAATGCAATCTATACACTGGGGGGAGAACCTCTGGGGGAATCTAGCATGGAAAAGGACCTGGGGGTCCTAGTAGATGATAGGCTCAGCAACGGCATCTAATGCCAAGCTGCTGCTAACAAAGCAAACAGAATATTGGCATGCATTAAAAAGGGGATTAATTCCAGAGATAAAACGATAATTCTCCCGCTCTACAAGACTCTGGTCCGGCCGCACCTAGAGTATGCTGTGCAGTTCTGAGCACCAGTCCTCAGGAAGGATGTATTGGAAATGGAGCGAGTACAGAGAAGGGCAACAAAGCTAAAAAAGGGTCTGGAGGATATTAGTTATGAGGAAAGGTTGCGAGCACTGAACTTATTCTCCCTGGAGAAGAGACGCTTGAGAGGGGATATGATTTCAATACACAAATACAGTACTGGTGACCCCACAATAGGGATAAAACTTTTTCGCAGAAGGGAGTTTAACAAAACTCGTGGCCACTCATTAAAATTAGAAGAAAAAAGGTTTAACTTTGAACTACGTAGAGGGTTCTTTACTGTAAGAGTGGCAAGGATGTGGAATTCCCTTCCACATGCGGTGGTCTCAGCGGGGGGCATCAATAGTTTCAAGAAACTATTAGATAAGCACCTGAACGACCACAACATACAGGGATATACAATGTAATACTGACATATAATCACACACATAGGTTGGACTTGATGGACTTGTGTCTTTTTTCAACCTCACCTACTATGTTACTATGTAACTATGAAGAACTAATTGAACTGCTTAAAAAAAATCTTTATTTATAAAGGTATGTGTTTTTTTTCTTAGTGTATTTAGGGTAGTTTATTTCATTAGTCCTTTTTGTGTTTGTGGGTTTTATTTGTGTGTGTGTACCTGATATTTATATGTGTACTGTTCCCTTAATTTTTTTATTTTACTTTTTTTTTATAACCATCTGATTTTTTTTTTTCCTTTATGTAAAACATTTTTTACACAAATGAAGCTAATGAGGGCAATGTTTGGGCACAACTACAGTCCAGGTAAGCTAACCAGAGCCTCCCTCAGGAGCCATTTAAAGCCCATTGTACCCTTAAAGCTGTAGGCAGATAACAAATACACAATTAATGAAGCTTTGTAGTCATTAATGCATCATAAATTGAAATGTTTTAAATGCAAGCAGTGAAAAGTCAGCCATAGACAATTTCAACCATGTATGAGCAGGCTGATTGTAACCAGGCCAATTGATCGATCAACTTGGGTACAATCAGCCTGTCAGATTTTTCATGTGTTTATTACCAGCGGTTAGCCATAATCACTGTATGTTCTCCCAGCCTGGACAGGTCTCCCCGCTGGAAAACACAATAGCACCACGGGAGGGACTCCCTCATTAACACTGATTGTGTTGATGGGGGAATCGAGTGATTATCTTTCCTGCAACCCATGGTTGCAGGAAAGAAATTTGCTCCATCTATGGCCAGCTTGTCGTGCAGAGTATTGAAATCATGCGCTGGAAGCTTTTTAGATAAAGCAAACGACTTTACTTTTATGAAGGATGTCTTTATCATGTAACAGGAACTAACCACAAACAAGTGCACTGGACTTAGATAGACGGTACATCCTGTCATATCATAGAATACACATTATAACACTATAATACAACAGCGTCACCTGCTGCATAGATAAGTATAATGCATACAGTATTGTCAGTTTATTAGCAACCATGCTGTTGTTCTTTCCAACACAGCTTAGCCGCCTACATTTGATCTGCTAGTAGCCTCTTCCAATCCATGGAAGCTCAGACTGGGAGAAGAAGAAACAGCTCAATCTTCCAATCAGTTCATGTGCTGACATTGCTCATACCGATAGTAAGAGAGGCAGGGTGACATAGAAATGAACTCACCAGTGTGCATTTTCTACAGAACACCTACCCAGCTCATCAGCTCCATAATATGGTGGGATTGGGGGTTCTGTAGTTCACAAAAAGTTGAGAACAATTCTAACTGATAACAGTCAGTAGAGGCAGGAAGCTATCAGCTCATAGGTATTTTTTTAACATTTATTACCAGTATACACTATTCCCAGACACTGTATTCATTGTTGTCTTCCATTGATACTTCTGTAAAATTAAAGTTGTAATGCAGCAAAAAAACTAAATTTGGCTTGTCTGCAGTCAGTGATGGACTGGTTATCTGGGCCTATCACTAGCACCAAGACATCCAACCAACATATAATTCATTGCATGTTAAGCCTAGACTGACTCTTTATTTAAATTCTACTGTAGCACCCCCTAGCGTTGCTAGAGTGCTAGAGTTAGGTTTTTTGAACAGAGTAAGTAAATTCAGGCTTGGCTGCCAGCCAAGCCTGTGTGTTTATCTGGGTCAGGGTTGAGTGACTCAGGGAGGCTGGTATGACTCACAGACCGCATTTCTGATACCTCCCCATACTTCTGGAAGCTAGCAGAAGATTCCAGAAGGAAGGGCGTGGAGGGGAGAAGGAGCTGCCTGGAGTATTCTGAGGGACCTGACCAATCCCCAACAGGTGGGTTGGCAGGAGGCAGGCTTCCTCAAATACTCAGAGTCAGCCCAGCTGGGGCAGTGTGGAGTTCGGGTGGAAGATGGAGTGTTAGGCTGTCGGAGGCCTTTGAAAGTAACCCCCTAATCTGGGGGTGGTGAACTCAGGCCTGGGCTTGAATGCAGAAGGGACCCCTCCTTATGACACACAGAGGGATCCTGACCAGGAGGCACGGGAGCAAGGGAGGACAGCAGGAGAACACTGCCGGGTAAATCTCCAGGAAGGAAGACAGCCAGGAGGAATGGTGAGTGTTACAGTCAGAGGACTGAGAGGCATACCTGAAGGGGCTGGGTGGAAGCTGTTTGGGATGGATGCAGAGTCAGTCTGGGAGGACTGTGGAGAAGAAGCCAGGAGGGCTAGGGAATGGGGCAGCTGCAGTCAGACGGGCTGGCAGTGCCTGAATAGGTGGTACTGGGATCAGTAGCCACAGGAATAGGACAGATAAGCACTAAGACCTCTTTTCTGCTACACTATCAAAGGGGCCCGCAGTCCCTGCTGAAAAGGGCATTTACTCTGGATCTGACTGTGTTGGATCATCGTTACAGAGCTAGCTGGTTCTGGGGGTTGTAGTTCTACTAGCAAGATTGTGCTGGAGGTAGAAGAGGAAGTGTATTTATACTGGATGTATATAGTTGTGTCCCTGAATAATTCTGTGTTGATCAAGAGGGCATCACATATTAACCCTATTCTCCATCCAAGTTCAATTCCCCTAATAAAATACAAAAACAAAGGATTGATTTCTGACTCCAGCGTGTGTGGAAAATTTGTGTGCCTTGCTATGCAGGGTGGGAGATACCCATATTCACCAGCGGCTCCTACGGGGGTAGCGCTATACTACATTCGCCAAAGAATTTTCCCTTGTACTGTATAGCTCCCTACTGGATCACCAGGCAATATATCATTACACAGAGTTTCATAACGGAGTGTTCAGTGCTGACCAAAAAACCTTACAGGCTATCCTCTCATCGTTCGGTGAGGGGTCTGGGTACCATTCCTCTGAGTGATGATTAGCCATAGGAAAATGGATTTGGATAAAACCAGTCTTCTGATCCCAGTTGGAATCATTGAGAAGGTAGCTATTTTTGTGCAAAGAGTTGCACAGATGTGACCATCACTTTTAGACACTAGCAAAAAAACAAAGCCTTGCGTAACTGGGAGAGGTTATGCCTGGGAGGTGATGTCCTGCCTTTTTTTGCCAGTGTCTAATTGCTTGAAGATGGCAGCCAAAGCCTATCATATTGATTCTAAAGAAGCTTTGTGTACCATGATGTACAACAGTGGTTGTCAACTCATGAATCTATTTGTAAGTTGGAACAGGTAATTTTTTTAAGTGTAGCTCCAGCCAAAAAAACAATTTTTAAGCTTTTTGGACAGCATAAAGAAGGCTTTACACCCCTGTAATATTTGATTTGCTGTCTGTGCCCCTGTTCAGAAGATTTCACCTCACTTTCTGTCCCAATGACAATTAGATTTTGAAAATGTTGGGTTGTTGTGGAAACAAGCCTTGGTGATAAAACATCAGTGGAGGTACCTTTTTTCCATAATAACTCTTATGCCCTGTACACACTGTCGGACATTGAAAGGACATTCCGACAACAAAATCCATGGATTTTTTCTGACGGATGTTGGCTCAAACTTGTCTTGCATACACACGGTCACACAAAGTTGTCAGAAAATCCGATCATTCTAAACGCGGTGACGTAAAACACGTACGTCGGGACTATAAACAGGGCAGTAGCCAATAGCTTTCGTCTCTTAATTTATTCTGAGCATGCGTGGCACTTTGTGCGTCGGATTTGTGTACACACGATCGGAATTTCCAACAACGGATTTTGTTGTCAGAAAATTTTATAGCAAGCTCTCAAACTTTGTGTGTCGGAAATTCCGATGGAAAATGTGTGATGGAGCCTACACACGGTTGGAATTTCCGACAACAAGGTCCTATCACACATTTTCCGTCGGATTTCCTTTTCACTTCCTGTTGTCTCCCTCTGTTTGTAAGTAGGAGTTGTTTGTAAGTCGGATGTTTGTAACTAGTAGACCGCCTGTATATTTACTGCTTGAGAGAATGGTCAAAAACTGCAGACTTAAGGGGAAATGAGGGTCAGAGAGTGTGGACATGCTGCATTTTTGGTTGGGGATATGGTGCAGAAGACAATATGAAGCTGTGAATATAATATTTTACATGAGGCTGGTAGAGATCAATGCCATTACCCTGATCAATGTTCCCACTCAGACTCCTGAGGTCCAAGTCCATACATGATGCAGGTTGGACACCAGGGATATACAAAAAGAAAATACAATTTGGCTTGTCGCAGTCAGTAACAGAAGAGTATTGGTCATCTGGACTAATTGCTGGCATTAAGATATCCAACCAACATATAATTTTCTCAATGTTGAGCTTCGGTTGAGTTTTCCTTTAAATTCTATATTTGCCAAAGAATCCCCTAAAATCCTCTTTCATTTTCATTGATTTGCAGTTGGAAATTCTATTACTAAATCCTCCTACACAGCACTTTCTAAAACACATTCTTTGAACTTGGACTGAATTCTAGGTGGGTGGACTTCCCCGTAGGCCAATATTTACCGATGAAAACATGACAGGGTCCAACTTCATGGATCTGACGATTTGCAGGCGTTCCACGTATTTGTTTGACAGAAAACCATTCAATGTTTCTATTGATTGTCTGGTTTTACATAGTTCAAACTTGAAAGCCGATTAATTATTTTTGAAAGGTAACATAAACATGAGATTTCAGTTTTCATTTCTATGGAGCGGCCAGAAACATATAGAAAAAACATACACATGAATGTAACATCTCTGGAAAAGGAGAATATTTGAATTTCCATGGGATCTTGTGAAAACCGTTATGGTTTTAAAACTATTCCATAGAGTTTTGTACATGATGCTGAGTTGCTCCATGAGAAATTGCTGAAGTCAGCTTTTCAATTCCTTAGAAGGAGTATTACCTCAGTATTTTCCCATCATGCTCTATTTCTCTGATGAAAAACAGAGTGTCCCAACCTGTGAGGTGTGTGCCACTGGTGATATACACTATATTGTCAAAAGTATTGCGACACCTGCCTTTACACTCACATGAAATTTAATGGCATCCCAGTGTTAGTCTGTAGGGTTCAATATTGAGTTGGTCCATTCTTTGCAACTATAACAGCCTCAACTCTTCTGGGAAGGCTGTCCACAAGGTTTAGGAGTGTGTCTATGGGAGTGTTTGACCATTCTTCCAGAAGTGCATTTGTGAGGTCCGGCACTGATGTTGGACAAGAAGGCCTGGTTCGCAGTCTCTGCTTTAATTCATCCCAAAGGTGTTCTATCGGGTTGAGGTCAGGACTCTGTGTATGACAGTCAAGTTCCTCCACGCCAAACTCGCTCATCCACACTATATTGCCAAAAGTATTAGGCCACCCCTCCAAATCATTTGGTGAAGGGGGGATTATGGTGTAGGGTTGTTTTTCAGGTGTTGGGATTGGCTCCTTAGTTCCAGGAAAGGAAAACTCTAAAGGTATCAGCATACTAAGACATTTTGCATGAATTTCATGCTCTCAACTTTGTGGGAACAGTTTGGGGATGGCCCCTTCCTGTTCCAACATGACTGCACACCGGTGCACAAAGCAAGGTCCATAAAGACATGGATGAGCGAGTTTGGGGTGGAGGAACTTGACTGACCTGCCCAGAGTCCTAACCTCAGTGCTTGACCTCACAAATGCGCTTCTGGAAGAATGGTCAGACATTCTCAAAGACACACTCATAAACCTTGTGGGCAGGCTCCCCAGAAGAGTTGAAGTTGTCATAGCTGCAAAGGGTGGGCCAACTCGATATTGAACACTACTGACGAAGACTGGGATGCCATTAAAGTTCATGTGCGGTTAACGGCAGGTGTCCCAATACTTTTGACACTATAGTGTATGTCTTCCCTCCAGGTGGAACAAAGTTATAGGTGGTAAAGTTCATATTAATGAATGTTTAAAGTGTAACTAAGGCCAAACCTTTTTTTTTTCATTTTGCACATTGTAAAGGAAGGTTATAACCCCTGTTTTTCTTGCCCTCTGTTTCCCCCCCCACACCCCCATGAGTACAGGCAGCCTGGGATTATACTTACCATCAGCCAACTGTCGCAGTCCTACCTGGCACCTTTTCATTCCACACATGCATACCACTGCCCCATTCATTCCAATAGGTAGCCATACTCATGGTGGCTAACTCCCACGAAAACCACAGGTACACTGCTTTGCACCCGCATCTGCTAGGGACCTGACCTGACAAAGACTTTTTGGCATGTTGCAAACTGCCTGCAATGTGTAACCTAGACATCTGGGAAGGCAGTGAGTAGCCAGATCCCAGATAGCAAGGATAACTTGCCAAAAAATTTGTAGCAAAGTCAAGTCTCTAAAGAGCAAAGTTGCAGTGGTGATTCTACAGCAAGAGCTCTACTAATCACAGTGACCCCTGTGGTGGGATGACTATTGCACAACATAACTGAACCCAAACTTCCAGTAGACTTGCAAAGAAAGTTGATCTGGAGTCATGCAATGTGGACTTGCTGCAATTGTACAACAAGCTTGTGAAGCCTGGCTCGGCTTAGCAAGTCATTTTCACACTTGCAGCACAATTGCTTGCAATCTGGAATATGCCATCCTTGATTAGGTGAGGATGAAGGAAGTGGAGAAACTAAAAATAAAAATGGTATCCACAAAAAAAAAGTGCAATAGTAGGAGGCAGGAGGCCAGGTCCCGTGCTGGTGTGCATGCGTGTCTGCGCATACATGAGATCTCACAAACTGTCTCCTGGGTCGTATAATGTAGACAAGGAGGCAGCGAGGCTGGTGCTTCTTTCTTATATTCATACTATACTATACAATGTCACAATGCAGCACGGTATAAAATGGTATAATGTGATTTGACCGTTTTCACACCAGGGACTATATATCTTTACAATTTTCGAACACCAACATCTACATTTTATCCAGCAGGGCATGCTATCCATACAGAATATACACTGAACATATTTTATGAATAGCCCATTGTTGGGGAGAAATTTCAACCTGGTCACTTTATTTTTCTTCCATGATATTGTTATTCCAGGAGCGCATGAGAACCCACTCATATTTTATGTTATTTTTTTCATTGTCGCACCTATGTAAATACGAATGTAAGAGGAGAAAATAGAGTGCAGCAGCTAAAGCCAGGATTAATCCATTAGGCCAGCCTGTGAATGGCAGATCCAATAAACCGTCACTGGTTAGGAAGAATGAATAAAGAGACGGAGTGCTGGGGACACGCCAGAAATAGAGTGTGACAATCCGCAAGGCAGAACTTGAGAAGGGGGGGAGGGAGCTTGATTTTCTTTTGACAGAGCATGTATATCTTGTGTATTCCTTTAGAATGGTAACAGCCAGGGATAGTTATTTCAATGCTAGGAGCCAGACAAATAAATGTAGCATCCCAATCTGTTTCAAGTTTACCTGTTATTTCTAGCAAAAAAAAAAAATGTTGCAGTGGAAGAGGATAGGGAGGTAGGCTGTGCTGCCCCAACAGGGCATAGAATTTATATATATTGTTTTCCTAACCATTTTCTATGGACTTTTATGTTTAGTTTACATGCTGCCATCTAGTGACCTTTTGTGGTAATGCACTTGTCTCTCAAGTTTATTTTTTCCTTATGTTATGACACACTTCCTTTGAATGTAAGGCTCCACCCTTCTTCCTGTGTTTTGTACTTCCTGTGTCATGGATGCAGCAGCAAGCTGCATGTAGCAGGACACATGTATTCTGCATAAGTAAGATACAGACAGTATCATGTTTTGACCGCACAATACCACAACCTATTCATCTGTTTGTATCCTGTCATCTACTGTAATCTGATGTTCAGAATAAAGCATCTGTGGATGGAAATCGGTATTGGTGAGTTCAAGCTATCTGATGAGGATTGTCCTCAGTGATTATATCTGCTTATACAGGCCAGACATAGAGGTCTCACAAGGGATAAATCGTTTCACAAGAATCGGAGTCAGAATAGTCAAAAGATGTATAGACTTCCTACAGCCTGCTGTGTATATACAGTATGTGTGCCTGATCTGCAATCAAGCTCAGTGCCATCCGCCATCTTTTGAAGCACATGGTCACACGAGTTTACTGCACCTCATATGAATGTTAAAAAATATTTCTCTACATTGAACTGTGTTACCCCACCTGTCTAAGCTGCTGTTCGTCTTCTTAAAGAGACAGTACCATTATTTGCAAAAACGTGACAAAATGTCTACACAAGACTGAGCACCCTTTTGTGGCTGAACCAACACAGATTCATTATGCCTCTGAACCCGCAGATGTACAGGGAGCAGATTCTGCAGATATCGCCGATCAGAGTGTAAGACCGAAACGTACAATAAAACCGACGCAGAAACTCAGAGTAAACTATGAAGCCACTAGAGATGAGTTCTCCAGCAATCTGTCAGACATATGGGACAGAACTTCACACTGCATGTCAGTTTTGTCACACTTTAATGATGAACCAGCTGAACTAAGAGACTCTATAGATCGCTTATCTGCCGTGTACGAACACTACCAGCGGCTGTTTGCAAAATACACAGCTTTCTTGCAAGACTGTAATATAGAGGACTCCTTAGCAGAACTGACCAAGGCTGTTGCATTAAACCAACAAAGGGATCTCTTAGTGCAAAAGGCCCAGTGTAAGGCAGAACTCGGCATTGCTCAATTGCAGGAGACCAGATCTCACAGATCCACATCAACCAAGCACACTACACGTTCTACCAGATCCTCTTGCTCCAGAAGTTCAACATTAAGCGACAAGCTAATAGAGGCCCGTGCAAGTCTGGAAGCAAAAAAAGTGCAAACCTCCTTTACCAGAAAGGAAGCAGAAATAGAAACACAAAAGGCAGCTCGCCATGCAAAGATGAAAGCTCAACAAGCAGAAACAGAAGCAAAGATGAAAGCTCAACAAGCAGAAACAGAAGCAAAGATGAAAGCTCAACAAGCAGAAACAGAAGCAAAGATGAAAGCTCAACAAGCAACTCAACAAGCAGAGGCAGATGCCCAACAAGCAGAGGCAGATTCCCAAATAAAGATTCTGCAAATGGAAAGAGAGGAAGCAGCTGCCCTAGCAAGGCTGAGAGTCCTTGAACAAGCGATGGGAGAAAGTGTTAACTCAGACTGTTACATCCCAGCGGAACTGCAAGACCCAGTTGAACGCACCAGTGAATATGTACTAAAACATAGTGTTTTCAATGATACAGAGTCATCTCCTGTACTTCCTACTAACAACACTGTTCTGATTCTCAACACAGAGACATCACAGCTCCAAATGCCTGAGCCTCTTCAAGTGTACAACACAAGTGCATCTATGCAGCAAACCGCATCACCTCTTGCTGACAACAAGGTGACTTCCAGTGACAAGCCACAGCCAACACAAGCCTTAGGGACTACACCACAGTTAAACGCTCTTGCAACATCATTTCATCCTGGCAAACCTCACCCTACTTCACCAGAGAACTTTCACACCCGAGGGGTTCCACAAGTTACTTTGGCCCCGAAGAGTGAGAGACCAGACTTGAATGACTTTGCCAGATATATGGTACGCCGTGAGCTCATTAATACTACCCTCTCAAGGTTTGATGACTGTCCAGAGAGCTACAGGGCCTGGAGATCAACTTTCAAAGCTGCCATTGCTGATCTCAACCTTAATACCAAGGAGGAACTTGATTTGCTCACAAAGTAGCTGGGGCCGGATTCTGCAGATCGTGTTAAAAGACTGAGAACAGTGCACGTTGACCACCCAGATGCAAGTCTTGTTGCTGCATGGGCAAGACTTGAGCAAGCCTATGGTAGCTCTGAAGCCATAGAAAGCGTTCTATTCAAGAGACTGCAAAACTTCCCAAAAATAGGGAACAAAGACTACCTCAAGCTCCAAGATCTGAGTGATCTTCTCATGGAGCTGCAGTTGGCAAAGACAGACCCACGTCTAACTGGACTAAGCTTCCTGGACACTGCTCATGGTGTCAATCCATTGGTGTCTAAACTGCCATACGGCCTGCAAGAGAAATGGGCACAACAGGGCTCAAGGTACAAAAGAGACTATAACGTATCTTTTCCTCCATTCGCATATTTTTGCAGGTTCATCAGCGACCAAGCCTGGACGAGAAACGATTTCAGCTTCAGTGAACCCAACTTGCCTGCTTAATCATCATCATCAAGGTATGATAACAAAGCAGCTAAATGCAGAGACTTTAATAGAGCAATATCTGTTAAAAGGACAGACATCTCACCACCCGTATCCTCTCCTGCTCACCAGAGCGATTCGGGTGACAGAGATAAAGACCTTAACCATCAGTGCCCTATTCACAAGAAGCCTCACCCCCTAAAGAAATGTTGTGGGCTTAGGGCAAAGACATTACAAGAGTGCAGGGAGATTCTTCAGAAACTTGGAATATGCTACAGGTGCTGTGCTTGTTATGGACATTTTGTTAAAGACTGTAAAGTTGTCATCAAGTGCACAGAATGCAGTAGCGACAGACATGTTACAGCTATGCATCCGGGTCCACCCTCAGACAATTCACAGCAGCCTCCTACCTCCAGCCCCGTCTCAAGTCATGGAGGGGAGCAACAAGGTCATGCTCCAGACACAGCTAACATTTCTTCTTCATGCACAGAAGTCTGTGGAGAAGGCTTAGATAACAAATGCTGTGCAAAGATATGCCTAGTCAAGATATACCCAAAGGGTCAACCTGAGGAAGCTATTAGGATGTATGACATAATAGATGAACAGAGCAACAGATCCTTGGTTAAGCCTAAATTCTTTGAGATCTTTGGTATAGAGGGACACGCATCACCGTATACTCTCAGAACCTGTTCTAGTCGTGAAGAGACCTTCGGCAGAAGGGCCAATGGGTTCATGGTCTCTCATATCAATAAGGGAGAGGGCATACCCCTACCAACATTAGTCGAGTCTGACCAGATACCAGACGAAAGGGAAGAAATTCCTACTCCAGAGGCTGCCTATAACCATCCTCACTTGAGGCACCTTGTTGATGAAATTCCTGCAATGGACATGAATGCTGAAATCTTGATCTTGCTAGAAAGAGACATTCTCAGAGTACATAAAGTATGCAAGCAGTGCAATGGACCCGATGAAGCACCTTATGCACAAAAACTTGACCTAGGCTGGGCAATCATGGGCAACATATTCTTGGATAGTATGCGTACGTCATCCGAGATCCACTCCTTCAAAACTTACATGTTAGGAAATGGACATGCATCCCACTTCAAACAATGCACTCGCCATTATGAAGTAAAAGAGAAGCCTCTTGACATCATCCAAGTACCTGATGTCACTCCTAACCTTTGTGATGACAACCTAGGTACCACAGTGTTTTGTACTACAAGCGATGACAACAAAATAACCTTATCAGTCGAAGACAGAGAGTTCATCAAAATAATGGACAAAGAGTTCTTCCAGGATGAGTCTAACAGCTGGGTTGTACCATTACCTCTTCGTGCTGCAAGGGTTAAACTCCCAACCAATCGTGAATAGGCTCTATCCAGATTCAACTCACTTCAACGAACACTAAAGAACAGGCCTGAAATGAAGGACCATTTCATCACCTTTATGAAAAGGATCTTTGACAATGATCATGCCGAACCAGCTCCACCACTTCAAAGACACGATGAGTGCTGGTACCTGCCTTTCTTCGGAGTGTATCATCCACGTAAGCCAAAGCAAATCAGGGTAGTATTTGACTCCAGTGCCAAGCATCAATGCCTATCCCCGAACGATGTTCTTCTCACTGATCCAAACCTAACCAACAACCTTGTAGATGTACTTATGAGGTTTAGAAGAGAGCCAGTTGCCATAACTGCTGACATTGAACAAATGTTTCATTGCTTCACTGTGCATGAAGATCATAGGAACCTCCTAAGGTTTCTGTGGCACCGTGACAACAACATGGACAATGAGATGATTGAATACCGCATGAAGGTACATGTTTTCGGAAATAGTCCCTCACCCGCTGTTGCAACATACGGTTTACGAAGGACTGCCCTTGTAGGGGAAAAGGAGTATGGCGAAGATGCTCGACACTTTGTTGAGAGAGTCTTCTATGTGGACGACGGACTTAAATCTTTACCTACAGACGAAGAAGCAATAGACCTGCTACAAAGGACTCAAGGTATGCTTTCTGAGGCTAACCTCAGACTACACAAGATTGCCTCAAATAGTGTTGCTGTTATGAAAGCCTTTCAACCTGGCGATCATGCCACAGGGTTTAAAGACTTGAATCTGGGAATGGACATTCCACCTGTACAGAGAAGTCTGGGCCTACAGTGGGACTTATTAAAAGATACCTTTGGCTTTCAAGTCAGCTCTGCAGACAAGCCATTTACCAAACGTGGTGTTCTGTCAGTGGTGAACAGTCTATACGATCCATTGGGATTCGTGGCTCCCATCACCATACAAGGTAAATCCTTACTTAGACAGTTCTGAGAGACTATTAAATATTGGGATGCTCCACTACCAATAGACCAGCTTTCAAAGTGGGAGTCCGGGAAACAATCTCTACATGCCTTAGATGGAATCCATATACCACGCTGCTACACTTCTGCCTCCCTTGCCACAAGTCAGAGGAAAGAGCTTCACATATTCTCAGATGCATCTACTGAGGCTACAGCAGCTGTCGCTTACCTCAAGGTAAGATTTTCTTCTAATCAAGCCCACATAGGGTTTCTGTTTGGGAAAGCTAAGTTAGCACCTAAACCTGAACACACGATTCCCAGGCTTGAACTTTGTGGGACTGTGCTAGCTTGTAGAAATAGCAGATTTCATACTGCGTGAGCTAGACATTCAGATAGATAACTTCAGATTCTACACAGACAGCAAAGTTGTTCTAGGCTACATATACAACCAGACTAAACGTTTCTATGTCTATGTCAGCAACCGTGTAGAGAGAATCAGGAAATCATCTAAACCTGAACAATGGCATTATGTTCCATCTGAAATTAACCCTGCAGATCATGCCACCAGGCCAGTGTCTGCAAGTGTCTTTGCAAATTCTTCTTGGTTAACAGGGCCTGAATTCCTGCTGGATCATCCAGAAGAAACCACAGTTGATGTCTTCAGTCTTCTAGAACCTGACAAGGATCCAGAGATTTGTCCTGAAGTTAAAACCCTCGTCACCAGAACTGAACAAAGACTCGCCTTGGGCTGTCAGCGCTTTGAACGTTTCCCCAAGTGGAGAAGGCTTGTATGCACCATCGCAAGGTTAGTTCATATTGTAGATTGCTTCCACACAAAGCCCAAAGATGCTTACTCTCAAGGTTGGCACATGTGCCAAAAGATTCTTTCCGCAAAACACATTGCTGAAGGTGAACTGATCATAATACGAACTGTACAACAGAGTGTCTTTGGCTCAGAAATTAAATGTATACGTGACAAGAGGAACATTGCAAAAAACAGCCCAATTGTCAACCTGAATCCATTCATTGACAATCATGGTATGTTAAGGGTTGGTGGACGTTTAAACAAGGCTGAGTTGAGTGAGCAAGAACAGAATCCTCTCATTATACCTGCTCGCCATCACATCACCACTTTGCTCATACGGCACTACCATAAAGGGGTTAAGCACCAAGGTAGACACTTCACAGAGGGTGCCATAAGAGCTGCAGGCCTTTGGATTATAGGAGCAAAAAGACAGATCACAGCTACACTACACAGCTGTGTTCAGTTCTGCAAACTGAGAGGGAAACACCAGAAACAGCAAATGTCAGATTTGCCAGCTGACAGGTTAAGTACTGACCCACCTTTCACTCGTGTTGGTTTGGATGTCTTTGGGCCATGGATAGTAACAGCCCGCAGAACTCGAGGTGGCCAAGCAAATAGCAAACGATAGGCAGTGCTGTTCACTTGCATGAGTGTGCGTGCAGTACATATTGAAGTTATAGAATCTATGGATGCTTCAAGTTTTATCAATGCTCTAAGACAATTCCTAGCCATCAGAGGACCAGTCAAGACACTAAGATCTGACTGTGGAACTAATTTCGTTAGAGCCTGTCGAGAGCTACAGCTCAACTCTAGGCCAATCCAAGACCTGTTAGCTGAAAAAGGCTGTACTAGGATTTTCAATCCTCCTCATTCTTCCCACATGGGTGGCTCATGGGAGAGAATGATAGGTATCACACGTAAAATATTGGATTCTATGCTTATAGACTTTAATTCCACAAGACTTACCCACGAGATTCTAACCACCTTCCTGGCAGAGGCATCTGTCATAATCAATTCAAGACCACTTGTTCCAGTGTCCAAAGATCCAGAGACCCCAACTATCCTTACTCCAGCTACTCTTCTTACCCAGAAGCTTGGGTCTGTTCCTGTTCCACCTGGAAATTTCAAAGCAGGAAACCTTTGCTATGACCAGACCCACTTCTGCCTTGTTTTTTGCTATGACCAGTGGAATCGAGCACAACACCTCGCCAACTGCTTCTGGAATCGTTGGAAGATGGAGTATCTTTCTACTCTGCAAGGACGCAGGAAATGGCAACGCCTGAACCCTAACATGCAAGTTGGAGATCTTGTTCTGCTTAAGGACCAGCAAGCTGAAAGAATTGAATGGCCCATGGGACTTATTGTAAAGAGCGTTCCTAGTGATGACGGTAAGGTACGCAAGGTGGAGGTGAAGGTTTCAAGACAAGGGACTGTAAAGACCTTCTTCAGACCTATCACGGAACTTATTCTGCTCTTACCCTTTGGAGAATGAACTTGTTTGCCTACGCTGCTGGATCTTACCTGCGACTTCAAGAAGAAAGTGTCTTGGACTTAAGTTGACATATCTTGAAGCCTTGAATTAATAGTTGTTGTTTTTGCATTATATGCATGTTCTTTATGTCTTTCAGGTCTTCAAGACATCCAGCAAACTACACTTGTTATTTGCAGTTGTATCACTACCGTTCTGATATATATAGTGACATTTACCAATGCCAGACGGGGAGTGTGCTGCCCCAACAGGGCATAGAATGTATATATATTGTTTTCCTAACCATTTTCTATGGACTTTTATGTTTAGTTTACATGCTGCCATCTAGTGACCCTTTGTGGTAATGCACTTGTCTCTCAAGTTTATTTTTTCCTTATGTTATGACACACTTCCTTTGAATGTAAGGCTCCACCCTTCTTCCTGTGTTTTATACTTCCTGTGTCCTGCATAAGTAAGCTACAGACAGTATCATCTTTTGACCGCACAATACCACAACCTATTCATCTGTTTGTATCCTGTCATCTGCTGTAATCTGATATTCAGAATAAAGCATCTGTGGATGGAAATCGGTATTGGTGAGTTCAAGCTATCTGATGAGGATTGTCCTCAGTGATTATATCTGCTTATACAGGCCAGGCATAGAGGTCTCACAATGGATAAATCGTTTCACAACAATCAGAGTCAGAATATAGGCAATGCCATTTTTTGTCATATTAAAGCTGAACGGAATTCTAGACAGATATAAAACACACAAATGCAGATTTGTAATTTTTTGTTAACATTAAAAGTATTTTGAATGCAAACAGTTTAAGTTTCTGATCCTGACCTGGTATTAGCTTCTCGCAGTCTGTACAGCATGGTTGGAGTGTGAAATAAAGAAATAGTACTGGGAGCCAATCAGATCATGTCTTGACAAGAAACGCGTTGATAGAAAGAGAAATCAGAGTGACAGGGAGATGAACTCATAACTACGCTGTTTCTCTTTTCTCTGTCCAGTCACAGGCTGGGGCGGGGCCAGGAGGAAGTGGGTTGAATGATGCTGGCCATCAGATTGAATGTACTGCAGGGAAGATGTCTGTATTGAAGGTGAATTTTGCAGCAAAAGCTGTTTTTTAAATGTAGCACCCTCTAGTGTGCTACTAGTAGCAGTGCAGGTGAAATAAAATTTGGCTCAGACCTAAGACTGAGACATTGAATCTGGGTCAGGGTTCATTACAATTCAGGGCTCGATGACTCATCCAGGCAGCTCTCTGGTGCCTCCCCCAGGTTCTAGAATGTTGGAGAATGTTCTAGAGATTAGTGGGTGGAGGCTAGGAAGGTTGTCCTGCATATTTATGGGCCCTTAGCCAATCCCCAGGAAGTGGGCCTGGCAGGGGACTAAGTGAGCATCTAAATAGAACATAAGTCTTACCAGCAGGGGAGTTGGGTGAAAGACGGAGATGCAGTGCTAAGGGAGACTGTAAGTGGCCCTCAAGGGACCCCTGCCAGGGAGGGGGTCTACCTTGGGCCAGGGCTCAGGTGGCTGGCCTGGAAGGATCCTACCACAGGAGAAGTTTGAGGCTTTCCTGAGTGGCAGCAGGAGCAAGGAGGACAGTGTAAGTACATCAGCACGGTGCAGGGACTGATAAGGGGAGAGACTGCCACGTGTAGCAGGTCTCTCTTGAAGACAGTGGTGTGCTTAGGTCTTCTGCCTTGCCCTGAGAGATCTCCAGACAGTCAGTCGGGCAAACTGGTGAAGAGTGTAATTTGGGTAGACTGGGAAGAAGAAACAGCTGGGAGGGCTGGTGAAGAGGCAGCCAGGTAGGCTAGCATTTCTGCAGCAGTAGAGCTGGGATCATTGTCTACAGGGGAGTGGAAGAGCTCCAGGATTCAGTTCACAACACATTGTGCTACTTTTCTAGGGGACTGAGAGTTCCTAGCCTGTAAGGGGCTGTTGCTGAGCTAATAAGAAACTGTTAGTTCCTAAAAGGACTAAATCAAGTGGAGCTGCACAGTGGATCAAGTTATTGTGCAGGAGGATTAAGTGGAGCTGTAAATAGGGAGGAAGTTGTCCCTGGTTTCATCTGTTACTGTCAAGTTTGGACATCCCATAATTCCTATCCCCATCAAAGTTATTATTCCCTAATAAAACAACAAAAACAAAGCTAAAGGACTGTTTTCTGTGTCTGTATGCAAATTGAAGATGCTATGTGACTGTCTGTGCAGCAGTGGGGAACCCTGACATTTGCAACTCCTACAGGGGGTATTGCTACATAAATGTAGAATGTAATGAACTATTAATTTCAATCTTGTTATATGATCTCACAATATTTTACTACAGAAATTTCAGACATTGACCTTTCAACTTCATTATACCAGGAATTGCACAGGAACATGCTGCACGTTCTTGTGCGATTCACATGCGGGAAGTGTTGGGGTTGAATCGTATCAGACTGCAGCAAAAGTAGTGCATGCACTACTTAAAAAAAACGCACAGCAACTGGTACGATCCAGTGCAGACCTGTGTTTGGGGTGTCTTTAACTTAACATTGTGCATATCGCAACTGCAGTGCGCTTTGAACGCGGTGGCGGAAACATGCACGGAACGAAAGGTTTGTTAATCTTAAAGTCCAACTAAAGTCACTAACACCTTCGCTACTGGCAAAAGTTTATTGAAAATATGAATACTATTGCCCAGACCTGTTTCGCTTCTACACCCAAAATTTGCTTGTTGGGCTTGGTGGAAGATGAAGTCCCTACCACAACTGAATGAACGTTATTGGGTCTCCTGCTGTTTTATGCCATGAAAAAACCTTCACTATAGGTTGGAAAAAGTCAACTCCTCCTCATATTCAGTTCTGAAAACAAACTAGTGAACTCAAATCTACCATTGTACCAAGATACATATAACAGGGGATCAGCTAAGAAGCAGTGATGGCCTGTCCATAGGGGGCGCACGGGCGGCACCCCCCGCCAAACCTGGTCACCAAACCCCCCCTAAAAAAGGTCCTTAAAAAAAAAAACACAAGGTCCTTTAATTGCACTGTGTATGGGCGCCAGACGCAGTGCACTATGGGTAGCGTGACGTCTATGCAATCACGTGATTGCAGGCAACACGCTTAATTTTCCTGGTTTTGGGAGTCCTTGTGGCGCAAAGCAATGCACCGCAACACTCCCATCTTACAGCCATTGTCCCTGTTGTGGGAGTTTTCTATTGGTACCATTGCAAGACATGGGTGGTGCTTTCCCCGGAGGCACGTCGTCACTTCCGGTTTCTCCTGGCCCAGTGTCTGCACTATGGAGGAGAGTGTAGATACAGGAGGATCCACAGCCCAGTAAGTGCTGGACCTCCCACGGGGGGTCTTGTCATCAGTGTTGCGAGTACCGCACGGGGGGTGCTGTCAGTGCCGTGAGCCCCGCACGGGGGGGGGGGGCGGGGTGCTGTCAGATAGATTATACAGTATAGTAAAGATTACTACCTGTTCAGTTTAATGGTTGACAGACTTAAAGTTTTTTATTAGTAAGCATTCTTGTGAACACAATTCCCAGGCCACCCACCTTTTGCAACCTCCCTTTTACACCGTGGGAACTTGATTGGTGCCTTATTGGTAGTAATAAAGCATTGCATGATTGCACCTGTTTCAGAGAGACAGTAATACTTGCCATTGTGTATTCCCATTTGCCCCTGATTATTCAATGGGTGCAATCTCCCTGTACCGTGAGGGTTCGTGCATCTGGGTTCTACTGGTTCTACTGAACCATTGCTTTTTATTTTTTTTTTTTGCAGTGATGTTATAGCTTTGCAGGCATGTCTAGCTCAAAGATGCAAGTGTCAAAATGTACTCTTTTCCCCACATTGCATGCTGACCTATATACACCTATTTGTAATGCTGAAATATATACACTAACTGTAATGCTGACCTATACACTCTAGCTGTAATGCAACCTTTATACCCTAGCTGTAATGCGACCTATATACCCTATCTGTAATGCAACCTATATACCCTATCTGTAATGCAACCTATATACCCTGATCTGTGAGGCTGAGCTATATAACCTGATATGTGAGGATGAGCTATATACTCTGTCCTGTGATGCTGAGCTGTATACTCTGTCCTGTGATGCTGGGGCTGTATTCTCTGCCCTGTAATGCTGGGGCTGTATACTCTGTCCTGTGATGCTGAGCTGTATACTCCTGACACTATAGGTGGAAGGAAGTGAAATACAGTGAACGGAGTGGATGGATTCTATAAGGGGTGTGGCTTAATGGAAGAAGGAGGGGTCAGCAAGGAAGGGCGGGGTCTGGCGCCCCCATCCTAAAACTTCACCAACCGCCACTGCTATGAAGCCCACCAATGTCTGGATGAAATGGCTTGAGGATGGCTCGACAACAACAGTACTAACTCTCTAATTGTCCTTATCTGTCCATCAGAGTGATTGAGAGGATGTCTGCCTCCCGTTTTTCCATAACTTTAGTAATAGATCTGGGCAAATTTTCTTACACCTGATGTATTTGATTCTTACATGGAAAAAACCCATGTAGGTCAAGCCACTATGTCGTTTATAAAACTCAGTAAAACAGATTCATAAAAAAAAGTCACACATCTACTTCTTTTTATAGTTTTGCATTGATTTATTTTATGATTTTAGCTGATTTGTACATGGAAATGCCTTAAAATACCATTTACTCCTTATACTTCAGTGCTCCATGCTGGTAGAGCTGAGAAGCAACTGTCCCTCTCAGCACATGTGTGCCTATACAAATTTGCAAGACAAAGAAATAGAAGGGATGTATCTGACCAGGTTAGAGTGCCCTGGACAGCATGGGCAAACTCCGGTACCTAAAAGAGTGCACAGTCATATTTTAATGCATTGCTATAACCGCTATACCAGAAGCTTGAAGGTATTTGTACAATGTCCACGTGATTTTGATATCTATTTCTTTAACTTTATTTTGGCTTTACAGAGTGTACAAAGTATAATTTATAATACAGTGTAACACAAGAGTGTAGTGCCCCCTTACACTAATGGTCAGTGTAGTACCCTTACATGGGTCAATGTAGTGCATCCTTCATAAATTGGTGGTAAGTCTAGTACTTGTTTGCATTGATGGTTAGCATTGATGAACAAATCTGCCTGGGTTTAACTCGCCAAGTTTTGCAAACTCAAACACAGCAGCACGTCCCATTGAAGTCTATTAGGGGTGAATCCTGTTACTACTAATGTTCTGCTAATACTTCACTACTGTGAAAAAGTCATAGGAAGCACTGCCATAGGGGACAGGTATCAATATAGAAAAAAAAAAAAAAACATACAGCAGGAAGAGGATTTTTTCATGCAGCTTGGAGGGCAAACATGAAAATACACACATTCTTTAACCACTTACAGACCGGATGATTTGGCTGCTTAATGACCAGGCCATTTTTTGCGATACGACACTGCATCATTTTAACTGACAATTGCGCGGTCGTGCGATGTTGTACTCAAACAAAATTGACGTCCTTTTTTTCCCATAAATAGAGCTTTCTTTTAGTGGTATTTGATCACCTCTGCGGTTTTTATTTTTTGCGCTATAAACAAAAAGGGAGGGACAATTTTGAAAAAAAAATATATATATTTTTTACTTTTTGCTATAACAAAATATCCTCAAAAATGTTTTTAAAAGACAAATTTCTTCATCAGTTTATGCCAATATGTATTCCTCGACATATTTTTGGTAAAAAAAAAACGCAATAAGCATATATTGATTGGTTTGCGCAAGCAAATGTCTACAAACTATGGGATTTATGGCATTTTTATGGCATTTTTATTATATACAGTGGTGTAGTGGGTAGCACTCTCGCCTAGCAGTAACAAGGGTCACTGGTTCAAATCCCAACCACGACACTACCTGCTTGGAGTTTGCATGTTCTCCCTGTGCCTGCGTGGGTTTCCTCCGGGTACTCCGGTTTCCTCCCACACTCCAAAGACATGCTGGTAGGTTAATTGGATCCTGTCTAAATTGTCCCTAGTATGTATGAATGTGAGTTAGGGACCTTGGATTGTAAGCTCCTTGAGGGTAGGGACTAATGTGAATGTACAATGTATATGTAAAGCGCTGCGTAAATTGACAGCGCTATATAAGTACCTGAAATAAATAAAATAAATAAATAAATAAATTATTATTTTTTTACTAGTAATGGTGGTGATCAGTGATTTTTAGCGGTACTCCGACATTGCGGCAGACAGATCGGACACTTTTGACACATTTTTGGGACCATTGACATTTATACAGCGATCAGAGCTATAAAAATGCATTGATTACTGTATATATATCACTGACAGGAAAGGGGTTAGCACTAGGGGGCGATCAAGGGGTTAAATGTGTTCCCTCAGTGTGTTCTAACTGTATGGGGATAGGACTGCCTGGGTTGGGAGACATATCGTTGTTCCTACTTACTAGGAACAAACAATATGTCTCCTCTCCCCTGACAGAACAGGGATTTGTGTGTTTCCACACACAAATCCCCGCTCTAGCTCTCGTTCCCGCAATAGCGGGTGGTCGGCAGCGATTGCGCCCGCCAGGAAAGCGCATTGGGTCCCCCGCCGTGCCGCAGGCACGCGCGCTTCCGGCGGCTCTTAAAGGGGAAGACGCACCTGTACGGAGTTTCAAGAGAACGTGCCTCTTTGCTGGTGTATATCAGTGCGAGCCGGTCGGCAAGTGGTTAAATAACATGCTTGAGGGGATGCCTTAACTCTGTATGCTGTGTTACAGAACAGTACAATTTGCACAGTTTCAGTGACAGCATACAGTACTGTGCAAAACTGTTAGGCGGGTGTGAAAAAATGCTGTGTACTTTCAAAAATATATATTTTAATTGTTTATTTTTAAAAATTTCCAAAATACAAAGTAAGCATACAAGAAAAATCTAAATTAAATCAGTATTTGGTGTGATTACATTTGGCATCAATTCTTACACTTGAACACTTTGTACACTTGCACAAAAGTCAGGGATTTTGTAGGATTAAAGTCAGGTGTATGATTAACCAATTATACCAAGCAAGTGCTAATGATCATGAATTTCATATGTAGGTTGAAACGCAGTCATTAACTGAAACAGAAAAAGCTGTATAGGAGGTTTAAAACTGGGTGAGGAACAGTCAAACTCTGCTACTAAGGTGAGGTTGTGGAAGACAGTTTCATGTCACAGGTCATACACCATGGCAAGACTGAGCACAGAAACAAGACACAAGGTAGTTATACTGCATCAGCAAGGTCTCTCCTAGGCAAAGATTTTAAAACAGATTGGGGTTTTAAGATGTATTGTTCAATCTCTTTTGAAGAAGCACAAAAAAACGGGCAACACTGAAGTCCGCAGATGCAGTGGCCGGACAAGGAAACTTATTGCAGCGGATGAAAAACACATCTTGCTTACTTCCCTTCAACATCGTAAGATGTCCAGCAGTGCCATCAGCACAGAACTGACGGAAACCAGTGGGACTCAGGTACACCCATTTACTGTCTGGACAAGTCTGGCCAGAAGTGGTCTTTATGGAAGAACTGTGGCCAAAAAGCCATACCTCTGATGTGGAAACAAGGCTAAAGGACTCCACTATGCACAAAAAACAGTGACGGCTGTTTTTTTGGGGGGGTGTGGCAAACAACCACCCCCCCGTCCCCCTGACGGCACCTCAACCCCCCTGCTCACTGTCTGCCGGTCAAACACTTACCCCATCTAGGTGGCGGGCATCCATGCAGTGGGCATTTGGGCAGAAGGCGTGCGTGCAGTGGGCATTCGGGCAGCGGGCATCCGGAGAGCGTGCATTGGCTCCTGTGTCCTCTCCTCCTCGCTTCCATCGTGCGGCTCCTCCCCTCCTCCTAGGCATCTAATAGGTCCACCTGTTCTTTCAGCCAATCGGGTGACAGGTCTCATACCCGCTTTCTGATTGGCTGGAAAGAGGACCAGTGTTAGATTAGCCCTAATGGATGGGCTTCTGGCTCTAATCAGTGCTTCAAAAAAATACCCCCGCCACTGTCATTCATGTGTCCAGCGTCCTGCAAGAGGCCGGACGTATGGATAGGAGGGGGCGGCGGCATGGACAGGAGGGGTGCGGCATGAATAGGGGAGGCAGGGCTTGTGCACCCTTAATAGACGGGCCGCCCCTGACAAAAACACAGGAACTAGTGTGCAGAAAAATGGCAGCAGGTGCTCTGGACTGATGAGTCAAAATGTGAAATATTTGGCTGTAGCAGGAGGCAGTTTGTTTGTTGAAGGACTGGAGAGCAGTACAATAATAAGTGTCTGCAGGCAACAGTGAAGCATGGTGGGGGTTCCTTGCAAGTTCAGCGCTGCATTTGTGCAAATGGAGTTGGAGATTTGGTCAGGTCAATGGTGTCCTCAATGCTGAGAAATACAGGCATATACTTATCCATCATGCCATACCATCAGAGAGGTTTGTGATTGGCCCCAAATTTATTCTGCATCAGGACAATCACCCCATGCAGGCACTGTTATTAAGAACTATCTAAAGAAGAGTCCTGGAAGTGATGGTTTGGCCCTAATAGAGCCCTGATTTCAAAATCATGGAGTCTGTCTGGGATTACATGAAGAGACAGAAGGATTTGAGGCAGCCTACATGCGCAGAAGATCTGTGCTTCGTTCTCTATGATGTTTGGAGTTCCTTCAAAAACCGTGTGCAAGCTTCCGCACGATGGAAGCGAGGAGGAGAGGACACAGGAGCCAATGCACCTAAAAGAATTGATGCTGTTTTGGAGGCAAAGGGTAGGCACACCAAATATTGATTTGATTTGGATTTCTCTTCTGTTCTTTTACTTTCCATTTTGATAATTAATAAAAGTAAACTATTAACACTTCTATTTCAGAACACTTTCTTAATTTACAGCATTTTTTCACACCTGCCTAAAATTTTGTACAGAAGTGTACATTGGCTATGCGTATTTGGCTGTAGAATTGATTTCTTTAAAAATGAGTTGGCTTACATTAGTTGGCTACATACAACAGCAGCAACCCAATCTCATTTATTTCAGGTTGGAAAAAAAAGCTTTTTTTTGGGTAGTTTTGGATAGTTTTAGCAATGACAATGCCTTTTCATCAAATAGTACTATACAGACCTGCTTTGACCAGCGGATAAAAACTGGCCAGTAGTTCACTGTGGCCATCCATATTCTCACCAATGCAAAACTGTCTTGTGGCTACACAATTTCATCAAGCTACCATTAGGAATTATGATGCTGTAGATGATTCAGAAGTATAAATCAGCTAGCAGCTGGACATTTTTAAATAGCAAGGCTAGGCCTAAATTTACTAGAGACAAAGAGCGCAGGCTGGGGCTTTAATATATGAATTAAAATATCATTAAAGCCACAAAATGATTAACCCAAAATTAAGGCTTTATCAACATAAAATAAAAAGCATACCCCAAAATAAATTAAAACTCCCAAATACCACCCTACCCCCTGAAACAAAAGCCTAGGAGATTAGTAGTATAAAAAATATTAGTTTGCTATGGGCAGAACAGCAGGTAAAGGCAATGCTGACCTCAAATCAACCACAAAGTATATAGCAAGGGGGCTGGCCTGTTCAAAAAAAGCCCTCTTGCTGGCCCTTCTCAAACTGCTTTGCATAGTTCAAAGGTCATGCAGTGCATTCATGTTTTGAAAAAAATATTCTGGGTGAATCTGCACATAAATTTGCCAGAACCATGAATCTCCTACCTGTTGGGTTGATCTCAAACCCATGGTATCTGCAAACCTCCTCCTGTTACATTGGTAGAGTTTCACCTCATGTAATTGGCCGGTGGTGGAAAGGCCATGCATTGGGGTTGATTTATTAAAGGCAAATAGTCTGTCCACTGCAAGAGCACCCACAAGTGCACTTCAAGTGCACTGTAAGTGCAGTTGCTCTAGATCTAAGGGGGGGACATGCAAGGAAAAAAAAAACATTTTTATGGGAAAAGATTAGATGATAGAACTCAGCAGAGCTTCCCCTCAGATATAACGCAACTGCACTTACACTTTTAGTAAATCAACCTCTTTGTTGGTCAGTGGTCAAGTGGCATCTTATGTTGGTGATAATAATGGGGCAAGTGGCCAGGTGCTAAGCTATATCAATGCTAATAATGCCAACTGAAAGGAAGGAAAGCCTTTCCCATCCATACCTTTAAGTCACCCCCCCTTATGTCTCTTAATATTTATGTTGCTTATCCAGACCAGGCCAATGTCCAGCAAGATAGTAGGAATAAATTAGGTTCTTTAGACCATAAAATACATAATTTTTTTACCTTAATGCATGTCCTGCATTTGGTAAAATATATCCAACTATTTGCTTGCCATTGGCTCTTGCTGCTGTCAGTCAGAGGAGGGAGCGGAACAGCTTTAAAGCTGGAAAGTATTTTCTAATTTTGTAAATGTTCCTAAAACATGCTTATTATTTTGTCATTTTCCAAATATTAATGAGCATGTAAGCCTCTATCCATGTACATATTTAAAGGTTATAAAGGTACCATTTTCCTAAATTTAGTATTTAGAAGAAATAACCATTGGTGACCCCTACAAAACCCCTTAGTAAGAAGAATAATGGACTATCGGTACCCAATTATTGAGCAAAAATGTAAAAAAATATGTAAATTTTTTTTATACAGAAATATAAAAAGACAAAAATGTGCAATTGTGATAAAACAATTCATGATAACATTAACAGACAGTACGTTATACAAACATGTCTAACTGGTCACATATTGACCTCAGGCAGATGCTGAGGGCATATAATTCATGATGTACTGTATATCTGCTACATGTTTTGCAGCAGAAGCCGCTTTTTCAGGAGGTGTTATATATATAGTATCATCTAAAACAAAACAAAAATTCCATAATACCAATATATCAATGAATTACGTAATGAGGGAAAAAGAGTCGCTTATTGCTTACCCAAGAGTGACCAGATGGCAATCAAGGTAGGGACACCACAGGAGCTCCCTCGTGGCAGACACTTTATCAATATTAAAGTAAATAAGATATAATATGCCAATTGCTTGCTAATATTTCATATCGTAACTATGGTATAGGGAGTACACGAAACATGGGGAAATCTTGGGACCCAATTGGAACAATGAGAAGGGAGATGGGAGAGGTGGTAAGCGAGGGAGGAAGGGGGGTTAAGGGGTGAGGAACAAAGGAGGAGGGGATGAAAAAGGTGGAAGGATGGGGGTGGTGCAGGGGGAAAGGGAGTGAGGGAAGGTAAATACAGTAGGTAAAAGAAAGGAGGGGGGGAAGAGGGGGGAAAAGGACAGGAAAGAAGAAGAGAAAGGAGAGGGGGAAGAAAGGAAATAGAAAAAGAAAGAAGAAAAGAAGGAAGGAAAAAGAAAGGGGGGAAGGAAAAAGAAAGGGGGGAGGGAGGGGAAAGGGGAGGGTGAAAGAAGGGGGTGGGGGCAAGGGGCAGGGAGGATAAGGAGGGGGGAGGAGAAAGAAGAAAGGACAAGGGAAAGGTTGGTGTCCCTAAATTGATTGCCACCCGGGCTCTGGTCTCTTGGGTAAGCAATCAGCGACTCTTTTCCCCTCATTACAATTTATTGATATATCGGTATAATGGAGTTTTTGTTTTGTTGTAGATGATACTATATATAACAGCATGACATTTTTGGTATTCATGCTTTTACTAAGGCCAAAGAAGTTAATATACAATAAATATAACATTTAGGTCTCACATTTTTTTTTCTTTTTCATGGGTTCCACACCTTACTGATGACCTGGCTCAGATCAGAGCTGTGTACATTCAGTACAAGCTTCAACATTTACTTGAAGGCTTCCTACATGAACTATTTTTTTCAGCATAACTGTCCTTTAATCTTCCACACTTTTTCAAACGTTCTTCTTGACATTTATCAGTGTTCTGCTGTTTGTATCTGTAGATGCCATGAGGAATGTCACACAATTCAGCCAGGAATTAGAGCCCAGCTTACATTACCTGTATATCTCATGCTGGATCAAAGGAGGTTTGCTCTGTTTTCTACAATTCAAAGAATTTCACACTGGTCTCGCTTAGATATTATATTGTGTTATATATTTCTCGAATTGTATAAATCAACCTTATCCTCAGATATACGAGACTTGGGATGAAAGGAGGAGAATGCATAGAAATTAGATAAATTTTACCTACAAATAAATCATAATTACAGTTTGTTTCACAGAGACTGAGGAATGAACCAGGCCCAGGGAAAACTAATTCTAACCAGTCTAAGCCTTGATATCTGAAAATAATTTTAGGATTTGTTTGATCTACTTTAGATTTTTTTAAGCTTGTTTAAACTACAAAAGTATAACATTCCTTGCAAAATCATCTCTATAACAAAGAGGGTGGCAGGTGTGACTGGCAGCGGCTTGAATGTCAATCAGCTCAGCTTCAGACAAAAATCTTGTGTTGAGGAACAGGTAGGCTTCCCCTACCGTTTTTCTGTGAACCAGTACAAGAAACAACCTTCTGTGGTCTGATCAAACAAAGATTGAACTCTTTGGCCTGAATGGCAAGTGTCATGTCTGAAGGAAACCAGCCACCACTCATCACCTGGCCAATACCATTCCTAAAGTGAAGCATGGTGGTGGCAGCATCATGCTGTGGAGATGTTTTTCAGTGGCAGGAACTGGGAGACTAGTCAGGATCAAGGGGAAGATGAATGCAGCAATGTACAGGGACATTCTTGATGAAAACCTGCTCCAAAACTGCTCTGAACCTCAGACTGGGGTAAAGGTTCATCTTCCAACAGAACAACGAGCCTAAGCACACAGCCAAGATAACAAAGGAGTGGCTACGGGACAACTCTGTGAATGTCCTTGAGTGGTCCAGCCAGAGCCCAGACTTGAACCTGAATGAACATCTCTGGAGAGAGCTGAAAATGGCTGTGCACCGACGCTCCCCATCCAACCTGATGGAGCTTGAGAGGTCCTGCAAAGAAGAATGGGAGAAACGGCCCAAAAATAGGTGTGCAAAGCTTGTAGCATCATACTCAAAAAGACTTGAGTCTGTAATTGGTGCCAAAGGTGCTTCAACAAAGTATTGAGCAAAGACTGTGAATACTTACGTACATGTGATTTGTTTCTGTGTTTATTTGTTTTTTTTTGATAAATTTGCAAAGAATTCATACAAACTTCCTTCATGTTGTCATTATGGGGTATTGTTTGTAGAATTTTGAGGAAAATAATGAATTTGATCCATTTTGGAATAATGCTGTAACATAACAAAATGTGGAAAAAGTGAAGCGCTGTGAATACTTTCCGGATGCAGTGTTCCCAGATCACCAGGATATCCATTTTACAGGTTTGGATGACTAGGTGCATTCTAACTAGCAAAATCCTAAACAGATGACCTTTGTCCACTGGGTGTATTTCCAAGATAAATGTACTGTACACTGTTGACCAAATTGTACTTTTAAAAGGTTGTTACTTCTTTTCAAGGTGAAAGACTGACGTGGGTCCAGGGCAGTGTGGCTTTAGGTGCCTTTTCTTTTTACAAGATTTTTTCTTTGGTGTTGTAGCAAACGTGATCTTTAGTCTTTTTTTTTCAGGCTCTCTTATTATGACTATTTTTTTCTGTGAGAGTGAATCTATACTTTACCCTATTCTGCTTTACATAAAAGTCTATGAAGCACACATTCTAGTTAAAATCTTTTCATCATTAACCTCTGCTGAAAGAATAAGATCATTTCATTGGGGCAGATCAATAAAACTTCTGACTATTTTTGACAGTTCACAGAGACGTTTAAAGGAAATATCCCTTCATGACAAGTTACAGAGGGATTTTTCCAGGCAAGCAGATGGACTGGATATTATCATAGAAAATTACCTAGAGCTCTGTCTGCTTTCTTCCAGATTCTTCTGCTGGTCTTTTAAGAACTTACGTATTCAAGTGATTCCCTTGGTGACAGTGACATAGTAAGGAAGAGCGAGATATAAAACGTTGTGATTCAAGGTGAACTTATTGATATATTTATGTTATTACAGCTGAACTCCTGGCAAGCAGCTAAATATACAGCAATCAATAAATGGAAACTGGATTACCTGCCAAGGGATTTGTGTGTCTGTCCATCCAGTTCTAAGATTTATACAGCTCTGCTACAAATAAAGGCACTGGCTGATAGGGCAGGAGGCCTACTTTTTCTCTCCTGCAGTTATGTAGCCCATGCATGCAGGGATGAGCCAAACTGCCCTGGGTTTGGTTCAAGCATTGTTCTGCGGATGCCAAAACCAAACCCCAATAAAATCAATAGAACTTTTAACTATGAAATGAAAAATGACAATTTACTGGGCTAATAGGAAAGGGGGTGTAAAAAATAGCATGGCGGGTGGGCACTGTCCTGGGGAATATGTATCAATGCCAAAAAAAAAAAAATTAATTTCATTTGGCCATTTGGCCAAGATCAGTGGAACATTAAAAATGCCCAATTCCTTAAACCATTTCCCCTCTTGTACCTATTAACCCCTTATGGACCACAGCAATTTTTACGATTGTGCTATTGACCTGTTTAACTGGCAATAACTTTGTCAATACTTTAGATAACAATGTAATACATGCATTGTTTTTTTAAGGACAAACGAGGCTTTCTTTTCATGATATTGTCTTGCAAAAATGTTTTTTTTTTTTTACAGTCCTTAGACAATAATATGTAACAAAACTAAACAAAATGTACTTTTCCTTTTTTGAGCAGTTCAAGTATAAAAATTGTGTTACTGCAGATAAAAAGTGTACATTTAATTCTGTAATTTTTCCTGTTTAATCATCTCAATACAGTGCATTTTAACCCTCTTTCTGCCCAAGCTATTTTTCAGCTTTCAGCGCTGTCACACTTTGAATGACAATTGCGCGGTCATACAACACTGTACCCAAATGAAATTTTAATTATTTTTTCCCCACAAATAGAGCATTATTTTGGTGGTATTTGATCACATCTGCGGTTTTTATTTTTTGCGCTATAAACAAAAGAAGAGGTACAAGTTTGAAAAAAACACAATATTTTTTACTTTTTGTTATAATAAATATCCATTTTTTTTTTAAACAAATTTTTTCCTCAGTTTAGGCCGATACTTATTCTTCTACATATTTATGGTAAAAAAAATCGCAATAAGCGTATATTGATTGGTTTGCGCAAAAGTTATAGCGTCTACAAAATAGGGGATAGATTTATAGCATTTTTATAATTTTTTTTTTTTTTTACTAGTCATGGTGGCGATCTGCGATTTTTATTGTGACTGCGATATTGTAGCAGACACATCGGACACTTTTGACACATTTTTGGGACCATTTACATTTATACAGCGATCCGTGCTATAAAAATGCACTGATTACTGTATAAATGTGACTGGCAGGGAAGGGGTTAACACTAGTGGGGTGATCGAGGGGTTAACTGTGTTCCTAGGGAATGCTTCTAACTGAAGGGGGAGGGGACTCACAAGGGGAGGAGACCGATCTGTGTTGCTCTGTACTGAGAACACAGATCGGTCTCCTCTCTGACAGGACATGGATCTGTGTGTTTACATACACAGATCCACATCCTGCCGTGTTACCGGGCAATCGCGTGTGCCCGGCGGACATCGTGGCCACCGGGCAAGCGCATCGGGTGCCCAGTGACACGGCGCGCGCGCGCGATTGCCGTCGGCGGCACACGCCCCCTGGTGGGTAGGGAAGGCGAGGGTGTCATATGACGCCCTCCCAGAACGAGAGCCGCGCCGCCTCGCCGTCATATGACAGCCGGCGGGCGGCAAGCGGTTAAAATGACTCTAAAATTATGATTCTGTTACAAAGCATTGCAAAGTTGTTTTACAAATGAAATAAAGTCTGTTTTTTTTTTTTCATTTTTGTTTTTGCTTTTTTAAATGTGAAAAGTGTTAATATACTGTTTGTTAAATGTGTAAAAATATTAACAAAAAACAAACAAAAACAAAAAAAGTTTAAATATTAATGGTTAAGGCTCCATGCACACTGGACGTTAAAATAACATGCCAGTAGCTTTGCAATGAGTCCTTCAATGTTTTTGCAATTGTGTTTATTTTTAGAAATTTTTTTTTCAATGGATCACAAAGGTTAAAAAAAGCTGGTGGGCCAAGGTTTTGAGCGTTTATCGACGTTTATGAGCGTTTGGCATTTTTTGTGGTAAGAAAAACTCCTGAACGCGATTTTATGGGGTTCAGAAAATAGCCCATAGACTCCACTGCTGATAAACATCCAAAAACGTCCATGTGTGCATGGACACATAGGATAACATAGAGTGGAGTTTATGGGCTGTTAAAAAAAAAACGCCCAAACTCCAAAAACGGGCGTTTATAAGCTCCAGTGTGCATGGAGCCTAATAAAATAGAAACAAACAAACAAAAAAATCAGCATAAAAATAAGAGTTGAACAGAGGAGGATAGGGAGGTAATGCGGGCTGTACAATATTACTTTATATCTTTCTATTTCCAGTGTTGTTTATAAACACAACAGACAGCTTATTTTTGACAGCAGCGGCTGCCAGAGCCGTCCTGTGTACACGGCAATTCCGGCTATGATTAATCTGGGCCAAGAATTGCTACACATGTCCTGTATACTATGATGATATTTTTTGGGGCATGTGTAGCACATCCAATGTCTTAAACTAGTTAAATAACAGGCCTGGGAGGATTACCTAATCCTGTCTGTGAAAGCACGCACCTCTGTGATGTACAGAAAGTGCTGCAGCACTGGCATTTACAAAGGAAAAACATATTTAAAATGGCTGGCAAATTAAAAAATGATATTCTTTCAAAGAAAAAAAGACAAGAAAAATAAAAAAACAGCATGCAGACCCCTCCAAGGGTATGCTATGCACAGTATTTTGGAGGGCCTTTGGAGGGGTGACATCATAAGGGGCAGGCTCTCCGGGTGACGTCCTCGGATGGCCATGCCTCATGGCTATATAAGAGATGCCAGACAGCAGGGGACAACACAACGGAGGAAGACAGCCGCAGAAGAAGAGCGTTTGTTTTTTAGCAGGTAACCGGCAGCGAGGAAGAAGTACCGGAAGAATATGGCAGCAGGAGAAGACAGCAGCCGGAGAAGACTGCAGCGGGAGAAGACGGCAGAGGAAGAAGACTGCAGCGGGAGAAGACTGCAGCGGGAGAAGACTGCAGCGGGAGAAGACTGCAGCGGGAGAAGACGGCAGAGGAAGAAGACTGCAGTGGGAGAAGACTGCAGCGGGAGAAGACTGCAGCGGGAGAAGACTGCAGCGGGAGAAGACTGCAGCGGGAGAAGATGGCAGCGGGAGAAGACGGCTCAGAGCTATTTTTTTAATAAAAGATTCTTTTTTTTTATCGGCTCTTGTTTTTTTTTTTTACTGCTGTTTGGGGTGAATGGGTATGGGCACCCATACCCATTCACATAGGGGGGGGCGAAATCTGGGGGGCTTCCGGATTCTGATAGGCCCCCCACCCACAGACCCCAACAACCACGGGCCAGGGTTGTCGTGAAGAGACCCTTGTCCCCATCAACATGGGGGCAAGGTGCTTTTGAGGCACCCATCCCCCCCATGTTGAGGGCATGCAGCCTGGTATGGTTCAGGAGGGGGGTGCTCGCTCATCCCCTCCCTTTCCTGACCTGCTGGGCTGCATGCTCGGATAAGGGTCTGGTATGGATTTTGGGGGGGACCCCATGAAATTTTTTTTTACATTTTGGCAGGGCATGGGGGGTCCCCTCTGAATCAACATTAGACCTGAAGGGCCTGGTATGGACCCTGGGGGGACCCCCACACTGTTTTTTTTTCAATTTTTTTTTGCCGTCAATTTTTTTTTACATTCAGCTGTCAGCGGTGAAGCCTGCTGACAGTTAATGATTTATCGGTTGTTAAAAACGCGGCAGCCAGCTTCCCAGCCCCCTCCTTAGCAACCAGCTATATAAAAACACAACACTTGCGTTTCTAGTGCGACTCCATTGAAGCCTATAACACGCAAAATGCCGAAAAAAAGTCCCCGACCCTTTTCATAAACGTATCGGCTGCCAAATGCATAGATGTGAATGTGTACCATAGGAAACCATGGTAAATGGACGGTAGTGTGTTTCTGCAAACTGAAAAACGCACTAAAAAATGCATAGGTGTGAACCTAGGGTTATTGTCAAAGATTAATTGAACAAGCTGAAGTTAGAAACTGATGGGTTACTATGCACAGCTGCACCAGATTTTGTGTGCCCTGGTTTTAGTAAATCTCGGTTTTGCCAAATAAACTATGCAAAGTATGTGGAAAACAAAATATTAAAGAGGACTATCCAGTACAGTATATAATAATTAAAACTCCCGTTTATAAATGTCACCTCACTCTCTCCTCCATCAATATTCACCTCCTGGATATAATTCCACATGGAGGAAACCTTATGAATCTTTCATTATTGAACCAAGACTGTAGCATCTTGTTCAAAGCAACATCAAACAGCAGATGAGCTTGTCATTCCCGATATTCTTGTGTATTCCAGGATCAGATGAAGGAGCACCATGTTTCATAAATGTTTAGTTCTGAACAATCCAAATATGGTGTACATGTGTCAAAGCTACAGGGAAGCGTGATTCAACACATATACACCCCCCCCCCCCACAATCCTAAAAGAATAAACTTCAAGATGTAACAGTAACACGTAACACTTAAAACGAAGGAACATTGTGAGATACTCTGTTCATTGTTCTTGTAATGCTTTATTAAGTGATTTATTATAACATCTAATGTTAAGATATATAAGGTTTTTATAGCCCCAACAATTTGTGCAGTGCTTTGCAAAAAAATGGAGACAATAATGCCCTGTACACACGGTCGGATTTTCCGACGGAAAATGTGTGATAGGACCTTGTTGTCGGAAATTCCGACCGTGTGTGGGCTCCATCACACATTTTTCATCGGATTTTCCGACGCACAAAGTTTGAAAGCAGGCTATAAAATTTTCCGACAACAAAATCCGTTGTTGGAATTTCCGATCGTGTGTACACAAATCCGGCGCAAAAAGTGCCACGCATGCTCAGAATAAATAAAGAGACGAAAGCTACTGGCTACTGCCCCGTTTATAGTCCCGACGTACGTGTTTTACGTCACCGCATTCAGAACGATCGGATTTTCCGACAACTTTGTGTGACCGTGTGTATGCAAGACAAGTTTGAGCCAACATCCATCGGAAAAAATCCTAGGATCTTGTTGTCGGAATGTCCGATCAATGTCTGACCATGTGTACGGGGCATTACAGTTACAATACAATTCAAGACAAGAAGGTTAGGAGGGTGAGAACTTACAATCAAAAAGAGAAGGGTAAGTAATATAAAAGGTAATAATTGTGAGGGATGAGAAGATGAAGAAAGGAAAATTCCATTTTTTTAGGGAGAGCTGGAATAAGGTTGTCTGAAGAGATGGGTTTTCAGGGATCTCCTAAAGATGGACAGAGTAGGAGATAGTTGGACAGATTGGGACAGAGAGTTCTAAAGGATGGGAGAGGCTCTAGAGAAGTCCTGGACTGAGCATGGGCAGATATGAGGGTGCTAGAGAGGAGGAGGTCTTGGGAGGAACGAAGAGGACTGTTTGGGTCATATTTTGAGATATAGCTGGGGGACTTGTGGGGCGCATTGTATGTTGTTGTTAATGTTTTGAATTTTCTTTATTGGGCAACTGGATGTCAGTGGAAGAAATGGCAGATACTGAATGGTTGGTAAGGTGGATGATTCTGGCAGCAGCATTAGTAGACTGAAGGGGGAATAGCCTGAAATCTCACCCCGAGCCAGACTGGAATTTCAGAACCAAAAGCAGTAACCCCGAGCCAGACTCAGGATCGCATTGCAGGATCCAGGAAGAGCTTACTTACCTTGTCCCCTGGATCCTACGATGTCTCCCCGCAGTGTGAGCCGCTCGATTCGTCACGCACGGGGACGGAGAACGGCGCCAAATTCAAAAAGTGAAACACACACAATACATACAGTATACTGTAATCTTACTGATTACATTACTGTATGAAATTATTTCACATCCCTTTTGTTCCTAGTGGTTTCTCCAGTGGCCTGCATGCAGTTTTATATTATAAAAACTGTTCTTTCTGCCTGGAAACTGGAGATTGTCCATAGCAACCAAAACCGTCCCTTTACATCAAAAGTGGTTTTAGACCAGCTAGAAAACAGCGATAGTAAATTAGAATCAAATTAATAAAACCAAGCGCTGATGTGGATAGATATGTGTGATATAAATAAATTGTGCTTAAAAATATATATATACCAATATAGTTAGTGCTATGATAAAATCAGTAAATTAAAGCTGCTATCAATATAGGGTGATCAGATAACCAAACAAATAGTACTAAGTATAAAATTGATGCGCTTTAAATAAATAGTGCACAATATGCTGCTGCGACTAAGCTTAAATCCAGGAATAAAAAATGCATACATGTGAATAAAATAGATAAATAATTATGGTGCTAATACATGTGTTAAAATTGCCAAAATAAATCTTCAAATTGGTGATGTGACGGTGAATATAAATAAAATAATAATGACACTCTGAGTACAATGTCCAGGCAGAGATAAATAGTGGGGGAAAGTAAAAATAATTAAACAGTTCCTTCCCTTAATCCAGATTGATTGACTCACTGGGTTAGATCGTTTGTATCAGGATATTTAGTTTTTCTTGCATCCCACTTTAGCCATAATACTGCTGGTGATTCGGCTCTCAGGATAAAGGTTTTATGCAAAGCAAGCAAAGAAAAAATAGATCATTGTGCAGTGAACTTACTAGATAGTACATAAGCAAAACAGGGACAAGAGATACACTCACAAACTCCCGGTCTATTAGAAGCATTCAAATATGCAGATTGCAGTCAGCGGCTGTGGAAGAGGTGTCCCATAGAGAAACAGCTGCTGTTAACCTTCAGGTGTATTGCAGCACTAAACGTCCTAAGCTCCTCCCACGCGTTGCATCACTGACACGTGACTTTTTCATCCTTGCTTATGTACTATCTAGTAAGTTCACTGCACAATGATCTATTTTTTTGCTTGCTTTGCATAAAACCTTTATCCTGAGAGCCGAATCACCAGCAGTATTATGGCTAAAGTGGGATGCAAGAAAAACTAAATATCCTGATACAAACGATCTAACCCAGTGAGTCAATCAATCTGGATTAAGGGAAGGAACTGTTTAATTATTTTTACTTTCCCCCACTATTTATCTCTGCCTGGACATTGTACTCAGAGTGTCATTATTATTTTATTTATATTCACCGTCACATCACCAATTTGAAGATTTATTTTGGCAATTTTAACACATGTATTAGCACCATAATTATTTATCTATTTTATTCACATGTATGCATTTTTTATTCCTGGATTTAAGCTTAGTCGCAGCAGCATATTGTGCACTATTTATTTAAAGCGCATCAATTTTATACTTAGTAGTAAATTAGAATAATTCGCAGAATTGAGCGATAGTGATTTGTGGGGAAATCCATCATCAAACACTGAAAGTAATGACAGCGACAATTCTGCAACTAAGCAAATTTCAGTGTTTTTGATTTGATTACATTATTGAATATTTTTTTTTATTATTATATTATTATTTGGTATAATTATTTATAGTTATTTATTATATTATAATTTATGATTTTGTGTTTCAAACTTTATCATACCCGGGATGTCTACTAGACTCTGGTTTGGACAGATTTAAGTGAGTTATTCCTAAGAATTACAGGCCTACAATATAAAACGCCAAATTTCCATGCAAAATAATGGTACCGCTTTCAGCGTCAAAAATATGAAATAATCATACCGCCAGGGAGGTTAAGGAAACCTGTGCAGAGGGAAAATGGAGGGTATCACTGATGCGTTCTTATTCTGAAAGTTCTGGATGCTTGGCAGTCATGCTGAATCAATTACTCTATGAACATTAACAAACACATATATGTATGTATGCAGTTGCATGGAAGAAGACCCACTTCAATGAGGCTGCATATATGTGTGCGGGCAGCGGTAAGGGGTTTTAACAGCCAGATAACACATAAACCTTGATAAATGCACACTGTGTTTGACTTCTCTCTGCAAAATCAGCACTTGAAACAGCTGACCATATACGAGTGACACCGTGCAGCTCATGGTGCCACTCAGCCCCCTCCCCGCCCCCATGCTATCTACATTTTACAATTGTAAAGCCTGACTGAGAAACTCTTCCTCTGTGCCCTGATGCTGTCAAAGACATAGAAAAGTGAAGTGGGCCTCATGACTTTATGAGTTTTGATTTACTAAAACAAGAGCGTGCAAAATCTGGTGCGAGTCTGCATAGAAACCAAATGGCTTCCAGTTTTTTTGTCAAAGCTTAACAGGACAAGCTGAAGTTAGAAGCTGATTGGTGACCATGCACAGCTGCAACAGATTTTGCACCCTCCAGTTTTAGTAAATCAACCCCTATGAGTTGCATAGTGTTGCTTGTAAATGGCCTGCTGGTTCAAATGCTAATTGCAGGACAACCAAAGCACAGATGTCAAACATTGTGCTTTTGTGTTAATCAAGGTACACAACAACAGATTTCTCCATCCATGCTACACAGCATGTATGAGACACCTGCTGTGGCTATTTTTTTTTGGACAGCTGGCAGTAGGGTGCAATTAACAATGGCCCAAACACATGTAAGGTGCATTATGGCAACATGATGTTGTGAATGGGCTCTAATGATTACAGAGCTGCAATAAGTTGTGACTTTTATGCCTATCTAAAGTTCCCAGGTTTAATATACTGTCATTCACTGAAGATATCACATAAAATATATCTGTATATCAGTGGCGGCTGGTGGTATAAAAATCTGCTGCGCCCCAAGCCCACCCTTTTTTGAAGCCTATTAGAGCCTCTGGCTCTAATCATGCTCTTCAAAAAAAAAAAAAAAAAAAAGAAACCCCATTGGAATCCATGCGTGTGGTGCCCCACATGTAGATTAGGAGGCCGGACACATGGATTAGGGGGGCGCTTTACGGGCCACCACTGCTGTACATTCAGTTCTTCACAATCCATTTTCATGGAATAGTAGAAAAAAAACCTCTAAAATGAGCACTTGAATCTAATATTGTCCAGCTTTATGTTTAAAAAATATGATCCCCATATTAGAAAATATTAGTGCTAAATAAGCAAAAACAGGTCAATGGCTTGAATACAGATACAGCTACACCAAAAGAAATAATCATATGATGATCTGCTTTTCGGATTTTGTTCCACCAAGGCTCATTTGAAAGCCACAGTGAAGTCATTCATTAAGGATTAGTTTCTATCAAAGGCTCTGGTGTAGTATATGAAAGCGTATGGTAAAACCACAGTTCCTCATACTGTAATTTGGGTTGTGTTCATTTTCTCTGAAACCAAAATTATCAGAAGTTCTGCAGTCTGCAGAAATGGACATGGAGGGGGAAAGGGAGGGGGGACTCTTATACAAAAACCACCTACTATGTAAGTAAATAAGGATAACTAAAAGCCACTGGGGTCTGGTGCACTAAACAGGTGCCCTCTCATATCTCATACAGCAGCTTTTGATAGTTTTAATGCAGAGGTATTACATTCCTTGTCTAGTTAGTTTAAGCCTTCTACAGCAGATGTCACACTTAAATGGCCAGTCTACCCAAAAGTGATTCTTAGTTATAGGTGGAACTTAGTGGAGTTGCTGCCAAATTGTAATATGTCTTTGAGAGTCCAACAGTGAGATCAACCTGCTGCACTTTGTGTCCATATGGAAGTCTTGAACATATAGATACAGTATATGGAGCAGCTCCAGGTTGGTCCACACTTGCCCACCATTGGCTCAGGTGCATGTCCAGCTTGTCAAGGGAACCTCATATGTATATAATGAATGGATGACAAAAAAACGTGTGGCTTCTGCAAACATTAGCAGAACAGCAGCTCACAGGGATGAATGAAACTATTTAAGCGTTTTTACACACTTAGGCCCTTACTCTAATGTCCTGTACACACGAGCGGACATTCCAACAACAAAATCCATGGATTTTTTCCGACGGATGTTGGCTCAAACTTGTCTTGCATACACACGGTCACACAAAGTTGTCGGAGAATCCGATCGTTCTGAACGCGGTGATGTAAAACACGTACGTCGGGACTATAAACGGGGCAGTAGCCAATAGCTTTCGTCTTTTAATTTATTCTGAGCATGCGTGGCACTTTGTGCGTCGGATTTGTGTACACACGATCGGAATTTCCAACAACGGATTTTGTTGTCGGAAAATTTTATAGCAAGCTCTCAAACTTTGTGAGTCGGAAATTCCGATGGAAAATGTGTGATGGAGCCTACACACGGTCCGAATTTCCGACAACAAGGTCCTATCACACATTTTCCATCGGAAAATCCGACCGTGTGTACAGGGCAATAGACTTACAGTCTATGAGTAAGCACCTGTAGGTGTGAACTGTGTAAGAGGTTTCATTCCTGTGATCTGTCGGTGTTTATGGATGAATAAAGAAGCTGCAAGTGTTTTGTCATTCATTTATTATGTACATATGGAAGTATTGGGTGTTCCTGCTCAGTTTTTTGTGATTAAACTCCTCCTGTTCTATTTCCATAATATAAAATAAATAAAAGGAGTAAAAAGGAGAGTGTGAACCCCTCATTATAGAAAGCTCAGGTGTGAAGACTGAGGAACTCAAGTGTCCACTATTGGTGTATCTGAGAGATGTAAGAAAATGTGAAGTGATCTTCGGGGTATACAAAAAACTGAAATATCAATTCTATATGGCCAACACTTTAAAGAAATTAATTTGGATAATCTTATTTAAAATCTCACAGACTCCACTGAGGGACTCACCTAACCAGAAGGCAAATATTTAGTTCTTACTGGAGACCAGTCAATTGAGTGACTTTTTGAAGGCTCTAGTGTTTCTTCCTGTTTCATACCTTATTTTTCCCCAACTTGAGTGATCCTGTCCACCTCTGTATTCTCCACCCTACATAATACAAAAACTATAATTAAGTGGGACTAACTCAAAAGGACGAATGTGCAGGCCTGAAAACTGAAGATCTTACCAATGCAGTCTAAAAAAGACCCTGCGAGACAAAATACAAAGACTGAAATGTTGGTTTTTGGGTTTACTAACCCAATGCTAATGGTTTTGATCAATTTTATTTAAGAGAATGTTTTAGGTTTTTTGGGTTTGATACTTGCAAGCTTGCAGGGAATTGGCTTTTCCATCAGAATCTTTGGAGAAAAGACCACAATATTTCCTGGCCTACCAGATCTGAGAGGTTACACTCTGATCCAAGGTCTGCAGAGGAAGAGGGGGCTCATGGGTGGCTGAGCTTCTGAGTAACTGTTGAGAGCTGCAGGTAAACTATTTATTTACTTATGGGAGGGGGAGCAGGGGGAGCTGAGCTGATGAGCTACTACTAGGAAGGGGAGCTGGGGGAGATTAGCCAGCTTAGACAATGACTTTAAAGCTCCCACTGTGACTTTTGAGGATGAATTGCTCTATAGTACTTGCAGCAACAGAGGTCAGTAAGAATTTACTTTAAACCTGATTTATCTCTTGCCAAGAATATGTAACCACTTGAATGTCCAAAGCTTGACCACAGGATCATTTTAAGCAACATTTTCTGGATCAAACAAAAAAGTGTACAAGCTTCAATTCTCTATCATGTATTTCACAAGTTCTAGAGCTTTGATTTCACACAGTGAAGCCAAAGGTATTCAACTTCAATGGAATTAACTAGTATGTCAGGAAATGGCAAGTTCCATCACAACCTTCTAAGGCAAGAATATTACTTTGTCACTTTAAATAGCAATTTAATACATCACAGTCTCTGTGTAGTTCACAATCAACAGGGCCTGAGCTGTACAAAAAAATGACATGCCTGTTAAATCATAATTTGTATTATTTTTATTGAATTCATACATAATTCATTTCCATAATCCAAGCAATCACAGTGTACAGTTAAACAACTGTTAAAGTCCTTTGGAATACACTACAAACCACTTACTCGAAATTTAAACCAAATGAAAGTGAAACCTATAAGGTCACAACAAATTAATACATTTTTTACCTTATTCTCTTCGGCGATATGAACATTTTTATAGAAAATAATAAACAGATTGCGAATTGTATTATACATGTGAAATGAATGGCTGGTGACCCAGATGGTAGTGCATTCAGCTGACACAGGCAATATGGCAAGTATCAGAATTTCATCACGGTTAATTTATTGTATCACCAGAGAATACACAGAGGCAGATGCATCAGAAAATTTATATTCAATTTCCCTTATACTTAACTTAGCTGTGCTATTTAATCACCCGTATGAGCAGCAGAGTTCAAAGTGCAAGCAGCTCAATTTCATGCAGTATAATTTAATAAGGGAAGGATTTGCAGATCAATATTATTAATGAAGCATTTTGCTACTTTTGTAATTAAAACAGACATATCAATTAAGTACTGGAGACAGTCATACTGTGACTTGACTTAGTGAATAAGGTGAATCGGTGCTCATTTTGAACATCAAATTATGTGTAGGGGAAATTAAAAAAAAAGAAAAAAAGTTTTGCTTGCATATTATTAGAATGAATGCAGATTCATTTTATTCAGTAAAAATTAAATATGAAAAAGTGAAAACTTTTTATTTTTTATTTTTTATGTAAAGCTAAATACTAATGCCCCGTACACACGGTCAGGTTTTCCGACGGAAAATGTGTGATAGGAACTTGTTGTCGGAAATTCCGACCGTGTGCAGGCTCCATCACACATTTTCCATCGGATTTTCCGACACACAAAGTTCGAGAGCAGGATATAAAATTTTCCGACAACAAAATCTGTTGTCGGAAATTCCGATCGTGTGTACACAAATCCGACGGACAAAGTGCCACGCATGCTCAGAATAAATAAAGAGATGAAAGCTATTGGCTACTGCCCCGTTTATAGTCCCGACGTACGTGTTTTACGTCACCGCGTTTAGAACGATCGGATTTTCCGACAACTTTGTGTGACCATGTGTATGCAAGACAAGTTTGAGCCAACATCCGTCGGAAAAAATCCATGGATTTTGTTGTCGGAATGTCCATTCAATGTCCGACCGTGTGTACGGGGCATAATACTTTTTTTTATAGACTAGTGAAGAATCAAAACCCCTGTTAGGTTATATTTTTGTTCTCTGTCTAATGATTGGGAAATTTTCCTTTACTTTCTGTCCCAGAGTTGCAACTTGAAATCTACCAAACTGAGCGGAATTGGCTCCTAGAGAGTTATCCTAGAACAGAGGTCCCCCTTGGCAGTTTAACCCTTACCTCTTTTTCTAGGGACAACTCTGAAATTTTGGATTTGCATTCATTTTCTTAGTCACAATGATTACCAGTACAAATATAGGATCAAACTCATCATTGAGGACACATACAGCAATAAACACTTGACTGAGGAGCTCACCCTTCCCGTTATATCCAAAACAACAACAAAAAGTTTTTAACACTTTAAAGATACACTGACCTTAAAGGGCAAGATGTCCCTGTGTTTGTAAAGGACCCTACCACCCTAGTTATACTCACATTACCGGCAACCCGATCCACTCCTGCCTCAATTGCAGCCAGTGCTGGCAAACCAATGTGTTGCCTGTGTTGGACTCTATGGGGGAGCGGTGAAATCCCCCCCTCCATACTAAGTGAAAAACTCTGGATCTAGTGAGTGGCTGCTAAGCCTGTGCAATGTCAATGGGAGGGGGTCACATACTCCCCCATACCTGGATGCACTGCACTGTTTTTTTTTATCTAGTGGTAACAATGGCAGGACCAGACTGGATGACTAGTAAAAGTTACTATAACTAGGGTGGGGAATGACACAACACTGTCACTGCCCTGAATAGGCAAAGTGACAATGGAGTGGTTTTACTCAAGGCAAATAGACTGTGCACTTTGGAAATGCAGTTGCCCAGATTTTCCCCAGAGCTTAGTGAATGTGGTGAAGCTCGGCTGATTTCCATCATCCAATCATGTGCAAGCAAATTCACCGTTCACCAATCTCTCTACGATGTATACAACCTACTACAACAAAACTGCCATTTGCAAAAAACAAAACAAAAGGTTCATTTGGTTTTCATCTGTGAACAAACACATTTTTTTTAGTTTCAACAATGTATCACACAAATATATAGAATGGTAATAGAAAAATTGTAAAGGTTACACAAAACACCTTATAAAACAACCATATATTTTCATCTCTTTTTCACTAAATCCCCCCTAGGACTATCTAAGCCGATTTGGGCAAGGTATATATGAGCACCCTTGGGAGGACCACCCTTAAGGTGTCTTTGACCAGTGCGGCTCTATCAACTGACAGCTTGACTGCTACTCCTGTTTATAATCACCATATGTGATGGTATCATTAATAATCAGCTACTATGTTGACTATATGATTTTACACTGTACCATCAAGGAGAGCTTCCCTTACCATTTGACAGTTGTGCAAGGTTAGTGATTGATCTGACAATTGTTGGATCTCTTGATTATGCGGCTGTCTGTGGTATGAATACGGATGTCCGTATCTTTTTGACACTATTACTTGTTTTCAGTATATGGTCATTTGCTCACTACAATTTCTGGTTCAAGCCACGTTTGTTGCCTCATATAACTACTTTTTTTAAATTGGGTGTCTGTGCCAAAGTTTGTTTGCCTTATTTCAAATTTTGGTTATGTTGACAACACTAAATACAGTGAGTTTGCATATAAAGAAATATGAATTGAAGAAATTAATATTCTCTTCTTTAACTACTTCCAAACTGCTCACCGCACATATACTGTGGCAGGGTGGCCCAGCTGTGCGAAACAACGTACCTGTATGTTGTTCGCAACGTCTGGGTCTGGGGCGTTAGCTGATTGCCTGTACCCCCTGCCACAGTGTCTTGTATGCCAAATGCTTTTAAAATTTACAATAAATTGTCTTTGAATTATATCTTCCTGGAGTGTGGCTGTCCGGATTTTCTCATCTACTTTCAATATGTAAACAAGGCAGACCACCATTTTTTCAGATAGGAAGAGAGAGATCCTGTGTTCCTGCTAATCAGGAACACAGATCTCTCTCTTCCTTGAGTCAGTCCATCCCCCACACAGTTAGAAAGCACTCCCTAGGAGCACACTTAACCCTTTGATTGCCCCTGATGTTAACCCCTTCCCTGCCAGTGTCATTTATACAGTGACAGTTGCATTTTTTTTAGCACTGATCACTGTATTGGTACCACTGGTCCCTAAAAGGTGTCACTTAGTGTCTGATATGTCCTCCTCCTAAAAAATCCCTGATCACCGCCATTACTAGTAAAAATAAAAATGCCATAAAAATATCCCATAGTTTGTAGACACTATTGCGCAAACCAATCAATATACGCTAATTGGGATTTTATTAACAAAAATATGTAGCAGAATACATATTGGTTTTAATTGATTAAGAAATTTGATTTTGAACATATTATTATTGGGTGTGTTTTATTGCAGAAAGTAAAAAATATTGTTTTTTTATCAAAATTGTTGCTCTTTGTTTATAGGGAAAAAAATAAAAACCGCAGAGGTGATCAAATACCACCAAAAAAAAGCTCTATTTGTGGGAAAAAAAAGGACATTAATTTTGTTTGGGTACAACATCGCATCGTAAAACCTTCCGGGGCTGAAGTGGTTAACATGTTCAGAGCATCCCCCTAGAATGTTATTTAAAGGAATTTTGCATTTTACATGTTGACCTTAACCTTCCTGGCGGTATTCCTGAGTGTGACTCGGGGTAAATTTTCACTACCAAAAGCGGTAACCCCCGAGTCACACTCGGGATCGCATCGCAGGATCCATGTACAGCGTACTTACCTTGTCCCCAGGATCCTGCGATGTCCCCCCTCTGTGTACTCCGCTGGACCATCCGCCCAATGTATTACTGCTCTGGGCTCTGTTCCCTGCAAGCGCCGTGACGCACGGGGGCGGAGCCCCGCAGCAAATTCAAAAAGTGAAAAATATATAGCACATACAGTACAGTACACTGCAATCTGTAAGATTACATTACTGTATCAAATCTTTTCACCTCCCTTTTGTCCCCAGTGCTTTGTCCAATGCCCTGCATGCATTTTTATATTATTTATACTGTTCTTTCTGCCTGGAAACTGGCGAATGTCCATGGCATCCAAAAAGTGTCCCTTTACATCAAAAGTGGTTTTAGACCAGCTAGAAAACAGCGATAGTGAATTAGAATCACTTGCAGAATTGAGCGATAGTGAATCGTGGGGAAATTTGTCATCAGACACTGAAAGGGACGACAGCAACGATTCTGCAACTGAGCAAATTTCTGTGTTTTTGATTTGATTACATTATTGAATAAAATGTATTATTATTATTATATTATTATTTGTTATAATTATTTATACTTATTTATTATATTATGATTTTGATTTTCAAACTTTATCATACCCGGGATGTCTACTAGACTTTTGTTTGGACAGATTTAAGTGTGTTTTTACTAAGGCCCCTTTCACACTGGGGCAGGGGCAGCGTCGGCGGTAAATCGCTTTACCGTCGGAAAGGCTTAAAAACCACCGCAAAGCACCTCTGCAGAGGCGCTTTGCCGGCGGTATAGCCGCGCTGTCCCATTGATTTCAATGGGCAGGAGCAGTGAAGGAGCGGTGTATACACCACTCCTTTACCTCTCCGAAGATGCTGCTAGCAGGACTTTTTTTCCCGTCCTGCTAGCGCACCGCTCCAGTGTGGAAGCCCTCGGGGCTTTCACACTGGAGAGACAGCAGCTGCTGTTTCGGGGCGGTTTGCACGCGCTATTTTTAGCACAATAGCGCCTGCAAACTGCCCCAGTGTGAAAGGGGCCTAAGAATTACAGGCCTACAATATAAAATGCCAAATTTCCATGCAAAACAATTTACCTCTTTGAGATTCAAAAATCTGACATAATCATACCGCACAGTGCCCAACCCTCCATACCATTTGTTCGACAATTTCTTGTCTATTACCCTGGCTCGCAGTCTCTGCTCTAATTCATCCCAAAGGTGTTCTATTGAGTTGAGGTCAGAACTCTGTTCAGGACAGTCAAGTTCCTCCACCCCAAACTCGCTCATCCATGTCTTTATGGACCTTGCTTTGTGCACTGGTGCGCAGTCATGTTGGAACAGGAAGGGGCCATCCCCAAACTGTTCCCACAAAGTTGGGAGCATAAAATTGGCCAAAATGTCTTGGTATGCTGATGCCTTAAGAGTTCCCTTCACTGGAACTAAGGAGCCAAGCCCAACACCTGAAAAACAAATCCACAACATAATCCACCCTCCACCAAATGATTTGGACCAGTGCACAAAGCAAGGTCCATAAAGCACTGATGAGCGAGTTTGGGGTGGAGGAACTTGACTGGCCTGCAGAGAGTTCAGACCTCAACCCGATAGAACACCTTTGGGATGAATTAGAGTGGAGACTGCGAGCCAGGCCTTCTCATCCAACATCAGTGCCTAATTTCACAAATGCGCTCCTGGAAGAATGGTCAAACATTCCCATAGACACACTCCTAAACCTTATGGACAGCCTTCCCAGAAGAGTTGAAGCTGTTATAGCTGCAAATGATGGGCCAACTCAATATTGAATCCTACGGACTAATACTGGGATGCCATAAAGTTCATGTCCATGTAAAGGCAGGCGTCCTAATGCTTTGTAGTGTATATATATATATATATATATATATATATATATATATATATATAGTTTTATATTTTTGTTAAGTAGGATTACCCTGTTTACAGTACAAAAAAATTAACAATCAAAATTGCATGTTGTAGGTTTTATATGCTGAGAGGAGGGCAAATTACTTAGGTTTGCCTCAAAGGTATCAATAGTAACATTTCATGTATTATTAAATTTGTTTTTTACAAAAGCAGTATTCTATTTTTCTCTCATGCCTTTAATAAAAACAGATGACACAAGGTTGCTATAAAAACTAGGTCAAAGTTAGACAAATATTGAAAATGTATCCACTAAGGCCAGTGTTGGTGCACAGAAAAAGAAACCTTAATGAGGACTTCCCGCAAATCTATTTTTAAGCTTAGGATGATGCATTGCCCTGTGTGTTACATTGTGCTAAGAAAATACCTTTAGGAATGTTTGATGTTTGTCATTTATAAAATCACACAATAACAATGGCAGATAGAGACCGTGTACAGGTCTATGGAATAAGGAAAAACACAAAGTACATTCACCCCAACCAACCAATAAGAAGTCCCTTTCTCGGATTTGACTTCTCTAAACTGAGATCCGATTAATTGATATAACTTACTACACTTGAGGAATTTTAAAGTGTAACTATGGGTAAAGTAAATACAATATATAACATAACTCCCAACTGTCTCTCATTTGGAGAGACTGCCTCTCTTTTGCCGTTAAATCCCTTTGTCTGTTTCCTCTTTCCTCCCCATTTGTCCCTGTTTTTTTTTGTCTGATCTATGGATGTCTAGATAAAAGGAATTATTGAATTACCAAAAGTGTTATACAACACTAAATCTTTCATCCAGACCCTATATTATTGCATATTACTGGTTAACCAGTATAAAGGAAAAGTAGTTGAAAAAATTGTGGGTTTACCAATTATTTCTGGTCTATTAATTCTTCATGGTCCACATAAGGAGGTGTGTCTCGTTCCTATATACTTTCTGCTACAAAGGTGTCCCTCATTCTCAACTTGGGAAAGTTTAGTAGTTTATTCATTCAGATATAGCTGAGCTGATTTTAAATGTGACAGCAGTTATGGGGGAGAGGAACCCCCACCCGTTGTCACAGTTGAAAAGGGGGCAAAGTGGGGGGGTCTGCTTGAACATGTTACCCCCTAAATATGGGTGTGACATGTAACATGTTCAAAAGGTGAACCTATCCTTTAACCTCCCTGGCGGAATGATTATTTCAGATTTTTGCATCTCAAAGTGGTACAATTATTTTGCATAGAAATTTGGCGTTTTATATTGTAGGCCTGTAATTCTTAGCAATAACACACTTAAATCTGTCCACCAAGAGTCTAGTAGATATCCCGGGTATGATGAAGTTTGAAACACAAAATCATAAATTATAATATAATAAATTAATATAAATAATTAAAAAAAAATATATAATAATAATAAAATAAATTTCCCCACAAATCACTATCGCTCAATTCTGCAAGTGATTCTATTTTACTATCGCTGTTTTCTAGCTGGTCTAAAGCCACTTTTGACGTAAAGGGACACTTTTTGGTTGCTATGGACAATCTCAAGTTTCCAGGCAGAAAGATTAGTATATATAATATAAAACTGCATGCAGGGCATTGGACAAAGCACTGGGGACAAAAGGGAAGTGAAATGATTTCATACAGTACTGTAATCTGCAAGAATACAGTACTGTATGTGTCATGATTTTGAAATTTTTTTAATTTGCCGCCAGGCTCAGCCCTGTGTGTCGCATGCTCGCAGGGAACAGAGCCTGGCACAGAGAGGCGGAGCCCACGGACAGCGCGGGGGGACATCGCAGGATCCTGGGGACAAGGTAAGTATACCGCACCAGGATCCTGCAATGCAATCCCGAGTGTGGCTCGGGGTTACCGCTAATGGTGCTGAAATTTAACCCCGAGCCACACTCGGGAATACCGTCAGGGAGGCTACGTCATATGAATAAATGTTGACCATTGTAAGCACCCTGACATTTTTAAATGGATTGTCCCATAATTATTTATGTATTTGTTTTATATTTCCTACCTTTTTAGATGTTTCCAAGTAAGATGTGTCATGGTTGTTGGTAGCAAGGTTATTAGAGTAAGCCTGTCCCAAGTCTGTCCTCATTAACATACAATGCAAGAAGCCCAACCTCTACACTTTTAGGACAATGTTCAAATCCAGTTATAATTGATCATGAAGATCTGCCCACACAGTACAGACAGCAACAGACAGCAAACACAGATGCCCAGCCCCCTCATAAACAAAGAATTGTGTAGGATTTTTCCTTGATGGAGGGTCCAGAACAGAACATCTAGCAAAGGTAAGCTGCAATTTTTATTCTTTTTAAGTTATGCTATGTGAATGGGTACAACAAATATAAAGCCAGTTGTTAATTATGAAACCACTTCCATTAGATTCATTGTCCACATGGACACAGACAAACACACATGGATTTCTACAGAATAACAAAAGGTAGGAATTTGCAATAAAGTTTGTTAAAATCCTTGCAATGTACAGTGGGGATGGAAAGTATTCAGACCCCCTTAAATTTGATATTTCAGTTTTTCTTTTTTAATAAATCTGCAAAAATGTCAACAATTCTGTGTTTTTCTGTCAATATGGGGTGCTGTGTGTACATTAATGAGGAAGAAAATGAACTTAAATAATTTTAGCAAATGGCTGCAATATAACAAAGAGTGAAAAATTTAAGGGGGTCTGAATACTTTCCACCCCCACTGTACATAGATCACCCAGAGGGGAATGTTTTTTTCTCAACAAAAGTGGAGTTACTCTTTAAATGAACACACTGAAGTTAGAAACTGATTGGCTACCATGCACAGCTGCACCAGATTCTGTGTGCTCCCGTTTTAGTAAATCATCCTCTAAGTCTGGTCATACATGGTCGAATTTCAAAAGAATTTTCTTTTGAAAATCAGAAAGATTGTGCATTTTGTGATCCGATGGTGCCACCATTGATTTCGAAATTCAGCCAACCAAGCCTTTAATTTCACCGCATGTTGCTACAGAAAAGAATTTTCATGGCTGGGAATCTTCTTTTCTTTCCGGGAATTTCCTTTTCTTGCACATGCGCATTTCTTTTTTTATTACATTTCTTGCACGATTCTCCCATCATTGATTAGAAAATCGTTTGTTTTTCCAAAAATTTCCAACATGTCCGATTACTCAAATTTGAATGCCGCACAAAAATCGTCTGTTGCTGCAGCCCACTAATGGTGCGAAATACAAACAAAAATTCTTAGATAAGATTTTTAAAAGAAAATTCTTTCGAAATTCGACCCATGTATGGCCTGCCTTAGTCTAAACCAACTTTAACCAGCACCGGAACCTTTTACACTCAGAATCTGGTGTAGCTGTACAGATAACCAATCAGCTTCTAACTTCAGCTTGTTCAGCTAAGCTTTGACAATAAAACCTGGAAGCTGATTTGTTTCTATGCAAAGCTGCACCAGATTTTGCATGTTAGTTTTATTAAATCTCTCTATTATCTCCAGAAAAAGTTTTACAAATCGCAGCTCCTATATTAAAGTATAATGTGTGTGTAAATGTAGCGCTAATGTAGTGTACAATAAATATACAACCAAAGTGAATAATCAAATATGTATAAAGTGAATCATAATAAGTGAAAACATAAATGGATATTGAGTCTGATATGATAGTAAATCCTTATATAAGGGTAAACAGCACAAAGTCCACAGTATACAGATGGTGGTTTCACAGGACGGAAGTGCTGATGCAAGAGACGTATGGAACCTCCAAGATGAAAAATCATCCATTCAAAGAAAAGAATGCATACGCTTACCAGAGCCGGTGGACCCGAGTATCAGCGACAACAAGTCATTCAGGCATGTATTTCCACAACGAACAAACGACCGAACCAACCAAAAGATCCAAATGATACAGAGGGTACATCCAAGAGGACTGGTGGACAACGGCTGGGCAGAAGCGTGGGTGACCGGAACAGAAGGACCGACTGACTTACTTCCAAAGAGTATATAAAAAAGGAATAAGGTGGCTTCCATTAGTATAGGTCGAAAAAGGTGGGTTATTATTATAAAACCAGCATACATGAGATAAAATAGTGATCACAAATAAAAGCAATGTGGGGAGCAGAGAAGCGTGAACCGATGCGTTTCGTCCAACTAGGACATCTACAGGGGCATCTTATATTATATTAAATTATATTAAAATTATATTATATTAAAGTGTAACTAAAGGCCAAACTTTTTTTTTTAGTTTCATATAGAGTGGACAAGGATTAGAACAACTGTCAGTTTTTATTGCTGTCTGTGCCCCCGTTAGGGAGAATCTCCCTCTCTAATTGTCCTGTTTACCATTTTAATGGAAAGTGAAAGTGAAAGAAAATCCCAAATTTTGGGTTGTCCCCAGAAAGGTAGTAGAGGGGGAAATCTTCCAATGGGGACACTAGTTCTGGTGACCTGGGGTCCCCAAGGAATTCCCTTAATTTGCAGGGATTTCCTCTCACTTTCTGTTTGGCTATGGGACAGGAAGTGAAGGGAAATGTCCTCATTGGAACACAGATGTTGAAAAAAAAACCCTTCCCTTGCTCTATCCAAAATGAAAGAAAATAGTTTGCCCATAGCGCTACTTTAATTTTACCAACTCCAGCAAGACAGTTACCACGGCCTTATATTAACATCTATTTATATGTCCTTTGTTGGTGCTATAGTTTCTAGTTTGGCTGGAGTATGTCTTTAATTCTATAGTTTCTGTAAATGGGTTCCATACATCTAAGTGCCAATAAACCGTCTAAAAACACATGTCTATATCCTGTCTTGTAGACTTGCTTGTGGCTTTTGCAACGTGGCACACTTGTACTTTCATGTATACAATTCATACATCTTCACATCTATCCATTGACAGGACTTATGCAACCACCTCTCAATGTCAACACAGCTTGAACAGAGTAAACTTGGTTGTATATACAGAGATCTCCTGTAGGCTGTAAACACATTAACAGGCAATGGGGGCTACTGTCACACATGTTGTAATGACATTAGCAGATTGTGTTATAAAGCTTCAGCGTGAGCAAAGACTTCATTTTCCGTTTCTCTTCTGTGTTCACCGATCCAGAAAAATTGGTTCAGATGAACTAATGGGTATAATTATTATGCCATCACCGTAGGAACCTCACAGTAAATGTAAGTAATAAAATGTTAATCTTTCTATTGCCGAGCAAGAGGCCGTCTTGATTACTTTGTAATTCCTGTTCAGTGGTGTGCTTATTTTTTCACTCCCTTTGGGCTTTACGGAATCTTTTTTTTTAGATGTCCCAGAGGTCAAGTAGGAAGTGGCTTGCGATAACTTGTCCTTATGCAATGGATTAGTAAAAATATACATATCTTCATTACACCACTAGCCAGTTGGTTTTATAAAGGATTTATAAAGAGAATCACAACGTAACATTCTTTTTTTTTAGAAATCTCTGATGGAACCTTCCATCCTACCATATTCTGGTAGTTAGGGATTAGTAAATCTACTTGGGTTCATTTTAAAAACTGTTTCACAAATCTTACTTGGTTTGCAAACCTTGTGGTGAATCCCAGTGATGTCTTTGGGAAGAGAAGTGGGGAGGTGTCAACAAATCTTGTTTTTCAATTCTGGCCATTTGTAGTGGCCAATGAGCAAGCTACTGTTGAACAAATGTCATGGAAGGCCGGACACTGACATGAGGGACATGTACCAATTCAAAACCTAAAAAGAAAAAATAAATACAATAAAAACAGGGAAATTGCTATGCACTGCATTATAGCTTAATCCTACAACCAAAGGTTCTAAATTTTGGAACTCCATGAATCCTGTAGATTCACAGCAAATCCATGGTAGTGGCAAAAACAAACAGCACCTCTACTTGCAGTGTTGTGGGGATGAGGAGCACTGAACTGGTATAGTCCAAATTGGTTGGTTGGTTGGTTTGACTTGTGTAGTTCTCTCCAGAGTCTTGTAGTAATGTCCCAGATGTCTCACTTGGAAGCTGTTTTTGGTAACTTGCTCGTATGCAATGGATTGGTAATAATGTATTTGTCTGCCTTACACCACTGAACAGTTGCTCAAAGAATTTATAAAGAGAATCAATCACAAAGAAACATTCCTGCTTTCATAAGTCTCTGATGCAACCTTACACCCCCCCCTATATACTGGTAGTTAGGGATTAGTGGACCTACATGTGTTTGTATTGGAAAACAGTTAGAATTTTGCTAACATTCTTTCAAGGTTTGCAAACTTTGCGGTGAAACCCATTGATATCTATGGGGAGGGTTGTCAAATCTTGTTATTCAATTCTGGCCATTTGTGATGGCCAATGAGCAAGCTATTGCTGGAAAAATAGCATGGGAAGCCAGACACTGTCATGCGAGACATGTACCAATCCTAAATTTAAAATAAATAAATAAATACCGTACATTAATACGGGAAACTGGTTATTCTCTGCATTATAGATAATTCCTACAGCCAAAGGTTCTATATTCAGGAACTTCATGAACTGTGGGGATTCACAGCAAACCTATGGTAGTGGCAAACTTAAACTCTACCCATACTGGCAGTGTTATAGGTATAAGGCACTGAACTGATTTTTTATTGTTGTTACTTTTGTTGTTTTCATATTTTTTTTCTAGCCTGCGATGTGATGTGTAAAACTAAAACACTAAAGTGTACAAAAAAGTGTAAGTGAACAAACACAAAAAATTTCACTAGAGTGTGTCATATGGTTACCTTCTGAATAAGAAAGACCCTTCTCTGATCCCCCAGAGCACAAGACTCTTGATGGGACAAGGCACACTCAGGTCTGCTTAGCCAAAACACCTGGTGGACTCTGCTCCTTGTGATCAGCTGAAGCCAACCAACAAGTACTGGGTGAGGGGTTTTCACAAAGAGAGAGACCACCCAGGGCGGGGGGAGAAGGAACCCAAGAGCCACACATCTTCCCCCTAGACTTCGGGGTAGACCCGGAGACCCACAGCCTACCATTCTTGAGGGAAAAAGTGACACAAAAATAAATGCATTGACAAACAGTGAGAAAAAAAATACACGTGCTGAAGTGCAAGACATTGGCTAGGACTTGCAGCCTGGTAATAAAAATTTCCCTGATCTTGTCCAAAAGGCTTAGTCCATGAGGCATTATGCAGAAAAAAACTGTGGTATTGTGGTGAGGGCCTTTTCTCACATTGGGGTCCTAAACCCATAGTGAAACCCAAACTCCCATGAGGAGCTTAACACTGCAGGTTCTTTGCCTTCCCAGCCCCTGACTGGACAAGGTAGCACCGCTCAATTCAGTAGGTACTGGGCCCCTCAGAACCCTCTACACCAGGGAAATACTCCCAACCCCCACCTTGCCCAGTGGATGCTTAATTCCCACTAGGAGTGACACCAGGGCCCCCATCATACCAGCATACAGCCAGCCATCTCAGACAAAAGGCCAAAATGATTGGGGAGCACCCATACTGGAGACTGATAAGAACAGATACTAAAATCTGAGAAGCAATATAGTCCAAATTGGATGGATTGACTTCTGTAGTTGTATCCAGGTTCTTGTGGTAATGTCCCAGAGGTCAGCTAAGAAGTCGCATGTGGTGACATGTTGTTATGCAATTTTTTGAAAGCATTGTATTTATCAGCATTATACCATTAGGCAGTTGAATAAAGGACCTGTCGAGAAAATCAAAATTAAAGCAAAATTCCTGTTTTCAGAAGTCTCTAATGGATCCTGCCATTCCCTCTATTGACTGGTAGAGAATTGTGAATCTGCTTGGGTTAAATTCATGAACAGTTGTGCAAATCTTGCTTGATTTTCAAAGCTTTGGGGCAAACCCCACTGTTGTCTATGTGGTGGAATGGCGAATCTTTTTATTCAATTTTGGCCATTTGTAGGGCTAATAAGCAAGATATTTTCAAACAAAAGGCATGGGAAGCTGGGCACTGCCATGCGGGGCATTTACCATTGCTAAAACTAAAACTAAAAACATTTAATTAAAAATAATAACAGTATCTCTCCCTACTTAGAATTGATAGTTCTCCCTAACAGTTCTAACATACACTGACAATTTGGCTGCTGGGAATGGAAAGGGGGCTGGGTTATCCATTCCTTCCACTTATTGGCTCTTATAACTTAGTTGGCCAGGCTCAAGGCTGTGCACTGCATTATAAGTTGTTCTTTATTTCTTTTGGTGAATTTGTGAAGTTTTCAGCAAAAAGTTCACAATTCTTGAACTCTGTGAATCCTAGGGGATTCACTACAAACCCTTACAGGTAGTGTTATAGGCAGTGGCAGCTGGTGGTATATTTTTGGGGGTGGGGTGTCAAACAATGCACCCACAGCCACCCCTCCCCCCCCCAGTTGGTCAGGTCACCCCGGTATATTCATTTGCTATTGTCACACAACTGGGTGAATGCATAGGCGGCCAGTCGCATGGATAGGGGGTGGCGCCCCTGCGCCCCGTATTATGGGCTGCCTCTGGGTATAGGAATGAGGAGTACTTGACTAAAGTCCCTAAAGTCCGAATTGGGTATCTTGGCTTATGTAGTTGTTTCCATGGGCTGCTCTATGGTAGCCATATCTAGGTCCTTGTAGTAATGTAATTGAGGTTAGAAGGATCAGTCATTTTTTTCTAGATCATTTTAATTTGTTTTATCAAGAGCTTATAAATATAGAAACAAGGTATAGTCTAAACCAGGGCTCAAAATTTCAAGTCCTGAGCTACTAGCCAGGCCTTAAGGGTTACTCGCCACCAGTTGCTCCACCCAATCCCTACCCTGCACCGCCCCTAATTCCGCCCCTAAACACGCCCTCATAAAATCTCATGAAATGACACTTAAATGTTTTATGCAGAATTAGGTTACAAAATAAATATTAAGAACAACTTTATCAGTGCCTATCAGTACCCATCAATGCAGGCTCATCTGTGCCGATCAATGCAGCCTCGTCAGTGGCCATTATTGCAGCATGACCTGTGCCCAACATTACAGCCTCACCTGGGCCCACCATTGCAGCGTGACCTGTGCCCATAATTGCAGCGTGATCTGTGCCCATCATTGCAGCCTCACCTGTGCCCATCATTGCAGTGTGACCTGTGCCCTCTATTGCAGTGTGACCTGTGCCCATTATTGCAGCCTCACCTGTGCCCACTATTGCAGCGTGACCTGTGCCCATCATTGCAACGTGACCTATGCCCACCATTACAGCCTCACCTGTAAGTGTAAAAAACTGTGCTATTCCTAGAGAATGAACGTGGCTGCAACTCAAAACGTTATACGACGCCAGACAGAAATGGTACAAAATGGAGTTGCGCTAAGATGAATGATAGGAAAAAAAACACAATACATGAGCCAATGCGTTAAGTACTGGTGAAGAATATATGTTCACAAAATAATAATGAGAAAACGAAATAATCCCAAAATGTGGAAGCAAATGGACCACAATAATAATACCCTGTGAATATGAACACAAAAGAAAGGGTGTATATATAAAAATGAACAAAATGAATTGTCTAGACAACTACAGTGTATGCGAAATAAGTGAAAAAAACAAAAAATAAAAACTAAAACTTAAAAATTAAAATGTAAAAAAACACACAAAAAAAGAAAGTCCATATGAAGTGGATTATCCAATTGGAAAATAGTAAAAAATAAAAAAAATAAATAAAAAAAAGATGTCTATATAATTGTTGTAATAAAAGGGGAAACCACACATAAGTCCATGCAAATGAGTAAGCTTGATCACGGTGAAAATCAATTCACCACAGAATAGTGCAGGGAATAGAAAAGATACCTCCACCTACAACCACACTGCCGCTTACCAGAACTGTATGGTCCCTTGTGACAGGGGAACATAGAGAGTGGATGGCTAATAACCCAGCCAGAGGTCTCAAAGGGAAGACAAGCAGCTCCTCAGTCACGGTAGCGATACACCCAATGCAGTCAAATGTAGAGTTCACATAAAACAGAAGAATGCTCATATAGTGTAAAACCTTAAAGACTTTAATAGGTGAAAGACGAATGGAAACTTACAGCATCGTAGAGTAAATGGGCAAAGAAAGTAAAATTGAGCCAGCCCATTCCTTTCGGGACTGGCGCAGCACGCGGTGACGTCAGCACGCCGCTCCTCCCTATGCATTTCGTCACTATAACGGACGTCGTCATGGGGCCATCGAGCTTAAGGAAATCTAGTCAGACCTAGAAAGTATATTCCCACTCCACTGAGTACAGCAGAGCCAAAAGCTACATTTACCCAGACTAGGGCAGGGTGCTACATGTGTGTACTTAGCTAGTTTGAAACCAGTCACATGATCCCGCAGCTCTGGCTTTTCTATGTCAGCGAGCCAGGCCCGGACTGGCCATAGGGCACACTGGGCAGCGGTCCGATGCCTGTTGATGATCAGGCCACACAGCGGGAGGTAAGCGGTGACCGCAGCCTGGAGAGAGTTAACACAGGCCGTGGTCAATGCTCACCTCCCGCTGTGTGGCCGTGCCTGTGTCTCCTCTCCAGGCTCTCCTGCCCTGCTGACGATATCATCTATCAGCAGAGCAGGGGCAGGAGGAGCCAGAGATCTGAACACTGACAGCTGTGAGTGCAGGGATCCGTGGTTTCTAGGCAGGAGGTCGGATCCAATCAAAACAGCAATCGCTGTGCGCGCACGCACGCTGTGGCCGGCGATAGCTAGGCAATGGGGGGCACTGCCAGGGCTGGGGCTGCTGATGTCATGGAAATGTATGATGTCAGGAGACCCCGCCCACCTAGGCAGATTACGTCTATTCAAAAAACCAAGAGTATAGAAGCAGACAGTAAACGTGAGAAGTGAAGCCATCAGATCGGGAGTGCATACAGGGAAAAGAGACACAGAAGGAAAACGGGTAAACGAGAAAAGGCAGACCAAGGAGTAATGGAGGACACAGGAAAGTGTAAATAGATAAAGATGAATGGCGGCAAAAAGGAGATAAGAAAGGGGGAAGAAGAGGGGAAGGAGGGAAGAAAAACGGATAGAAAAAAAGGGGGGATATATAAAGAGAAAACAAGAGAATGAGAGAAAAAAGGAAAAAAGAAACAGAAAAAGAGAGACAAAGGAGAGGAAAATAAAATTACTTTCACACTGGGGCGGGCGTTGGCGGTAAAGCGGCGCTATTTGTAGCGCCGCTTTGCCGTAGTTTTAGCGGTACTATTCAGCTGCTAGCGGAGCGGTTTTGACCCCCACTAGCAGCCGAAAAAGTGTCAAAACCACCCGCAAAACGCCACTGCAGCGGCGCTATGCCGGTGCTGACCATTGTTTTCAGTGGGCAGGGGTGCTTTTAGAGCAGTGTATGCCCCGCTCCTACAGCGCTGCAAAGATGCGGCTTGCAGAACTTTTTTTACAGTTTGGCAAGCGCACCGCTCCAGTGTGAAAGCCCTCAGGCTTTCACACAGGAGAGACAGGAGAGGCTCTTTACAGGCGATATGCAGGCGCTATTTTTAGCACTGTAGCGACTGTAAAGCGCCTCGGTGTGAAAGTAGCCTAAGAGAAAAATACGAGTGAAAAATAAAAAAGGATAAAGACTACTCTGCTGATAGGATGACATCGTTGGAGGGGTGGGAGAGCCAGTAGGAGGACACACAGGCTGAATCCTGCCTCTGCCCTGCCAAAGGTAGGACTGTGCATGGGAGGCAGAGAGGGGGGCATGACTGCAAGGGGCACTGTGATGGGGGGCTGTGATTGGTAGGGGCACTGTGATGAAAAGGGAACTTCACTCTAAAGGGGGACTGTAATCATTACAGTTTCCTTTACAGTGCAGTCCCCTTTATATCACAGTGCCCCATTATATTACAGTGCGGAGGACCGACTCCATGATTATCCCGTCACCAACCGCCCTCGCAAACGGGCGGTTGCTGGGAAATTGGCTGCTCAGTCTAAATTGCCCAGGCCTATTTTTTGTCCCAGTCCATGCCTGCAGCGAGCAACCACTGCAGGGGAGAGGATGGAGTGCCTACAATGGTTGCGCCTTGGGAACCTATGGGTGATGTCAGCTCATGGAAATCCCAGCCATTGTTATGCACTGCTGCAAAGGAAGAGAAGGGAGAGTCTGGCAATGGCTGGGAATTCCAGTAACCTTGACATCAACAATAGTTCCCCATGGCCCAGCTGTTGTTGATGCTCCTCTCCCCTGCAGAAGTCGCTTACTGACACAGGGGAGCTGCAGGATTATGTGAAGGGATTGGATTATAAATAGGTAAGCACACACATCTTTTTATACAGGTTAGGCAGGATAGGTGGGAGGAGGGATTTGGGACCATTTTTGAGGATAGTTAGACCAGTGCCCTGTACACACAATAGGATTTTCCAATGGAAAATGTGTGATAGAACCTTGTTGTCGGAAATTCCGACCGTGTGTAGGCTCCATCACACATTTTCCATAGGAATTTCCGACACACAAAGTTTGAGAGCTTGCTATAAAATTTTCCGACAACAAAATCCGTTGTCGGAAATTCCGATCGTGTGTACACAAATCCGACACACAAAGTGCCACGCATGCTCAGAATAAATTAAGAGATGAAAGCTATTGGCTACTGCCCCGTTTATAGTCCTGACGTACGTGTTTTACGTCACCGCATTCAGGACGATCGGATTTTCCGACAACTTTGTGTGACCGTGTGTATGCAAGACAAGTTTGAGCCAACATCCATCTGAAAAAATCCATGGATTTTGTTGTTGGAATGTCTGATCAATGTCCGACCGTGTGTACGGCGCATTAGGTTTTTTTCCACTTTGAAGGAAAGCAACAACCTCTAGATCTTTATCCTCTCGTAATGGAAAAATCTATGACATATTGGATGGATTCTAGTCTCAGTGTAAATATACGCACAATGATGATTAGGGAATTGACAGATCTCCACTGAGATAACAACATTATCTAACATGACAAATAATGCTTACAAAGTCAATTTAGACACTTCCTACTCCTGTCTATTTACAAATGGGTTTTGGAGTAAAATGTTTCCGTTCTGGGACTGTTGTTCTTTGTTGCAAAATAATGAATGGAATTCCTTGCGGTTTTAGGAGAAAAAAAAAAACATTGCACGGCCCCATGTAGACAACATCATTTCAGATAATTAAAATCATCTGTGGTGGTTTCCTCTATTTTTACTTCATTGATGGCCCCTCGCGTGGTTACTCAAAGGAAGTATTTGTTAACGGTGCTGCGGGGAAATCGTTGTTTGGGTTCCAACAAAACACCAGAACATTTTCTGATTGTGTTAGAGATTAGCCATTTAAACACATTACACATTATTTGTCCGCAGTTATGTAGAAGTGTTTCCTTAGGTGTCAAAACTTCCCTGCCGATGTTAAATGGTTTTTTGTTTTGTAATTTAGACCAATGTTTCTCAACCTTTTTTCAGTCAAGGCACCCTTTAAAATTATAGGCAATCTTGAGGCACCCTCCAAAATTATGGACAGTCTTGAGGCACCCATTCTAAAATGTAAAAACTATTCTGATAGTTTTACATAATGTAACAAAATCAATACACATAGGACACCCAACGTTAAAGGTGATTTATTCTTCCAAAGCAAACACACTTTTGCAAAGTGATACTGACTAGTATTCCAATGATTCTCTTCTCCCTCAGTTTTTCTCCATTATTTAGCTAATAAGACCCCAAAGCTGATGGAAAGGGGCAAGGGAGGGTCAAACAAGGTTGATATGCAGGCGACTGACATCCTCCTTATCAACTGATGATGTCATTGGTCATCAGGAGGTTGGCAGCTAGAAGGTTGTAATGGTGTACAATGAAAACCTGTGGCTTGGTGTAGCTAAAAGGCAGGTTTCATCCACCCACCAGCTTGTATACAATTTTGGGACACAGTTTAGGCATTTTACCAAGGCACTCCTGAAGAAACCTCATGACCTGGGCACCCTGGTTGAAAAAGAGGGAATTAAAAGTGCATAATGTATCTGTTGTAGTTTTATTAATATTGTCCTTTAATTATTTCTCCTCACCCCCTCAATAGATGAGACATACCCCAAGTACTTACTTTCAGCCCAAGAACTTCATTGTGCAGCCCTTACACAGAAAAACTTCTGCCTGGTTCAGCCCCTAATCCACATATGAACCGCTTGGCACATTCATTCCTATGGCAGGGTCTGCTCTCTTCTAGATGGTTGCGGCAGCCATGAGTACAGACCAAACCGTGGGAAAGATTGGAGCAAACATTGTCACGGGAAGTGAGGGGAAATGTTCATCAGAAAGGCAGATGGCAGTTTGCATGGGTAAAGCATAAGTTCCCATTAAAGTGATACTAAACAATATCCTTATTCTTCAAAAATAATCAATACACATCCACTACTTAATGGCCCTGCATTAAATTTTTCATGAAATCATTTCTTGCTGTGTTCATCTGCGTTCTTGTAATGTCCTCTGTGAACTCCCCAAATTTGTTTTTTCCCCTCCACTTCCATTTTGAAAAAACAGTCATGTGCACTACTTTTTGCACACTACACATCACATAGTCCATAGTCCATCTTGGAAGCGAGCAAGAGAGGGTGGCTATGTTCCTACTTACAGTGGGACCATACAGAACTAATGCAGTCACCCACTAACAGGAAGTAGCATCACAGGAGCAAGAAAAAAAGGAATCTGGAGTCTGAGAGCAATAGAAGGAAGTTAATTAAGAATACAAACTTAAAGTGTTAATAAACCCACAACAATAGGGTTTACGACAGTAAAATCTGTCTGTATATGCAGTAAAGCATGCTTGTTATACTCACTGTGGAACCTAAGGGGTTAATCCACTGCATTGTGTAAAAAGGCTGTTTGATCCTGTCTTCTCTGATCCTCCCCTTCTTCCACTGTCCCCAATCCATCTGCAGATAGTACAGAGCCCTAGGAGGCACTCTGCACATGCTCCGTTTGGAGATTTTTTTTTTGGGCGGGGGGGATGCATGTGATCAGCACAGGGCCAATCAGTACTATCCAGGCAGAGGGTCAGGGGTCATGCTGCCGCATAGAACAGTCAGAGGAGAATAAAATCTCCTCCTACAAGCTTTAACCAGTGCTCGGCCGGGCACTGATAGAAGTCACAAGACTGCTACAGTATTTCACAAAAGTGAGTACACCCCTCACATTTTTGTAAATATTTTATTATATATTTTCATGTGACAACACTGAAGAAATTGCACTTTGCTACAATTTAAAGTAGTGAGTGTACAGCTTGTATAACAGTGTAAATTTGCTGTCCCCTCAAAATAACTCAACACACAGCCATTAATGTCTAAACCGCTGGCAACAAAAGTGAGTACACCCCTAAGGCTCGGTTCACACAGGGGCAACACGATTTCAGCGCGACTTTGTACGGCGACTTCAACGCGGCTTCAATGCGACTTCAGCGCGACTTTAAGCGAATTACAACGCGACTTCAAGTCGCCTCCAGGACAGGCGACTTTGGCTGTGGCCAATCACAGGATAATCAGCTCTCTGGGAGGGAGGGGTTTGCCTGGGCAAACTAAATTTTTTCCCTGCAAAGTCGCTTGACTGTAGAGAGAGATCCGACTTGGAGGCGACTTCCATTGATTTCTATGGTACAGGTCGCCTACCAAGTCGGATCCAAGTAGTACAGGGAGTACGCTCTGAAGTCAGAGCGACTTCAGTAGTGTCAATTAAGACGCTCTGATTCCCTGTAATGTTAATCTCTTCTTGGGGCGACTTGGGGCGACTTGAGGGCTTACAAGTCGGATCCCAAGTCGTCCTAGTGTGAACCGACCCTTAGTGAAAATGTCCGAAGTGTCAATATTTTGTGTGGCCACCATTATTTTCCAGCACTGCCTTAACCCTCTTGGGCATGGAGTTCACCAGAGCTTCACAGGTTGCCACTGGAGTCCTCTTCCACTCCTCCATGACAACATCACAGAGCTGGTCAATGTTAGAGACCTTGCACTCCTCCACCTTCCGTTTGAGGATGCCCCACAGATGCTCAATAGGGTTTAGGTCTAGAGACATGCTAGGCCAGTCCATCACCTTTACCCTCAGCTTCTTTAGCAAGGCAGTGGTCGTCTTGGAGGTGTGTGTTGGGGTCATTATGTTGGAATACAGCCCTCTGGCCCAGTCTCCGAAGGGAGGGGATCATGTTCTGCTTCAGTATGTCACAGTACATCTTGGCATTCATAGTTCCCTCAATGAACTGTAGCTTCCCAGTGCTGGCAGCACTCATGCAGCCCCAGACCATGACACTCCCACCACCATGCTTGACTGTAGGCAAGACACACTTGTCTTTGTATTCCTCACCTGGTTGCCACCACACACGCTTGACACCATCTGAACCAAATAAGTTTATCTTGGTCTCATCAGACCACAGGACATGGTTTCAGTAATCCATGTCCTTAGTCTGCTTGTCTTCAGCAAACAGTTTGCGGGCTTTCTTGTGCATCATCTTTAGAATAGGCTTCCTTCTGGGACAGCCATGCAGACCAATTTGATGCAGTGTGCGGCATATGGTCTGAGCACTGACAGGCTGACCCCCCACCCCTTCAACCTCTGCAGCAATGCTGGCAGCACTCATTTGTCTATTTACCAAAGACAACCTCTGGATATGACGCTGAGCATGTGCACAAACTTCTTTGGTCGACCATGGCGAGGCCTATTCTGAGTGGAACCTGTCCTGTTATACCGCTGTATGGTCTTGGCCACCGTGCTGCAGCTCAGTTTCATTGTCTTGGCAATCTTCTTATAGCCTAGGCCCTCTTTACGTAGAGAAACAATTCTTTTTTTCAGGTCCTCAGAGAGTTCTTTGCCATGAGGTGCCATGTTGAACCTCCAGTGACCAGTATGAGAAAGTGAGAGCGATAACACCAAATTTAACACACCTGCTCCCCATTCACACCTGAGACCTTGTAACACTAACGAGTCACATGACACCGGGGAGGAAAAATGGCTAATTGGGCCTAATTGGGACATTTTCACTTAGGGTTGTACTCACTTTTGTTCCCAGGGGTTTAGACATTAATGGCTGTGTGTTGAGTTATTTTGAGGGGACAGCAAATTTACACTGTTATACAAGCTGTACACCTCACTACTTTACATTGTAGCAAAGAGTCATTTCTTCAGTGTTGTCACATGGAAAGATATAATAAAATATTTACAAAAATGTGAGGGGTGTACTCACTTTTGTGAGATACTGTATATACTGCTGATGAGAAAACGGTATTTAGCAGTTTATATTTAGTAAAACAATTGCATTTCCATGTTCTGTGTACTGTGGGAGACCAGTTAGTGAATGCAGGGTCCTGGGTTTAGAAACACTTTTACACTCTTCATGACCAGGCCAGTGCATCGCGATGTACAGAATGCTGTGGTGCCCAGCTGAGCCGCCGGCCAGCACTAACATGACTACTGGCTGGTTGGCTAGTGGTTAAATAGAATATATGGTTTTTTTTGTTTTTTTTTTATAACTTGAGTTTCCAGTGCACGATTTCATAAATTTTTACCTGTGTTTACAATGCCACTGTAGGAAGTAAAACGTGCACTGACGCATTAAAAAACAGGCAAAACATGTTAATACACGGTGCAGATCTAAGCCAGCACAATATAAACCAATGGATAACATGTGGACATGTACTGCCTTACATTAAAATGTGTGCATTTAATGGACCCTAAGTACTGTATGGAATTTATTAATATTATACAAGATTTGCATTGCACATTTGCAAAGCGCAGCTACGACTCAATCAATACACAGAAGGATTTAGGGGGCCCCAATCATGGAAACGTGCAATCCAAAGCAGCCTTTCTCAACCTTTTTAACGCCTGAGGCACACTTAAAGTAATTTTCATGTCCCGGGAAACGCACCACTAGAACCAATTTATTGGTGGCAAGTGGGAAAAATACCCTTTTCATTGGTGGCCAGTTGGAAGTAAACCAAATACCAGTGGTGGTCAGAATGCCACCCTTACACCCAGCTAAAAATACATTGCTGGCTATGCCATGTGGTATTGACCCTGGAACTATGCAGGCACCATCAGAGGGGAGGACAATCAGCTGCAGCTCAAGGAACCCCTAGCAACCCCTGATGGAACCCTGGCTGAGAATGACTGATCTAAAGGATAGAGGTGCAGTACAGACAGGCAGTACAGGAAATTTCCTTCTATGCATTCCAGAAATGCAAGGCACAGCAATGCTACATGTGTTGATGTGTTCAGGTGACATTATAATTGAATTTAACTCAAAACTACTAAAACAACGCACATGTGAAACAACATGCTGCTATGCACCTCTGAACTATTATTGGCATGTCTGACATTTGAGACATTTTGGTGCACTGGCAGCCCATTATTTTATGCCCTAAAGTGGTTGTAAAGGCTCAAGATCCTTACCTTCATGCATTCTATGCATGAAGGTAAAAAACTTTCTGTGTGCAGCAGCCCCCCCTAATATTTACCTGACCCCTATCTCGATCCAGCAATGTGCACAAGAGCAGGGGCTCTCCCGGCTCTCTTCCTCCTCATTGACTGAGCTATTAGTGGGAGGCGAAGCCATTGGCTCCTGCTAATGTCAATCACAGCCAGTAAGCCAATGAGGAGAGAGTAGGGGTGGGGCTGAGCCGCGCTCCATGTGTGAATGGACACACAGAACAGTGTCTTGGGAACGAGCCTGCTTGGGTGCCTCCATAGCAAGCTGAGCATCGATGGGGGACATGAGAAGAGGAGGATCATGGCTGCTCTGTGCAAAACCACTGCACAGAGCAGGTAAGTATAACATGTTTGTTATTTTGTTTTTAAATCTGCCTTTTATATAACTTTAATGCAACACAAGTTACTCTGTGATATAACACATATTAATGCACATGCATTACCATACGGCACAAATGTACATGGTCCCTAAAGATTTAGCTGCTAGTCATCTTGCCCATGTAAGAAGTAAAAATAAATTTACATTCAGGCAGGCATCGGCTCCAAAAATTTCTTTTATCACTACAAAAAGGGATTTTTTTTGCAGTTGAACAATAACTGGAAAGATTTGATTAAACAATTCTCCCAACAGCAGAGGTATTATAGCATTTTGACAATATCGCATTTAAATAACAAATTTCGAGCACAAGCTTCTCTTTGCTTTGACGCAAGCTTGTCAGTATCTGACTTGGTTGTTAACATTCAAATTTATCTTTAGAAAAACAGTGTAAATGACAGTATTTATATACTTTTTTTTTTTTGCATCATTGAAGCTGTTTCAGATGATATATGTGATGCTTCTCAGAGAAAGAAGTCTTTAACAATACCAAGTATACCTGTCTTAGTCCTCCTACTGAATATAGAGAGTCCTGCAGAGACCCTGAGACCCTCTAATAAAAAAAAAAAGTACATGTCTCAGCCTCATATTGAATTTGGTGGCTCTTGTGGAGACTCCAAGGCCCTCTAATAATAAAAGTGTACCTGCCTCGGCCCTCATACTGAATATGATGAATCCCGTAGAGATCCCTGAGACCTATACTGAATATGATGAGTCACACGGAAACCCTGAGATCCTTTAATGATGAAAGTACTGTATACCTAACTCAGCATGAGAATATGGTCATCTGAACATGGTGAATCCAATGGAGACCCTTAAGACCCTGTAATAGGAAAAGTGTACTTGTGTCAGCCCTTATACTGAATATGATGACATCACACAGAAAGCCTGAGACCCTCTAATAATGTAAGTATACGTCTCAGGCCTCATACCGAATATGGTGAAACCAGTGTAGACCCTGAGACCCTCTAATGATAAAAGTGTGCCTGTTTCCACCCTTATACTGAATATGGTGAATCCTGCATGTAGGCAGCTACAGTTTGGCCTCCCCGCACACGTGGGGGCTGTCTTGGCAGCCGCTAGGCAGAGGCAACCAGGAAAAGACATGCATATATGAAAGGAGTGCTAGACCAAAAGATAAAAGAGTCCAAATGAATTTATTGATATTGTGTTAAAAGACAGCCAACACAATTTGGGGGTCAAAGGAACTCCCCCTTCATCAGGGCTACAATAAAACAAAGTATAAATATGTAAATATAATTGTGAATGATAAAATCATGAGCCTAACAATCATAAAACATCATGGATAACATACATACACAAATGTGTACACATTTGTGCATTTGTGCATCCAAAAATACCCGCAAATTCACAAACAGGCATGCATGCAATGAAATGAAGATGAAGAGATGAGGGAATTTGGATATTAAGTGATAAGGTGCAATAGGTTCATTTTCAAAATTAATATCAGATTGTACATAGCTAGTAGATGGCATTGCACAATTATATATATATATATCTGAAATATTACACATGAAAACAAATGATTAAAAAAAAAACGAAAAACAACTGAGCCCCCATAGATGAAGGGAATCAAGACCACCCACTGCCTCCCGAGCGCTCTTACCATCACACCAACTATCAGCCACCTCCTTTGTCAGATGTTGTCCGGTATCGGAGTGTCACGATTAGGGGTCAGGCTCGAAGACCAGTTGCTATAGCAGTAGAGGGACTACCACTGACCAGTAGGATAGGTACACAGGTAGTCACCCTGGCGGATGACACGGGCTCACCTGAGGTGCGTAGTATAAGTACTAACCAGTGTTCATCAGAGCTCCTGATGGCTGAGATGGATTATGTTGCATGTTAGTACCAGGTTGCAGTCCTCAGGATTGCCCCACCAGGACGTGAACAAGCCGGGGTCCAGAAGTGGATTAGCAGGTAAGGATCAAACAGAACCATAGTCAGTAAAACAAGCCAAAGGTCAGTAATGAGTAGTTGCAAGTTGGGATCAGGCAGAAGTGTAGTCGAGGAACAAGCCAAGGGGCGATAATGAGTGGTAGCACAATATGGACAGAAGTAGGGAAGACCAGAGCGAGATACTGGCTGAAGAGAGAGCAATCTGGCAAACGGGAAGTGCAGAGACATGGCTTAAATCAGGAAGTTCATAGGAGGAGCAAAGAGTTTAAGCTTCAGCAGAAGTCAAGGCACAACACGGGGTTGTCCAGTGGATCAGACAGGGCACTGTCCATCATCTTAGGTAGCTGAGCAAGGAGCGTCATTGCTAGACACAGCAGTGGATCTGGGTTCAAGTCCAGGCCCTAACATATATGCTTGCTCATGTGTAGAGACTGTGCTATAACAGTCCTACTGTGAGGAACCGTTATGCTGAGTTGACCATGATATTTAGGCCCTGTCACCACCTTTTTGGAACTACTATGAGAGCTTGTGCTGCTATTACCAAGTTTGTTGAATAACTTTGTTCTAATTCAATGTGCCCCATTCCTTGGTCTCTGTGTGCAGTTAGTTCATGTTGGGTACCTACCAGCTGGCCCCACCTGCATGCAGAGACCCCAAGATACTCTAATTATAAAAGTTTACCTGTCTCAGCCCTCAGATTGAATATGGTGAATCCCTCTAATAATATAATTGTACCTGTCTCACCCTTTTGTACTGAATATGGTCAATCCCTCTAATAATATACGGTAATTGTACCTGTCTTACCCTTTATACTGAATGTATAAAAATCCTGCAAAGACCTTGAGACCTTCTGAACTAAAAGTAGCAAGGAGGGCTGAGCTGTGAACTCAAGTTCAGACATGTTGCCCGCCCTGACCTCTAACAAACTAGTGGATCATTCAGTCGGCAAATATCAACTTGTAACTGAAGTACTGGCCATAAGTGAACTGACCATTTATTACCAAGTTAAAAAAAGACACTTAGAATAGACAGAACACGTGGGGGCCAAAGTAAGTGCATGCAAATTCTTCATGTCCAAGAAACGAGAACATGAACCATTCATTAATTTCTGGGGTAAAATATGTTTGTTTTGCAATGGTCTATTTATAATATTTTTAGAATAATGCCTTACACATCCAATTCCATAGAGAACTGGGATAGCAGGTCATTTGTTACACTCGTATGTGAAATAGATACTGTGCGGTTAATGCATGGAACACTTCTTACACAAATTACAGGGTTTACTAAAATCATGTTTACTATTCAGCATATTTTCCAAAGTTTATATATTTTTAATATTCAGTTAGGGGACCTTAACCCTTATAACAAAAAGAGACAATATATGAAAAAGCAATAAAAACCCAAATGAAGCTTCTATATTTATTATTGCAATGCAGCTGCATATACAGTAACTTATATTTTTTTTAACATTTATTCTGCATCATGACTTAAAATACCCTGTGCTAGCTGCATGCTAGACAATAGCGGCCCCAGTAGTCTCACACACCTTCTGCCCAGTGCTCCAATTAACAGCAAACATGCTGCCTGAACAGTACGTTGATTGGAGCACCAGGCAGTGGGAGACGTCGGCCAGCTGGAGATGCGGGACCGTGTGTTCTGTGTTAAAGTAGAACTAAAGGAAAAACTTTCTTTCCCTTTGGATAGAGTAAGGGAGAGTTATAACCCTTTCAGTTTTTTTGTCATCTGTGTCCCATTGGGTAGATTTCTTTTTCCAACATTTTTATTTTTTTTCACAATATACAAAACTACAAACATTTGTTTGGATCAGAGGTCGAAGGTATTAAAAACTAAAAGTAAAGTCCCCCTGGTCTTTGTTTCTGTGCAGAGTCCAATTCGCTTGCAGAGTAAGTCCAAACTGATGCTTGCAAGAAGTACTTACTCTCTAATCAAATTGACTCTCAGTACCAGGGTAGTCTGAAAAGTTTATGGCCCAACATGGAAGAAGTGGCCACACAGGCATGAAAGTGGTTCTAATGTCAGAAGGGTTTTTTTATCTTAAAAAACCTCACCATTGACTCCTGCTGCTGTCAATCAAAGTCAGTGAGCCAATGAGGAGAGAGAGGGGCGGAGCCGAGTGGCGGCACCGTGTCTGAATGGCACTCGGCAGGAGGGAGGGGACAGGAGCACTGGCGAGGGACCCGAGAACAGGAGGACCAGGGATGTTCTGTGAAAAAAACACTGCACAGAGCAGGTAAGTATAACATGTTTGCTATTTTTTAACCAAAACAAAGGCTTTACTATCACTTGAAGCTTTATTACCAAGCCACTCTTCCAGATGTTCAGTGCTTAAAATGGTGCATGCACAGAATACTGTTTTCATGTGCTCTTTGCAAACATTTGGCACCCCCCCCCCCCCCCATAGTGAAATTGAAAAATGGAGAAAGTGGAAGAAGAAGGCTCAAAGTGTTCTATCAGCGGGCAAAGTGATGACAACAGACTTCTAGGACTCTGTGGGTGGGCAGAAGCAGTGCAGAAGACTTTTTAAGCTTGACTATGGAGAGTGCTTTTTGCAAAGAGCTCATGAAAACCTTATAGCGTGCATGCACCATTTTAAACGCTAAACGCGAAATACACCAAGCCATGGAAGAGTGGCTTGGTGCATTTTATTATTTATTATTTATTAATTTATTAAATTATTATTGGACACACCTTTACTGTCAACTATCATAAAAACATCTATATTTCCAACTAACAAGTTTTCAATCTGACAACCAGCATATTACCTAGCAGTGTGAAATTACAATTTAATAGTCACCAAATATGCTATAAATCTTATGATTCTCTTTGAGAGACCAGATGACAGAAGGGTAGGTTCCACAGGTCCCCCCAGTCATCATTGTCTAGCTCGGGAATATCCCTCAACCACCTCTGTCGGAGAACGCAGAGATCAGAGAGAGAAACAAATAGTAAATGATTGTAAAGCACAGAAGTAGGCTTTTCAGAGCAGCCAGCCTGAATTGTTTCATCCAGATCCAGATGAGATTGCGTCAGCCGCAGGGAGGTCCCAGGGAACTGGCTAACGAAGGCATGGGACAATTGGATATATCGGAAAAGGTGAGTGCCCGGAACATTGTAATCTTCAATCAATGATGTAAATGGCCGCAAAGCTCTGTTGTTAACTATGTGGGAAATAAGCGTGATTCTATATTTGGCCCAGGCTTGAGGATCTGGTATATTATACAGATGCGATAGGTTTGGGTTTTGCCACAAAGGAGTATTGGGGATATACTGTTATGCGGCACAGCTTTGCAAGCCAGACCCGCCTTCCATGCCCTCAAAGTTGTAATCATGGACAGTGTCAGTGGGTAAGGCGCCTTAGAACCACAGAAAAAGAGGCCTTGTAGTGCCCCTAAAGAGTTTAGTACTGCCGCTTCTAAGATCATAGAGGTGTTATAATGGTCGAGACACAACCACAATCTAGCGATCACCAACTGTGAGGCTAAATAATATTTGTAATGGTTCGGAAAAGCTAGTCCTCCTCTAGAGGTAGGTCTCATCAGTGTTGTCAATTTGTATCTTGGAGGCCTGGATCCCCACAGAAAGGAGGAGAACAATTGATTCGGCTGTGAGAAGAAGTGTTTTGGATCCATTGGGGAGAATGCCTAAAAGGTAATTAAATTTCGGGAGAATTTTCATTTTTAGTAGATTTATGTGACCTAAGAGGGACAAAGGTAGGTGTTCCCATGCCTTCAGTTGAGCCTTTGTAGCCTGATATACGGGAAACAAATTAAGCTTGAGATAGTCAGTATCATGGCGGGAGATAATGATACTTAGATATTTGAATTCTTCAACCCACTGGAGCTGTGCTACCGAGGAAACAGTCTGGTGAGTGCCAGGGTCATTGGGGAACAATAGCAATTTGGGCCAGTTAACTCTCAATTCAGTAATGGAGGAAAACGCCTCTAAAGTCTCGAGTGCCCCTCCAAAGAGGGACCTGCATCATTTACAAACAGTAGCAAGTCGTCTGCTTATAGGGCTAGACTCTACTCCAGCCATGCAATCTTCAATCCTTGAATTAGTGAAGAGACCCGGAGGGCCTCGGCCACCGGCTCTTTTGCAATCGCAAAAAGGGCCGGGGAGAGAGGGCAGTCCTGTCTAGTGCCCCTATATAGCCTAAATTTGGACGACAGGCATCCACCCAACCTAATCACTGCAGTGGGATTCTGATATATTGTTTGTAGCCAGCAAATAAAGAGCAAGGGGAGCACCGTTCTTCTCAGCACTTCTCACAGGTAATGCCACTCCACAGTGTCAAATGCCTTCTCGATATCTAGGGAGGCAATTACTCTAGACCCTGTATTGGAATGTGGGGCATATACCGGTATATTCGTAAACAGCCTCCTCAGATTGATATCTGTGGCTCTTTGTGCCATAAACCCCGTTTGGTCTGCATCCAGATATATTGGTTTTATATTTTAGATACTGAAGAGCCTCACCTCCTCTGTTGTTTTAAAGATTTATGATAATAGTCTGGTGTATTATATTTTACAAGTTTGATGTTTTGTATATGATATACTGTATATGTGTGCATGAAGGGTTCCAACACACAGCACTTTATTATTTACAGTATTGGCGATTTAAATATATATTATGGTCCCGGGAAAATATTGAGAGGTCCCATTTATGGATGCCCTTATTTGATATCACAGAAGTGAATGATATTTGTAATATATTTCTGGTATCTATAAGTATAGATTGTGATTCATCCAATCAGACCCCAGCAAGAGGTCTTTTAGACCAGTGGTCATCAACCCTGTTCTCAGAGCCCACTAACAGGCCAGGTTTTATGTATTACCTTGGGGAGATGCAGACTAGAATACTGCAATCATTGAGCAGTAAATTATATCACCTGTGATGTATTTTAGTTATCTTGCAAACCTGACCTGTTAGAGGACCCTGATGACAGGGTTGATGACCACTGTTTTTAGACCCCTAAGGAAAATGGCAGTGACCGGACTTCCTGAGGATGCCTATTGGCAGAATGCATTGAGGTTGGGTTGTATGGGTATGTAGATCCATTTGGAGCAGCACCCCTCACACCCCCTGATGTACTGCATCCTGCATTGCCTGTTTACATAATACCACTTACCTGAGGAACTTACCAGAGGCTTTTGGTGTGCTGTGCTACAGGATCATCCCACTTCACTACAGCCCGCTGCTCTGCACTTGTCCTGTGCTCTATAGGATGTCAGCAGGTGGGATTATCTGCAGGAGATACACAGTGGTGTAGTGAGTAACCAGGGTCGCTGGTTCGAATCCCAACCACGACACTACCTGCCTGGAGTTTGCATGTTCTCCCTGTGCCTGCGTGGGTTTTCTCCGGGTACTCCGGTTTCCTCCCATACTCCAAAGACATGCTGGTAAGTTAATTGGCTTCTGTCCAAAAATTGGCCCTAGTATATGAATGTGAATTGGGGACCTTGGATTGTGGGCTCCTTGAAGGTAGGGACCGTTGTGAGCGTGCAATGTATGTGTGGAGCGCTGCATAAATTGACGGCGCTATATGGGTACCTTAAATAAATAATAATATAATAGATGAGCATCTTAATGAGACACAATGTACAGGGATAGGGGCAATTGTAGACACGCACCCACACTCACTCAGGTTGAACTGGATGGACTGGTGTCTTTATTCAACCTTACTAACTATGCAACTATGTAACACCCATATTATTCACACAGGACACCTGTGAGGACTTCCACTGTACTTGCCTGCTGAACAAACTGACTGTGAAGTTCTCTGGCTATTTCCACTAAGGACTATGGACCATGGGAATAACATATAATGGCTGCTGAAAAAACACAGAACAGTGAGTAATCTATACATAGACAGACCGATCATATCAGCAGTATTCATGAGGTACCTAGAGGCTCTGGGACACAACGGTTTAGTACTGGCCGGATCAGATGTCTATTATGTTGCCAGATATGTTTGAGCTTATGTCCTTTGAAGCTATGTCCTAGTAGTGACTATTTCTGTGCCATTCACCTTTGAAATCAAGCGGAGCAAGCAGTGAATATCACTTATATTCCTTATGAGGTGTTCAATAACGATATATACCGTAGCAGATTGCTAGGTATCATCTTAGCACCCGTTGCCTCTGTCTGTTTACAACCTACAGCCAATTACCATTACCTGAGATTTGGGACTGGATGAGGACTTATGCCCCGTACACACGGTCGGACTTTGTTCGGACATTCCGACAACAAAATCCTAGGATTTTTTCCGACAGATGTTGGCTCAAACTTGTCTTGCATACACACGGTCACACAAAGTTGTCGGAAAATCCAATCGTTCTAAACACGGTGACGTAAAACACGTACGTCGAAACTATAAACGGGGCAGTGGCCAATAGTTTTCAACTCTTTATTTATTCTGAGCATGCGTGGCACTTTGTCCGTCCGATTTGTGTACACACGATCGGAATTTCCGACAACGGATTTTGTTGTCGGAAAATTTTATATCCCAAACTTTGTGTGTCGGAAAATCCGATGGAAAATGTGTGATGGAGCCTACACACGGTCGGAATTTCCGACAACAAGGTCCTATCACACATTTTCCGTCGGAAAATCCGACCTTGTGTACGGGGCATTACTGTGTTTTTTTTTGTATTGTTACAGAACTAACAGCGGGGCTCAATTTCATTAATCAAACTTTACATCCATTCCCCAGGTGCAGCCGTCTGTCAGATTGCACTGCATTTCACCCATAGTGGCTTTAAGGTGCAGTGCTCTCCTCTCGGCTGCTTGGTGGATGTATGAATCCCCATTGTTGAAGTAACTATCTTTGCAGGTGTAGTCACCAGGGGTTTGTTTCATCTCTGTGAGGTGTTAGCGGCATAGCCACACATTCTCAGCTCCTTGGGGAGATCGCGGTGAGGCAGTTCATAGCTAGTTTGGCTGTATTTCTCCTTTGACCCATGTTCAGCCGACAGCAGGCTGAAGCACGCTGTCGGCTGATGTCACAGAGCCGATCCAGGCTCGGGCAAGATCGCGACAATAATAATTAATAGCTGCGCTAAAAAATGTGAAACAATATCACATTAATGTGATAACAGTGTAAACCGTGCAAAAATAAATATAATAATACAAAGAAAATGATAACAAAAATTAATTTAGTAAACATTAAAAAACATAATAGTCCAAAATGCTAAAAATTCCGTGAGGTGAACTCAAATTGGAAAGGTGCAATCTTCCATCACCAGTGATTGTGTAACACCAAAAAGAATGCGTGCTTACCAGAGGCAAGCAGTAATGAGCTTGCGGCTATATACCCAGCCAGGGCCTTTACAGGGGATGTCAGAAAACACACTGCCAGGGAACACTTGATCCGGGATCAGTATAGATGTAATGAAAGGATGAGGCCCTCCAGAGCCATGACATCAGGGCATGAAAGAAAGAAGGCTATCCATAGTGTAAGAACGTAAAATATGTTTAATTATAAAAAGTAGTAACACTTACAACATTAGGAGGTAAAAACAAGCACGAAATAGCGGCCGGCTTGCGAACGCCCGTGACTCTCCGGGAAACGAACACGCCATGCGTCAGTACGTCCTGACCGCCCAGATCGCGACAATGAAGTTGGGATCTGCTAACATGCTTGGACTGGCACCCGGCTCAGCCTCTCAGCGAGCCACTGAGAGCCTGAGTCAGCCACTCCCACCCCCTCCACAGCCCAGCACTCCAGTGAATGAGGAGGGGACAAAGAAGAGAGTCGGTGACTGACAGTCACCAGCTCTCTGCTCAGGGAGCCCAGAGAACTGAGCGATCGTTGGTGCTTGATCGCTTGGTTCTCAGTGTTAGAGCCGGCGGGGGGCAGATGCAGCATCGGACAGATGCTTCATCCCTAGTCAGTGGCGGTGCGTCCTTAAGGGCGCATGGGCACCGCCCCCTCTCTCCAGCCACCCCCTCTATGACCAATGGATAGATTCATGCATAGCATGAATCTATCCAAGGCCGCTGCTGCCATCCCCTATTCAGGCGCCCAGTCCCTTTTCGAAGCACCTGATTAGAGCAGTCCACCCAGGTGTGTTAAAAAAAGCGAATGAATATTCGCTTTCCTAACACTGAACCACGTCTCCGCCAATCAGGTGCTCTGGTTTGTTACCCGTCACCTGATTGGGTAAAACGATAGGTGCTGTGATTGGACGCCTATCAGGAGGAGAGGATGGGAGGAGAGGACGGGAGGAGAGGACGCATGGAGGATATCGCTTGCTGCCGTCACCCGCAGCCCCACCGAGACAGGGTAAGTGATGGCGAACGGGCGGGGGGGTCACAGTGGCGGCATTCGATGGGCTCAGTGGCAGCATTTGATGGCACAGTGCCGGCATTTAATGGCACAGTGGCGACATTTGATGGCACAGTGGCGACATTTGATGGCACAGTGGCAGCATTTGATGGGCACAGTGGCAGCATTTGATGGCACAGTGGCAGCATTCGATGGCACAGTGGCGGCATTCGATGGGCACAGTGGAAGGATTTGATGGGCACAGTGGCAGCATTTTATGGGCACAGTGGTGGCATTTGATGGCACAGTGGCGGCATTTGATGGCACAGTGGTGACATTTGATGGCACAGTGGCAGAATTTGATGGGAACAGTGGCAGCATTTGATGGGCACAGTGGCAGCATTTTATGGGCACAGTGGCAGCATTTGATGGGTACAGTGGCAGGGCTTGATGGGCACAGTGGCAGCACTTGATGGGCACAGTGGCGGCAATTGATGGGCACATTGGCTGCATTGGATGGCACAGTGGCTGCGTTGGATAGCACAGTTACTGCAATTGATGGCACAATGGCTGCAATTGATGGGCACAGTGAGGCTGCAATTTATTTATTTTTTCAGAATTTTTCAGTTTGTTTGCGCCCCCCCAAAAATTTTGAGCACCAGTCGCCACTGCACCTAGGTAAGTATGATTCTGCAAAAAAAAAAAATAAATAAAGTCCATACATCTCTTTTAACTATTTGAAGTAAGATTAGATTCAACCTCGGTGTTATATTGAAAATATATATTGAAAAAAGTGGCAGTAAACCGCAAAAAAAAAAAGAAAAAAAAAAAGGGGCCCCAACAGGATAATATCATAATGTGCTAGTATGCACTACATACTAGCATATTATAACAGACTTACCTTAAAATGAAGCCCTTCAGCAGTGTACTGTCAAATGTGGTATGTTAATGCATATAGCAGCATTGGAAACAGAACAGGTGCCGTCTGGTCTGTTCAGAAGGGATCCATGAACAGATACCCTGATTGGAATTGGAATCAGAATGGGGTGGATGTCATTTTTGTGAGATACCTGCCCAGTTCAATTTTTAACTGCATTTTAAAACCAGAGCTTTCTAGGTTCAAGTTGGATCTATGGGCAGCCAAATTAAAAGAGACTTATGTCCATTTACATCAGGCTACCTCCAATTCATCATGTTTAGGTCTGGAAAAACAGAAAAATATGCAGACATTTTAGATTTGTTTTCTGTACCTAGACGGACTCAGAGGTAAGCAGATGTATACGGACAATGTCCATTTACATCTGACTCCCCCATAGACTTACATGGAGCTACTGATCAGATCTGCCCAGAAAACAGACCACACTGCACATATGAAAGGAAAGGCATCCAGAACCGGGTAAACAGTACCTTTTTTATTTCTTTTCTGTTTTTCTTTTTTGTTCTTTTTACAGAAAATATTGTATATTTTTTTTTCTCTGATTACTATTTCTTCAAACATACTTCTGTGATGTAAGTAAGCTAAATATAAATCATGTTCCACAGAGTTCTTCTTTAATCAGTTCATCTACTGCAGTGTTAAACCTTCTGTGTCCATTTTCATTCAGCAGTATACATTTAAGATGCAAATGACTGTAAGAGCTGAATACTCCATTGTTTAGGCCTAATTGTTGAAAATCTCGACATTTTGCGAACAATCCTCAGCGCTCCCGCTTTAACTAGGTATAAATAGAAGTCGCCTTGCATTCTTCTTACCGCTTATTAACACTTCATTTAAGGAACAGGAAGTTCAGAATAAAAAAAAATGCTCCTTGGACTTCAGTCTTGGATTGAGCGGAGTATAAAAAAAGACACTTTGCTAATTGCTTGTTAGAATCAGCATTCATTGTGATTTTTTTTTTTTTTTAATTCTCCTGCGTCTTCTTATAAATGTATTCTTACAAGATGTAAGTATTGTTTATTAGACAGCTCCTAGCACAAAATGAACTAATTGAGTCAAGCGATGTAAGGCCTGAAAGGGTTTGCTAACTTACTTCTCGGCATTCCACAGGACAAGTGATTAATATTTGGTACCTTAGGCCCGAATCGCCTTTTTTCATGTAAAGCTGAAGGATTTGATTCTCACAGATTATTCTCACAGCCGCTTTGCTCCAAGATATCTTGTCTATGAGATGACTTAGAGCAGGTCAGGGCATCTTTGGAGAATAGAGGGACAAGTAGTTGTGTGAGGGTGAAAAGAACTTTAGAATGGGGCCCTTTAGGCTTGTTCTGGGGGAATTGGGGGCATGTTAACAGCCTGGAGGTAATAACTGAACACAAAGCATTCCTATCGCATGGGATATTGCGCTGTGCCACTTCATGCAGGGAAGCAAAGGCTATTAGCTTGTTATTTCCAGCAAATAAATTAATTATCATCCTGCATTCACAAATCTAGTCTGACATTCTGTATACTGTGCAGCCTTGAATGAAATAAGACCTTGAATCTGAAACACACTGGTAAGCGGGGCACGCGTGAATGGTGCGCACTTTTACAAGGCTCCGCCCATTTCATCTCCAAATCTGCCACATGATTAATATTTTAAAACTAAACCATGCCAATGCAGATAGCATTACCACTATTTAACAATTTGCATAAATGAAAGCGATGACGGAGTATTAAATGGTCTACAGAGAGTCTTGTGATTTCTGCTAACAGCTACTGTAGTAGGTTACCCTCTTAAGCTTATAGAGGAAGCCAGCTTATTGATAAATATCAGCTTCTCCTTTATTTTACAAAGTAGAATACAGCTATAAAAAGCCAACTCATTTCAGGCTTTTCAGGCCTTAATCATGATATGGTATGCTTAAGACGTGAACAGCCAAAATGCGTTGATTTTTTATGGCTGTATTCTACTTTGTTAAAAAAAGGACAACAGCTAGCTGATATTTACTGATGTGCTGGCTTCCTCTATAAGCTTGTATATCGTGTGAGGTTCCCAAAGACTGTTCAGCTTGAGCACCGAGTGTTGAGATGCAGAGTTGCTGAGATATCCCAGCAGTGGTTGTAGCACTGCTCCTTTTGTTCTTCCATAGGTTACTCTCTTGACACCTATTGCTTTATATATAAAAACTGAGTTATGACCTACAGGATGTGAAATGTAAGCAGATAACTAACACCCCTCTCTTTGCCCACACCAGCAGTTCCTGTACAGCCCTCCTCCTCCCTCCGTCATTCAGCTTAGCAGGGGGTTTCCGCTTAACTGTTTTGTGCCATGTCTGTCACAGACACAGCATAGAATGCAGAGCAAATCAGTCCTCCTGTTAGTCTGCCTGTAAAGTGGCGCATCTGTACAGTGTATAGAACTTGCTTTAGCAATAATTACATTTATAAAGCCAAAAAAATGACATTTTACCTGCAAGCTTTTTTTATTTTGTAAACAACGGCTTGGGGAGCCAGTCTGTATGATGAAGTCACAATTTAGTGCACTCGAAACAAGATTCGTTGCTTTTTTGGATTTTTGTTTTTTTGGATAAATTCTGGTGTCTCTTTAGCAGACTTTGGATAGAAGTAACAGGTGTGTAAAAATTGGGCTTTGGGTGTTGATGGTGCCTTCACACCGTAACCCTATAGAGGTACTCTTGATGAAAGCAAGAATTGGCCTTGCTGTCAAAAATTGAAATGATATACACCTGTCAAACAGGTGCAGAAAAATTGGTCCTTTGGTGTTAATTGTGCCCATGAAACCTATACCAAAATGTTAAAATATTCCTTCCGGATGAAATCAACACCCACAAAGCTAGGCAGGCTTAACAGTCTTTCAGAGATTCCAGATCCAAAAAGCACTTAAACAGCGACATCGGCATCAGGGGCTTGATAGCGGCTGCTAATCCAGGACTGATTCATTTTGATAAATGTCAGCCAGTCCACAGAGTCTGTCAACAGACGCATTCTCTTATCTGTCACAAAACCTCCGGTAGCACTGAATGCCTGTTCGGAAAGCTGGATGCAGGGTATCCCAGCAGCTCAATTGCATACTGGGCAAGTTCTGGCCAGTGGTCTATTTTCATGACCCAGTAAACCAGTGGATCGTCAACTGGAAAGCTCTCCATGTCTGTTTTTCGCCCCTAGATAATCTCTCACCATATGATGCAGACGCTGCCGATGGGATGTGAAAGCTGACAGCCCATGACGCAGAGGACTAAAAAAAATTTGAAATGCATTACTGAGGCAGCCCCCTTCTCCACTGCTCCTCTCTTGATCAACAGAAGCCTCACAACTATGTTTTCCACAAGCCTGTAACCTACCAGAGTCTGGAAAAGCATTACATAAACTCCTCTTAAAGGTGTTACAAAGAGATTTTATCTTCTGCACCCTGTGAGGATATGAGATGAGTTCCTAGACTTTCTCTTGTAACGGTCAAGGAGGCTTGTAACCAATAGTGATCCTTCTCCTTGATGCCACGTCATCTCGGGTACTTTCACAGGTTTTGAATATTGAGGGAGCCCATACACCACAAGTTTGTGGAGGCATGAGAAGCAGTCACTGAGGATTACAGTATCTAGAACTGCCTCTCCCAGCCACGTACTACTCCCAAGGGTTCTGGGGATGGAAAACCATTTGTTAAGGATTGACGTATGTCTTTTTTTGCTTCAATGCCTCCGAAACTGCCAGAATCCTCCTCCTTCCCCTCTTGTGTGTTGTGTGGCCTCACAAAAATGGTGTCTGAATAAAGCAGGCCTTGAGAGGAAAGGAAGTCCTCCTCTTCCTCCTGCTGCTCTACCTCAAGTTCCCTGTCCATAATGCCACGCAGAGTCTGCTCCAGCAGAAACACAACTGGGATTGTGTCATTGATGCATGCATTGTCACAGCTCACCATAATTGTCATTGTCACATCAAACCCCCGTATTTTTTGAATATGTTCAGGTGTTTTTAACTAGCCCTGCAGGAAATGTCATTCTTGTATGTGTGCGCTGTAAAATATTTTGTACTGTTTGTAGGTCTTATAGCAGCACCATCTTGAATTTAAACGCATTGTATGGTATGCCCCCCAAATATGTTCTTGTAGCTCACCATAATTGTCGCCTCCCCAAATGGTGACAGTACAGTGCATGCATTCTTTATCAGCAGCCATCGGCGTGGGGAAAAAAGCACGAGCCTGTCGCTGTGTCATACTGACACAGGCACTTGTTGAGGGCCCTCTGCTACATGTGCAGCTGCTGCAGCATTGCCAAAGCAGAGTCCCACCTGGTGGGCATGTCATAAATCAGGCAGTTTACGGGCAGGTTAAATTCCCGGTAAATTTCAGACAACCAAGCACTGGCTGTGTATGACCACCTAAAATGGCTACAGACTCTTCTGGCCTGCTTAAGAAACACAGCACTACCAAATTGAGGACATGTGCCAGGCATGGTGCATGTGTAAACTTTCCCTGTCTAAGGGCGGACAGGACGTTTGTGCCATTATCGCACACCCCCATTTCTGGCTCCAGCTGGAGTGGCGTGGCATGAACCACCTCTGGGCCTGCCCCTGCAGAGCTGCAAGAATCTCTGCTCCGGTGTTGCTCCTGTTCCCTACACAGACCAGTGGAATCACTGCATGGCACCTTTTAGCCTGACTCATTGAATAGCCCCTTAAACGCTTAGGGGGTACTGGTGGTTTATAGAACAATTCAGCAGAGGAGGGCATGGAGGAGGATGAGCAGGAGGAGGAGAAGGAGGAGAGGGTGGAGCTGACAAATTTCACATCATCACCACTAGCGCTATGGAGACGTGGCTACACAACAAGCTGCTTCCTTCTGAGTTGCAAGCAGAGTTGCCCAGTGTGCTGTGAACTAAATATAGTGGCCCTGAGAATGCTTGCTGGACCACATGTCAGCAGTAATGTGGACCTTGCAGCTGACTGCCTTGCCCAATGATGCCACAACATTGCCTTCCACGTAATGGTACAGAGCTGGAATGGCTTTAAGTGTAAAATAATGACTGGGAACCTGCCATTGTTGTACAGGACATTCTGCAAAATCACTGAAGGGGGCAGAATCCACCAGATGGAAAGGCAGGAGTTGTAAAGCCATCAGCATTGACAAGCTTCAATTTAGATGCTGGGCATGTGGGGGGCAGTGACTGTATCTTTTTTGCTGCAGCAGCAGCAGATTTGCCTGCTATAGTTTACAGCTGGTGGTGTGCTACTGGCAGACGTGCTGCAAGGACCTGAAACACCCTGCGCTATATCATCATCCCTGTCAGTTGAGGCTGCTGAGAGGTCATGAGTTATAGCGGGGGTAGACCGGAAAGGTGAGGAGTAAAGAGGAGCAGAATTGCGTCCCTTTTGTGTGGCTTTTAGGTGCTCTTGCCAATGGGGTGAGTGGTGGGAAGTTAAATGCCTTGTCAAGCATGTGGTACCCAAATGGCTGGTGTTTTGCCATGCTTGATCTGCTTGAGGAAAAATTAGCAAATTGCAACAGTGCGATAGGCTGCACGTGTGCTAAAAAAGCCCAGACAGCTGGGCTGTGGGAAGTGGACCGGGAGATAACACCTTTACAATCTGTTGGAATAGGGTGGCTGCTCTCTACTCTTCCATGATGGCTGCCTTATTGGGGTTGTGCCTTACCCTCACTTTCCTTCTCTGCTCTATCTGGCACCCAAGTCACGTCAATGACCTCATCATTCCCTCCATCCTCATCATCACTGGAGCCAACCTGGCAATTTGCTGCGGCTGGGGGAACATGACTGCCAATTTGTTGTTTACCAGTGTTCTCTCCTCTCTGTAGGCTCATTTTCCTACCTTCCTTAACCTCGGAACCAATATCTGAACCAAGTAATGGCTGTGCATCATCAAGGGGCAAGTTGCTGATGCTGTGTTCAAATAACTCAGCTGACTCCTCCATGCCTGATGCTGGGGCTATGGCAGGAGTAGCTGTGGACAAGGAGGCAGAAAAAGAAACTCTGGCAGCTGCGTTAGACTGCGCACTAGTCTCTGCTTGGGTGATGAAAGATGAGGATGGTTTAGTAAGCCAGTCCACTACCTCCTCTGCATGCTGTGGCTGGATAGCACTGGCAACATCACTAAACAGAGAAAATGATGCCCTGCCTGAGGACGGACCATGTCTACCTTTGCCTGTGGACACATATGCTGATGGCCCCCTCACAGTGCCATGGGAACATTTGCTTATCCTTGTTGGCCTCCCAGACATGATGGGGGGGGCTTATTATCAAAATGTAATAAAGATGTGGAAACGTGTACGTGAATGCACTTTAGTGGTGTTTGGTGCACTTTAACTTGAGTACTCACTACACAGACACTCCACTGACACACTACAATATACTGCAGTAAAACTGCACTGGTGCACTGCAATATACTGCAGTAAACATGTAATAACGCACTGAAATATACTGCGTTAAATGTGTAGCAACACACTGCAATATACTGCTGTAAACCTGCAATAAAGCACTGAAATATACTGCGTTAAATGTGTAGTAATGCACTACATTATACTGCGGTAAACGTGCAGTAAGGCACTGAAATATACTGTGATAAATGTGCACTAATGCACAGCAATTACCTGCCGTAAATCTGCAATAACCCACTAAAATATACTGCTTTAAACGTGCACTAACGCATTGCAATATACTGTGGTAATCGCGCACCAACGCACTGAAAAATACTGCATTAAACGTGTTGACTCAGGAAAAGAAGGGGCCGGTACATATGACATATTTACTGCCCCCTTCCCCTGCTTTCTATCCTGAAATATCCCCCTGTGTGCCCGCAGCAGCAGATGGGAGAGGAGAGGAAGGAAGCTGGCAGCGCTGCTGAGGAGGGGGGCACATGGGGAGCTGGCAGCAGGTAGAAGAGGGCGCAGATCCTAGAACCGATGCCCCTGCAGTGCAGAAGAGTCACAAGCATCAGCAATAAGGCAGTGCAGCTGACCCTCCTGCTCAGCGTATACCAGGGCCCCCTCTTTGAACTGATGGGGTCTGGGCCCTGTACATAAGGGCCAGCTGTACTGCCCTTTTAGCAGCCCTGCTTGGCCCACTCATGACAGCAACCCTCAAATCAGTTGCTTGCTTGGTTGTATTGGTGTAAGCTCAACATCATCAGCAAAACAACTAACGATGTCCTCGAAGCGCTTGTAAACAATCTCTCCATAACACTGCAAGGTCGAAAACCATACATGTCTCCTTCTTGTTCATTTGTTGACCATCATCCTGTTTTATAGTCTTCTTTCTTTCACATGCTACTTTCATTAACAGCTTTTTCCTCCCCTTGAACTTTTAAGCCGAAGTTCCAAACCCAAATAAGCTTCTTCTAATTACACCAAGCTCAAGAGGAGAACTTTATTCTCTTCCAACTCTTGCCTGAAGTCCTGTGCAAGCAAGTGAGAGAATTTCATTAAACTAATTGCCTTGATTGAATTGTTTAATCAATTGCTTATTTAATTGGGCTCTGCTTCTAATGAATGGTATGATCCACTTCCAGCAACAAGAGGACCGGTGTCGCTCTATATGACACAACTGCTGTAGTATGCCAGTGTTCGGAGCTATGTGAAAAGACGTATTCTCATCAATATCACTGCTGAAGCATGAGCTCTAAAAACTGGTTTGGAATCTTTTAATAGGCCAAGTGGCTTCACAGTTAATTAATGTTTTGGCACCAAAACAAAACTTTAAAAAAAGTGTTTTCCTTGTGGAATAATAGGCAGTATTTTCTTACAGCTTCTTTCACACTTTTGAACTTAATCTTCTGGAAAATAACTGAAAACAATACTATTTTCTCAGCTATTTTCTGTTGCTGGGTAAAATGAGAATGCTTGCTCTACTGAAACTGTATTTCCAGGAAGTGATGAACCGCAATATCAGAGTGTTGCAGTGCAGAGAAATAATGTTGGATTCTGATCCCATTATGTTTAGGCTTCAAAAAGCCCTGTATAGTACATTTGGAAGAGGTGGCCACATTTGGCCAGTAGATGGAGCTAAGTATAATAGGGATTTCCTATAATACTTAGCTCCACTTAGTGGTCAAAGACAGTATTTTCCATTTAAATATCAATGATTTACATTCGAACAGCACAAGGTATAGCCTATTTACAATTTTGCTTTGCCCCATTTGCACAAAACTAATGTACTTTTACTTTCTCTGGGTGAATGGATATGTAATATATATATATATATTTTTTTAATATACTGTATCAACCCCATATTTTCTCTAAGCTTTAAGTTATGTTAACAAACTTACAAACTGTACCATTTTTTAAAAAAGAAATATAAATTGAAGAAAGTGGAAAAATGCTGCTGGACCCATAAGGTTATTTTTTTTATTGTTATCGCTACCTTAAAGTATTAATGGTGCCTTATACACCCTATATCACCTACCTAGGAGGGTGCTACACTCACCCTGGGGGTCCAAAACATCCTCTTTATCAGAACTTAATTGGAAACAATGTGAATAGACTAGAAGTGAAGATAATTTTCTATTCCCTTGCATATATTGCAGCCTATAAAGACAACAGTTTGGTAACGCCTAGGAACCAAAGCCTGCATATGTAAAGGAGAAAATATGGCTGCCCATTTGCCCATATATATTTTTAATGTATTTATTTCAGTTATTTACACAGAGCCGCCAATTTATGCAGCACTTTTACATGCTGTAAATTCACATTAACCACTTGTTGACAACAATACATGTATATGCGTTTTGGTTTGCAAATGGTTTACCGGGATTATGGCTGAAACTATCAGCCATAACCCCAGTATTTTTTTTTCAGCCAGCAGCTGGCTTTCTCTTGAAAGCGTTCCGAGTGGCTCATGAGTCCCATCCCACTGCTCGCTGGTGTTTCTCTGGTTTACTGTTTCCAGCGACACACTCGAGAAATGATCCGTGGGTGCAGCCAGCTAGTCAAAGAGGCAATAAAAGACTAGATCGTCTTTGATCGAATCTATGGCCTTGGAGGACCAGAGTGAAGTCATGACCAGGGTGGAAGAAAACTATTTTTTTTTTTTAAAGCAAAAGATCTTTTGGTTTTAAAGGTAAAGGAAAGATTTTGTCTTTTTGACCCCAGATCCCTCCATAAAGAGGACCTGTCATCCTTATTTCTATTACAAGGGGTGTTTACATTCCTTGTAATAGAAATCAAAGTGCTAAAAAAAATTAAAAATTAAAGGGACAGTGAAAAAATAAAATATGCAATAAATAAGAAAAAAAAATTAAAGCGCCCCAAACCCTCCGTGCTCGCACACAGAAGCGAACACATGCATAAGTCACTCCAGTGCCAGGACAAGGTCATTCAGCGCCCAGGACGAACATGCCAAACTGTGCCCCCCCCCCCCGCAGTTTGTGCATGGGTTAAATGCTCATTAATGCTTAGTACACATGATGAGAACATTGGATGAAAACAAGGGCATTTGGAGCGATTGTCTGATCATCTGATCAATAGTACACAGCTTTCAAGATTATGCCAGTTCATGTGAAAATATCACAAAATAAGCACAAAAAAATTCTTGTAAAAGAACAGAACGAACGATTTTCGTGTAATTAGCATGGTATTTGCACAAAAAAAAGATCCGAAAAAAAAAAAAAAAATAGGAGTTCTGTAATTTCTTAGGTTGCCAGTAAAATATGTGTTTCGCCAGTAAATTTCCCATGTTTTGTCAGTAAAAAATGCAGTGGGAGGTTGGCAACCCTGGTTTCTGGTCCGAATTCAGCCAAAATTTAAGACCGAAATCAGATCTGAAACGGAGAGCAGGGATGCACCGGACCCCCTGCTGTTTGCCGCTCCACACAGCAGTGCGAACCCAGCCTAACAAATTCATCCATCCACACAAGAGAGGTAGATGCATAAATCCCCTTTACTGAGACATATTTGACAGTGGGGACTCTCTGTCTGACTACATTAATCAACGCTGCAGCTGATTGGCTGCAAGCCGCTGGTTGAACAAGGTTTTCCAGCAGTCCCATTCTACAGTAGCTGATCTGATGGGGCGGCTTCTAACAGGCAAGGCCACACATGGATCAAAATTCAGCTGGTCCCTGCTAAACCTAAAGAATTGTGATCTGTGTGTACCCAGCTTTACCTTATTTCTTGATCCACTAGGCTCCCCCAGTGCTGTGACTGGTCCTGTGGAGCTCCTGGGTGAATTGTGAGTGGAATGTGGTCACACTCCAGCCTCATCATACCATACAGGGTTAATGTTCCTGGATGGTATATGATAATGCTGAGGTCTGAGTGGAGGGAGAAGAGCACTGCAGCTGGCTGGAGCAAGTACAAGGGTGGACTTTTTTACTTTGGGCTGCATTACATCACCTGCTGTTTGTGGTCAAATCTTTCCATAGGTTAGAAATATACTGGGACTTTTCAGGTGCTACATAGATGTATTCCACAGCATTGCACAGTGTGGATAGCAGAACAGGTCTGTATTTACAGGAGGAGAAAATGGGTCTGTTATCTGTCTACTCTTATCTTCAGTTGGCCGGAGGCGAGAGGAAAGCTCCATGTCTGCTGAGCAGAAAGCAGTGATCAGGGCTTCAGTGTAGTGCTGTCTGCCTGCTCCGCCCACCTGTACTGTGGGCTCTCACTGTCCGATCCAGCCGCCCAGCCTGTCAGGGATCTGTGCCCAGGAGAGTGTCTGTCCTTTCTGGGGAAGCCTGCAGCAGATATGGGCACATTCTCGGCTCTGCTTTTGGACAGAATTGGCATCACAGAGGCTGAGACAAAGCATGATGCTCCAGTGTTTTGGCACCCCCTCCTACACTCCGCCCAGGGCAGTGGCCCCTCCTGCCCCTGCCTTGTACTGGCCCTGAGTCACGCACATATATGTAAACAGTGTGCACGCCGCACATGTGAAGTACGAGAAAGAAGCGCAAGAGCAATAATTCTTGTGCTAGACCTCCTCTGTAATGCCGCGTACACACGACCGGTTTTGCCGTCAGAATAAACTCCGAAGGTTTCTCCAACGGAACTCCATTCAAGCGGTCTTGCCTGCACACAGTCAACCCAAAGTCCGACCCTCCAGAACGTGGTGACGTACAACACTTACGACGGGACTAGAAAAAAGGAAGTTCAATAGCCAGTAGCCAATAGATTCTGTCTCGTACTTGCTTCGGAGCATGCAACGTTTTTGGTCCGTCGGAACAGCATACAGACGATCGGTTTTCCCGATAGGAATTGGTTCCGTCAGAAATATTTAGAACATGTTTCATTTCTAGGTCCGTCAGAATTTTCGAAAAAAAAAGTCAGATGAGGCATGCACACGATCGGAATAGACGATGAAAAGCTTCCGTCTGACTTTTTCTGTCGGACATTCCGCTCGTGTGTACGCGGCTTAACTCCAAACAGGTAACCTGTAAAAAAATTTAAAGCATTGCCTTTGGAGATTTTTAAGTACCATAGTTTGTCTCCATTCCACAAGCGTATGCAATTTTAAAGTGTAACATATTAGACATTTACTAGGCGTAACATCATCTTTCATAATTAAAAAAAAATTGGGGTATATATTGTGTTTTTTTTAAATGAATCTTTTAATAAAGTGTATTTTTTCCCAAACAATTGCGTTTGAAAAACCGCTGTGCAAATACCCTGTGACATAAAAAATTACAATGGTAGTCATTTTATTTCTTAGGGTGTCTGCTTAAAAAATATTTAATGTTTGTGCATTATAACTAATTTTCTAGCAAACAATACTGATTTAAACTTGTAAACAAAAAGTGCCAGAAAAGGTCTAGTCTTTAAGTGGTTAAACCCTGCCTTCAAGTAGCTTACAATCTAACATAGCTTAAAAATAGACAGCGAAAGTATACCCACATCAAGATATTAACTTTGTTATGTATATCTATAAAAAACAAACTGTATTTCCCCTTAAAATAATATTAAATATATTCACATGTATCTATATTGAACATTCATTTGTGTACAACAGGTTCTCTTCTTGAATTATACACAGAGACAGTAAAAAGTTTAATGCTGACTAATAGTAGTAAGTTGTGCCTTTCTTCATTTTAATATTTGCAGGCATTTCTTTCTGCCCTTACTATCAAAAAACAAGGGTTTTGGTCTTTTGAAACTAATAGCATGTCCATGCTTGCAAGGCTTTTTTTTTTCACCATTGCCCAATCTTTCAGTTATAGAATCCTTTATCATAATCATTAATCAGATGCACTGCGACTGAACTTGAATTACTATGTTTGTTTTGAAAAACATGAATGCATTTAACAGCATAAATCCGCAGTTTAACTGATTCCAGACCACATTTTGTAGATTAAAATATCTTGACGTGAGGTCCTGTGCTGAGAGAATGTTAATCTCTATTCCATTTCACAGCTAGGAGTCTGTGCGTACTGCTAGCCGTGAGACCATGCGACCATTGACAGCTCATCTATGATGATCACATGATATTTGTTAGTAAACAAATCTTGCAGGTTGCCGCTGTCAGTAGATTTCTTTTTTTCTTTTTTTTTTTCTGAATATTGACTCTGCACAGAGAGCAAAATACATTCCTTAAATAGGACAGTGCAGTGATTAAAATGGAATTTCAGCCCCTGTTCTTCATGGCTCCACGCCTCCTCTTGCACCGCCATTATGGCATGTGCATAGATATGGCAAAAGGGCTCTGTCCAGATGTTGGGTCCTGGCAGAGCCCTTCAGTACATCTGAAAACACATAGGATATTTCCTTTGTGAGTGCAAAGATCAGGAAGATTTGTCAGTTCTGTGCTACCAGCCTTTGCACATGCACAGGGAAACCCCTTCGCACTTGCAGATCTCAGGCCCTGTAGAAAATATGTTAAAACCATTAGTCATGAATACCACTAGTTTCCTGCAAGGTACAGCTGATTTTCTGAACAAGCTATACAATATACAACAATTACCAAAAAATACACTTCTAGTCACTATGTCACGAGGGCCACGTACCTGATGTGAGGCCGAAGTAGTGGGGAGGCCTCCCTTGCACCTCAGGTCCTTAAAGCCTTTGGAGATGGAGACAGAGACTTGGTGGACACCGAGTGGCAGGGGTGCCAGGGATGCGGGGCACCGTGTAAGCCTTAGTCCGAGATCTGAGCCGAGGTCAAGTGCAGTTGGGCAACGAAGCATAAAAGAGTTAATCAGAAGAAGAATGGTCGAGATCCAAGCCGGGGTCGGTTCCAATCTGACAGCTGAGTACAAAAGGGGCAAAAAAGTAGAATGGTTAAGGTACAAATCCGAGGTCAATGACAAGCAATCACAGAATAGTCAAATAGGTTTCCAGGTCACAACAGGTTCAGACAGATCACACACTAGCAAAGGAACAAGGGGGGACTGAAGTTAATCCAGCAATTTGGCAGTGTCTGGACTGGGCTTATATAGGGAAGTTTGAAGTCACCATCAGGTTGATGTCACTTCCTGTGCTCCTCCTGGGTATTTTCCCGCCTTTTTCCATCAGGTTGAGGTCACTTCCTGTGCGCGTCCTGGACATTTTCCTGCCCTTTTCCATCAAGTCTTCTGCGCAGGTGCGGGTTGGCGCTCTGAGGCGTCTTTGACGCATGCTCAGTTGGCATGGATTTCCTCTTGTGGCAACGCGCCATTGGTGCATGCGTAGTAAGCCCTGGACTCTTACACACTATGGATGTAGAATGTACAGTAACATCCTCCTTAGCCTCCGCAACATTTCCAGAATATGCCCCTTTTTAACTAATGACACCACCAAGTTTCTAATTCACTCACTGGTCATCTCTTGCCTCGACTACTGCAACTCCCTCCTCATTGGATTACCTGTACATAGACTATCCCCCCTTCAGTCCATAATTCCTAGATTGTAAGCTCTAATGAGCAGGGTTCTCTGATTCCCCCCTGTATTGAATTGTATTGTAATTGTACTGTCTGCCCTAGTGTTGTAAAGCGCTGCGTAAATCCTGTATAATAATAATAATAATAATGAATGCCGACTCATACACCTTACTAACTATTCAGTGTCCTCCACCCCTCTCTGGCAATCCCTGCACTGGCTTCCACTCACCCAACGAATATAATTCAGGGTACTAACATTAATTTACAAAGCCATCCATAACTCTGCCCCCAGCTACTTCACTAACCTAGTCTCAAAATACCAACCAAGTCACTCTCTTCGGTCCTCCCAAGACCTCCTGCTCTCTAGCTCCCTTGTCACCTCCTCCCATGCTCACCTCCAGGATTTCTCCAGAGCTTCTCCCATTCTTTGGAACTCCCTACCCCAATCTTTCCGTCTGTCCCCTAATCTAACCATCTTTAGACGATCCCTGAAAACCCTTCCCTTTAAAGAAGCCTATCCTGCTTCTAACTAATGCACTGTTTTACTTCCTCCATCAGCTCATCCCCCACAGCTATTACCTGTTGTATCAGTTGACCCTCCCCTTTAGATTGTAAGCTATAATGAGCAGGGACCCCTGATTCCTCTTGTAACAAATTGTAATGCAACTGTAATGTATGCCTTCATTTTGTTAAGCACTGTGCAAACTGTTGGCGCTATATAAATCCTGTATAATAATAATAATAATAATCCTTCACAAGGATGGGTTGGCTGCATGTCACAGATTCTTATCATGCTCACCAAACCATAAATACAGTACTCTGCTGTGGATGTTACACAGCTCATTGAATTCATTCTTGCACACAACTACTTTGCTTTCAACAATGACATCTATCTTTAGTGCATGGGTACTGCTATGGGAAGTAAAATGGCACCCCAATATGCCAACTTATTTATGGCTGACCTGAAGGACAAATTTCTGAACAGCAAACAGCAAAAGGCATACTGATATCACCATTTCGATGATATTTTTATCATATGGACAGAAGGTAAAGAAAATGTAAAACAGTTTTATTCATTCATTAACATTTTTCAAACATCAATCAAACTAAAAATAGATTATTCAAATACGCATGTCAACTTCCTAGACACTGCAGCTTAATGGATGACAAGCTTTACACTTTGATAAACAGGAAACCTACTCACAGATGCAACTATCTCCACAGTTCCAGTTTTCGCCCCCAACACACTAAATGAGCCATCATACACAGCCAGGCCATCAGATACCACCAAATATTCTCAGACCGAGAAGACAGAGATAAACATCTCAGAACACTAGTAGACTCCTTCCACAAGAAAGGTTACATAGACAAAACCATCAACACCAGCATAAACACAGCCTTGAAAACCCAAAGTGAACATCTCCTCCAATACGAAGAGAAAAAAAAACAAATAACCATGTACCGCTAGTAACCACATATTATCCAGCACTAGAAGGGATAAGAAAGATAATCAAACATTTACAATCCATCATAACAGAGGATGAAACTCTGAAATATTCCAACAACCCCCAATACTGGCTTTCAGACAACCACCCAACCTCAAACATAAGCTAATCAGCAGGAAACTTCATTCTGATTATGAAATCACAAATAATTAAAGCAAACCCTGCAATAAAAAAATGCTGCAAACTGTGCAACCAAATCAATCCATCTAAACGTGTCACACACAAATAGGACCTTCAATATCATGGGATCGTACAGCTGTACCTCCAGTAATGTGTACCTCATCCAATGCATAAGTACATCTGCATTGGATGAGGAAAGAATCTTATGTTGGTGAAACAGGACAGAAGTTGCAAACGAGGATGAATTTGCACAGATATACCATCAAGGAACATAAAGAAGATGAGTTCTGCACACCTGTGGGACATCATTTCTCACAACCGGACAACACTATGGAAGACCTCAATGTCTTAGTTCATAAAGGGAATTTCAAAACTTTTGAGGAAAAGAAAACTTTAGCACTAAGAATGATAGTTCTGTTTGACACAAAAAATAATGGCCTGACTTTAGGTATGGGTTTTCTCACCCATTATCCAACAGTTTTATGACCCCTCCGTGACTGTCACCCCCCAGTCTATAGCTCTCCCCCCTATTATCTCACTAACTATGCTTGTTTTGTTACCGTATTAAATCGGCATATAATTCACACTTTTTCCCCCTGAAAACATAGGGTAAACAGTGCCTGCGTGTTATACGCCGATAATATGTTTTACCAACAGGGGGCGGGGATCGGGCGGTCGAGCCACCCATTGGGGGGGTGTCAGGCTGGCTGCCCCGCCTCTCCTGGACCTGGGACAGTGCAGCCTGCATAGACTACAGTTGTGAAAAAAATCACTTGCCAGCCCCTTCTCCTACACCACTCCTCCTGTATCAGTGTCATTGTAAAAACAAAGCTTTTTTCTGGCGTTAAGGTTGCCACCTGTCCGGTTTTGACGGGCAGTACGAGTTTAGAATGCTGTGCCTGGGATTCCCTCTGCCTGACACTTGGACACCAGAGCACACAGGGGGATCCGGACAGCAGGGGGGATCGGAGTGGCGGGCGGGGGAGGGCAATTACAGAGGAGTCAAAACATAAGGAAGAGAGAGAGGCGCCAGGTAGCTGCTGGTGCGGTAGATTTTAATAAATTAAATGTTTAGAAACAATCCTCTCACTGTCTATGTCAGAGCTGTAGGCACGTCAGTCTGTGAAGTCCGCTGCCCCATTCTCCTGATCCACGCTGCTGTCATCACTAAATGGCTGGAGGAAACAGAGAGCCGCGGGAAACTCATGTGAGCTGTCAGCCTCTGATGATGGAGGCGTGGTTAAACCACTGGAACGCTCTGATTGGTCGCAGCGTCCCAGGTTATCTGACACCTCACTGCAGTTTCCCCGCGGCTCTCTATCCTTGGCTTCCGCCAGCTACTCAGTGAAACAGCAATGTGGATCAGGAGAATGGGGCAGTGGATTTCACAGACTGACATGCCTACAGCTCTAACATGGAGAGTGAGTGGATTGTTTTTAAACATTTAATTTATTAAAAACTTCCGCACCAGCAGCTACCTGGTGTCTCTCTCTTATGTTTTGACTCCTCTGCAATTGCCCCTCCCCCTCCGATCCCCCTGCTGTCTGGGTCCCCCTGTGTGCTGGAGCCCCTACAGGAGGCCCCTGTGGTACCCTCTGTCAGCTGCCATGGGGGTATTGGGGGAGGAGGATTTGTGCTAGTAGGGGAAGAAGATTTGTAATAGGAGGGGATGGGGGAATCGTGAAGCAAAACTTCTTTTGGGTAACAGGCATCCCACGATTCTGTTTGCACGCAGGTTGGGGTGCCATGCCGTGCGCCGCTAAAGGGTTCGGGCTTGGCTTGAAGAAAATGTGGCAACCCTACATGGCGTGCCTTCTTGACCATCCCTGTCTGCTAGTTGCCCCCTGACCTTGGCTTGTTCTCCTGACTATCCTGTGTTTAACCCTGAACTGCTGCTTCTGCTCTGTCCACCAGAGCCAGGCCGTGAGCATGATCTGAGAGACCCGGGGGGCTGCGACCTGGAGTCAGCTGCAGCCAAATCCATCCTCACCATCAGAGGCTCTGGTGAAAACCTGCTGGCTCTTAGATTCCATGCCCTGGGGAATCTTACACTCTAGCTTCCTATTTGGTCCGTGTCAGTGTTCAGGTGGAGCTGCTTTCCTGAACCACCCAGAGCTCCATCCGCAGGAGTCAGCAGAAGGGTCCACAACATTAGCGGTGCGCTCCTAACCCCATCGGTGTGCAATCATCACCTGGCCTCAGGTGACCTGACAGTTCTGAAGGGGGGGGCGTCCCCCCTGTCAGAACACACTAGCTCAGCAGGGGAGATCGCTGTACTAAAATCAGATTGTTAGTACAGCGGCTTCTTCTGAGTTCTTCCGTTTTATTCCTCAGTCCGCTGGGTTGAACAAAAAAACTACTAGTGTGTACCAGGCTTAAGTGTAAAGTTAGCCAATGCATTGTGGGGCTGCTAAATTTGCTCTCAAGCGTCAATGACCTCTGATCAAGAAAGCGTTACATCGATAAATCCCGTATACCCATTCCTATACTGTAATTGAAATAGTGTATATATAACTATATCTATGGCATTAAAAAAGGCATGCACATAAAACCCACAGCCCACTAACCCTGATAGCCCCATTATTACCCAATAATAAGGGAAAATATAATGCTTTTAGTTCATTTTTTTTTTGTGTAGCTTTGGCCATTATTTGAGAGGGGAACACTTATGCAAGAGGGGGCTCTCATATAAGGAGAACTCCAATGTAAGGGGGGCTTTGATGGGGACTCTTGTGTAAGAGGGGACTCAGATGGGGATTTCCATATAAGTGGGGGACTCTGAGGAAAGGGGGACTTTCATGGCAATTCTGATGTACAGCTGGTCTGCTGGGCTCGAGTGTATATGTTTTTTTGGCTTTGTTTTACTGATTTTTTTACTGCTGTTCTTAAAGAGTAATGTAGAAAAAATGATCCGCACTCCGGTTGTTGCTCTTAAAATGTCTTCATTTTATTGAATAGCCACAGTGAACAAATGCAGATTATGTCAGTTGACACGTTTCAGCCTATAAGGCCTTAGTCATAAGGTTATGACTAAGGCCTTATAGGCCGAAACGTGTCAACTGAATAATCAGCATTTGTTCACTGTGGCTATTCAATAAAATTAAGACATTTTAAGAGCAACAACCGGCGTGCGGATCATTTTTTTCTACATTACTCTACTCAGTGGATCGAGCACCTGGGAGTTCTGCTATCTATGTGGTGTATGGGTAATAGCTCTGACTTTTCTGTTTATACTTTATTCTTAAAGAGTAACTCCACTTTTGTTGAGAAAAAAATTATTCCCCTCTCGGTGATCTATGTACATTCCAAGGATTTTAACAAAGTTTATTTCAGAGTCCAATTTTTGTTATTCTGAAAAAAATAGCTGTTTGTTTGTCTGTGTCCATGTGCTCAGTGAATCTGTATGGGAGTGGATTTATGATTATAAATCAGCTGCTACATTTGCAGGGCTCTAATGAGGAAAATTGCAGGGTTTGCATCCCTTTAGATGTGATTCCCCTTTGGGAGTATCTCACCAAAAATTACATTTTTGCTGCAGGGAATGCTCAAAATTTGTATCTTAGTGCAGACTTCTAGGAAAATCTATCAGCCAATCACACAAGCAGGAAATGGTATTTTCAGGGGGCGTTCTGTACACCATCTGTGTACAGAACACCTTCAGGTTGCCATATTGCATTGCATTTTACAGAGAATTACAGCAGCTGCAGATTGAAAAGGAAAGGCAATTTTTAATAACATTTAATTACAATATGACTTGAGTTGCATACGCTATTTTTTAAAATTTATTTGATCCCCCCCCTGAAAGTTGAGTTACCCTTTAATCATATAATGGTAATTACAAAAAAAACCCTCCAAGTAAAACAGTTCATTTAAATTGAATGTGTTCATTTATAAAACTAAAAATTTCAGCCAGCGAATATTTGTAAAATATAGACGATTTGGCCCTCGTGCTGAAAGTTTGGAGACCTCTGCATTAAACAGACTGTAAATCTGATGTTGCTGCTTATATTTATCCTAATATAATACAATTCTGATAAAACAATTTAGGTTTGGCTGCCTGAATTAGCAATGAAACGTCCTGCAATACTGCAGCAATTACAAAAGTGATTCATCCATAGTCATCCCCGCCACTAATAATAAACACAAAAACCCTAAAACTGTTTAAACTAGAGTCTTTATTTTCTTGTGGCCAACCACTAATGACTTTGTGTTAGAAAGTTTAAAGGACTGGCACCGAGGTCCAAAGTGAATTATGCCACAGGGATGGCGCAGCAACTTTTTCGCCAATGTTTCACTCATTGCTGTGGAAATTAAGATGTTATATATAGCCTGCGAGGAATAATGCATCACAAGTGATGGCAACCATGTTACAGTTTAAACCACATTATTAGCTGACCACAAATGGTGGCAGCTTTGGGCCTTCATTATAAGTGCATTGACCTTTGCCGTAAGCCAAAGACGTATCCAGTTAACTCTAAGTGAACCACCATTGGCCGTGTTGAAAGGCATACATTTGAGCTGATTGAACAAGGAACTCTAGACTCAGGCTATTGTATCTGTAAACTATGGCTGAATATCACTAGATTTAAATAAATGCTTTAAAGTGCTTCTAGATCCAATAACTAAAATGTAATATAATTGATATAATTCCAAAATTGGATTAGAGGTACTCAAGGGTGGGTCTTGCAGGGGAGGAAGATCAAAAACAGCAGTGAGAGACGTCTTGAGAAAGATGGACTGAGCTTCACGAAACGTTGACAATAAAAACACTCCTCTGCAAGACCCACCCAGGGCAAACTTATGTTTTTATAGATATGTATATTAAGGATGGAGGTGCCAAGAGTTAGATAATTAGAACCCAACCCCACCTCAATTACTCTCTGTTGCTTCCTTTTTTGTCTCCTTTTTTCTCTTCTTTTTTTTTTTTTTTTTCCCTCCCCCTCCTGCCCTTTTCTCCCCATCCCGTCCCCTTTTTTTTTTTTTTTTTTTTTTTTTTTTTTTTTTTTTAGATAGGTATTGGATAGGTTTTTCCTTTTTTCCTTTTTTATATATTTGTTCGGCTATAGGGTGCCTGAACAAATAGTAGTAGTAGTACGATATCCCCTTTTAGGGGTATATCTGCAATATAGTTGCAATACAGTTGCAGCTTGCGTGTGTGTTCTTTTTTTTTTTTTTTTTTTTTTTGGGAGAAAACTAATCCCAACTCTCCTCCTCCTTTTTTTGTTTTTTGAGAGGAGATGGGACTTAGTCGGATAAGCACTTCGTGCTTGGGTATATATATTTTTTTGTTGTTTTATGTTGGTCTTTGTCATGGTTTGTATAAGCTTGTTTCAAAAATTGCCTTAAAAATTAACATTGCTGGTACATGGTATATTGTAAAAATCTTGCTGCTTGTGAGTTACCCCAAATGGTGTTCCCCTAGTCATTTTACTTGGCCATGGCTTCTTAAACCTATATGGCCACTTCCTTAGCTGAAACCTTTTCGGTCCTTTCATGGAATGTGAGAGGTCTTAATTCTAAATTTAAACGGGCACTGTTGATGAGATATCTAAAAACCCACTCTCCACATTTTATTCTCCTACAGGAAACCCACCTCACAGGCAGCAAGGTTTTAACTCTAAAAAAACCCTGGATTCAGAGGGCCATCCATGCGACTTACTCCTCTTATGCTAGAGGGGTCTCAATCCTAATACACAAGAAATTCCCCTGTGTTATTGAGGACGTGTGCACGGACCCCCAGGGCAAGTTTGCAATGGTGGTGTTTTCACACTGGTCTCAGCGATATATAATCATAAATGTTTATATTCCTCCACCTTTTACACATGATTTATTATATAAGGTTTTGGAAAAAGCAGCTCCTTTTTATCCAGCGAAATTGCTGGTGATGGGGGATTTCAACTCTACTATCTCCCCAGATTTGGACAGACCAGTCCCATCAAAAAACTATAGCTCTGAACTATCTATATGGGCACAGGCAATGGGGCTACAGGAGATATGGAGATGGAAACACCCGGCTATTAGGGCATACTCATGCTTTTCGGCCTCACATAGGACTGCCTCACGGATTGACCTAGCCTTCTCTAATTCAATCCTGTTGACGGATGTAATAGGGGCTAAATACCTACCCAGTGGGTTGTCCGATCATAGCCCACTGGTAATCGAGCTTCGCTCGCCTGCACGCCGAGATGCGGCCCTGTGGAGGCTGGGGGCACAGTGGATTTCCCACCCTGAGGTGGCTGACACTATCCCACCCAGACTAGTTGAGTTTTGGGAACTTAATGAAGGCTCCTCGACCCCACAGACGGTCTGGGACACCTTCAAGGCCTATACAAGAGGGCAATATATCTCTATTATCGCTAGTGTCAAGAAACAGCAGGGCCGGGAAACTTACAGGTTACAACAGATGGTAGAGGATCAAACATTAATCTATAGTACAGATCCTACAGCAGCTCATTTTGACGCATTAAATGCCGCCCGCAGTTCACTAAATTTACATTTAACGGAAGTTACAAGATTGGATATGCATAAAGGTAGACAGCGACTATTTGAACAGGGGGACAAGAATGGTCGTTTCCTGGCCATGTTGGCACAGCATGAATATCCATCCACAGTGGTTTCGGGCCTGCGGTCTTCAACTGGGGATAAGGTGACCTCTCAGGTAGAAATCTTACAAATGTTTAAAGCCTTTTACCAAACTCTTTATACCTCTGCTCTTCCCCCCGACTTCCAGCCAGAGATGTTGCAAAACCTTTTAGATCCACTAGCACTTGGCTGGCTGTCGAATGAGGAACGAGAATCGTTGGTACGCCCTATTTCGGCCTTAGAGGTTTTAAAAATTATACGGTCCTTCCCTTTGGGCAAGGCGCCAGGGCCGGATGGTCTTCCTATAGAATTTTATAGGGCACATGCAGCATTTTTGTCACCCATCCTGGCCCAATTATACACCCTCTGCCTATCCAAGGGTGATCTGCCCCTTTCAATGCACCAGGCCTATCTTACTTTGATCGATAAGGACCTTAAGGACCCAGAGCTATGTGCCTCATATAGGCCAATAGCCCTATTGAATAATGACCTGAAAATCTTAACCAAACTGCTGGCTACCCGTCTATATCCATTATTACCTTCGGTTATTGACTCTGATCAAACAGGATTTATGCCTAAAAGGTCAACCGACGTTAATCTTAGGAGACTCTTTACCAATATTCATGCCCAACACAATAACTCCGGTACCAGAGCTATTGCCCTACTAGATATAGAAAAGGCATTCGACACTGTGGAGTGGCCCTTTTTGTGGGAGACTTTACGTCGAATGGGTTTTCCACTACGGTTTATATCATGGTTGCAGGTGATCTATAGGTGTCCCATCTCATCGATTCGTTTGGGCTCCAGACTCTCAACTCCATTTCAACTGTTTCGGGGAACTAGACAGGGCTGCCCTCTTTCTCCGGCTCTATTTGCTCTAGCTATAGAGCCAGTTGCAGAGGCTCTCCGTACATCTCCTCATATTAAGGGGCTTAGGATAGGCATGCTGGAGGAGAGGGTAGCCCTGTATGCTGACGACATGGTTTTATTTTTGGGGGACGCGGATCCATCACTTCAGGGTGCTCTGTCACTCCTCAACACTTTCTCCATGGTAACGGGCCTCCGGGTAAACTGGCCAAAATCTACTCTATTTCCAATAGATCAAGCAGCCAAATTGACATCCTCTCCAGATAGCCCATTAAAGTGGGTTGACTCCTTTAAATATCTTGGGGTTTGTGTCTCTGCACAAGCCTCAGATTTTCTTAAATTAAACTTGGATCCGGTAGTGGGGGATATGAAAGCTAAACTCAAGGCATGGAATAATCTCCCCCTATCGGTATGGGGAAGGGTCAACTTGCTTAAAATGAAGGTCATCCCCAAATTCATATATTTATTCCGCCATTCCCCGCAGTGGATTCCTAAATCCTTCTTTACTAAACTAAACCAACGCTTTTCAGAGTTTCTCTGGGGCTCCTTACCACCGAGATATAAGTTAACTACATTAATGAGGCCACTATCGCAGGGTGGTATGGCCTTTCCGGATTGCTATAAGTACTTTTTGGCGACACAGCTGGTGACAGTGGTCTGGTGGCTAAATCCTGATAAAACCAATGTGGCCTCCGCTTTGGAGGCCACCGTGGCAGGCTCCTGGGAATCTCTTCAATACCTAATTTACAGAGGCCCATGTGCCCCACACTTATTAACTCCGTCTATGCTTACTACTTTACGGGCCTGGAAAATGGGCTTGGCTATTGAAAAACACAGCCAGATGGGAATTTCCCCTAATACACCCCTATGGCTAAACCCCAATTTACCACATTTTTACAAATCTATTGACCCCCAGATATGGACTAGATATGGTATAAAATTAATCTCACAAGTGGTGTCTTGCACCTCACTGCTTTCTTTTTGTCAGCTTTCCTCCCAGTATAATCTTCCGCAGCACTATCAGTTCCGTTATCTTCAACTTTCGCATGCTTTCGAAGCCCAATTCCCACGTTCGTCCTGTATATTAATACAGTCTAAACTGGAGACTACGCTTAGATCCGGTTGTACAAAAAAACCTATATCTCACATATATCAGCATTTAATCTATGAGTCCTTGCCTCCGTTGGACGGCCTTTTGTCCCGTTGGCAGCGTGACATTCCAGCTTTGAGTGGCGAAGATTGGGATGGTGTTTGGGACTTCCCTTTTAGTTCGCTAGTCTCTATACGTGACAAGTTAGTCCAATTTAAAATAGTCCACCGGGCGTATTTCACTCCCCACAGACTTCATTTGATAAATCCTGCCCACTCCCCTAAGTGTTGGAGATGTAGCTACACCCCCGGAGATTTTTCCCATATCTTTTGGCATTGTCCAAAGATACAACAATTCTGGGGGGAGGTACTAGGCCTAATCAATAAAATTGCATCCACTAATCTACCACTGTCTATGGAGATTTGTATGTTGGGCCTTATAAAAAAATTAGTTCCTGCTGTAGCTAAACGCACGATGATTGGTTTGCTTCTATTTTACGCTAGGAAAACCATAACATTTCAATGGAAGAAGCCCTATCCCCCCACAAATGTTCAGTGGAAACGTTTGGTTAACGATAATCTTCCACTATATAAAGATACCTATCTTAATAGAGGCTGCCAATTGAAATTTAATAAGGTTTGGAGTGGGTGGCTGGAGGAAATGAACATTGCTTACTAATGTTGGACTAGCTTCAGTTACGATACCAAGAATCGACGATTAAATGTAATTTCTAGTTAATAGGTATAGGCCTTTATGGGCAGTGGGGGGGCGGCCCAAAAATTCCAAAAATCCCCTTTTCACTTACATGTTAAAATTGTATTGCATGGATGTATTCCTCTCTTTTTCTTTCCCTTTCATTTTTTTTTTTTTTTTACCTGATGTACTTGCGATATTACCTGTACAAGCTAGACAACCAATTTGTATATGTCTTTATGTCTTTGTGTCTTATAAGGAAAATTTGAATAAAAATAAGTAAAAAAAAAAAAAAAAGGATGGAGGTGCATCACTGGGGGCACCAGACCACATATTTTTTTATATTTGTCCTGCCGTAGGGGAACTACACTCTCTCACTGTACCATATCTGTGGAGGAGCAGTGTTGTCACTTAGTACAGGAAGTCTGTTAGGAATAAAGAACATCTCCTTCTCCTAATCTCCTTCTCCTAATCTCCATAACAAAGAGGAAGGTGTTGTGTCATTCACAGAGGTGAACTGGGCTTGGCCTATAACTATGCACGAGGACAGCTCTGGATTTCATTCTGGCAAGATCAACTTTGCACTTGTCAAAAATATACAGTACAGTACTGTGCAAAAGTTTTAGGTAGGTGTAAAAAAAATGCTGTAAATGAAGGATTCTTTCAGAAATAGAAGTGGTAATAGTTTTTTTTTTTTTTTTATCAATTAACAAAATGGAAAGTAAATGAACAGAAGAGAAATCCAAATCAAATGAATATTTGGTGTGACCATCCTTTGCCTTCAAAACAGCATCAATTCTTCAATTCTTCTAGGTAAACTTTTTGAAAGAATTCGGCAGGTAGGTTTGTTCCAAACATCTTGGGGAACTAACCACAGGTCTTCTGTGAATGTAGGATGCCTCAAATTCTTCTGTCTCATTCTTCATGTAATCCTAGAAAGAGTTAATTATGTTGAGATCAGGGCTCTGTGTTGGCCAAACCATCACTTCCAGGACTCCTTGTTCTTCTTTACACTGAAGATAGTTCTTAATGACATTTGCTATATGTTTGGGGTATGGCATGATGGATAAGTACGGTATCTGCTTGTATTTCTCAGCATTGAGGACATCATTGATCCTGACTAGGGATGAGCCGAACACCCCCCGGTTCGGTTCGCACCAGAACCCGCGAACGGACCGAAAGTTCGCACGAACGTTAGAACCCCATTGACGTCTATGGGACTCGAACGTTCGAAATCAAAAGTGCTCATTTTAAAGGCTAATTTGCATGGTATTGTCCTAAAAAGGGTTTGGGGACCCGGGTCCTACCCCAGGGGACATGTATCAATGCCAAAAAAACTTTTAAAAACGGCCGTTTTTTCGGGAGCAGTGATTTTAATGATGCTTAAAGTAAAAAAAAAAAAGTGAAATATTCCTTTAAATATCGTACCTGGGGGGTGTCTATAGTATGCCTGTAAAGTGACGCGTGTTTCCCATGTTTAGAACAGTCCCTGCACCAAATGTCATTTTTAAAGGAAAAAATCTCATTTAAAACTGCTTGCGGGTTTAATGTCATGTCGGGTCATGGCAATATGGATGAAAATCAGTGAGACAAACGGCATGGGTACCCCCCAGTCCATTACCAGGCCCTTTGGGTCTTGTATGGATATTAAGGGGAACCCCGCACCCAAATTAAAATAAGGAAAGGTGTGGGGCCACCAGGCCCTATATACTCTGAACAGCAGTATACAGGCGGTGCAAACAAGACAGGGACTGTAGGTTTGTTGTTAAGTAGAATCTGTTTGTAATTTTGAACATTTTTAACGTGTTTAGCTCCAGCCAAAAAATCTTTTCTAAGCTTTTTGGAAAACATAGGGAAGGGTTATCACCCCTGTGACATTTGTTTTGCTGTCTTTCCTCCTCTTCAGAAGATTTCACCTCACTTTTTTGTCCCAATGAAAAATGTTTTTTGAAAATTTGGGTTTTTTTGTGGAACAAGGATTGGAAAGCATCAGTGGAAAGGAGAAATTGTTTTCCCATATTAACTCTTACAGGAGAGAATTTCCCTTCCTAGGGGTAGATTTCATCTCACTTCCTGTTGTCTCCTTCCGTTTGCAAGTAGGAGTCGTTTGTAAGTTAGATGTTTGAAAGTAGGGTCCTGCCCTATATACTCAGCAGAAATTTGGGCCTTAGGTGTTGCTGTGGCCACAACACTGTAAGCCCTCACAGGGCCCTGCTGTGAAATATTAGATCAAGAATTGTAATTACATACCCCTGTTGAACAGGAGCTGAAAAATTAGGCCTTAGGCACTGGTGCTGGTGCCACAACACTGCAACCCCTCACAGACACTCTAGTTGGAACGCAGGAACGAGCCCTGCTGCAAATTATTGCTTCAAAAATTGTAATTACACGCCCCTGTTAGACAGGGGCAGAAAAATTGGGCCTTAGGCACTGGTGCTGGTGCCACAACACTGCAACCCCTCACAGACACTCTAGTTGGAACGCAGGAACGAGCCCTGCTGCAAAGTATTGCATCAAAAATTGTAATTACACGCCCCTGTTAGACAGGGGCAGAAAAATTGGGCCTTAGGCACTGGTGCTGGTGCCACAACACTGCAACCCCTCACAGACACTCTAGTTGGAACGCAGGAACGAGCCCTGCTGCAAAGTATTGCATCAAAAATTGTAATTACACGCCCCTGTTAGACAGGGGCAGAAAAATTGGGCCCTAGGCACTGGTGCTGGTGCCACAACACTGCAACCCCTCACAGACACTCTAGTTGGAATGCAGGAACGAGCCCTGCTGCAAAGTATTACATCAAAAATTGTAATTACACGCCCCTGTTAAACAGGGGCTGAAAAATTGTGCCTTAGGCACTGGTGGTGGCGCCCAGAACCAAAAATGTTCTTACAAGCTATCAGCGTGATGATTGAGGAGGAAGAGGATAATTACTCAGGGATAGTCACTCAGCATCAGCATAGGCAGTCTTTGAAGGGATCTGAGATTTCAAAAAAAATTATTCGGTTACATCAGCATCAGGTGCTTGGTAGCTGGTGGTGATCCAAGACTCATTCATTTTTATGAAGGTCAGCCGATCGACCGAGTCGGTGGACAGACGCACCCTGTGATCGGTTACCACGCCTCCAGCAGCACTGAATGTGCGTTCCGAAAGAACGCTGGATGCAGGACAGGCCAGTAGCTCAATTGCATACTGTGCAAGCTCTGGCCAGTGATCCATCCTCAAGACCCAGTAACCCAGAGGATTTTCGGTGGGAAAGGTGTCCAAGTCTGATCTTGCCCCTAGGTATTCCTGCACCATGTAAAACAGACGCTGGCGATGGTTGCTGGAACCGATCATACCTTGGGGCTGCGGACCAAAAAATTGTCTGAACGCATCGGTCAGACGGCCACCTTCTCCACCGCTCCTTCTTTGACTGACCGAAGCCTCAGCAACACGTTGTCCAGAAACAGGAGTTTGTAACCTCCCAGTCTCTGGGAACGCGTTGCACAGACCTTTCTGCAAGGCCTCCCGAAGATGTTTCATCCTCTGCTCCCTCTGCGATGGCAAGATAAGGTCCGCAACCTTACCCTTGTAACGTGGATCAAGGAGGGTTGCCAGCCAGTATTGGTCCTTCTCCTTGATACCACGAATACGAGGATCCTTACGCAGGCTTTGCAGGATCAGGGAGGCCATGCAGCGTAGGTTTGCTGAGGCATTCGGTCCGGAGTCCTCTGGGTCACTAAGAACGACATGGTCCGCAGCCACCTCCTCCCAGCCACGTACAAGTCCATGTGTTTCTTGGGACTGATCCCTTAAAGACTGCTGCTGATGCTGAGTGCCAGGCTCCACCTCCATACTGACACAATCTTCCTCCTCCTCCTCTTCCTCCTCGTCCTCTTCCTGTGTGATCGGCGGGCACGCAGGAACACTGTCTGGATAAAGGGGGCCTTGAGAGCTAAGGAAGTCCTCCTCTTCCTGCCTCTGTTCTGCCTCAAGTGCCCTGTCCATTATTCCACGCAGCGTGTGCTCCAACAGGTGGACAAGGGGGACAGTGTCACTGATGCATGCACTGTCACTGCTCACCATCCTCGTGGCCTCCTCGAATGGTGACAGGACAGTGCATGCATCCCTGATCATGGCCCACTGGCGTGGGGAAAAAAAACCAAGCTCCCCTGACCCTGTCCTGGTGCCATAGTCGCACAGGTACTCATTGATGGCCCTCTGCTGCGTGTGCAGCCGCTGCAGCATGGCCAACGTTGAGTTCCACCTGGTGGGCATGTCACAGATTAGGCGGTTCTTGGGCAGGTTAAACTCCTTTTGGAGGTCCGTCAGCCGAGCACTGGCATTATATGACCGGCGGAAATGCACACAGACTTTCCTGGCCTGCCTCAGGACATCCTGTAAGCCCGGGTACCTGCCCAAGAACCGCTGCACCACCAAGTTAAGGACGTGAGCCAAACAGGGCACATGGGTCATTTGTCCCTGTCGGAGGGCAGAGAGGAGGTTGGTGCCATTGTCGCAAACCACCATTCCTGCCTTAAGTTGGCGTGGCGTCAACCACCTCTGAACCTGCCCCTGCAGAGCTGACAGAACCTCTGCCCCAGTGTGGCTCCTGTCCCCCAAGCACACCAGCTCAAGCACCGCATGGCATCTTTTGGCCTGCGTACTTGCGTAGCCCCTTGAACGCCTACGGAGCACCGCTGGTTCCGAGGAAGAGGCCATGGAGGAAGAAGAAGAGGAGGGGGTGGAGGAGAGAGGTGTGTCACAATCAGCATTTTGGAGGCGTGGTGGCAGAACAACCTCCAACACTACTGCACCTTGTCCTGCATCCTTCCCAGCTGCCAGCAGAGTCACCCAATGCGCCGTGAAACTTAGGTAACGTCCCTGTCCATGCCTGCTGGACCATGAGTCAGCGGTAATATGCACCTTACCGCTGACCGCCCTGTCCAGCGAGGCATGGACATTGCCTTCCACATGCCGGTAGAGAGCCGGAATCGCCTTCCGTGAGAAAAAGTGGCGTTTGGGTACCTGCCACTGAGGAACCGCACATTCCACAAACTCACGGAAGGGGGCAGAGTCTACCAACTGAAAAGGCAGCAGTTGAAGTGCTAGCAATTTTGCCAAGCTAGCATTCAACCGCTGGGCATGTGGATGGCTGGGAGCAAACTTCTTTCGGCGGTGCAGCAGCTGGGGCAGGGAAATTTGCCTGGTACAATCTGACGTCGGTGTACCAAAAGCAGATTGCCCACAAGTACTTGGCTGTGACACACCTAATTCTACACCTTCATTCCTCTCACTGCAGGTCTCAGAGAGGACTGAAGGTCTAGTGGGGTTGGAAATCTCAGCTGATGAGGAGCAAGGAGAGATCCTCTTTGTTCTTTGGTGTGGGTCTTTTAGATACGCTTGCCAACGAACTGCATGGCAGGTCAACATATGTCTGGTCAAGCATGTGGTACCCAAGCGGGAGATATTTTGGCCACGCGAGATACGCTTGAGACATATGTTGCAAATAGCAGCGGTGCGATCTGATGCACTCGTCTCAAAAAAGGCCCACACCAAAGAACTTTTTGAATAACGCGCAGAGACTGCAGCGCCCTGCACATGTGGAGCTTTGGGGTGTGATGCAGTCAATGTGTTGCCCTTAGGCTGGCCCCTGGAGGGCATCCTGCCTCGTTGGTGATGTGCTGCCGCCTCCTCCTCCTCCTCCTCCTCCTCCTCCTCCTCCTCCTCCTCTCTCCTATCAGGCACCCACGTTGAGTCAGTGACCTCATCATCCCCTCCCTCCTCATCACTGGAGCAAACCTGGCAGTATGCTGCAGCAGGGGGAGCATGACTGCCAGATTGCTGTCCTTCTTGGGCACCCCCTCTGTCCGCGCTCATGTTACTGCCTTCATCGAGCTCAGTATCGTCATCAGAGCCTTCCAAACGCTGGGCATCCTCCTGGAGCATGTACCCAACACTGTGGTCAAACAGTTCGAGGGAATCCTCATGAGGACATGGTGGAGCTAGGGAAGGAGTCACTGATGACATTGAGCTGAGGGAAGAGGCCGCTGCTTTGCCAGACAAAGCACCCTGGGCATGGGTGAGAGAGGATGAGGAGGATGAGGACGGCTTGGTCATCCACTCGACCAAGTCTTCCGCATGTTGCGGCTCAACATGGCCAGCTGCCGAAAAAAAGGCCAAGCGTGTCCCATGGCCACGTGCTGATGAGGATGCACCGTCTCCACGACCAGCACTAGACACAGAGCCTGCTTGCCCTCTCTTATTGGCTTGTGACTGTCTGCCTCTCCTTCTTGGCCTTCCAGACATACTAATGGCCTGTAGCTGCACTAAGCTGGGATAGAACACCTGTAATTTTCTTCAAGTAGCTTTATATACTGTAACCAGACAAGCCTGCCTGTCAGTAGGAAGATAACAGGAACGGATCTAGCTGAACACTGTGAGCAGGACGCACTGTACTAAATGTAAATAGTCTAGCTGCCTGACCGTGGTACTAATAGGATCAAATAGAACACCTGTAATTTTCTTCAGGTAGCTTTATATACTGTAACCAGACAAGCCTGCCTGTCAGTAGGAAGATAACAGGAACGGATCTAGCTGTACACTGTGAGCAGGACGCACTGTACTAAATGTAAATAGTCTAGCTGCCTGACCGTGGTACTAATAGGATCAAATAGAACACCTGTAATTTTCTTCAGGTAGCTTTATATACTGTAACCAGACAAGCCTGCCTGTCAGTAGGAAGATAACAGGAACGGATCTAGCTGTACACTGTGAGCAGGACGCACTGTACTAAATGTAAATAGTCTAGCTGCCTGACCGTGGTACTAATAGGATCAAATAGAACACCTGTAATTTTCTTCAGGTAGCTTTATATACTGTAACCAGACAAGCCTGCCTGTCAGTAGGAAGATAACAGGAACGGATCTAGCTGAACACTGTGAGCAGGACGCACTGTACTAAATGTAAATAGTCTAGCTGCCTGACCGTGGTACTAATAGGATCAAATAGAACACCTGTAATTTTCTTCAGGTAGCTTTATATACTGTAACCAGACAAGCCTGCCGGTCAGTAGGAATTTAACAGGAACGGATCTAGCTGAACACTGTGAGCAGGACGCACTGCACTAAATGTAAATAGCAGGAACGGATCTAGCTGAACACTGTGAGCAGGACGCACTGCACTAAATGTAAATAGTCTAGAAGATAACAGGAACGGATCTAGCTGAACACTGTGAGCAGGACGCACTGCATTAAATGTAAATAGTCTAGATAGAAGATAACAGGAACGGATCTAGCTAAACTGAATACAGTGTATATATATATATGCAACACCTGGGATGCATATATATACACAATACACTGTAAGTGCAGCTAACTGACTGACTGTTCTGCCTAATCTATCTAACTCAAATCAAATGACACTGTCTCTCTCTCTCTCTATCTCTCAGCACACCGGAACACACACTACACAGGGCCGCCGTGCAGGCGGCCTTATATAGTGTGGGGTGTGTACTAAATGCCCTGAGCCGTAATTGGCCAAAGCCACCCTGGCTTTGGCCAATTACAGCTCTCTCTACTGACAGCGCTGTGATTGGCCAAGCATGCGGGTCATAGTGCATGCTTGGCCAATCATCAGCCAGCAATGCACTGCGATGCCGCAGTGAATTATGGGCCGTGACGCGCCACACGAATTTAGCGCGAACGGCCCATAACGTTCGCAATTCGGCGAACGATCGAACAGCCGATGTTCGAGTCGAACATGGGTTCGACTCGAACACGAAGCTCATCCCTAATCCTGACCAAACCTCCAACTCCATTTGCAGACATGCAGCCCCAAACTTGCATGGAAACTCCACCATGCCTCACTGTTGCCTGCAGACACCCATTATTATACCGCTCTCCAGCCATTTATGAAACTCTGATCATGTGTACGAGGCATAAGAGTAACGACTTGGAGTTGTGGAGATTGTTTCCAACTTAAGACTTCACTAAAACCAACTGGGTCCCTAGAATGCATCAATTTAGCTAGGGGGAAATTTGAGTGGCTACTATGAACAATCCAGTTTATTGACTTGTTATAAAAGACACGCACTTTAAAAAAAAACAATGGTTCATCTGAAAGGTAAGTTGCTGGAAGAATATTGACTATTTGGTTAGCAGGCTTGCCTTGCAGCTATGGATTGTAGATTTTAAACCCACCATGGCATATATCTAGATAGGGTTTGTATGTTCTTTTCATGTTTGTAACAGTCACCTACAAAGTCTAGGTGTATATAAATGTGGGGACTGGAAAGTCATTAGATCTGCTTTGCACAACTTTCTAACACGGAGGAACAATATAATAACTTTCCAGTTTCAGGGAACCATTGCTAATAATTAGTATATATACAGCTCTGGGTTTATTAGTGTGATGGTCACTGGGAAGAATAAACTCTACTTTTGTGGCCATTGGCAGAAATCCCAAGTCTCCCGTGAGGTGTGAGAGTCTCCCGCATTTCTGCGGCGGCTCCCGCATATTCGCAAGCGCCTCCCGACATCCCGGAAATGATTGGTGCGGTGAGGAACAGCTGTGAACACCAATCTCCCTGTATAGATTTTTAGCTGTCAGTCGCTTCTCCTTTTCTCCCTCCTGTGGCTGTCAACTAAAAACCTATCCAGGGAGATCGGTGTTCACAGCTGTTCCCTGCCGCACCAATCATTCTCCTCTGTTCCCTGTGTGCTGCTCCCCTGCTCCTCTGATCCCCTGTCCTTCTCCGCCCCCCCCCCCCATTCTCCCCCCACTTCCTGTCCTGCTCCTCCGCCCCCCCCCTTGTCCCCCGCAGCCGTCTTTCCTCTTCTCCTCTCCCGCCGGCTGAGGGGGGATCTGTCAGGATGGAGAGCGGAGGAAGGGGCTGTGTAAATATGTAATTTTCTGAACCCTTTCTTTTCTTTATTGGACACAGTGAGCGAGATCACTCCTGTGTCCTGTGATAACAGAGCAGAGTAAACTGTGTGTTACTCTGCTTCAGTTTATGAATGGAGATGACCCTGTCGCCTTTCCATTCATCTTTAGTACAGAGAAAGGGACTGGGGAATCTGTGTCCTCAGTCCTTTCTCTGTCTCAAAGTCTGTTTAGACCCCTGAACTCTCACCAAAGCCCCCCAAAAATATATAAAAAAAAAATTGTAAAAAAATTCAAAAAAAGTGTAAAAAAACCCCCCAAAAACAACAAAAAAAAACGACTGACACCACTGCCTACCAACACTATCCCCTGCCTCAGCCCCCTCCCCCCAAAAAGAACTGTAAGAAAAATTAAAGACAAATTCAATTGTAAAAAAATGTATACGTAAAAATAAAAAACTACTGACCCAATCCACTTCCACATACCCCCCACCCCTTCCCCAGAGGCACTGTAAAAAAATATTGAAAAAGTGATTTAAAAAAAATTCGCCATGGGGGGGTATGCGAGTGCGGATCGCTACCTCCCTGAAATGAGTTTTTGCAGGTTGGGATGTCTGCATTGGGAAAGTTCCCTTCTCTTACACATAACTAGGTAGAATGTTCCTCACATGTGTGGTGTCATTGGTGTCAGTGGTTACTTATCTGAGAGGCAGAAATTGCTCATTGCTCAAGGGACCCCTAGAAACCTCTGGAGGAACCCTGGGGTTCTACAAAACCCTGGATGAGGAAGGTTACATTCTATTGTATCTCTGAGTGTAGGGACAGAGATGAGGTTTTCATGATACGGTATTCTGTAAAGTTCTGTGTCATATGGCCAAATAACTAGTGGAATAAAATCTATGCATGTGTAAAAATGGAAATGTACAGCATAATGCAAGAAATAAAAATGTTCTTTGTCATTTTTTTTGTAGCTGCAATTTTTCCTTCTCTTCTATTCTCATTTTGTTTCTATGGTTACAGAAAATTATATTTCCTTCCCTAAAAATGGGATCAGCTTTTTGTTTTTGCTAGGATTGTGATTTTCTTTAAAGTGTAAATGTACTTTTAATAGTCATCATGTCCTGTACAGTATCCTTCCAGGCTTATCACTAAGAAAGAGAACCAGACAGAATTAGGTTTATGGATATATCTAAACAATATGGGGGAAGTAGCTTGCCCATGGGTCTAAATATTATTTAAAGATTACCTGCCTAATAAAATTGAAATTTTAACTGACAAATTTCTTAAAATCTCAAGAAACTCGTTTACAAAAGTACCTACCCTGTTTCCCCGAAAATAAGACCTAGGGTGATTGTCGGTGATGGCTGCAATATAAGCCCTACCCCCCAAATAAGCCCTAGTTAGTCCTTGTAGGTCTTATTTTCAGGGTAGGGCTTATTTTCGGGGAAACAGGGTAGGGCTTATTTGGGGGGTAGGGCTTATATTGCAGCCATCACCGACAATCACGCTAGGTCTTATTTTCGGGGAAACAGGGTAGTGTTAAGCAGGACATAATTATGCAAAATTATTTCCCTCGACCACAGGTGGAAGTAAAGAAAAATGCTTGATTCCCCGATCTACACAGTCAGAATCATTTGGGAAAAACCCGACGGGCTGGTTGCACACAAGTTGGTCAATGAATTGACTTATGTACAACCAGGGTGCTCATACATGGATCAAACTTCAGCTGGTTCCTGCTGAACCTGCCGAATTTCGATCCATGTGTGGCCAGCTTTAGTCACAGCTAATAATCTTTGCCATCCAAAGTTTTCCATGTTGATGAGCTCTGTGTTAGATCACTACTAAAAACATCATTATGTTGTGTCTCACACACCAACATTAAAGTCCAGCTCCAGCTATTTATTTAGTTATAGATTGAGAAAAAGGGTGAGGACATCTGTGAATCTATAATGTTTTTTTTTTTCCTTAGCCCATGGCTTCACAGGCAGCCACATCTCCTAGCTCACCCAAAAAAATTCAGTGACAGGAGTACTGAGTACTGAGTAGGGAGTACTGCTGTTAATAGCTGAAACCAAGCACCTACATTAGTCTCTGCCCATAGCCCTTGAGGCTCCTTGCTCAGGAGAGAAGGTAGTGTTCAAAAAAAGGCATTGGTAATCATGTAATGGATTAGCTCTGAAGAAGAGAGTTTATATGAGGGCTTCACCGAAAGTAATTCAAAAGCGGGCATAGCTTTTTTTATTAACTTACATACCGTATATACTCGAGTATAAGTCGAGTTTTTCAGCACATTTTTTTGTGCTGAAAGTACCCCCTTCGAATTATACTCGAGTCAAGCACTTTTCTGCAGCAAAAAAATTCATTTTTCGAACCGAATTTGGGGCCCCGTATCTCAGGGTCACTTGGTGCTAGAAACCCCAAATTTGGTGTGCAAACCCAGGTACCATAACATATCCAAAGATGGAGTTCCTAGCACCAAGTGGCCCCGAGATACGGGGCCCCAAAACCGGTTCAGAAAATGTCATTCTCTGCTACAGAAAAGTGCTTGACATTTTCTGAACCGACTTTGGGGCCCCGTATCTCGGGGCCACTTGGTGCTAAAAACCCTAGCTTTGGATATTTTATGGTGCTAGTTCCACTGGGTTTGCACACCAAATTTGGGGTTCTTAGCACTAAGTGGCCCCAAGATACGGGGCCCCAAATTCAGTCAACTGTGTCCATCTGCAGCAATGTCATTTTGGGACCCTTTGGGTTCAGAGACCCCAAATTTTGGCTGCATCTAGGGGGCATCTAGGAACCCTTAACTACAGAGTTTGAAGTTTGGGGGACCTATGGCTTCAAATGGGCACAGTGAAGCTGCAAATGGGCATTGTTGACCCTCTTTTTCACTTACAGTAGCTGTGCATTTCTCACCCTCGTCTTATACTCGGGTCAATAAGTTTTTCCCATTTTTTTGTGGTAAATTAGGGCCTCGACTTATACTCGGAACGACTTATACTCGAGTATATACGGTAGGTCATTTTAATGTCACATTAACTCTTCCTCTATAGTAAATCTTCTTCTTTTTCTTCTATACCATTGCAGGTAAATAATGGATTACAAGCAGAAGCGACATACCCTCATTAAATTTTTGATGAAGGAGGGGTGCAGGCTGTCCGAAATCCAAAGTAGGCTGCCCAATGTTTACAGAGATGACACTATTGACATGACTCGTCTTTTCATTGGTGACTCTTGTCAATGGTGTCATCTCTGTAAACATCCTATAAACTTCCCTGGCTGTTGGACTCCTTCATCAAGCACTCAATGACAGCATGTTGCTTCTGCTTGGAATCTATTATTTACCTGCAATGAAAAAGAAGAGGAGTTACTATAGAGGAAGAGCTACTCTACAAACATGTGAGATTTGATGTAGGTATAGGTTAACCACTTGCCGACCGTGCTATAGCCAAATGATGGCTACAGCACAGGCGTCTAGTTCTGGGACACCATCATCTGATGACTTCCCGTGATCGTGCCCGCCATGCGCCTGCTGCTGGGCACAGGCAGAATGCTCTGTCATCGTAGTGTCCTCCAGACACTGCTGATCACAGATTGAGGTAAAGAGACAATCAGCGGCTCTTTACCACGGGATCAGGTGTGTCCAATCACAGCTGATCATGGAGGTAAACAGATGCCGGTTATCGGCTCTCCTTTTCTCATGCTGACAGCATGAGGAGAGGAGAAGAGAGCCGATAACAAGCTTTTCTAAAAGGGACATCTACACTGATAATCAGGACACTGATTATCGGTCTTGATTATCAGTGCAGTCCCACCAGTGCCCACCAGTGCTGCAAATCTGTGCCCACCAGTGGCAATGCTGTGCGTTCGCTGTTCACTCAGCTGTGTGTTAGCAAAGCGAAGGAATTTCCTTTGCTAACACTGAATCCGCCTCTCAGCCAGTTGCCAGGTCTGTTACCAGTCACCTGATTGGTTGAAGCGTCAAGTGCTGTGATTGGACGCCTGAGAGAGGACAGAAGAAGACAGGGAGGACGTGCAGGAGACCGCTGCTGACCCGCTCCAAGACAGGTAAGTGCAGGGCAGCATCTGATGGGGCACACTGGCGGCACCTGATGGGGCACACTGGTGGCATCTGATGGGGTACACTAACAGCATCTGATGGGGCACAGTAGCGGCAATTGATGGGCACACTGGCAGCTTCTGATGGGGCACAGTAGCAGCAATTGATGGGGCACACTGGCGGCATCTGATGGGGCACACTGGCGGCATCTGATGCGGCACACTGGCAGCATCTGATGGGGCACACTAATAGCATCTGAGAGGGCACAGTAGCAGCAATTGATGAGCACACTGGCAGCATCTGCTGGGGCACAGTAGCGGCAATTGCTGGGCACACTGGCGGCATCTGATGGGGCACACTGGCAGCATCTGATGGGGCACACTAACAGCATCTGATGGGGCACAGTAGCGGCAATTGATGGGCACTCTGGCAGCATCTGATGGGGCACACTAACAGCATCTGATGGGGCACAGTAGCGGCAATTGATCGGCACTCTGGCAGCATCTGATGGGGCACAGTGATGGCAATTGATGGGCACAATGGCAGAAATTGATGGGCACAGTGTCAGCAATCGATGGGTACAGTGGCTGCGTTTGATGGACACAGTGGCTGCATTTGATGGGCACAGTGATAGCATTTGATGGGCACAGTGGCTGCGTTTGATGGGCACAGTGGCTGCGTTTGATGGCACAGTGGCTGCGTTTGATGGGCACAGTGGCTGCATTTGATGGCACAGTGGCTGCGTTTGATGGGCACAGTGGCTGTGTTTGATGGCACAGTGGCTTCGTTTGATGGCACAGTAGCTGCGTTTGACGGCACAGTGGCTGCATTTGATGGGCACAGTGATAGCATTTGATGGGCACAGTGGCTGCGTTTGATGGCACAGTGGCTGCACTTGATGGCACAGTAGCTGCGTTTGATGGCACAGTGGCTGCGGTTGATGGCACAGTAGCTGCAATTGATGTTTTTTTTCAGTTTGTTTGCGCAATATAGAGCACCAGCCGCCACTGGTGCCCACCAGTGCTGCATATCAGTGCTGCCTATCAGTGCCCAGCATTGCCACCTATCAATGCCCATCAGTACTGCCTATCAGTGCAGCCTCATCAGTGCCCAGCAGTGCCGCCTCATCAGTGGCCATCAATGCTGCCTCATCAGTGGCCATCAGTGCCCATCAGTGCAGCCTCATCAGCGCACATCAGTGAAAGAGAAAAATTACCTGTTTGCATAAAAACATTTTTTTTTCTTTCAAAAGTTTTGGTCTTCTTTCGCTTATTTAGCAAAAAATAAAAAACCCCAGTGGTTATTAAATACCCTCAAAAGAAAGCTCTATTTGTGTGAAAAAAAAATGATTGTTTGGGTACAGTGTTGCATGACCTGCAATTGTCATTCAAAGTGTGACAGCTGAAAATTGGCCTGGGCAGGAAGGGGGTAAAAGTGCCCAGCAGGCAGGTGGTTATCAAAAAAATCATGAAAGAGTTTCAAAACTTTCTTGACTCTTCTAGAATTTTTTTTTTCCCACTGAAAAATTTGTTCCCACTACCCGTTCTGTCTGACACCTTTCAAATAGACAGTAAATGAAGGGACTCTCAAACCTGGACATACACAAAAGTAGGAAGTTGAAGTGGTATGTAACTTTCCCAACTTTATCAAAAAACTAAAAAAACAAAACAAATGCACTGGTTGGGTTTTAATGAGCTATTTTTAAAACTTTTGATCATCTCATGTGTAGTTCATCTTTCAAGTTTCTGTACAGCTTTATTCACTTAGCAACATACACATTATAAAGTAGATGTTTTGGCATGAGTCTAGTTTTTGAAAACAGCATGGTATAAGCTGGGATTGCCTTTTAAAGTTACCTTTTATTACGTTCCAGCATATGCTCAGCCTAGCTGGCCGGGACACTGAAGTTGAAGTTGAAAGACAGCTGGTTGTTTGCAGGTTGGTTTGACCCATATGGTCCTATCTGCTACATTTGCCTCGAGCTACAAGGCTTTTCATCCTGCCAAAGCCCCTTCTGTGACCCGAACGGCTTTAGCTGACCTCTTGAGAGGCCTCCAGACAAAGTTAAAGAGGTTCTTGGATGTTCCACTGCAAATACACTTTCATTCTGAACAGAACTTGGAACAAAGGACATTTTTCACTCCAAACTAATTAACTTTCTTTGTTTAAAGAGTCCATTGTAAGCTTACAGTGAATATTTGTGTTTGTGTTGCACTATGTGTGGTCATCATATATCACTTATAGACGTCATGCCTATCAGGATACTTACAATTTCGGTTTTCTATTCAACCATGAAGAGTTATTGGACATCGGTCTAAGAATACAGGCAATAATCAGCTCTACCTAGAACTTCCATTGTAGAAAGTTATGAATCTTACCACGCTGCCAAACTTGGCATATTAATGCTTCCTAATTCATAGTCTACTGTTCAGCTGTAGCGTGGCAGGCATATTGGAAATTAAAATTTCTTGTGGTTCCTTAAAGCAGTGTTAAAACTACAGTAAAAGCAAACATTTATTATATTGCAACTTACCAATCCTTAGATGTGATGGCTGCATTCGTTTTGGAAACTTTGTTTCTTCTATTTTCATCTGGTGATGTGGTCAGTACATCCAGGGGCGGACTGACCATTCGGGCACTTGGGCACTGCCCGAGGGCCCCATGCTACTAAGGGGCCCCATCAGGGTTGCCAGCCTCAATAAAACCAGGGACAGTATGTAAAAATCTTTTTTTTTTAAAAATCCCAAGATTATAGCTGCCCCACCTCTCCAGTACCTATTCAGTGTGTGTATGTGTATTCTGTGTGTATATACTGTGTGTGTATATTGTGTGTCTGTGTGTGTATACTGCATGTGTGTATATTGTGTGTCTGTGTGTGTATAGTGTATGTATGTGTGTATACTGTGTGTGTATATTGTGTGTCTGTGTGTGTATACTGTGTGTGTATATTGTGTGTCTGTGTGTGTATACTGTATGTATGTGTGTATACTGTGTGGCCCCATAACCTATTGCCTGGGGTCCCCATAATCTCCTATTGCCTGGGGTCCCCATAATCTCCTATTGCCTGGGGTCCCCATAATCTCCTATTGCCTGGGGGCCCCATGATCTCCTATTGCCTGGGGGCCTCATAATTTTCTCCTATTGTCCAGGGGCCCCATAATCTTCTCCTATTGCCCGGGGGCCCCATAATCTCCTATTGCCCGGGGGCCCCATGAGTTGTCAGTCCGCCCCTGAGTACATCTGTTGTTTTCCAAATGAACAAGCTCTCTTGCAGATGTATCCTTTAAAGGGATGAGACAAACCATTCAACACTGGCAGGGGTGCTTACAACGATCAGCTATTATTCATTTACGTCCAACTTTCCCAAAAAGGAAAATAAACTGCTGTAACTGCTAAAGTGTTAGCTGGAGTTTGGCTTAGTGTATTTATATCTGCTAGTCCATCTCCCCTCTGCCCAGATTAACAATGGTGTTTTCCAAATGTGCCCCCTCCGCTCCTTTATCCAGAGGGGGGGACTCTAATACAGGAGGTGTGTTACTGGCCAGATCACCAGGGGAAAGCAGAGGGAAAAGGCTTTAAAAAAAGAAAACAAGTGCAGCCACCATAGCTAATGATTAGTAAGCTGTAATATATTACATTTTGAGTTTTGGGTTTAACACCACTGTAATAAATTGTGCACCTACCACATAACGATAGCTCTGCATTTTAAAGTGCAGGTTAGGATCTGTCATTTCTATCAGAAGCTCTTTTTTTATTCTTCTATATTTTGTGCATTATTATAACATATTATTCCATTAAATTTATATTTAATTTCATGAGAGTGTTTCAAAAAACAGCAAAGTATTTTTTGTTGTTTATTTGAATTATGCTTTAGGCTCCATTCATGCCTGGGCATTCCGGAATCACGCTGCAATTGTGGTAAAATCGCAATGTGCAAAACTTGTCGGTCAAAAAGGAGCAGGAGCATCTTTTGGGCGACAGTGTTGAGATTTGCCGTGTTTACAGCACGATTGATCACGCGACAGCCGTGGCAAAATCGCACCTCTATTGGGGTGCCATTAGATGTAATGCCATCGCAACCGAGTCCCACGTTTTGCTGGGATTCTGGAATCACAGGCAGAATCGCCTGCTTTTTCTGGAACGCTCAGGTGTGAATGGAACCTTAAAGTGGTTGTACACCCTGTAAAACCACTTTTACCTACAGGTAAGCCTATATTAAGGCTTACCTGTAGGTGTTTGAAATATCTCCTAAACCTCCACAGTTTAGGAGATGTTTACTAAAAAGACAAACGCCGATGTCATCGATGCATGAGCACTTTAGAAAGGGTACATTGTGCCGTTTCTAATAGGGGTCATGCTGTGACTGGCGGCTCCCACGCGCATGTGCAGGAGTGACGTCATGCTACTCCGGCCAGTCACAGAGCCAGAGTTCGCAGCCCCCGGAAGAAGAGGGGTGAAGATGGACGCTCGCTGTTAGTGGGGACAACGGCGACAACGCAGGCTTCGGTGTCAGGTAAATGACACATAATGGGCTACTATGCGATGGGAAGTAAACCCACCAGTGTTGTCACATGAAAAGATATAATAAAATATTTACAAAAATGTGAGGGGTGTACTCACTTTTGTGAGATACTGTATGCCCTACTTAACCACTTGCCGACCGGCTCCTGTACGTATACGCCAGCAGTTTAAAGATTGATATTCCGGTAATGGCAGCAGCTGCTGCCACAACCGTGGTGTCCATCTTTTCGGCCGGCGATTCTGTTTACGTTATTGGTGGTCTCTGTGGCGGATTCATCGCGAGATCACCGTTATTGGCGGCGGGAGAGGGGCCACCCCCCCTCCTGCTGCTCTCCCGCGCTCTCCGCCGTTTACCAGAGCCGTCGGCAGTGGCGGCGCGATCGGGACCTGTTCGTGGCTGGGTATGGAGACGAGTGAGGGGAAGATGGCCCCCACCCGTCTCCATACTATAGCAGGGCGGAAGCGACGTCAAAACGTTACTTCCGCCCATACGTCTTTAAGGGCCATTTTTTTTGTTGTCATTTTTTCAAATGACAACATTTTTTTTTTTTTTTTTTTATTGCATTTAAGTCCAAATATGAGATCTGAGGACTTTTTGACCCCAGATCTCATATTTAAGAGGACCTATCATGCTTTTTTTACATTCCTTGTAATAGGAATAAAAGTGACACAATTTTATTTTTTTAAAAACTGTGAAAAAAATAAATAAAATCAAGTAAAATAAATATTTAAAAAAACCCAGTTTTTAAAGTGCCCCGTCCCGACGAGCTTGCGCGCAGAAGCAAACGCATACTTGAGTAGCTCCTGCATATGAAAACGGTGTTCAAACCACACATGTTAGGTATCAACGCAATCGTTAGAGTGAGAGCAATAATTCTAGCCCTAGACCTCCTCTGTAACTCAAAACATGCAACCTATAGAATTTTTTAAACGTCGCCTATGGAGATTTTTAAGGGTAATAGTTTGACGCCATTCCACGAGCGGGCGCAATTTTGAAGCGTGACATGTTGGGTATCAATTCCTCGGCGTAACATTATCTTTCACAATATAAAAAAATGGGCTAACTTTACTGTTGTCTTAATTTTTTTTATTCAAAAAAGTGAATTTAAAAAAAAAAAAGTGCACTTATAAGAACGCTGCACAAATACGGTGTGACAAAAAGTATTGCAATGACCGCCATTTTATTCTCTAGTTTGTTAGAAAAAAAACAATATATAATGTCTGGGGGTTCTAAGTAATTTTCTAGCAAAAAAACTTTTTTTAAATGTCTTTATTTTAGTTGTCATACATACAGAGAAATAGACAATTTCATTAATCCATCAATCATATGAGCTCCAACAAATCCATTCAAAATCCAATTAACAGCATTACTCCTATCTTAAATACATCTACAGAAAAAACAATAACTAGTTATTTGAGATAGTCCCCATTCTATCTTCCGTTAGACCTGCTTCTCTTGTATGCCCTGACAACATACTTTACTAAGAAGAAAAACCTCTACATATCTGAAGAGGCAAAAGGAGAAAGTAAGAAGCCGCATGAGGGAAGGAATTCCTAAAAAAAAGAGAAAAAAGATAGAAAGAGAGAAGAAGGGGGAAAAAAAAAAGAACACTGATAGGGGAGAGGGAGTCAGAGTTGGAGGGGAAACGTACCAAGGAAAAGGCGAGTTTACTATACCATCATCCTCCATCCTATTAACCTCTTCAATTCGTGTGACCCATGTAAGAATTGTGGGAGGGTTCGTATCTCTCCACTGCCGTACGATACATGATCTAGGGGCGTTAATAAGATGGCGCAAAATTAATTTACTATATGTTTTCCCCAGTATGTTTGAGACATGTAACAAAAATAGGGCTGGATGTTCTGGGAGGCTATACACTAAATTTCTGTGCTATCCGCTGTATCTCCCTTCAGAAGTACAGTAGACCAAAGAACGTGGAGTAGAGTCCCTCTTTCCTCCTGACACCTTCAACATTTGTCTCCGGATCTCCGGAAAGAATTTATTAAGTAATGAGGGTGTACATTACTTGTTTTTAACTTGTAAACACAGAGTCTGAAAAAAAGAGGCCTGTTCTTTAAATATCTAGGGTAAAAATGTAAAGTCATTATATTTATTTACGTATTGTATTGTAATTATTTCTAGCCTACTCTTATTAATCTGAATGACCTAAACTTTGCAAACTTGCTTTCTGAAGATGCCTATGTGTTTTCTTCCTTGAATTCTGTGACACGCATTCACTATGTCCTGTGAGTAGGCACTGCTGTGTCACACATTTCACAGAGCCTGCCTTCTAAACTACAGAGGTACTCAGAGGAGGAGTTTCAAGAGGCGGAGTTGATACAGGAATCACTGCTTGCAGCAGCAATGTACCATGGGATATGTAGTCCTTAGAAATTGAGGAGTAGCTGCAAAGCATGCAGGGAATCCAGGAAACTGTGGAAAAAAGACAGCCAGCAGACAAGCAGAATTCATGACATGAAAGGAAAGTTTTCAAATAAGCTTATATTGGATTGTCAATAATAACTATTGTTTGTTTTACAATGCTATAATAAAGAAGAGGGTAATGGGGTACCTTAACCTGCGCAGATGGTAGAATGGTAAGTAATTAAATCTGAGAGCTGCTCGTTGTGGGTAAATAACCATAGAAGTGTATTACAATGCTGCTGTTACAAATTGAAAGTGTTGTGCTGTGATCATAGATTAAATTCTTTAATACACAGTTCAAGTGCTACCAGGGGAACGGACATTGCGTTCAGTTGCATAAAACAACAGATTGTACTTTATTATTATTATTATTATTATTATACAGGATTTATATAGCGCCAACAGTTTACGTAGCGCTTTACAACTTGAGGGTAGACAGTACAAATACAATACACTTTGATACAGTAGGAATCAGAGGGCCCTGCTCCTTAGAGCTTACAATCTAAGAGGGAAGGTCAAAAGATACAAGAGGTAATAACTGTGGGTGATGTGCTGATTGAGAAGATAAATGTACAGTTGTTAGGTGGGGGCCAGATAGGCTTCTCTGAAGAGATGAGTTTTCAGGGATCGTCTGAAAGTGGATAAAGTAGGAGAAAAACGGACGGATTGGGGTAGAGCATTCCAGAGGATGGGAGAGGCTCTGGAGAAGTCCTGAAGGCGAGCATGGGATGAGGTGACAAGGGAGTTTGAGAGCAGGAGGTCTTGGGAGGAGTGAAGAGAACGATTAGGTTGGTATTTTGTGACAAGGTTAGAGATGTAGCTGGGGGCCAGGTTGTGGATGACTTTGTAAGTTATAGTTAGTTTCTTGAATTTAATTCGGTGATTGAGTGGCAGCCAATGGAGGGATTGGCAGAGGGGTGTAGCAGACGCTGAGCGGTTTGTGTGGTGGATGAGCCTGGCAGCAGCGTTCATGATGGACTGAAGTGGGGATAGCCTATTTAGAGGTAAGCCAATGAGGAGGGAGTTGCAGTAGTCGAGGCGGGAGATGACCAGGGAGTGGATTAGAAGCTTTGTGGTGACATTGGTTAGGAAGGGGCGTATCTTGGAGATGTTGCGGAGATTGAGGCGGCAAGCTTTGGATAGTGATAGAATGTGGGGTCGAAAGGTTAGTTCAGAGTCCAGGATTACACCTAGGACCCTGGCGTGGGGAGATGGGTTGATAGTTGAGCCGTTGATATTGACAGGGAAAGCAGGGGAAGTGGCACCTGAGGGAGGAAATATCATGAGCTCGGTTTTGGATAGGTTGAGTTTGAGGTAGTGATGTGACATCCAGGCTGATATGTCTGCTAGTAAGTTGGTAATGCGTGAGGAGACAGATGGAGAGAGCTGGGGGGTGGAGAGATAGATTTGGGTGTCATCAGCATAGAGATGATATTGAAAGCCATGGGAGGCAATCAACTGACCCAAGGAGGTGGTGTAGATTGAGAAAAGGAGAGGTCCAAGAACAGAACCTTGGGGGACCCCAACGGAAAAAGGAAGAGGAGAGGAGGAAGTAGAGTTGTAAGTGACACTGAAGGAGCGGTGTGATAGGTAGGATGAGAACCAGCGAAGAGTACAGTCACGGAGACCAAAGGAGTGGAGTTTTTTGAGGAGGAGGGGGTGGTCCACTGTGTCAAAGGCAGCAGAGAGGTCCAGGAGAAGTAGTACCGAATAGTGTCCATTGGCTTTAGCCATTAGTAGGTCATTTGAGAGTTTAAGGAGAGCAGTTTCCGTGGAGTGTTGAGGGCAAAAACCGGACTGGAGGGGATCTAGAAGTTTATTCATGGTCAGATGGTCGCTTAGTCGGATGTAGACCAGTCTTTCAAGAAGTTTGGAGGAGAAGGAGAGTAAGGAGATTGGACGTAAGTTGTTGAGATTGGTGGTGAGGGCTTTTTTAGAATGGGGATGACTAGCGCATGTTTTAGAGAGTTTGGGAAGATGCCACAGGAGAGGGAGAGGTTGAAAATGTGAGTTAGAGAGTGTAGAATCGAGTCAGAGGGTGAGCGTAGCATTTGCGAGGGAACAGGATCCAGGGGGCAAGTGGTTAGATGGGTGCTAGCCATCACAAACTCTCGCTCTGCAGAACAACATTGTCTGGTTCCTCAAGTTTTGAGAGAAAATGTGTGAGCTGCTAGTCCCAACTAAAAAAGTCACATGACCTACTTGAGCTTTGGATTGTGTCAGCAGAGTCTTCATTCACCTTTACTGAAGATTCTGATGAAGTCAGCTGCTCAGTGTACTGGTGTCACAGTAACCCAGAGCTAAAGTGCTACATGACCAACTGTTTGGAAAATAGCCAGCCTGCCTCCCCAATATCCCTTTATACTCTAGAGCAGACTTTCTCAACCTTTCAACATGGAGGAACCCTTGAAATAGCTTTCTGATCTCAAGGAACAGTGCTAATATTTACTATATCTATAACTCATGATACATTGGTGTGATGGTCAGTGGGAAGAATGATCCTTACACTTGTAGTCATTGGAAAGAATTCCCCTCTTATGCCCCGTACACATGGTCGGACATTGATCGGTCATTCCGACAACAAAATCCTAGGGTTTTTGCTCAAACTTGTCTTGCATACACACGGTCACACAAAGTTGTCGCAAAATCCGATCATTCTGAACACGGTGACGTAAAACACGTACGTCGGGACTATAAAGGGGGCAGTAGCCAATAGCTTTCATCTCTTTATTTATTCTGAGCATGCGTGGCACTTTGTGCAACAGATTTGTGTACACACGATCGGAAATTCCGACAATGTCATGGCGGCCTTGTATCCACGGCGGACACCTGGCAGGTTATGCATGTAGCGATCAACCACAAGTAAGTTTATATCTAAGTTTTTACCCTATTCCCTCCTCCCCCCCATATCTATCTGCTACTTACTAGTTAACATTCCTAATCTTCAAGAGTTTGATTATGTCATTCTGTCATTTGCAGTGTAATCCTATAGGTCCGCTGAGACCACTGATATTTGCAGTTTTTATTTATCACCCTATTTACCTCCACAAGCTGCAATTCATTAACCTACAACAACTACCAGACCACATGGTTGTAAAGAAAAATCCTGCCCATAGGTGTAATTCACTGGACCCTCATTGGTACTAAAACAATGGTGGGTGTTCTTTGGTTATTATCAATACCTATCAGATATACCAGAGGTGGAGGGCTGTTTCTGTTCTACTCCCTTCCCCTCACGCCTCCCCCCCCCCTTTTCTCCCTCCCTCCCCTTTCCCCCCTCCCCCCTCTTTCCCTCTTTTTCTTCTTCTTTTTCCTTCTCCTTCTCTTCCCCTTTCCCTTACCCTTTCCTCTCTTTTCCTCCCACCTTTTTTTTTCCTCCCCCCTCCCCCTCCCCCCTCTCGCTGTTTTCTCCTCCCTTTTCCCTCCTTTCCCTTCTTTTCTTTTCCCCTTTCTCCTTTTTCCCCCCTATTCTCTGCCCCCCCTTTTTCCTTTCTCTTCCCCCCTTTTCCTTCCCCCGGTCCTTTTTTCCCCCCTTTTCTCTCTTCCCTCCCCCCTCCCTTCCCCCTTCCCTCCCCCCTCCTTTTTCTTCCCCCCTGGCCTCCAGCCTAGTCATCACATCTCTTACTTTACCTGGGTGGTTCTTATCTACTCTTAATTGACCCATATTTCCATTATCTATGTCCCTCATTCGTTTTACATATTAGTGTGTCCTGCCGTAATAAGCCCCCCGTGCTCGCCCCTGGGGGAACGCCCCATTTGGGGCGTCTCACAGTGCCGTTCTAGCCCGCATTGGGCATTGGTTGGTGAGTTTATGTATATTTATTCCAAATGAATTACCACTCCAATGGTCATGCTTTTGTCAATGTCTTTATTTTCTTTATGGTTATGCACTACATATGTTTTTTACCACATTTGTAACTGTAGTTATCTGATCCTTAGAGAATTTACTTGGACGCCTCCTGAAGAAGCGGTCAATTAGCGAAACTGTTGAGGTTACGTTTTCAAGTATTCTAAGTAACAGCCTCCAACTACCTTTGTTGGCACTTTTTAATGTCACTGTAATTTCTGTACTGTTAAACTATTGTCATGTGTGAAATCTATATTGTTTATATATAGATGTTTTAAATCTGGATGTTTTTTGAATAAATTGGAAATTTTATCTTAAATTGTATCATTGTATGAGGTACCGGTATAGTCCAATTAGTTTTGGGGTGGCAAGGTGGGACGCAATTGGAGTAGTCCCTTGGAATTTTCCTCCTCCTCCTCCCATTTTTGCTTCATTCAAATACTCATAAGGGATGAAGGTACCCAAATCCAACTTACTAATTATTACTCTTGTGGCAACCACCTTATAAAAACGGATTTTGTTGTCGGAAAATTTTATAGCCTGCTCTCAAACTTTGTGTGTCGGAAAATCTGATGGAAAATGAGTGATGGAGCCTACACACGGTCTGAATTTCCAACAGCAAGGTCCTATCACACATTTTCCGTCGGAAAATCCGACCGTGTGTACGGGGCATTACAGATAGCTAAAAAAGATTAATGGTGCCAGTGAGAACTCTGAGAGGCAGGAATAGCTCTTTGCTCAAGGAATCCCTAACCACCTCTGGAGGAACCCTAGTTGAGAAACTTTGCTCTAGATAGCTCCAAATAGTGGGAGACTTTTATATAGATATAGATACAAGTGCTTAAGTCAAATTTTATAAATGGGGTTTACACCCACTTTAAGCAAGATAGGCAGGAAGACAGGAAGCGCTCCTGCCTGGAACATCTCCTCCAAAGAAAGAAGAATCCTGCTCTCTGGTGTTCCAGACTATACACTCCCCAGCCATCATCTTGACACACCTCTCCAGGGATTGTCTGGTTACATAAATATTCAGGCTGCCTATTTGACTCTTCTACCCTCTATATTTTGGAAATCTCCAGAAAACAGGGGGAAGCAGTCAAATCTTCAGCCTGCTGGCTAAACCCGGTAGCCAGCAGGCCTCCAAATTGACATTGCAAGCAACATGGTGACACCGGACTAAGCGGTGGCAGAAGACAAGGGGATCTCAGTGGGACAACGCTGGATCCCCTGGGTGGGTGAGTATCTGACATGTGTACAACACACCACCTGGTAAGTGGGGGTAAAAAAAAAATTTAAATGGGGGGAGGGGCAAGCAAAGTTCCACTTTAAGTGATATAATTTACTAATTTGACCTTGTTAAGAGGGAAAAATAGAGGCAGCCACTGCTGAAAATGGTAATTAGCCGGCTATCACGTTGGCCCTTTTGCATCAATACTCTGCGCCACAGTCTAGGAATGAATAGGTAAATTCATTCCTAGACTTGAATCAGGTGCTTCAAAAAATATCCCCCCCATTGCAATTCATGCATCCGGTGCCCTGCATGGGGTCTGGATGCATGTAAAGGGGGGGAGGTGCCTGTCCCCCTAATGGACGGCCCACCCCTGTTGGGAAGGGAGCTTAGCAGAGAGCTGGTCTATTCAGACTGCAGCTCTGCATGTTCCTTTCTCTCTCTACCTATATGGAGGGTGGGGGGTGCCTTTCTTCCAATCAGCTCACACACAGTGTAAGCGCAGACTCCCCACCCACTGCTGAAAGAGGAAACAAAATTTTTAACACAGTTTTCACTTTCCAAAGAGTGTAGAAAGGGAAAGACAGCATGTAGGGAGATTTGTTTAATCTCTGTGTATCATCTGATGCTTTTTACTTCACTGGGTATATTTGAGGGTTTACATCCACTTTAAAGTGGATGTAAACCCGATTCATGAAATTTGAGCTGGGCACATATATCTGCAGTGTTTTCTTAGCTCTCTCCAAAAGCACTATGTCCCTTGGCTTTCCCCTGCTCCGTTCTTCTGTTATCAGCAAGATAATATCTGACAAGTTCTCTGACACGTGATAAAACCAGCCTGAAATTTGAGTCGGGCGGGTGCTATAAATATTTTAGCAGATAGTTGGTCAATTCACAGTACAGCTCTGCAAGTCTCTGCCTATGAGGAGAGGGGGTGTGTGCCTTTCCTCCAATCAACTGTCTCACAGTGTATGGCAAGACTCCCCTCCCCCTGCTGGAACAGGAAGAGAAAATTCTAACTGGACGTGCACATTCTAAAGAGTCTAGAAAGCTGAAGACAGTAGATATACATGTAAAACTTATGTAGAGATATTTGTTTAATCTCTCTGTGTATCATCTGAGGCTGTTCACTTCACTAAGTATATGTGAGGGTTTACATCCTCAAAAAAAAAAAGTAATTTACATTACTTTAACCACTTCCCTACCCGGCCATAGTAATATGACGTCCACAGATGGGATCTCCCATCCTGGGTGGACGTCATATGAGGATTCCCTGCTGTCTAGGAGGCGTGCGCCCGCCGTGTTGCTCGGGACCCGGTGCGTGTGCCCGGCGGCCGCGATGTCCCCCGGGCACCCGCGATTGCCCGTTAACCGGGCCGGACCGTGGATCTGTGTGTGTATACACACAGATCCACGTCCTGTCAGTTGTGAGGAGACCGATCTGTGTTCCCAGTACAGAGGAACACCGATTGGTCTCCTCCCCTTGTGCGTTCCCACCCCCTACAGTTAGAAACACTCCCTTAGGAAACATATTTAACCCCTTGTGTCCCCCTAGTGGTTAACCCCTTCACTGCCTGTCACATTTACACAGTAATCAAGCATTGATCGCTGTATAAATGTGAATGGTCCCAAAAATGTGTCAAAAGTGTCCGATGTGTCCGCCATAATGTCGCAGTCATGAAAAAAAATTCGCGATCGCCGCTATTACTAGTAAAAAAAATAAATAAATAATTTGTTTTTAAAAATGCCATAAATCTATCCCGTATTTTGTAGACGCTATAACTTTTGCGCAAACCAATCAATATACGCTTATTGTGATTTTTTTTACCAAAAATATGTAGAAGAATACGTATCGGCCGAAACTGAGGAAAAAAATTTGTTTTTTTAAAAAAAAATTGGGATATTTATTATAGCAAAAAGTAAAAAATATTGTGTTTTTTTCAAAATTGTCGCTCTTCTTTTGTTTATAGCGCAAAAAATAAAAACCGCAGAGGTGATCAAATACCACCAAAAGAAAGCTCTATTTGTGGGGAAAAAAGGACGTCAATTTTTTTTGGGTACAACGTCGCACGACTGCGCAATTGTCGTTTAAAGTGCGACAGCGCTGAAAACTAAAAATTAACCTGGGAAGGAGGGGGGTGAAAATGCCCTGTATTGAACCGGTTAAGGGACTGTTCTGCAGAGCTATTATAAGTAAGAGTGTCCTAATTGTGCCTGTTAGTAATGTGGAGTATTCCACAGCTCCCTGAACCCTATCCAAGTTATTGATGCAATCAAATTAAAAAAGGCAACCCTTTCAGACTGTGTTTCCTGGACTCAGAAGTATGAAGTTGCTGTTTGCCTGGCCACTGCACACGTGAGAATAGAACCTGGGACTTTAAATCAGTGGCCCTAGCAAAAGGATTAATGTTTCCGCATGGCTTTTTCAACTATACACAATTGATTATATTATATGAATGTCAATTCAAGAATTGTTTGGAATCCAAGGATTAAATAATGCTATATGTTGCAATCCCTTTCAATAAAAAAAAAAAAAATACTGAAAAGCAAACCAGGGATTTCTTATATAGTTATAGTTTAAATATACTGTAGTCTATAAACTGTAATTATGTTCCGGGTCATACAAGTGTACTGTACTCCCCCAGAGATTCCTAGAAACTATAGAGAAGAACATCCAAACAAGCATGGTGGTCACAGGATATAATGCATAAATACATTTAATATGTAAAGTAATATTTATGGACTAACTATAAAAACTCCTGAAGGGGAAACATACGTTTATATTGTTTGTGTTTTGGGACTTTTATTTGAAAAGTGCTGGTGTTGTTATATGCAGTTATCTAAATATATATATCCTGCCCCATTGTAATTTCCTATTACAATGCCGAGAACCTGATCTTCACGGACTTAGATAATTCAAAGATATCAGTGTTGGGTTGCATCACTAATGGTCCGAAGCTGTACAGATCATCGTAAAGCTTGGCTCGTATGAACCTGCAGGAAAGATCAAAGTCATTGGTGGACAAGAGTAATTTAGTCGCAAAGTTACTGTTTTTACAACTTAAATCTAAAATTTTACCAATGCGGAAACTGTCAGTTTTGATAATCAAGTTGTTTTTGTACATTTTGCTTAACAAAAAAGTGGTCTTTTTTTGTTGTTTCTTTTAGGAAGTATTTGTGGTATTTTAGTTTATTTAAATTAGTTTTGTTTGTATTTTTTTTTTCTTTTTTGTATATTTGAGTGTTATTTGTATACTGTGAATAATGCTTTTTTTTTACTCATTTTGTCGTTTTTTTTTTCTTTTTGTGAAAAAAAAGCTAAAATAATGAGGGTGATTATTATTATTGTACAGGATTTATATAGCGCCAACAGTTTGTGCTTACAACATAAGAGCAGACAGTACAGTTACAATGCTATTTAAAAGAGGAATCAGAGGGCCCTGCTCAATAATTTTTTTGGTATAAAATAAAGGGACTTCCGTAATTTGTCTACATTAAGCAATAGGTTTTTTGAGTGGAGACTGGGCTAAAATTCCTCCAGATACTAACCTGCATAACCTATTGGTTTCTGCATGCCTCTGGAGGTCACCTACTTCTTCTTCTTCTCAGTCATTCCTCTAATTACTGTCAGTAGAGGTGAGAGGGATGCAATCCTTTCTCTCTGAGTAGCCACCTCACCATTTTATGGTGGGATTCTGACATTCTGATCTCCATCAAGCACACTTATTTCACCTTTGACATACCTGTATATACTCTGTGGTATTGTCACTGGAACACACAGAACACACCACTGCTCCTTACTCGGTAGCTTTGCTGTAGCTTCTTGAAACAAAAACACACGTCCAGGGGCAGACTGACTATTCGGGCACTCGGGCACTGCCCGAGGGCCTCATGCCACTAAGGGGCCCCATTAGGGTTGCCAGCATCAATAAAACCAGGGGCAGTATGCACAAATCTTTGTTTTCTCTCCAGTACCTTTTCAGTGTGTGTATGTGTATTCTGTGTGTGTATATTGTGTGTCTGTGTATGTATACTGTGTGTGTGTATACTGTGTGGCCCCATAATCTATTGCCTGAGGGCCCCATAATCTCCTATTGCCCGGGGGCCCCATAATCTTCTCCTATTGCCTGGGGGCCCCATAAGTTGTCAGTCCGCCCCTGCACACATCAAAATCTGAGAAATAGACACTTTCTTAAATGGCATAATGGTGTCTGGTTGGTTCAGGTCTTGCAATCTTGCAGCAACTCTCAATAAAGTCCCCTAAACTCTCTCTCTTGACATCCCTAAGGGAACAAAGTCTAACATTAACCGCTTCCCAACCGCCTCACGCCGAAATACGTCGGCAGAAGGGCACGTACAGGCAGAATCACGTACCTGTATGTTGCCCTTTAAGAGGCGGATTGCAGATGCGCCGGGAGCTTCATGAGCGCGATCGCGGGTCCCACGGACTCGATGTCTGCAGGGATACTCTCTCACAGAGAGGAAGAACGGGGAAATGCTGATGTAAACAAGCATTTCCCCGTTCTGCCTAGTGAAAGGACACTGATCACCGCTGCCTGTAATCGGGAGCGGAGATCAGTGTTGTATCACACATAGCCCCTCCCCCCCACAGTTAGAATCACTGCCTAAGACACACTTAACCCCTACAGTGCCACCTACTGATTAACCCCTTCCCTGTCAGTCACATTTACACAGTAATCAAAGCATTTTTAATTGCACTGATAGATGTATAAATGTGAATGGTCCCAAAATCGCGTCAAAAGTGTCCAATCTGTCCGCCATAATGTCGCAGTCACGATAAAAATCGCTGATCGCCGTCATTACTAATAAAAAAAAAATATTAATAAGAATGCCATAAAACTATCCCCTATTTTGTAAACGCTATAACTTTTGCGCAAACCAATCAATAAACGCTTATTGCGATTTTTTTTACCAAAAATATGTAGAAGAATACGTATCCGCCTAAACTAAGGAAAAAAAATGTTTTTTTATATATTTTTTGGCGATATTTATTATAGCAGAAAAAAAAAAAGCGTTTTTTTCAAAATTTAAGCTTTTTTTTGTTTATAGCGCAAAAAATAAAAACCGCAGAGGTGATCAAATACCACCAAAAGAAAGCTCTATTTGTGGGAAAAAAAGGACGTCAATTTTGTTTGGGAGCCACATAACACGACCGCGCAATTGTCAGTTAAAGCGACGCAGTGCCGAATCGCAAAGTGCTCTGGTCTTTGGCCAGCCAAATGGTCCGGGGCTTAAGTGGTTAATGTTCCTTCTAGGAAATGGAGACCCAATCTACATTCACATTGTGACCTCAAATTTTCACCCAAATTCAAAAATACTTTTTTTACCCTTTACAGCCTGCACAGAACTCCTCCACCCTCCTGACTGGAGGAAGATTTCCAGTGGTCGTAGCACAGGACCTCAGTTACAGACTATGGTAGACGGAAAAGGGACAAAAATCTATAGGTAACATTCTAGAAACTGAACAAGTGATAAGAAGTTTCCTCAGTGGAGGGCAACAGCAATACAAACCTGACAGAGGTTCAAACCCTTTCCCATTCTATCCAAAACTAAAACAAACATGTGGGCTAGAGTTGGGCTTTAAAGTTATTCTAAAGAATAAAAAACAAACAAAAATGCTATACATGTTATACTTACCTGCCCAGGGCAATGGTTTTGCACAGAGCAGTTCTGATCCTCTTCTTTTTGGGTCCCCCTGCCAGCGGACCTGGCTCCTCCTACCTGCTGAGTGCCCCCAATAGCAAGCCTCTTACTGTGGGGGCACTCGAGCAGGCTCACTCCCAAGCCACACGCTGTGTGTTTATCCACACATGAGTGTGGCTCGGCTCCAGCCCCAGCTCTCTTCTCATTGGCTCACTGGCAGTGATTGACAGCAGCACGAGCCAATGGCTCCCTATGCTATGTGAGCCAATGAGGGGAGAGATACCTAAGAGAGCTACTGCTCTCATGCACAAAGGGGGTGCTGGGAAGGAGCTGCACCCAGAGGGTTTTTACCTTTATGCTTAGAATGCAATAAAGTAAAAAAAACTTGAACCTTTACAGCCACTTTAACAGACATCTGCAGTCTTCAGACTGGGCCTCTCTTCTCCTGTAGAAGAGGGTGCTTGTAGCCTAGGAGCCTGGAAGTGGTAAAGTGCCTGGTCTAGTACTGGGATCTGCATTGGCTTACTAAGGGCCATGTCAGGATGGTAATTGACAGCAGGGACCCCTCCACTGTCAGAATACACTGATCATCGCTGCAGCCGATTGGCTGCTGATTGAATGAAAAATTTTCATCTTCCCATTTGACCAAAGTCAATCATTAGAATAACTTGTCAAGTAGGAATGGCCATGGATGGATTAAAATTCTGTCAGTCCTTGCTGAACTGGCCTAATTTCAATCCATCTCTGGCCAGCTTTAGATTCAGAAATGCAGAAATTTCTTATCTTGAATACCTGAATATCCGTGAAGTGTAAATACTGAAAATAAGTAAAAAAATAAAAGCAATAAAAATACAATTTATACCACAACTTGCTAATATTTTATACCAACTACAGAATAATGAATTTGACAGAATAAAACAACAAATTGCTAATGCTGGAACGTTCACTTATTACGACATGTCAAAAAAAGTGACAGTTCAGAAAGATGCTTCCAAACAAGGACTTGGTGTGTCGCTGAAAGAAGAGAAACCAATCATTTAGGCCTCTAAATCACTAGCAGAGACAGAAATCAGTTGTGTTTGGTTGGAAGCTTTTCTATGAGCACATTTACAAACAATGACTAACTATGGAATCAGAACTTACATTCTTGAAAATAATTAAAAAGGGTCTTGCATCTTCTCCAGCCAGGGAACAAAGGGTCATGCTACCTCTAATCAAAATGACATTGTAGTGACTTCCAAGCTTGAAAATATCAACACCCTAAGTAGGCTAACCCTGAGCTGAGCACATTATTAAAATATTAAATGTATTTTTTAATGTAAGCAGCTTTAAAATGATATTAAAGGCAATAGAAAAAAAAATAATACTAACAAACACACGCCTCCCAACATTTTGAGATGGGAATGAGGGACACCTACTAACAAACGTATGTAGGCATAGGACACACCCCCTGCCACACCCCCTTAAAGGAGAATTATCCAAAAAAAAAAGGTTAATTAAATCCACAAGGGACTTTTTTTTACCACTACTATTCCTTTATATTGGCTTTTAAAATGTACAAATGCAGCAATTTAGAAATTGGATGAAAGGTTTAGCTCTGGGAAACACTTTTTTGAAAGATAAAAAGTGCATTTTATATACATCTATATAGATCAGACCAAAATGAGGGACAAATGAGGAGGAATGAGGGACAGAGGGACATTGCTCCAAATCAGGGACAGTCCCTCGAAATGAGGGACAGTTGGGAGCTATGACAAACATGTCATACTTACCTGCTATGGGCAGTGGTTTTGCACAGAGCAGCCCCGATCCTCCTCTTCTCGTGTCCCCCCACCAGTGCTCCTCCCTCCTGTTGAATCCCCCCCCAGAGCAAGAAGCTTGCTATGGGGACACCCAAGCAGGCTCGCTCCCGAGCCGCTGCTCTGTTCACACACAGAGCCGTGGCTCAGCCCCACCTCTTCTCTCTCCTCATTCACTCACTGGCTCCTGCTGCTGCCTCAGCCAATGAGGAGGAAGAGTCCTAGAGAGACATTGCTGGATCGCGATGGGGCTCAGGTAAGTATGGGGGGGGGGCCTGGGGGAGCAGCTGCAAAGAAAATGCATGAAAGTAAAAAATCTTGAGCCTTTAGAACCACTTTAAGCCCCCTAGCGGTATTCCCGAGTCTGCCTCGGGGTGGATTTTCAATACCAAAAGCGGTAACCCCGAGCCAGACTCGGGATCGCATCGCAGGATCCATGTAGAGGTTACTTACCTTGTCCCCTGGATCCTGCGATGTCTCCCCGCTGTGATCTGTGAGCCGCCGTGTCTCGCTCGATTCACAGTGCCGAGCTCCATTCCCTGCGAGCATTGCGACGCACGGGGACGGAGTTCGGCGCCAAATTCAAAAAGTAAAACACACAGTACAGATACAGTATCTTACGGGTTACAGTACTGTATCAAACAATTACACATCCCCTTTGTCCCTAGTGGTTTGTTCAATGTCCTGCATGCAGTTTTATATTATAAAAACTGTTCTTTCTGCCTGGAAACTGGAGATTGTCCATAGCAACCAAAACCGTCCCTTTACATCAAAAGCGGTTTTAGACCAGCTAGAAAACAGCGATAATAAATTAGAATCACTCGCAGAATTTAGCAATAGTGATTTGTGGGGAAATCCGTCATCAAACACTGAAAAGTAATGACAGTGACAATTCTGCAACTGAACAAATTTTAGTGTTTTTGATTTGATTACATTATTGAATAATTTTTATTATTATTATATTATTATTTGGTATAATTATATATAGTTATTTATTATATTATAATTTATGATTTTGTTTTTCAAACTTTATCATATCCGGGATGTCTACTAGGCTCTGGTTTGGACAGATTTAAGTGAATTATTCCTAAGAATTACAGGCCTACAATATAAAAAGCCAAATTTCCATGCAAAATAATTGTACCGCTTTCAGCACCTAAAATCTGAAATAATCATACCGCCAGGGAGGTTAAGTACCTGAATTTGACCCAGTATCAGTCTCTTGCAAACCAGAGCTGGATTGGAAAAGGAAATAACAGTAGAAGAAGCACAAGAAAGCAGAGAGACAGAGGTATAAGCTCATCACTGTGCTGCTTCTTTTTTCACTGTCCAGTCACAGGCTCGGGTGGGTCCAGGACAACTCAGATGAAGTGGGTTGAATGATGCTGGCCATCAGACTGGAGTACATATAGTGGCAGATTTATCCAGTAAAAATCTCTGGACCAAAGGTCACTATTGCAGCAAAAGATGGTTTGCTAGTTTTTTTTTTTAAGTGGTTATTCATTTTTATGTTGTTGTTTTTGCTAAAGTTCTGCTTTAAAGGATAAGTGCACTTTAAGACAAAGCACACTTATCCTTTTTGTCCCATTCCCCTGACCTAACTTAACCCACTCTCCCCCTCCACAGATTCATACTTACCTTGATCCAATAGTCACAGCCTCTGGTGTTTGTCTACATCTAGCATGACAAGCCTCACTGTCCTGGCCACCCCCGTGTATTACAGCTCCATAGACTTCTATGGGATCATCTCCCTATGTCTATGTCTATGCGGGTGTAATGCGTAGGTGCAACCTGGATAGTGACACTTGTGGCATTGGATCTAGACAAACACCGGAGGCTAAGGCTGCTGAATTGAGCTATACATGCATCTGTGGAGGGGGAGGGTTGGTTAGATTAAGTCAGAAGTAAGGAGCAAAAAATAAGAAGAGCATTCTATCTTTGTCCTTTAATGATAAGGACAATGCTGTTGAAGCATATCCAATTCAAGCACATTTAATTATGTCAGACCTTCACATTTTAATATATGAAAATGATACAAAGCAAAACATTGCTAATGACCTTCAACTGTTAGCACTAAAATATATCATACTAAATGGCCGGACAAAAAGCAAAGGATGCATGTTCTCCAACAGTGGCACAGTTTTAGAACATTCATAAACAGTTGGTATATATGGATGATCTCCTCTGCTAATGATATTGATTGGTTGCCTCCAAATCTATGGCAACTGAGGGTAAACCAAACAGCCAATGGCATTAGGGTGTCAAGAGATGTAATGAAGCCTGGCCTATATTCTATTGCCTAGGAATAGGCTCACGCAGGACTCTGTATGCTCAGATCAAATGGTTTAGTAAAACTTTCAAACTGAGAAAGTAAACCGAGGACACTGTCTGATACAAACTTTTCTTGAATTTTTTGTCTAGAAAACCAACATGCTTTAACTTTCTAAATTACAGTGCAATCATGTGTTTTATATGATACTCAACAACCTAAATATAGTTTTGTCTAGCACAAAAGATCTGATGCAAATTTTGCTTTTATCATAAGAGTATTGTATGTGAGGTCAAACGTTCCCCTAAGTTAAAATGTTGCCAGCAAAGAGAACATTTGAACACAATCTCATGCATTTAAAGAGACCCAGTCCAGCTCATTGTCGTCACCCCCGCCCGCTGTCATTTGCTAAACTACTCAACTACTATAATTTTCAGATTTCTACAACATAAAGACATAATTATTCTGTAGTCCAATATACCACACAGTCAGTGGCGTCGCTATGGAGATGCAGACCACACCTGGGTGACACCCACCAGAGGGGTGACACCCATGCCGCAGTCATTCTATTTGGCGGAAGCCGTCTGCGGGAGGAAGACGGTAGAGATACCCTAGTTCAGCCCTCAAATTTACCACTTGCCTACTCACAGGTGAGGTGAGGTGGCAAGCACAAGTAGTGTCCCGCTGCCACCAAGAAGAAGACAAACACAGGCCCGTCGTGCCCATAATGCCCTTCCTGCTACATTCGCCAATCCTAATTGGGAACCCACCACTTTTGCAGCACCCGTACTTCCCCCATTCACATCCCCAACCAAATGCAGTCGGCTGCATGAGAGGCATTTTCTTTATGTCCTCCCGAGTACCCCTACCCAACGAACCCCCCAAAAAAAGATGTCGTGTCTGCAGCAAATGCGGATATAGGCGTGACTCCCGGTATTATTGTCCCTCCTGTCCTGACAATCCTGGTCTTTGCATTGGTGAATGTTTTGAAAGCTACCATACACTAGTTGAGTATTAGCGTAGGGTACAGAATTGCACAGACTAGGCACACTTTCATAGGGTCTCCTAAGATGCCATTGCATTTTAAGAGACCCGAACCTGGAACCGGTTACAGTTATAAAAGTTAGTTACAAAAAAAGTGTAAAAAAAAAAAAACACAAAAAAATATATAAAATTTAAAAAAAAACAGTTGTCGTTTTATTGTTCTCTCTCTCTCTATTCTCTCTCTATTGTTCTGCTCTTTTTTACTGTAGTCTATTCTGCAATGTTTTATTGTTATTATGTTTTATCATGTATGCTTTTCAGGTATGCAATTTTTTATACTTTACTGTTTACTGTGTTTTATTGTTAACCATTTTTTTGCCTTCAGGTACGCCATTCAGCTGCAGCGCGGATTTATTTATCTTGACAGCAACAGCGTTTGCTCCCACGATATATTAAGCCGTGACTCCAGCGGAGGTGATATATGCCGAAGCATGGGGGCAGCAGGGGTGGAGGAACGATTTGCTCCTACCTTTTGCGGGAGGATGCCCCCATGCTTCGGCATATATAAATGGTGCATGTATGCCCATCATTAGAAGTGGGTGGATGAAGGGAGGTATTCTAATGGTGGGCATACCCACCGTTCAATCTCTTTTTTTCGTTCAGCCCACAGGCTGCATGAAAAAAAAAGATTACAATATATGCCCAACAAGGACCAACAACGTACTGGTATGTTGCTGGACTTTGAGTGGTTATACCAGAATGATGCCTGCAGGTTTAGGTATCATCTTGGTATCATTCTTTTCAGCCAGCGGTCGGCTTTCATGTAAAAGCAATCCTAGCGGCTAATTAGCCTCTAGACTGCTTTTACAAGCAGTGGGAGGGAATGCCCTCCCACCGTCTTCCATGTTTTTCTCTGGCTCTCCTGTCCCAACAGGGAACCTGAGAATGCAGCCGGTGATTCAGCCAGCTGACCATAGAGCTGATCAGAGACCAGAGTGGCTCCAAACATCTCTATGGCCTAAGAAACCGGAAGCTACGAGCATTTCATGACTTAGATTTCGCCGGATGTAAACAGCGCCATTGGGAAATTGGGAAGGCATTTTATCACACCGATCTTGGTGTGGTCAGATGCTTTGAAGGCAGAGGAGAGATCTAGGGTCTAATAGACCCCAATTTTTTCAAAAAAGAGTACCTGTTACTACCTATTGCTATCATAGGGGATATTTACATTCCCTGAGATAACAATAAAAATGATAAAAAAAAAATGAAAGGAACAGTTTAAAAATAAGATAAAAAAGCAAAAAAATAATAAAGAAAAAAAAAAAAAGCACCCCTGTCCCCCCCTGCTCTCACGCAAAGGCGAACGCAAGCGGTCTGGCGTCAAATGTAAACAGCAAATGCACCATGCATGTGAGGTATCATCGCGAAGGTCAGATCGAGGGCAGTAATTTTAGCAGTAGACCTCCTCTGTAAATCTAAAGTGGTAACCTGTAAAGGCTTTTAAAGGCTTTTAAAAATGTATTTAGTTTGTCGCCACTGCACGTTTGTGCGCAGTTTTAAAGCATGTCATGTTTGGTATCCATGTACTCGGCCTAAGATCATCTTTTTTATTTCATCAAACATTTGGGCAATATAGTGTGTTTTAGTGCATTAAAATTTTAAAAAGTGTGGTTTTTCCCAAAAAAAAGCGTTTGAAAAATTGCTGCACAAATACTGTGTGAAAAAAAAAATGAAACACCCACCATTATAATCTGTAGGGCATTTGCTTTAAAAAAATATATAATGTTTGGGGGTTCAAAGTAATTTTCTTGCAAAAAAAAATAATTTTTTCATGTAAACAAAAAGTGTCAGAAAGGGCTTTGTCTTCAAGTGGTTAGAAGAGTGGTTGATGTGTGACATAAGCTTCTAAATGTTGTGCATAAAATGCCAGGACAGTTCAAAACCCCCCCAAATGACCCCATTTTGGAAAGTAGACACCACAAGCTATTTGCTGAGAGGCATGTCGAGTCCATGGAATATTTTATATTGTAACACAACTTGCGGGAAAAAGACACATTTTTTTTTTGCACAAAGTTGTCACTAAATGATATATCGCTCAAACATGCCATGGGAATATGTGAAATTACACCGCAAAATACATTCTGTGCTTCTCCTGAGTATGGGGATACCACATGTGTGAGACTTTTTGGGAGCCTAGCCACGTACGGGACCCTGAAAACCAAGCACCACCTTCAGGCTTTCTAAGGGCGTAAATTTTTGATTTCACTCTTCACTGCCTATCACAGTTTTGGAGGCCATGGAATGCCCAGGTGGCACAACCCCCCCCCCCCAAATGACCCTATTTTGGAAAGTAGACACCCCAAGCTATTTGCTGAGAGGTATAGTGAGTATTTTGCAGACCTCACTTTTTGTCACAAAGTTTTGAAAATTGAAAAAAGAAAAAAAATGTTTTCTTGTCTTTCATCATTTTCAAAAACAAATGAGAGCTCACCATGCCTCTCAGCAAATAGCTTGGGGTGTCTACTTTCCAAAATGGGGTCATTTGGGGGGTTTTGTGCTATCTTGGCATTTTATGGCCTTCGAAACTGTGATAGGTAGTGAGGAGTGAAATAAAAAATTTACACCCTTAGAAATCCTGAAGGCGGGGATTGGTTTTCGGGGCCCTGTACGCGGCTAGGCTCCCAAAAAGTCCCACACATGTGGTATCCCCGTACTCAGGAGAAGAAGCTGAATGTATTTTGGGGTGCAATTCCACATATGCCCATGGCCTGCGTGAGCAATATATCATTTAGTGACAACTTTTTGTAATTTTTTTTTTTTTGCCATTATTCAAACACTTGGGACGAAAAAAAAATTAATATTCAATGGGCTCAACATGCCCCTCAGCAATTTCCTTGGGGTGTCTACTTTCCAAAATGGGGTCATTTGGGGGGGGGTTTTGTACTGCCCTGCCATTTTAGCACCTCAAGAAATGATATAGGCAGTCATAAACTAAAAGCTGTGTAAATTCCAGAAAATGTACCCTAGTTTGTAGACGCTATAACTTTTGCGCAAACCAATAAACATACGCTTTTTGACATTTTTTTTACCAAAGACATGTGGCCGAATACATTTTATCCTAAATGTATGACTAAAATTGAGTTTATTTGATTTTTTTTTATAACAAAAAGTAGAAAATATCTTTTTTTTTTCAAAATTTACTTTTTTTTCCGTTTATAGCGCAAAAAATAAAAACCGCAGAGGTGATCAAATACCATCAAAAGAAAGCTCTATTTGTGGGAAGAAAAGGACGCAAATTTCGTTTGGGTACAGCATTGCATGACCGCGCAATTCGCAGTTAAAGCGACGCAGTGCCAAATTGTAAAAAGTGCTCTGGTCAGGAAGGGGGTAAATCCTTCCGGGGCTGAAGTGGTTAATGAAAACTTTAACCAAATACTAGACACTTGAGGAGACAATGGCATGTTAAAAAAAAAAAAAATCTCATAACACTATGCTTACCTCTTAAGAAAAAAAAAATTAAAACATGTGTTCATTGCGTATTAGAACCCAATGCTTTGTTCAGACATAAGTGTTCTAGATAAAAGAAATATGTCTCCTTTATCTGCTTCCCTCTTATAACATTTCCCTTCAGACCATTAGCAAATGTTTACTTCACCCACTTGAGCAGTGACCGACCTTTGACTTCGTGATCCATTGCAGTAGTCACTACTTTTAAATAAAGAATAATGAATTGGTCCTGAAAGCTGTACAGTTACATGAAAACATTAGTGAGGAGCACTACTTGAGTATCTCAAAATCCTTCTTATTTTACTTTAAAATCTCTTTAAATAGGTTGACCTTTCGGGACTGAAATTGTTCATTAAAAATAAATCTACAAGGCTGATTAATTCATTAGAAGGCCAAATGTTTTATACTTTCACCATGTGGAATATAATATAATCTAAAATTACACTTCTTCTTTTAATTTACTATAGTTTTCAATAAGAAGTGGTCATCCAAACTTCAAATACAAATTTGCAACGGGGGGACAAAAATAAGCTTCACAAAAGAAAAGATCTATCTAACTATCTCAGCCTTTGCAACCTTTTTAACATGGAGGAACCCTTGAAATAAAATTCTGGTGTCAGGGAACCTCTGTAAATAGGTACTCTCCACCCCAAAACTCGCTCATCCATGTTTTGGACCTTGCTTTGTGTACTGGTGCGCAGTCATGTCGGAACATTAACCACTTACGGACCGCCCGCCGCAGTTTTACGTTGGCTGTTTGAAGGATGATATCGTTGTTATGGCAGCAGTTAGCTGCCATAACCCCCGGTATCTTCTTCTTCAGCGGGCGGTCTGCTACAAGATCAAAGTGGTCTCTGCGGCGCATTCGCTGCGAGATCACTTTTATCGGTGGAGGGAGAGGGCCCCCCCCGCCGCGATCGGGTGCCCTCCGCTGCTTACCTGAGCCGTCGGCAGCGGAGGAGGCGATCGCGTCTTGTCACTTGCTGTGCATGGAGACGAGTGAGGGGAAGATGGCCCCCACCCGTCTCCATGACACTGCAGGGGGGGAGCGACGTCAAAACGTCACTTCTGCCCACAGCTCTTAAAGGTCCATTTATTTTTTAATTTTTTTTTTTTAAATGACAATTTTTTTTTTTTATTGCATTTTAGAGTAAATATGAGATCTGAGGTCTTTTTGACCACAGATCTCATGTTTAAGAGGTCCTGTCATGCTTTTTTTCTATTACAAGGGATGTTTATATTCCTTGTAATAGGAATAAAAGTGACAATTAAAAAAAAAAAAAAAAAACAGTGTAAAAATAAAAACTAAAAGGTAAAATAAATAATTTTTAAACATGTCCCGTCCCGACGAGCTCGCGAGCAGAAGCGAACGCATACGTGAGTATATGAAAACGGTGTTCAAACCACACGTGAGGTATTGCCGCGATCAGTATAGTGGAAGCATTAATTCTAGCCCTAGACCTCCCCAGTTACTCAAAACATGCAACCTGTAGAATTTTTTAAACGTCGCCTATGGATATTTTTAAGGGTAAAAGTTTGTCGCCATTCCACGAGCGGGCGCAATTTTAAAGCGTGACATGTTGGGTATCAATTTACTCGGCATAACATTATCTTTCACAATATAAAAAAATTGGGCTAACTTTACTGTTGTCTTATTTTTTAATTTTAAAAAAGTTTATTTTTTCCAAAAAAAAGTGTGCTTGTAAGACCACTGCGCAAATACGGTGTGACAGAAAGTATTGCAATGACCGCCATTTTATGCTCTAGGGTGTTAAAAAAAAATGCATAATGCTTGGGGTAAAGTAATTTTCTAGCAAAAAAAAGCAAAAGTTTTTAACTTGTAAACAACAAATCTCAGAAAGAAGCTCGATCCTTAAGTGGTTAAGGGGCCATCCCCAAACTGTTTCTACAAAGTTGGGAGCATGAATAGTCCAAAATGTTTTGGCATGCTGACGCCTTAAGAGTTCCCTTCTTCCCAAGGTCCACAGAAAATGGGGTGCCTTGCCAGGGCTCTGTGGCTTACACATGTATTTGCAAATGTGTGCAACTAAACCCCTGTTTTTAATGCATACTGTTGGACAGGTCAGTTTGGTTGGTCGTAGGCTGGTCGGTAAGTTGAACTTAGAAATCTCTTTGTTTTTTTTATATGCTTTGCCTTTCCAATGCTCCTTGTGACCAGTTACAGGTGGGGGCAGTAACCACTTGTTTGGAGCATGAAATTGTCCAAAATGTCTTGGCATGCTGATGCCTTAAGAGTTCCCTTCTTCCCAACCCCTGAAAAACAACCCCACATCATAATCCCCTCTCCACCAAATGATTTGGACCAGTGCACAAAGCAAGGTCCATAAAGACATGGATGAGAGAGTTTGGAGTGGAGGAGCTTGGCTGGCCTTGGAGTCCTGACCTCAACCCAATAGAACACCTTTGGGATGAATTAGATTGGGGCCTGCTCGTCCACATCAGTGCCTGACCTCTAAAATGAACTTCTGGAAGAATGGTCAAACATTCCCATAGACACACTCCTAAACCTTGTGGACAGCCTTCCCAGAAGAGTTGAACCTGTTATAGCTGCAAAGGGTGGGCCAACGCAATATTGAACCCTACGGACTAAGACTGGGATGCCATTAAAGTTCATGTGCGTGTAAAGGCAGGCGTCCCAATACTTTTGGTAATATAGTGTATATGCAGTAGGTAAGCTTTGCATTTAATTGATTTACAGTCTGTTGCAATGTCAGACATGACATATAGAATTGTTAATGTTAATAATGCTTTAAGAAATTGTATGTTTTATTTCATGGGAGGAATGCAGCATTGCCTTTTGTGAAAGCGCACATTTATTTTATTACGTTTAGCACGCAATCATTTTGATTTGTTGAAGTTGATTCCGACCTCGACTTTTAATCTGTGAGCACAATAAAGGTGGTATAGAATTTCTCAGGCAATACTAAATCATCTTATGATCACAGGTAACATTTGTATTTTATCTCCCTTTTATGTTTTGCTTTGCGGTGTCACACACACTTTTTAACTGAACCCCAGGGACAGACTCCGTCCTCAATACCTTGGTGAAAGGGAACAATAAACAGCCACGGAAGGAAAAAAAGTCTTGTGTCTGGAAGTTTTCCCATGTTTCAAGGTCAAGTTTCATTTTTCTAGCCTCACATATAAAATAAGACTAGGTTTAGTGAGGAAAAGAATAAAGATGAATTAAACCAGCCTGCACAATCAGCGGGCTCTATAACTCTTATTACAATTACAGGCTGAGTGCCCCTGCTCATTTATCATTGTGAAAGGTGTCAGACTTTGTTCACAATTAAATAAAGTACAAAAATGGGTGAGATTTTGGCAAGATAGGAGGCGGTGTTCTCCATCAACCTCAATAATGATGGCAGCTAGAGAGTGTTTAAAGGGGAACTATAATAGTATTGGGGTCACGGTTATTTGCTTTTTTTAAAGCGGTAAATGTTTTTAGACTTTTTGATAACTTTTTTTTTTCTGTCTATATTAAATATTTGAGTTGCAGGGAGAACTGATAAGATAGGATTCATAGACCATTGTGGGTTCTCTAAAGAGAGTACAGCAGACGCTGTTTGCTTTTTCAGACTTCATGGGTTTGGTTTACCAAAGGCAAATAGGCTGTTCACTTTGCAAGGGAATTTTCCCTCAGCTTAGTGGAAGAGGTGAAGCTTTGCTGACTTCCATCATGTGCAACCAAAAATATTGTTTTGTTGTCCTTGCATGTGGTTTTATATCATTTTCACCACATTCCCTGAGTCCAGGGAGAATATCCCTGCAAAGTTAAAATTCCCTTGCACACCAAAAAGCCTGTTTGTCTTTAGCAAATCAACCCCATTTATCTGCTCTACTGCTCTATGCTACGCTTTTTTTCTTTCTTTTTTTTTTTTTAGGAAAATGGTGAAAATCTAACTACAACTTTTTGTTTTGTTTGCTGTTTTACCTCTGCTGGATACATTTCCCATCACTTCCTGCTAATTTGATGGGTGTTTGGACTTTGGGTAAAATTGTCAAGGTTTCAGCTGCCTCTTACTTAAATCTTGTTGTCTCTGCAGCCCCTTCTAGAACGCAAAAACTTTGATCTCAAGTGTTCCACAGACATGCATCATCTAGTTCTTTAAAGGACTACTGTACCCATTACCTTGTTCCTTGTTTCTCCTGGCACTCCTGGAGAAGGGGTCACTCCAGGCTCTTGCTGCCCCATTGATAGACTTCCTGGTTAAGACCTTGTGTCATGTACCCATTGGAGGCCAAAGTGAAGAAAGGGCTTCCCTTTCAGCTCTAGTCCAAACACCCCTGGAGGTGGTGACAGGGAATGCAAAGCACAAAGCAGCATAGGTACCGATAGAACAGTTCACTGGTGGCTGCTCCTGAAAGTGGTGAGTAGGGTAGCTCTCAGGCAGGGAGATGAGAAGCTCCCTGAGAGGGAACATGAAGGAACACAGTGGAGAAGATGGTCAGGCCCAGCAGCTGGTGAGACGCCGACACTTGCAGTAAGCAAAGGTGATGCCAAATAAGAACAGCAGGAAAGCACTGGAGTAGCAATTTCAGGGTCAGGGGTCAAGCCGAGGTCAAAGATGGGCTGCCGGTAGATATGAAGATGACAGATTGGTTAAGAGCCACTCTTGATCAGTAGGGTTAAAGATGGCAGATCAGTTAAGAACCAAAGCCAGGGTTATACACAACTGATCATTGGAAGAGTCCTTAAAGTGATTGTAAAGGATCGTTTTTTATTTTTTTAAAATAACAAACATATCATACTTCCACTGTGCAGCTCGTTTTGCACAGAGTGCCCCCGAATGTCCTCTTCTGGGGTCCGCCGGCAGCTCTCGCGACTCCTCCCTGCATCAGATAACCCCCTAGGAGAAGTGCTCTCCCGAGGGGGTTACCTTGCGGGCTTGCTCCCGAGTACAGCATTTGCGTCCACAGACACGAATGCCAGACTCAGCCCCACCCCCTGGTTCCCGCATCATTGGATTTGATTGACAGCAGCGGGAGCCAATGGCTGTGCTGCTATCAATCTATCCATAAAGAACAAAACCATAATGCCACTCGATGCCCTAAAACGTCTCTAATCACTTATTGCAGCAGCGCTATGTGTCAAGATGGTCCAAACACATTTAAAGCATTAATGATTAAGGAGATCCAGGAAAGTTCAAGTAGCTGTGGTCTATTATAGTGGAGAGCCTCTTTCACCAAGGATAATCACCACGTGCAGGGGACATCTCCCCAATGAAATTGCACTCACCAAAATATCAGCATACATAAGCCTTTATATTAAACGCTTCCTTTCTCCTTCGTCCAACCACCAGATGTCAATCATATTCATAGATGATACCGCAATACATATGGAAGGAATGAAATGGCCAAATAGTGTAATATTGCTAAGATAAATTTATTTGAACATTTAAAATATTCCCCCTTAGGTTAACATGCGTACCAGATATGCATAAAAAACGAGCATTTGATAAAGTGCACTGTGCCTGATTGTCCCGTCTCCCGGGAGGTCCTCTGGAGCGTTTGCTGGATATTGGAACCAGCTTACTTCCTTGTTCCTCTCGGGTGCGTGGAACGCACGCGTCACTTCCGCTGAATTACGTCACTGGCGCGTTTCGTCACTTCAGGACGTCGTCTGAGGGCGTAATTCACCATCTGAATGGCCAGTTTTTATGTAAGCATCACCAGCGCCGACCAATCGTATCAGCTCCGCTGATCGGACCACACCCCCCTGTGATCTCGCACTGAGGACTGTCAGCAATGGGAAATGCAAACATAGTCACATCGTCAGCAAAGATAGATACTGATGGCCGCCGCTACGTTATCATCACTGGCTGAAACTGGAAGATGACACCACATGCCATTATAGGAGCTATCATTATAAAATATAGTTTTGGCATGCGGGAGTGTTTTTTTGTGTATAAAAATTATAATATACTATCCGCTAGCCACAAGATAAAGTGTATCAAAACCTAATAACGGCTAGTGTGTCTATCCGGTGAGATGTGAATATATCCCATATACAGCATAGATATAAATAAGTACGTGAAGTGTCAAACACAATACACAGGTAAAATTAAAATCACAGTACTAATACTGCTAACATCATGCTGCCATAAAATATACATCATAAACTGCAAATGTAGAACCCAGTAAACTGGTATGGATATCTAAAATAAGAACCAGTATGCTGGTAAAATTATCTAAAAGAATATGACCTACTTAAAAACGTCTAATAGATATGTAAAATAATAAAATTAAAAATTTACATATAAAATTATATAAAAACACACTGAATACAAAAACCAGATATCACTTCAGTAAAGACCCACTGTCTACAACTCATATATAACTCAGTGTTATATATCGTTACTAAAAGACCCTACAAGTAATTATGATTATGTGTCGCTGATAAAACAATTGATATCGAGCTCAATATTGAGACCATTGGGGGAGAGCACATCCACAGAATGGATCCACCGAGTCTCACGTTTAGATAGTTCACGGATACGATTTATACTTCTCCAATGAGTTTGTAGGTGCTCAACCCCCCAAAATTCAAGTCCTGCTGGGTCTCTGTTGTGTTTCTACTTAAAGTGTAATGAGACATTGTGGTCCTTATAGCCGTTTTTAATGTTATTAATATGCTCAGAGACTCTAATTCATAGCAGTCTCTTCGTGCGGCCTATATAAATAAGGCTGCAAGGGCATCTCAGAGCATAGACCACATAAGTGCTATTGCACGTTATAAATTGTTTAATGTCGAAAGACCGGTGATTCGCAGGCGACACAAAATTTTCAATTCCTCTTAATGGTCTAGCGACTTCTCTGCAAGCTTTGCATTTTCTGCAAGCAAAGAACCCGTTTCGGTCCCAGAATGACTGAGGACGTTCAGGAGGGTCTATGACCTTTCTTACCACTTTATCACCAAAGCTCGTGGCCTTTCTATAAACAAACTGAGGTGTAGATGGAAGTACCGTGGTGAGTTTCTTGTCCATTAGGAGTATGTGCCAATGCTTTTTAAAGATCTCCTCCACTTCCTTATACTGAGAGTGGAATTGGGAGATGAAGCCCCATTCTTTACTGCAGTTTTTCTTATTAGTCTCGGGTGTATCTAGGCTCCCCTGATCCTTCTCTTGTAAACACGATGTTCTTGGTAGGGCTGCTACTTCTTCCACTACTTTTTGGAGAATCTCAGGTTTGTACCCCTTAGCCTCAAACCTCTCAATTAAAACTTTGGACTGCAAAAAGAATTCTGCTTCTTCAGAACAATTTCTCTTTACTCTCATGATTTGGCCTTTCGGAATATTTTTGAGCCATTGGGGATGATGGCCACTGGAAATAGGTAGATAGCTATTCCTATAGTTTTTTTTAAAAAATACCTTTGTTTCTAACTTGTCATTTTGTCGATATATGGTCACGTCAAGGAAATTAATCGTATCTCTATGCCAATTGGAGGTCAAAATTATATTGTTCTCGTTCTGATTTAAAGCTTCTAAAAATGATTCTAATGACTCTGGTGATCCAACCCAGATAAAAAACAGATCGTCAATGAATCGTTTGTAAAAAATCAGTTCCGGGCGTTGTTCTCTGAATATGATTTTATCTTCCCACTCTGCCATGAAGAGATTTGCGATGCTGGGCGCGAATTTCGCGCCCATCGCAACACCTCTCTGTTGTGTATAAAAATTCCCACCGTACCAAAAGTAATTGTGGCTAAGGCAGAAATCGAGGGCATCTCTTAAAAAAACTTTTTGGTTATGGGGAAGGTCATCTCTTTGGGATAGAGCCCAATTAAGCGCCAGCAGGGCATCGTCGTGCTGTATAATAGAATAAAGAGATGCAACATCTGCTGTAACCAACAGGGCCTGTGGCTTATCCGTTAGATCAACATTCTGTAGACAGTTCAAAAAATTTTTTGTATCTCTAAGGTATGAGCGAGTGCCCACAACGCTCTTTTGCAGGAAACAATCTAAATATTGGCCCATTCTAGCAGACACAGATCCAATGCTGTTTACAATGGGTCTTGCAGGCAGGTTGGTGGCATCTTTATGAATCTTTGGCAGAGTATATAATGTGGGTATGCGACTGCTCAGAGGAACTAAGTATCGCTTCTCTTTCTCTGTCAAGACCCCACTTCGAGTACCCATGTTTACCAAAGTTTTTAATTGCTCCCTATAGGATTTTGTAGGATCCTTGTTGAGAGGTTTATATGTCTCCTGATCTGAAAGCGTATCCATAATTTGACCGTGGTACAGGTCCTTGGGGAGAATCACCACCCCTCCTCCCTTGTCGGCTGGCCTTATGATGATGTCCTTTCTTTCTTCAAGCCTTGTAATGCCTTCACTGATATGTCTCATATTCACTTCCTTGTTCGGTTTAATCCGTTCCAAATCGCGTAAAATCAGTCCCTTGAACACCTCCACTTGGTGATTTGGATTGTTAAGAGGATTGAAAAGGGATTTGTTTTTTAAATCGCTATTGATCACTCCATTGGCTTTTTGGATAGTGGTAGGGGTGGAAAAATTGCACCCTATAAAATATTTTTTGATATTTAATTTCCTGATGTATTTGTGAACATCAATAAACACATCGATTTTGTTAATAGGTTTCTTAAGACCACATTTTAAACCCAGATTCAGGATGTTCAGTTCCTTATGCGTTAGTTTTGCTTTAGATAGATTAAAAATGCCTCCTACTCCGATCCCCTTCTTATTTTTTTGTATTCTAGATCCTGCCCTACAACCCCGGTATTTCCTTTTGAAGGGGCAGTGTGCTGAGACGTTTTAGGGCATCGAGTGGCATTATGGTTTTGTTCTTTATGATTTTATTGCCTACACACATTTGCTGATTTTATTTTAAGCAGCTGCTTTGTCTACATCACATCTCTCAGCAAACCCTGGCGCAGAGTAGTGGGGGATAGAGGCGGATATATTTTCCACTGTTTCCATTTTTTTGGGTTATCAATCTATCCAGTCAAGAGCTGGGACCCCGTGGAGAGAGGGACAGCGCGTCCCCGCCGAGGAGATGAAGGGGCTCAGGTAAGTAAAACGGGGGGCTGGGGGGCCGGTCACTGGCAGTTGTTTTTTCACCTTAATGCATAGGATGCATTAAGGTGAAAAAACACGAGGGTTTACAACCCCTTTCAAAGAGCCAAGGTCACAACCAGAACTCAGATGGAGGGCAATCCAAAGCAAGTTGAGGAAATCAATATATTCACAAAGACCAGGATATATGGAAGCATGTGTCACAGACAAGCTGAAGATCATCCAGCAACCATCTGTTGCTGCTTCTTTCTTTAACCACTTCAATATTAGGCACTTTCCCTCCTTCCTGCCCAGGCCAATTTTCAGCTTTCAGTGCTGTCACTTTTTAAATGACAATTGCACGGTCATGCTACGCTGTATCCAAACTAAATTTTTATAATTTCGTTCCCACAAATAGAGCTTTCTTTTAGTGGTATTTGATCACCTCTGCGTTTTTTATTTTTTGCTAAACTAATAAAAAAAGAGCGAAAATTTTGTAAAAAAAAAGTTTTTCTTTGTTTTTGTTATAACATTTTGTAAATAAGTATGTTTTCTTCTTCATTGATGGGCACTGATAAGCTGCACTGATGGGCACTGATAAGGCAGCACCAATGAGGTGGCACCAATCAGATGGCACTGATGAGGTGGCACTGATGGGCACTGATAGGCGGCACTGATGGGCACTGATAGGTAGCACTGATAGGTGGCACTGATGTGCGGCACTGATGGACATTGATAGGCGGCACTGATGGGCACTTATAGGTGGCACTGGTGGGCACAGATGGGCGCTGATAGGCGACACTGATGGACACTGAAAGGCTGCACTGATGGGTACTTATGGGTGGCACTGATAGACGCCACTGCTGGGCACTGATGGGCACTAATAGGCGGTACTGATGGACACTGAAAGGCGGCACTGACGGGCATTGATGGGCACTGATGGGCACTGAAAGGCTGCAATGATAGGTACTTATGGGTGGCACTGATAGACGGCACTGCTGGGCACTGAAAGCCGGCACTGATGGGCATTGATGGGCACTGATGGCTGGCACTGTTATATTTCACTGATAGGCATCACTGGTGGTACTGGCACTGGCAGGCATTTTTCATTGGCACTGATTGGCAGCTGCCTGGGCACTTATTGGCATTTTCCTGGTGGTCTAGGGTGGCATTCCTGGTGGTCCAGTGTGGTGGCCATCCCTGGTGGCATCCTGGTGGTCCTGGGCAGGCATCCGAGGGGGAGCTGCGCTGATAAACAATCAGCACAGACCCCCTCCTGTAAGGAGAGTGGCCAATCAGCTCTCCTCTAATCACGTCTGTCAGACGCAAGTGAGAAAAAGTCGATCAATGGCTTTTCCTGTTCACATCATGATCATCCATGATTGGACACGACTGATCATGTGGTAAAGAGTCTCTCCAAGAGAATCTTTACCTAGATCGGAGTTGTGGTGTGTCAGACTGACACCCCGCAACAACGATCGCCACGATGTGCGCCCCTGGGGGCGCGCAGTGGCTTGATATCCTGAGAATATGACGTTATATGTCCGGTCAGGATATCGCAACCACTTTGCCGATGTCATTTTGTTATATGGTGGGCTGCAGTAGTTAAAGTGATTCTAAAGGTTGTAATTTTTTTTTTTTTTTTTTAATAACAAACATGTTATACTTACCTGCTCTCTGCAAGGGTTTGACTGGCTCCTCTTCCTGTGAAGTGCCCCCAATAACAAGCCTCTTGCTATGGGGGCACTCGAACAGGCTCGCTCCCAAGCCACACTCCTGTGAATGGACAATGTCCATTCGCCCACAGAGCGTGGCTCGGCCTTGCCCCCCACCCTCTCCTTATTAGCTCACTGGCTGTGATTGACAGCAGCAGGGACCAATGGCTCCCACTGCTGTGTGAGTCAATGAGGAGAGAGAGACCTGGGAAAGCCGCTGCTCTCATGCACATCACTGGATCTAGATGGGGCTCAAGTGAGTATAAGGGGGGCCTGCACCCAGAAGGTTTTTTACCTTAATGCATAGAATGTAAGCACGTGCGGTTCGTTTAGTTCCGGATTTAAACTTTTTGAATTCAAAAACTATTTAAATTCGAAAGCTATTCAAAATTGATTTGAATCAGAAAATTTGAATTGTTTCGAATACAAATAAACATAACAAATTCCGAAAACAAATTAAACGGATTAAACAAATTTATTGAAACAAATTTATGTAAGCAACGAATCGAAACAAAACATTTTTTTTTTCTGCACATATCTAATAGAATGCATTAAGGTAAGAAAAATCTCCTGCATTTAGAACCACTTTAAATAGGGCATTTGGTGCCAGCCCATGTGCCCGAGTGTGTTTTTACACAAAGGAGTGTGCCCACACAAGAGACTACCAGAAATTCCCAGCCTGTTTCTTGGTGAATGTGCACCTCTGTTTTAGATGGCATCCTGACATCCTGTGCTTGTTTGGGATTTGCCACTTTGTCGTCTTGTCGCCAGCCCTAAATTTTGTCCTGTCCCCGACTCCATATCTACCTAATGATTTGGTACTTAGCCTTTAATTTATACTCACTGTCAAATTTGTTTTAAGTGGGGTGAGCCTGACTCCCTTAGGGTCAGGGTTGCCAACTGTCAGTAAATTTATGAACAGTTTGTAAAATCTGTAATTTTTGCATGTGTCTGTGAATGTCTGTTATCGACATGCAGACACGTGTATATTAAAAGGCTTTACTCACTCTGGTTTCATTGTGGTTTACTAATGGAAATGATTTTCCTTGCATGTGTTACTGTGATGACTGGAAATAGGTTAAAGCTTTAATCACCCTAAAGGAGCTCAATGTGCCTACGTTTTCACATTGACAGTATAGAAAGTTAGAATGAAATTTGTACTTTGTACTTTTACAAATTAGTACTTAGTGTTCCTTGCAGTTTAAAGTGACCCTGTCACTACAGGGCCAGGAGTAAAATAAAGGCAAACAAAATGTACTATGGGTAGCACTTTATAGGCACCATGAAACCAATATTGTACTAAAATACAAAAAGTTTATTGCACAATTGTTTTAAACCCAGGCATCACCCATGAACCTCCCAGGAGCTTGGACCGTTGGCGTGCTGGTCATTACGTTTTTTGGATTGGGGCACTCTATAACTATTCATTTTTTGGGACCTGCTGGGCTATTTATGTGATATGCTCACGGTAACTCAATTTTTCAACTATTGTTCATCAAATCTGATATGCCTAGTAAAACTTTTTCTGCTGCCTCATCCTGATTGTCTTTGGCAACTCTATATCTGCACACCCCTCTGAGAGACTATCCACCTTTTTGGGTTTATGATGCTTGAGTCTATATACTAACGGGCCATTGTCCCTTGAGCCCTCCCTTGGCCGCCAAGTTGCTTGGGTGAGTTCCTGGGTGTCTGAATGTTTTTGGTCTCCATCAATAATAATAATCCATCCATCCTACTATATAAACCCCCTGAAGAAGACTATGAAAGTTGAAACGCATTGGGATTCATTTTCTCATTCATAATCCTTTGATTGATAGGGATTTTGTAAATGGCTATTTACAGTATGTATATAGATACACATTCTGTATGGATTTTAACACATATGCCTGGTTTTAAAACAATTATACAGTAAATGTTTTGTATTTTAATACAATACTGGTTTCATGGTGCCTAAAGTCCTACCCGTAGTACAATTTTTTCTGTTATTCTATCTAAGGATGTGGCACCTTTAAATGGGCATTAAGACCTGTCTGACATAACTTATTAAAATAAAGACAAGCAGTAAAGGTACATATTAAAGACTTCGTAACTCAGCTGGACTCGGCTGAGTTACCAAACCGATCATCCAGGCTGCTCTGCAGTTCCATCCCTTGCAGTTCACCAGGATGTCGCTGGGACACTTCCATCGATGTTACCCTGGACCGTACAGTGACCATGGACTTCACTACTATCAGTTTATTTGCTTGATTCTCACTAATACTATGTGAGTAGCCATTCGGCCTTCTTTTACTTCTAAATAAATTGTTCACCACATACTGCACTTTGGCGCACCTTGTTCTTCTACTACTTGTTTTCCAGAGTTAGCTTCAACTCCCAAAGGAGCTGCCGCTGGTGCAAAGAACTGACCCCCTTCATTAATTGCTGGGACTATTATTTATTAGTATTATTATATATTTTTTATCAACCACTCTAGACTACTGCTATTATTGATATATATCGTTTGGTTGGTTCTTGCGCCTTTTTTTCTTTTTCTGTTACATACTAAAGACTTACCTTTTCTGTGGTTGGTGTGTTGAAACTTGTATGTGTTGCTGATCCCCAACCACTGCAGGTATCTGACACTTTGGGTATGTGAATACCTTCTCATATAAACTAGCTGCAGCAGTCAGGGTTCAGCAATGCAGGGGAGCTTTAAAACTTCAGCCAGTGATTACCTGCAGTGGTCATGGCTAGATGCAGGCAGACTGCACCCAGCCACGATCGTCTGTCCCTATCCACGGGTAAGTGCTGGCTGTGTGAACAGTCACAGGCTGAGTTGTCGCAGCTCTTCGCATGCACCTGTCATTCCAGAAGTGGGAATCTGCAGATGCCTGCCGCTAGAACTTGCAGGATTTTTTAATCATCCATGTGAAAGAATCTTTAAAGATAAAATAAGAAAGACAACTATTGCTGCAGAGATTTTCCTCACAGTCCTTTATTTTTGCCACTAGATGTCCCCAGTCTGATGGCCAGCATCATTCAGCCCACTTCCTCTGAGCCCAGGTCATTCTTAACCCGCCTCAGCCTGTGACTAGACAGAGAAAGGAGAAGCTGTACAGTGATTAAGTCATCTCTCTTATACTCTGCTTTCTCCTCCTATCAGCATGCTTCTTGGAAACACTTGAACTGATTGGTTCCTTGTGCTCCACAGCAGCGGTCTCCAACTATATGGTGCCAGGGACTGGTTTCATGGCAGCCAGTTTTTCCAGGGACTGGGAGGAGGGGGGGGGGGTCAAGTTGGTGGCGGTGGGGACTGGGTGATATTGTTGCCACTTACTGATAGGGTTTTAACAGGAATCTTTGTGCAGTCAAACCTCTTTGCTAATGATCTGCATTTACAGATCATTAGCAGAGAGGTTTGACTGCACAGAGACTCCTATGGAAATGCTATCAGTGAGTGGATCACTGCACAGAGCTCCACCTCAGATCTTCAGGCTCCTGCATCCATTCATCTCTCCTCACCTTGCACCTGGGAGAAGGGTTTTTTTCCCAAGTCCTCTATGTGTTTATTGTGCCCTGGGGCTTCACTCGTTCTCCCGTCGCTCACCCCCTGCTACAATGCAGAGGTATTATATTATATTACCGCACAGGGTGAGCAGTGAGCGAGTGAAGCTCCGCCTGCTGTCAATAAAGGGTCTGCTACTCTCCTCCTTCTGACACCCCCCCGCTGCTGACCAGGCAAGAGGCAGAGTCCGGGCAGCAATACAGGACTGGCACCGGTCCATGCCCTGGGGGTTGGAGACCCTTGCTCTAGTGACAGCAGGAGAATGATACAGGTCAAATTCAGGGATTTACAGTGCTGGCATTTGAAAAATGAATTCAGTGATGTATTCATAATTACACAGCTGATTAAATTGTGTCTTTTATTTCCTGCCTAGAGTTCAGCTTTAATGTGACTAGTTCAATTACACTATATTACCAAAAGCATTGGGACACCTACCTTTATACGCACATGAACTTTAATGGCATTTCAGTCTTAGTCCATAGGGTTCAATATTGAGTTGGCCCACCCTTTGCAGCTATAACAGCTTCAACTCCTCTGGGAAGGCTGTCCACAAGGTTTAGGAGTGTGTCTATGGGAATGTTTGACCATTCTTCCAGAAGTGCATTTGTGAGGTCAGGCAATGATGTGGACGAGAAGGCCTGGCTCGCAGTCTCCGCTCTAATTCATCCCAAAGGTGTTCTACCAGGTTGAGGTCAGGACTCTGTGCAGCCCAGTCAAGTTCCTCCACCCCAAACTCACTCATCCATGCCTTTATGGGCTTTGCTTTGTGAACTGGTGCGCAGTCATGTTGGAACAGGAAGGGGACATCCCCAAACTGTTCCCACAAAGTTGGGAGCATAATTATTGAACCCTACGGACTAAGCCTGGGAGGCCGTTAAAGTTCATGTGCGTTTAAAGGCAGGTGTCCCAATACTTTTGGTAATATAGTGTAACTACTAATTTATAGGATTTATATCGAGACAACAGTTTGTGCATCGCCTTACGATATAAAGGGAGACAGTACAGTTACAATCCGATCCAATATAAGAGGGTTAGGGGGGCCCCGCTTCGTGAGAGCTTACAATCTAAAAGTTTAGACTGCCTTTAGAAGAAAACTTCATGCAATAATGGCCCAATGTTATTTCTTGGAAATTGTTGCTTTCAACTGAGTGACATTGTACAAGTAGAAGGATCGAGAAATGCTCTTTTGGCTTTGGCCCAGTAATTCTCACCCTGCCAGTTGGGCCTGACAGATATCTTCAGCAAACAGTTAACACGTGTAAACATGTCAGGCATAAAATAAATACTTATTGAAAAGAAACAGATCATAGAAAGCGCTTGCATTAAAATTTAATACTGGCGCAATTAAAAGTGTGAGGTCCTGATGGACTGGGTAAAAGATAGATATTCAAATCGTATTTAATAAAATAATGCAAAGGACAATGACAGTATGCAAAATGCAGCAACTTTAACAGCAAACAGACATAGTTTAGTGTGCTTAGATTAAAAAAAAAAAAAAAAAAGGATGAATTTTAATTGGAGGCTATGGTGGTCCTGATTTTTGTAGATTAATTGCCTTTTTACAATGTCTTTATGACTAATCTTGATCATGCTTGCTGAAAGGATAGTCAGATAATAACTTTTTTAAACCATATTCACCAGTACATGCTAAAAAAAAAGGGGCAGCTGGAATCTTATTGGTTGTTATAGAAAATACCAACTTTTTCCTTTCCCCAAAAGTGCAGCTACTCCCTGGTTGGCATTGTAAATGAGCCCTAGGCTTCATCATTGTCACATGGACTGTTGTGGCTCTTTTTAGAGCTGGATCTTCTTATCTATCCATTTAATAATGAGCGAAATGTTGTAGACTTTATAAAAAAAAAATGTAAGAAATGTTTATACTGTATATTTAAGAAAGGACAAAACATTTGCACAATATAAAATTAATGACATCTGATGAGACCTGTATTCTGGCCAAAACAATAGCAATATTCATAGCACTATGTAAATATATAGTACTTGATTCCCGAGGATTTACAGAATCAACCAGGGCACCAATTCATAAATGTTATTTCCCCATAATGGCCTTAAAGAGGTTGTAAAATCAGAAGGTTTTTTTATCTTGTTATGGGAGGGTTCCCCCAGAGGGGTTTTAAAGCAGCAAGGTAAATGAGTAATAGTTGTAATTGAAAATTCAATTAAAAATTCTCAAATGTATATGCACTAACTAGTATACATCTTATGTACTCATATTTTGGAACTTTGCCACAGGTGCTTACCCCACCCGACACGACGTGCCTTGTGGGGTGCATAAAAATGTGACTCCTTGTAAGCTGCACTCAGTGACTTGTCGTCTCCTTCTGGGGTTCTATCTGACCTTTCAGCACACAGGATCATCTGACAGCTCTTAGGGATATCTTGGTTGGGAGGTCCCCACCGTGTATATTTTGGTAACTATGTGAGATGGTCATCTTTTGTACATGTTAGCCTTTCAATCTGATGTGCTAAATGCAATTTCTTTGCAGCAAACCTATCCTCTGAAGAAGACCCCAACAAAATGCGTCAGATTTGTCATACATTAGACATGTTGTCCCCAGGGCTTTTTTTCTCAAACAGTAAGTGCTGGAACTCAACCACGACCCCCCCGAAACCCCTCCCCCCACACATACACCCCTCAAATCACATCAAATAGTGGGTATGGTAATATTTCACAAACAGTAAAAGGGTCTTAAAGCGGCATTAAATATCTGGATTGCATTACATACAGAGTGCAGAAATCATGGGGGTGCAGAGCTGTCACTTGTAAACACAGAAACCAGACTTCTGTGTTTACAAGTGATTGTGGTGACTAGGCACCTAAGGCTCTGAGCCAGAGGTGGTGGAATTGAGTTTCACCAAGTTCCCCCTGAAAAAAGCCCTATTTGTCACGTAATGTTATGTACAATTTTGTGTTTGCTTTTTTCTCTTGCACCTTGGGGATGTTCCCCTAAAGAGCTCATTTTTTAACCTTTGTGGAAATACCGTATGTTATAAATTTTTTAATAAAGAACATATTTTTTTAATTACAACTATTACTCATTTACCTTGCTGCTTTAAAACCCCTCTGGGGGAACCCTCCCATAACATATTATTCGGGGTGTGCAGCACCATGTCTTTTCCATTTTAGTTTTTTTATCTTAATGCATTCTATTTATTACAATAAGAAGCTTTCTGTGTGCAGCAGCCCCCCCTAATACTTACCTGAGGTCCCTCTCTGTCCAGTGATGTCCACGAGTATCTCAGCCATCTGATATTCTGCATCTTGTTTGGCTGAGATACAGCAGCGGTGCCATTGGCTGTCACTGCTCTCAATCCAAGTCAGCTAGCCAATCAGGGGATGAGAGGGGGCGGGTCCTGGTCAGGGCTCCGTGTTTAAATGGACACAGGGAGCTGTGACTCCCCCGTAGCAAGCTGTTTCCTGTGGGGGCATTGAACAGGAGGGAGGGGCCAGGATCACAGAAGAGGGACCTAAGAAGAGGAGGATCCACTCTGTGCAATACCACTACACAGAGCAGGTAAGTATAACATTTTTGTTATTTTTATGGGGAAAAAAACAAGCACTTTAACCACTTGACCCCCCCGGAAGGTTTTACCCCTTCATGACCATGGCATTTTTTGCCATTCAGTACTGTGCTACTTTAACTAGAAATTGCGTGGTCATGCAACACTATACGCAAATTAAATTTATATAATTTTTTTCACACAAATTGAGCTTTCTTTTGGTGATATTTGATCACCACTGTTTTTTTTTTGTTTTTTTACTATTATTATATTATATAAACAAAAAAAGACAGAATATTTGAAAAAAAAACAATAGTTTTTAATTTCTGTTATAAAAAAAAAAACATATCCAATAAAAGAAAATTAAAAAATCGAATTTCTCCATAAATTGAGGCCAAAATGTGGTGGGAAATGTGGCGCTAACAGACACTATCTGGGAGGATCATTAACTGACACTGACGCTGCCAGTGACACTAATACAGTGATCAGTGATAATACTGTACCTTGTACACTGTACTAATGACACTGGCTGGGAATGGGTTAACATCTAGGGGCAATCAGGGGTTAACTCTGTGCCTAACATTTCCTATCTGGCTGTCTTTTCTCCCTGCTTTTCAGGGAGAAGAAACAGCCAGATCGCTGTTACTATGCACACAGAGTACTGCGTGTTTGTAAACACAGAACTCTGTATGTTATTAGACATAGCCAATCAGCCTGTTTACTGTGAGTGGTCGGCATGTAGTTAAAATATTGTTGATCGAGATATATATATTTATATATATATATATATATATATATATATATATATATATATATATATATATATACAGTCAGGTCCATAAATATTGGGATATTGACACAATTCTACTCTTTTTGGCTCTATACACCACCACAGTGAATTTGAAATGAAACAAACAAGATGTGCTTTAACTGCAGACTTTCAACTTTAATTTGAGGGTATTTACATCCAAATCAGGTGAACGCTGTAGGAATTACAACAGTTTGTATATGGGCCTCCCACTTTTTAAGGGACCAAAAGTAATGGGACAATTGGCTGCTCAGCTGTTCCATGGCCAGGTGTGTGTTATTCCCTCAGTATCCCATTTACAAGGAGCAGATAAAAGGTCCAGAGTTCATTTCAAGTGTGCTATTTGCATTTGGAATCTGCTGCTGTCAACTCTCAATATGAGATCCAAAGAGCTGTCACTATCAGTGAAGCAAGCCATCATTAGGCTGAAAAAACAAAGCAAACCCATCAGAGAAATAGCAAAAACATTAGGTGTGGCCAAATCAACTGTTTGGAACATTATTAAAAAGAAAGAACGCACCAGTGAGCTCAGCAACACCAAAAGACCCGGAAGACCACGGAAAACAACTGTGGTGGATGACCAAAGAATTCATTCCCTGGATGAAGAAAACACCCTTCACAACAGTTGGCTAGATCAAGAACACTCTCCAGGAGGTAGGTGTATGTGTGTCAAAGTCAACAATCAAGAGAAGACTTCACCAGAGTGAATACAGAGGGTTCACCACAAGATGTAAACCATTGGTGAGCCTCAAAAACAGGAAGGCCAGATTAGAGTTTGCCAAACAACATCTAAAAAAGCCTTCACAGTTCTGAAACAACATCCTATGGACAGATGAGACCAAGATCAACTTGTACCAGAGTGATGGGAATAGAAGAGTATGGAGAAGGAAAGGAACTGCTCATGATCCAAAGCATACCACCTCATCAGTGAAGCATGGTGGTGGTAGTGTCATGGCGTGGGCATGTATGGCTGCCAATGGAACTGGTTCTCTTGTATTTATTGATGATGTGACTGCTGACAAAAGCAACAGGATGAATTCTGAAGTGTTTCGGGCAATATTATTTGCTCATATTCAACAAAATGCTTCAGACTCATTGGACGGTACTTCACAGTGCAGATGGACAATGACCCGAAGCATACTGCGAAAGCAACCAAAGAGTTTTTTAAGGGAAAGAAGTGGAATGTTATGCAATGGCCAAGTCAATCACCTGACCTGAATCCGATTGAGCGTGCATTTCACTTGCTGAAGACAAAACTGAAGGGAAAATGCCCCAAGAACAAGCAGGAAATAAAGACAGTTACAGTAGAGACCTGGCAGAGCATCACCAGGGATGAAACCCAGCGTCTGATGTCTATGCATTCCAGACTTCAGGCTGTAATTGACTGCAGCAAGGATTTGCAACCAAGTATTAAAAAGTGAAAGTTTGATGGATGATTGTTAATCTGCCCCATTACTTTTGGTCCCCTAAAAAGTGGGAGGCACATATACAAACTGTTGTAATTCCTACACCGTTCACCTGATTTGGATGTAAATACCCTCAAATTAAAGCTGAAAGTCTTCAGTTAAAGCACATTTTGTTTGTTTCATTTCAAATCTATTGTGGTGGTATATAGAGCCAAAAAGGTTAGAATTGTGTCGATGTCCCAATATTTATGGACCTGACTGTATATATCATAGGAACTAGCCACTACCACTTTTGAGAGAAGTGAAGAATGTGAACTTTTTGATGACTCAACAATGTGATCTTGTAATCAGTTTTTGGCTTTCCAGTCTGGCTGCTTAACATCTGAGTTCCAGCCTCACGGTTACCTGCACAATTCCCTGGATTCGTTCTTGGAGCTCTTTGGATTCCCTGGATCATTTTGGAAATCTGCTGATCGGGCCATCCTTGCTTGATTGACTCGTTGTCGCTGACATTCGAGTCCACTATTTCCGGTAAGAGTGTATACCCCTTATCTCGGGTGGAGGACACACTATCCCTAATGCTCTACATGCCTGCTGAGGCCTTTGTACCCCACTTCTGAGCAACAACTTTTCGTGGTGGACTCCATATATGTTTACCATGGGATTGTTTCATCTTTGGGACTTTCTCACTTGTGTTTCTACTCATTATATACATGTTCTTTTTTATATTCATTATATTTGAGATTGATTTTTATCACAAAGTTTTTATTATGTACACACATTACTTGATATATTGTTCAGTGTTTAATGTGTTATATTTTTAGCACTACATTTTTCACTGATCTTTTGCAATGAATTTTTGTCACATTCTTGTGTAGCAGCTGTTCATTTTTCTTCACTAATTGAGTTAGCGCAGTAATATCCCCTATCCATATATATATACATATATATATATATATATATATATATATATATATAGTGTCTCACAAAAGTGAGAACACCCCTCACATTTTTGTAAATATTTTATTATATCTTTTCATGTGACAACAACACTTTGCTGCAATGTAAAGTAGTGAGTGTACAGCTTGTATAACAGTGTAAATGTGCTGTCCCCTCAAAATAACTCAACACACAGCCATTAATGTCTAAACTGCTGGTAACAAAAGTGAGTACACCCCTAGGTGAAAATGTCCAGATTCGGCCCAAATTTGTCAATATTTTGTGTGGCCACCATTATTTTCCAGCACTGCCTTAACCCTCTTGGGCATGGAGTTCACCAGAGCTTCACAGGTTGCCACTGAGGTCCTCTTCCACTCCTCCATGACAACATCACAGAGCTGGTGGATGTTAGAGACCTTGTGCTCCTCCACAGATGCTCAATAGGGTTTAGGTCTAGAGACATGCTTGGCCAGTCCATCATCTTTACTCTCAGCTTCTTTAGCAAGGCAGTGGTCATCTTGGAGGTGTGTTTGGGGTAGTTATCATGTTGGAATACTGTCCTGCGGCCCAGTCTCTGAAGGGAGGGGATCCTGTTCTGCTTCAGTATTTCACAGTACATATTGGCATTCATGGTTCCCTCAATGAACTGTAGCTCCCCAGTGCTGGCAGCACTCATGCAGCCCCAGACCATAACACCCCCACCACCATGCTTGACTGTAGGCAACACACACTTGTCTTTGTACTCCTCACCTGGTTGCCGCCACACTTGACATCATTTGAACCAAATAAGTTTATCTTGGTCTCATCAGACCACAAGACATGGTTCCGGTAATCCATGTCCTTAGTCTGCCTGTGTTCAGCAAACCGTTTGCAGGCTTAATTGTGCATCATCTTTAGAAGAGGCTTCCTTCTGGGACGACAGCCATGCAGACCAATTTGATGCAGTGTGCGGCGTATGGTCTGAGAACTGACAGGCTGACCCCCCACCCCTTCAACCTCTGCAGCAATGCTGGCAGCACTCATACGTCTTTTTTCCCAAAGACAACCTCTGGATATGATGCTGAGTACATACACCCAACGTCTTTGGTCAACCATGGTGAGGTCTGTTCTGAGTAGAACCTGTCCTGTTAAACCGCTGTATGGTCTTGGCCACCGTGCTGCAGCTCAGTTTCAGGGTCTTGGCAATCTTCTTATAGCCTAGGCCATCTTTATGTAGAGCAGCAATTCTTTTTTTCAGATCCTCATAGAGTTCTTTGCCCTGAGGTTCCATGTTGAACTTACAGTGACCAGTATGAGAGAGTGAGAGCGATAACATCACATTTAACACACCTGCTCCCCATTCACACCTGAGACCTTGTAACACCAACGAGTCACATGACACCGGGGAGGGAAAATGTCTAATTGGGCCTCTCACATTAAATTTTACTTACACATCCATGAAAACTTACACAAACATAAATAATTAAAAAATCACTTAAAATGACAAAGTATTAACTCTAACCAAATATTTCCTAACCTGATTCATTTTCCCATTTATAGCCTTAATTGTCTGCAGGAAAAAAAACTCTGTACCTATGTATTCTAATTTTAATATTCCTGTAACTTCTGCCTGATGGTAATAATTAAATTAGATGATAACTGATGGCCAGGATGAGATGAATATCCTACTATTTTTATGGCATATTTACTTCTGGATGAAACAGCATTATGTGTAGTTTAGACTTTTTATTTTTGCAGAAAAATTACGTTTTTACAGTTAGGGAGATTGGTATAATGTAGTTGTAGTTTCTTGTTTTTTGTAAGGTAAATGGTTGTTTACAGAGCTCAATAGCTCAAACCTAATTTACGTACATACACACAGATTAGTCATATGTGACTCGCCCTTATCTTCACCCCCACCTTCCCGCCTGTCATATTCATACCAGGACAAACAGAGATTTTAATAGAAAGAGAAACTAAAAGCAAAGAGCTTCTGCAGTTTAAAAAAAAAAGCAATGTAATGCTCTGTAATGCCAGTGTCATGGGTATACACTGTATTAAATGTTTATTTGTAAAATAAAGAATTTATATAGAAATAATAAACATGTTATATTTATTTGATATAATGAGATATAAAATTTAAGTTTAAGAACTTTAGCTCTTGCACCTGTATACACCTTAGGTACCAGAGCAATATTTTCATTTTTCCTATGGGCCTGTTTATTTGTTATTAACTTAGATAGCAAAATAATACATATATATATTTTATTTTATGCAATATACAGACAAAAATAAATTGAAAAAAAAATACTATATTTTATTTTTTGATCAGTGTTAGTTTTTTTAAAAAATATAGAGGTCTATTTATAAAAGTTTTTAAACAGGATTTACACAACTTTTACCCAGGATTCATACATTATTCTACTTGAATCCAATTAGAAAAATGTGTTCAAACCAAATTCCATCTACCAACATCATTGAACCTGGGAGAGGAAAAGTTCAGGTCCGGTGGGGAGGAACTGGAGGGCAGCACTATGACATGGAGATGGTGAGTATTGGTTGCCATGTTTTTATAGTAAAGAAGTGTGTCAGGAATACACAGGACAGCCAGTATGAGTCTAGTATTCTGGTGTCCCCCAGCACATGTCTATCAGTGGCCTGCAGGGCTTAATTAGTCATCACTAAAAACTACCTGTCAAGCTCCACCAAACTTTCCACTACTTGGCTCTACATTTTTTCTGTGTGCCTGCACTGTGATGAAATATGTTAATACAAAACCTCAGTGTACAAGTGTAATCAAAAAAACATAACAGGCATAAATATGGTAGCATGAAGTTAGCAATGATGATAACCCACTACCAGAAACACAATATCATATGTGAATGTAAGAAACAAACGAATGTATAACCATGGGCATGTAATAGGTGAAGTGGTAAACCCAGCTCTCCAAACGTTTTCTCCAGGAATAGGTACCGGTATGTATTTTCAAGGCATAGAAAAGAAAAAAAGCCTCCACATATCATAAATCCGGTTGATGGAATTTATTGAGTTAAAAATCCAAACGAATGATTATAAGGATAAAAATAGTTCAATTGAACAATAAGAGCAGTGCAGTGTGAGGTGGCTCAAGCCGGCATATTAACCCTGGCTTGAGCCACCTCACACTACACTGCTCTTATTGTTCAATTGAACTATTTTTACTATTTTTATTTTTATCCTTACATTCACATATGATATTGTATTTCTGGTAGTGGGTTATCATTATTGCTAACTTCATGCTACCATATTTATGCCTGTTATGTTTTTTTGATTACACTTGTACACTGAGGTTTTGTATTAACATATTTCATCAGTGTTGCGATTTTTTTGCAACTCACTATCACATGAGGTTTTTTACATCTATTCCATGCTCTTCACTATGAGAGATGGATCACTATATACCTTTAAATATATAGCTCCTTTTTTATGGTATGTTATGTGTTTTTTTAGCTTTTAGCATCACTGCTGCCCAGAGGCAATTGCCTCAGTTTGTCTATTTAGTGGCACACCTCTGCTGCTACCCACTACCCTGCTCTGTCACCTAATCCTGCTCTGCCTGATTTCCGTACACTCCTTTTATTATAAACAGGAACTTCACCCTACAGGGTTTATTTTTTACTTAAAGTGGATGTAAACCCGATTTTTTTTTATATCATACTGTAGAGTATAAGATTTCCTATAATTTGAGCCCAGTCTTGCCACACGGAGTTAATCCATCTCTGAGCAATCATCTTTTTTTTTCAGTGAGATAAATCTTGACAAACAGAGAAAAACTTTGTCAAATCCTCCCCCTTGCTGTGAGTGACAGGTGATTTACATCTCATACATTAGCTTAAGAGACATGCACTATTTTTTAATTCCTTCCTACTCCTTTCTTCAGCAGCTCTGCAAGGATTGGCTGTTCCACACCTCACCATGATTTGGCATGCTGAAGTCATGTGGTTACTTTCCTGTCTTTTCATTGGATGTTAGAGATCATGGCAGAAGTTCAGTGTAAGAAATACACAGGAGAAAATGCATATTGACAAGGGGAGTGTAGAGGTGGGCGGGGAGTCTACTGACATCACGACTCCACCCACCGAGCTCCAGACAACAGACCCACCCACAGAATCTGCAGTTTTTCGGGTCTCATAACAGACAGAGGGGAGACATTTGACAGGTAAAGATACATGCAGGAGGCATGTATATCCTTATAGATAACCCCTATGGCAGTAGTTTAAAAAGGATGACATCCACTTTAACCCTTTCTTACCCAGTATGCTGGGCTGAGCTATAATAGCATACTCAACCACCCAGCAAACCCAGTGCTGTCCTCCTGTCATACATCAAGAACTGCTGCACTTCAGGTCCCATGCCTACATCTTTTTATGATTTCATCAGGAGGCCGGCTGTCTTTTCTGGATCCAAGTAGCTGGCCTCCTGATGATGCTATACTGAGCATGTGCAATGTGTTCAACACAACCTCAAAGTCTCCTGGGATGTATGATGTGGGTAGGGTTTGACCATTCTTCCAGAAGTGCATTTGTGAGGTCAGGCACTGATGTTGGACGAGAAGGCCTGGCTCGCAGTCTCTGCTCTAATTCATCCCAAAGGTGTTCTATTGGGTTGAGGTCAGGACTCCAAGGCCAGCCAAGTTCCTCCATCCCAAACTCTCTCATCCATGTCTTTATGGACCTTGCTTTGTGCACTGGTCCAAATCATTTGGTGGAGGGAGGATTATGGTGTGGGGTTGTTTCTCAGGAGTTGGGAAGAAGGGAACTCTTAAGGCGTCAGCAAACCAAGACATTTTGGACAATTTTATGCTCCAAACAAGTGGTTACTGCCCCCACCTGTAACTGGTCACTACAGCAAGGAGCATTGGAAAGACAAAAAAAACCAAAGAGATTTCTAAGTTCAACTTACTGACCAGCCTGCGACCAACCGATCTGACCTGCCCAAAAATATGCGTTAAAAACAAGGGTTTAGTTGCACACATTTGCAAATACATGGGTAAGCCACAGAGCCCTGGCAAGGCACCCCATTTTCTGTGGACCTAACTCTAATTTCTGTGAGTCTCCAACAATGGAAGCACATGCATTTAGATGGACAGGTATAGGGCTGATAAACCTAAAGGGAGCCCACACCTTCTTAAAGGTACAGGGGCACACTGAACACCAAGCCCATAGCACTATGGCAGCAAAGGTATCAGTAAGTTGCCTGGCCAATATAATTCATAGTACAAACAAGTGGTTACTGCCCTCGCCTGTAACTGGTCACTGCAGCAAGGAGCATTGGAAAGGCAAAGCATATGAAATAAACATCATTATTATCACCCATGTTAGAAAGAGGGAAGCATGAGGTGTGCTCTGTAATAAAGGGTATCCATCAACTAAATTTTCTTTCTTTTTTTGTAATGTGAAGGAAAGAGTAGAGGAAGAGTCCAATGGTATAAAGATGGAAAAGTGACAGAAGATCTGCTTTAAATGTAATCAGTTAGTTTGTTTTCGCTGTGCAGGCTTGTTTCATCAGGTTGTAAATAGGATTGATGTTATATATGTCATATTATATGTGATATATTTTTATATATATATATACACACACTATTGTCAAAAGTTTACACGCACATGAACTTTAATGGCATCCAAGTCTTAGTCCATAGGGTTTAATCTTGAGTTGTTAAAAATTTCGTATCACCACAGAATGGTACTGTGGATACGACACACTAATAGTTAATGCCATGCCCCAATAATTGAAATCATTGGAAGGAGTTTGAAATGATGGACTTTATAGGCGTAACACAGAATTTTTTTTTTTTTTTTAAGTTTCATTATTTATTACAAGAATTAAAAATAAGGAACACATACATAAACTTACATAGATAGATCTATGCAAGTTTATGTATGTGTTCCTTATTTTTAATCCTTGTAATAAATAATGAAACGTTTAAAAAAAAAAAAAAATTCTGTGTTATACCTATAAAGTCCATCATTTCAAACTCCTTCCAATTAATCTTGAGTTAGCCCACCCTTTGCAGCTATAACAGCTTCAACTCTTCTGGGAAGGCTGTCCACAAGGTTTAGGAGTGTGTCTATGGGAATGTTTGACCATTTTTCTAGAAGTGCATTTGTGAGGTCAGGCACTGATGTTGGACATGAAGGCCTGGGTCACAGTCTCCACTCTAATTCATCCCAAAGGTGTTCTATCAGGTTGAGGTCAGGACTCCAAGACCAGCCAAGTTCCTCCACCCCAAACTCGCTCATCCATGTCTTTATGGACCTTGCTTTGTGCACTGGTCCAAATCATTTGGTGGAGGGGGGATTATGGTGTGGGGTTGTTTTTCAGGGGTTGGGCTTGGCCCCTTAGTTCCAGTGAAGAGAACTCTTAAGGCGTCAGCATACCAAGACATTTTCGACAATTTCATGCTCCCAACTTTGTGGGAACAATTTAGGGATGGCCCCTTCCTGTTCCAACATGACTGCGGACCAGTGCACAAAGCAAGGTCCATAAAGACATGGATGAGCGAGTTTGGGGCGGAGAAACTTTACTGGCCTGCACAGAGTCCTGACCTCAACCTGATAGAACACCTTTAGGATGAATTAGAGTGGAGAAGGTGAGCCAGGCCTTCTTGTCCACATCATTGCCTGACCTCACAAATGTGCTTCTGGAAGAATGGTCAAACATTCCCATAGACACACTCCTAAACCTTGTGGGCAGCCTTCCCAGAAGAGTTGAAGCTGTTATAGCTGTAAAGGGTGGGCCAACTCAATATTGAACCCTACAGACTAATGCCCCGTACACACGGTCGGACATTGATCGGATATTCCGACAACAAAATCCATTGATTTTTTCCGACGGATGTTGGCTCAAACTTGTCTTGCATACACACAGCCACACAAAGTTGTCGGAAAATCCGATCATTCTGACTATAAACGGGGCACTAGCCAATAGCTTTCGTCTCTTAATTTATTCTGAGCATGCATGGCACTTTGTCCGTCTGATTTGTCTACACACGGTTGGAATTTAAAGGATCGGATTTTGTTGTCGGAAAATTTTATAGCCTGCTCTCAAACTTGTGGCATAAGACTGGGATGCCTTTAAAGTTCATGTTGCATGTAAAGGCACAATACTTTTGACAATATAGTGTGTGTGTGTGTGTATATATATATATATATATATATATGTGTGTGTGTGTTTTGTGTCACTTGTATTCTGTCAACTGAACTGTCAAGTCATCCAATAGCTGGTGTCATAACTGATCACATTTGCTACATCATGGCAACTGTAGATCAAACAGAGGCTAAGATGGCAGCTTCCTTGGCAGTAAAGTATAGGAGAGTTTATTTCCACTTTAGGAAGTCTTCAGTTGTTTTTCTAAAGGCATAGGACATTTCCTTTAGCTTGGTGAATGAGGTGAGGTTTTGCTGACTTCTATTATTTAATCATGTACAACCAAAAATATCTATTTCTTCTATTTTCTTGCACTTTCTCTGCATGTGATTGGGTATTCTTTGAAAAGTGAATTTTCCATCTGATTCACCAAGCTAAAATTCCTTGCAAACTAAAAACTCCCTTACAAAATGAACAGTCTATAAATCACCACGTGCCAGTAGAGTTCCATTCAGCAGCCGCTTCTTTCTGTGCTACTAGCCATACCTCCCAACTTTTTAAAATGAAAACGAGGGACACTTATTAGCAAAAGTATGTAGCATAGGACCCACCCCCTGCCACGCTCCTTTAAAGGTGAATTATACCACTGCGGGGGTGCCGATGCTCGTGGCCAATAGTTGTGATGACCGCCGGCCATGAGCGATTGCGGGCATGAGAGGCAGAACAGGGACGTGTGTGTGTAAACACACAAATCCCTGTTCTGGTCTGTGAGGAGTGACAGATCGTGTGTTCCTAATAGCTAGGAACAACGATCTGTCTTCCTCTAGTCAGTCCCCTCCCCCTACAGTTAGAACACACACATAGGGAACACAGTTAACCCCTTGATCGCCCCCTAGTGTTAACCCCTTCCCTGCCAGTGACATTTTTACAGTAATCAGTACATTTTTATAGCACTGATCGCTGTATAAATGCCAATGGTCCCAAAAATGTGTCAAAAGTGTCCGATGAGTCCGCCATAATGTCGCAGTCCCGATAAAAATCACAGATTGCCGCCATTACTAGTAAAAAAAAATAATAATAATAAAAATGCTATAAATCTATCCCTTATTTTGTAAACGCTATAACTTTTGCGCAAACCAATCAATATACGTTTATTGCGATTTTTTTACCAAAAATATGTAGAAGAATACATATCGGCCTAAACTGAGAAAAAAATAGCTTTTTAAAAAAAAAATTGGAATATTTATTATAGCAAAAAGTACTAAGTATTGTTTTTTTTTCAAAATTCTCGCCCTTTTTTTGTTTATAGCGCAAAAAATAAAAACCGCAGAGGCGATCAAATACCACCAAAAGAAAGCTCTATTTGTGGGGAAAAAAAGGACGTAAATTTTGTTTGGGTGCAACGTCGCATGACCGTGCAATTATCAGTTAACCACTAACCACAGTTAACCACAGTTAACCAAAGCCCAATTTGCAATTCGGCACTGCACCGCTTTAACTGATAATTGCGCGGTCGTGCGACGTTGCTCCCAAACAAAATTGATGTCCTTTTTTTCCCACAAATAGAGCTTTCTTTTGGTGGTATTTGATCACCTCTGCGGTTTTTCTTTTTTGAGCTATAAACAATAGACAATAGAGCGACAATTTTGAAAAAAACGTATTATTTTTTACTTTTTGCTATAATAAATATCCCCCAAAAATATATAAAAAAACATTTTTTTTCTCAGTTTAGGCCGATATGTATTCTTCTACATATTTTTGGTAAAAAAAAAATCTCAATAAGTGTTTATTGATTGGTTTTCGCAAAAGCGTATAGCGTCTACAAAGCGTTATAGCGTCTACAAAATAGGGGTTTGTTTATGGCATTTTTATTGATAATTTTTTTTTTACTAGTAATGGCAGTGATCTGTGATTTTTATCATGACTGCGACATTATGGCGGACACATCGGACAATTTTGACACATTTTTGGGACCATTGTCATTTTTACAGCAATCGGTGCTATAAAATTGCACTGATTACTGTAAAAATGACACTGGCAGTGAATGGGGTTAACCACTAGCTGGCTAGGAAGGGGTTAAGTGTGTCCTAGGGAGTGATTCTAACTGTTAGGGGGCGTGGCTACGTGTGACACATCACTGATCATAGCTCCCGATCCCAGGGAGCGATCAGTGACAGTGTCACTAGGCAGAACGGGGAGATGCTTGTTTACATCAGCATCTCCCCGTTCTTCAGCTCCGTGAGACGATCGCGGGTATCCCCGTGGACATCGAGTCCGCGGGACCCACGATCCTACTCACGGAGCTTGCGCGCGCCGCTGGTGGCCCGCACGCAGCCACGCGGTGGAAAATTCAAAGGGACGTACCTGTACGCCCATTTGCCCAGCCGTGCCATTCTGCCGACGTAAATGTACACGCGGCGGTTGGCAAGTGGTTAAAGCAAGTGCCGAATCGCAAAAAATGGCCCAGTCATTCAGCAGGCAAATCTTCCAGGGCTGAAGTGGTTAAAAGATAAAAAGTGCATTTTATATACAACTGTATAGATCAAACCAAAATGAGGGACAAATGAAGAGGAAAGAGGAGCAGAGGGACATTGTTCCAAATCAGGGACAGTCCCTCGAAATCAGGAACAGTCCCTCGAAATCAGGGACAGTCCCTCGAAATCAGGGACAGTCGGGAGGTATGCGTACTAGCGCATTAAATATTGACTATAATAGGAATATAGCCATTATTTACCTTATATTAGGGGTCTGGAAGCCAAAAAATGTGAAAGAAGAATTTTCAACCCTATCAGATAGCAAAAAGGTGGAAAAAAAAAAAGAAAATTATTTAAGAACACATAAGTAGCACGAAGATTGGGTTTATTAATCGCTAACATATTTGAGAATTAGCAGGACGATCCTCTTGAAAGTGACAACAAGCCTGTTGAACCTTAACGCAAACCAAAGCTGGACGAGGGTTCTGGAATGCCTTTGTTAATCCCTCCCGAGGCTGTGACAAATTACTCCGCCAGCCCCAACGTGTATTATGACTTAAAATAAAACCAAGGAGCTGCTCTGAAATGTAATATGAAAACAATTTTCACCCTGTGTGTTATCTGCACTACAGTTATTTTTTTTTTTTTCCTATAAAACTATGTATATCAACATACATCACTGAAATAAGGCAATGTGGTTTTTCACATGACTGTTGTATAACAGATGTGATTCCCATTACCTAAAAAACCCCAACCTCTTAACCTTATTCTAAACAATCAAGACCAGACCAGAGGGTTGGAGTTATAAAAGGCCGTAGCAGCCTACTTTATTAAACAATAAATACCATAACAAAAACACATCTGTTATTCAAAGATTCCTCATCTATCTAGCGTTGGTCTTTGCAGGAGATTCGTAAAACATCAGTAACATAACCATATTGCACTGCGGCCCTTCTCTTAATGAAATAATAGGCCTCAAGCCGACAAGCTGGCTCAGAGACAACCAATGACCGCAGTGCCCCCATTAACACTTTCCGTCTAACCTCCGTTATCCGGAAACCACCATCAGTACCATCAGGACCATAGCAACGCTAGTTCCCGAAATTCTCATTGTGCCATATCTTCTTTCCCCTGCAAAGACCAAAACGCCCGCCACTGCTACGACATCCAACTTCCACGAACCTGTTTTGGAAAGAAAAAGAAAAAACACACAACCAAAACTACCCAATTCACTTTTCCAATTTTTTTTTTTTTTTTTTTTTTTTTTTTTTTTTTTTTTTTATTTAGGGAGGGTGGGCGGGAACTTTCCCCCACGCTTGTGATGACTCATCAGGGCGGGGACAGAATTTAACACCTTCCATGGCCCCTCCCCCTCGGCACCAAACATTTTCCCTTTCTCATGATACCATCTCCCTGTTAACCCTGTCATGTCCGCCCTTCGCCTATGTATTTCTTACTTTGCTCCGGGCTTCTCTTGACTGTTGTATAACAGATGTGATTCCCATTACCTAAAAAACCCCAACCTCTTAACCTTATTCTAAACAATCAAGACCAGACCAGAGGGTTGGAGTTATAAAAGGCCGTAGCAGCCTACTTTATTAAACAATAAATACCATAACAAAAACACATCTGTTATTCAAAGATTCCTCATCTATCTAGCGTTGGTCTTTGCAGGAGATTCGTAAAACATCAGTAACATAACCATATTGCACTGCGGCCCTTCTCTTAATGAAATAATAGGCCTCAAGCCGACAAGCTGGCTCAGAGACAACCAATGACCGCAGTGCCCCCATTAACACTTTCCGTCTAACCTCCGTTATCCGGAAACCACCATCAGTACCATCAGGACCATAGCAACGCTAGTTCCCGAAATTCTCATTGTGCCATATCTTCTTTCCCCTGCAAAGACCAAAACGCCCGCCACAGCACCCAAAGGTAACAACCTTACCTTTTGGTGCACCTCCACACCCAAATAGCTCTCTGGATACCGTCCTGCAGTCCCAACGCCCACAGATCAATACCCACATCATTTAAATGAACGCCATCTCTCCTCAAGTACCTCCAAGTTTCGAACTCTAATTCCAAATGCCTAATAGCCAATCCCCCATTCTTCACCATGAACTTACTCACCTCCCGGTTAATCTCCCTCCGTGCCCTATTAACACCCTCAAACGACCTGGCCATCCTCCATGTTGTCCGAGCCACCATGTCGGACCAAACTATAACCATCTTTGAAAACTCCTGCATCCAACGCCAGACATCAAATTTGATGTCCCGCGATATAGACACCATAGATCTCACCCCCAAATCATTGCCCCCTAAATGCAAAACTAAAACATCCGGTGCCCTGTCCCTAAGCGCATAACGCTGCACCTCAGAAATCAATCTTCCCCACAACATACCCGGGAACCAAAACCACTTAATGCAGGCTTCCTTCCTATGAAAAACCCAACTGTCTACCTTCAAATCTCACATCTCCCCTCCTGGCCCCGTAGCTCACAAAGGAATGGCCCAATATCCAAACCAGGCCTGCCGCTGAACCTGTAAAGAAAATGACCCAAAAACAATACCCATGATCACCAGTATTCTGCAAACCTAACCCCCAATATGAACAGGATTCTTCCCAATTAACATTTTTACAGCCCCACCACCAGATGAGACCTAACATATATCTGGAACCTCCGCGATTCCCACCGCCCTATGCGTTTTACAGCCTCTGCATCCATCCCATTTCTAGCCGCCTCTGTCGCAGCCCCAATCCGAAAGGAATGAGACGAAAATTCCTTCTCATTCAAACCCAAAGCCCTTAAACATTTTCTAAATACGGCCACAAATTGATAACGTGATAACGGAACCCCATCGAAATGCACCAACAAGGGACCCCCCCTTTTGCGGATACCCATAAATCCCTTAACCGCTTCCACTGGGCACAAAGCCGAACCCGGCACTGGGAAACCTGCACCAACCTCCCTTTACCCATTTGATCCGTCTTTGACCTACGAAAATATAACAAAACATCCTTTCCGCATGCCACCTCCTGTATCCCAATTCCCCCTTGTACCTTCTTTGACGGACTAACCAATTCCCCAATACGAAATGCCCCGAAGAAAGACAGCAAAAATGCCGCCGTAAACATGGTGCACTCGTAGTCAGAGGAACAAACCCCCACCAACTGTGCTACCATACCTGTTAAAATCTGAAAGGTTATCGTCTCCTGGAGTCCGTACGAACCACCGATTGCCGACAGCCTTTCATCGCCTGCCTCACCCAGAAATCCTTTGTAAAGTCAGGCTGGCCTTGTAATTTGAACAAAAACGCTAAACCCGCTAACTGCTTATGCAGTGCCGATGCAGGCACTCCCTCCTCCATCATTCTCGCCACATAATACACCAGGAGCCCCACTGCACCATCCACCGACTCATCACCCACCTCTTGCACCAACGCCTGCCACTCATGCCATACTTTCGAGTATGCTGACCAGGTCACCTCACTTACCGACATCCTGATCCATCCGGCGACGAAGCCAATGCTATCCCCCACAACCATTCGGGACAAGGCACCCTGTGCCGCTCCGCCTCCGCCGCCAACTCGCAGAAGCTGTCCCACTGGAAGCGAGACAGCGCATCAGCGATAACATTCTCCACACCCGGGAGGTTTACTGCATGAATGAAAGCATTCAACTGCAAACGTCTCAAAACCAAGTGTTGTAACAACCTAATCACTGGCGGGAATGATGCAGTAATCCTGTTAATCACTTGCACCACACTTAAATTGTACCCATGAAACCTCACTTTTCGATCCTTAAAGGCCCCACCCCACAATACAACTGCTAAAACCACCGGAAACAGTTCCAGCAGCACTAGGTTTTTTGTAAAACCCACTTCAATCCATTCCCCTGGCCATGTACCCGCACTCCACTGCCCGTGAAAGAACGCCCCATAACCTGTGGAACCGGCCGCATCCGTGAACAGTTCGAGGTCAAAGTTGCTGACTGGCTCCGACATCCATAGCGCCCGTCCATTAAAGGATTCCAAGAAGGTATACCATCCCCTCAAGTCCTCCCTGTGTTCTTTTCTCAATCTCACATAGTGCCTCGGGGACTGAATACCAGCTGTGCTGGCCACTAGCCTGCGGCAAACAACCCTCCCCATTGGCAAACTGCAGCACGCACCATTCAGCTTACCTAATAGCGATTGCAAATCTCGAAGCTGAACTTTGCGCAACCCAATCATACCTGCGATTTCCCTTTTTAGGTCCGCCAACTTATCTTCTGGTAACCTGCATTCCTTTGCCACCGAGTCCAGGACAATGCCCAGAAAACTGATGACCTTACCAGGTCCTTCCGTCTTCTCGGGTGCCAATGGAATGCCAAACCTATCCGCTATGTGCTCCAGCGATGTCAGGAGCACCGCGCAGATTCTGGAAGCAGCTGGTCCTATGCAAAGGAAATCGTCCAAATAGTGGATAACCAAATTCATGCCTGACACATCCTGTACTACCCATTCTACAAAAGAACCGAACTGTTCAAATAATGCGCACGACACAGAGCAGCCCATCGGCAAGCAATGGTCCACATAAAATTGGTTATTCCAATGGCATCCCAGCAACCGGAAACTATCCGGGTGAACCGGAAGAAGCCGAAAGGCTGACTCCACATCTGCCTTAGCCATTAACGCTCCCTTGCCGTAACGCCGTACCCACCCCACCGCAGCATCAAATGATGTATAAGACACTGAACAATCTGCCTGATCAATTGCATAATTCACCGATCCCCTTTTTAGGAAGGAGAGGTGATGAATGAGCCTAAACTTATCCCGTTCTTTCTTTGGCACCACCCCCAACGGGGATACTACCAAATCGGCAAAAGGCGGTAATGGGAAAGGACCCCCCATTCTCCCTAAAGCCACCTCCTTATTTAGTTTCTCCGAAACCACGTCCGGATGTTGCATTGCCGACCTCAAATTGCGCGGAACGGGGGGAACAACCTCTAAATTACACGAAATCCCAAAACCTACTGTAAAACCTGACTCTAACAACCTCGCCGCCTCCCTGTCCGGATACCTACTGAGGAACGGCCGCATTCTGCGCACCTTCACCGGGGTCCTCCCTCCAGTTTTCAGCCTCTCCAGCGCGGCCTTTTTTCCTGTTTAAAGCATCTGGACCCCGGATGAGTTCCTCCGCACCCAGAACATTCATGCTTGTACCAACATGCACCTCCAAACTTACCGGTCCCTGAATTATATTGCCAACATACCCCTTTTTTGTTTTCGGCCGATTGTCCCTGGGCCGAAGGTCCACCGGCCCCTCCTGGAAAAAACTGGCTGGGAGCCCTCGGTGACGTCATCAGGCGCATCCACAAGCTGATGTCCTTGTGATCCCATCTCAGTTCTGGCCTTACCGCTCTGCGTTGACGAAATCATACCGCAGCCATCCTGTACCGCCATAAACCCTGTAGGCCTCCCCTATAGCATCCTGTTAGCAGAAGATCCCCGAATAATGTTCGGGATTCTTCTCCCCTATGACACTTGCCATTATCGCGAACGCATGTAACCAGTTCCTCGTCCTCCTTCTTGGAATCATCCGGTTTTACCCTGTCCAGGTTACATTTTTTTTTTTTTTTTTTTTTTTTTTTTTTTTTAAAAGCAGCAGGGAAAATATCTCAACGTACTCACCTTTCCACAGTTTTTCCCGCACCTCCTGTTTCAGATGAGCTCCCAGTGGCCCCTCAAAGCAGACATATACTTCACATTTTGCTGCATCTCCCAAACTGACGATGTCCCGCCTTCCCTCTGCCTTTAACGTCCCCTTGCGGGGAACTACCCACCGTTGACGCCACAGCAGGAGCAGGGATTTTAGGCGCAACCACTGGCACCACCGAGCTCCCTCCAGCCGCACCGGCATCCCCGGCACTCCCACTTGTGAGACCCATGCCGATGCTGGCCCAGCTGCGACTCTTTCCGCATTCTCAAATTTCTGTACCAGGTCCTTTATTCCGGCCAAAAAACCCCAATAACCCAGCAGTCCCCCCGGACGGTCCCGAAACCCCCGCACCCGGAGCGGACCCAGCTAAGCCACTACTAACTCCAACAGTATCAGACATTCCCACACATGCATAGAAGAAGGTAACTTACCCGGCTGCACAGGCGTGGACCCCTCGGCCGATCATCCGTGTTCCTCCGACCGCACGCTCCCGATTAATGGCCCCGCCTCCTCATCAGATCCGGACTGGTTTCCTGGGGACCTCAGCTCCAATCCTTCTTCCTCCTCAGATGTTGGCCCACCATGCGATGCAGCCCTGGTTGCCGCTAGAACTGCTGACCTCCGACCCTGCCTCCGCGCAGCATAGCCCTCTGATGATTTTTTGGACAGCCTTGCCAGTACCAGTGCATTGAACCTCAGTCCTGCCAGCCTCCGCTCTCCCATGCACCAATCCTGATCTCCTCCCACGATCGTTCTCTTTTCGGTCCCCTGCTGCAGTGTTAGAAAGCCCAGGGACTGCCACCATAGCCCTCTGCTCCGTGTGTCCTGTCCCCTGTGACGCCATCCTCCTCTGCACAGCGTGTCCGATCTCCTGTGACAGTCTCCTGATGGTGGGGGAGGGGCCCGCACTCACCCTGTCCCTGCGCCTTGTAGGCCGCATGTTCCCCCCAGGGGCCTGCAATGAGCTGCTCGATCCCCCCTGCTGTACTAGAACAGTAACCGGGCACCCCCTGGCCACTAACGCTGCCCGCTACGCCGCCGGACCCGACAGGGTCCCAGCAGAATCACCACCCCCCACCCTCCGCTGCGGTCCCGCATTGCGGTCCGGGGAGAACCGATCCGGCGGTCTGGACCTCCGACCCCTCGTACCTGGCAAAGGCTCAAAGCCTTGTAACACAGTCCCCAGAGTGTCCTATAGCCATGAAGCCCCCCGCGCCGCTGCCTCCTCCATAAGCTGGGCCAAGATCCTCTCCACATCAGCCATGCTGTCTGCTCCCTGTAACTTTCCCCCACGCTTGTGATGACTCATCAGGGCGGGGACAGAATTTAACACCTTCCATGGCCCCTCCCCCTCGGCACCAAACATTTTCCCTTTCTCATGATACCATCTCCCTGTTAACCCTGTCATGTCCGCCCTTCGCCTATGTATTTCTTACTTTGCTCCGGGCTTCTCTTTACTGGCAAAGCTCAGCACTTAATGGTTTGACTGGATAAATCCAGCAGCTACATATACAAACCATTTAATAAACATTCAGAATTTGTGTTTCGGCTCTGTGGCCAAGCACATAGTTTGCGAAGTCTTTAAACACAGACGAAAATGTACAGTTACCTTCCAAAAAGGAGCCAAACTAAAATAAAGAATTTATAAGAAGGCAAAACTGCACAAAGGGAGCCGTGTACTGAACGTTAAAATAAAATGCGGGGGGCGAAAATGTTTTTTTTAATTGTTTTACATTTTTAAAGACATTTTTTCACATGACTTTTACAGTAAAATACCATTTTAGCATGCTTAACCACTTCAGACCCAGAAGGTTTTACACCCTTAATGACCAGGCCATTTTTTGCAATATGGCAACTGGGTTACTTTAACTGACAATTGCGCGGTCCTGCGACGCTGTACACAAATAAAATTGATGTCCTTTTTTTCCCACAAATAGAGCTTTCTTTTGGTGGTATTCGATCACCTCTGCGGTTTTTATTTTTTGCGCTATAAACAAAGAAAGACCGCCAATTAAGTAAAAAATAAACAATATTTTTTACTTTCTGCTATAAAACATACCCAATAAAAAAATGTAAAAAATCAAACGTATTCATCATTTTAGGCTAATATGTATTCAGCTACATGTTTTTGGTAAAAAAAAATCCCAATAAGCGTATATTGATTGGTTTGCGCAAATGTTATAGCGTCTACAAACTATAGGATATATTTATGGAATTTTAATTTATTTTTATTATTTTACTAGTAATGGCGGCGATCAGCGGTTTTTAGCGGGACTGCAACATTGCGGCAGACAAATCGGACACTAAGTGACACTTTTTGGGGACCAGTGACACCAATACAGTGATCAGTGCTAAAAAAAATGCACGGTCATTGTATATATGACACTGGCAGGGAAGGGGTTAACATCAGGGGCGATCGAAGGGTTAAATGTGCTCCTAGGGATTGTTTTCTAACTTTGTGGGGGATGGACTGGCTGGAGGAAGAGAGAGATCTGTGTTCCTGATTAGAAGGAACACAAGATCTCTCTCTCTCCCTCTCTGGCAGAATGGCGGTCTGCCTTGTTTACAAAGGCAGACCGCCGTTCTGCCTTTCCAGCGAGTGATCGCGGGTGGCCGGCAGCCGCGCTGATTGGCTCCCGCTGTGTCCAATCACAGGGGGAGCAGGGCCCTGGCAGCACGCATGTACAGGTACGTGATTTTGCGCTTAAGGGCCGCAGTATATGTACATGGGGCGGTCCTTAACCGCTTCAGCCCCGGAAGATTTTAACCCCCTTCCTGACCAGAGCACTTTTTGTGATTCAGCACTGCGTCACTTTAACTGACAATTGCGCGGTCATGTGACGCTGTACCCAAACAAAATTGATGTCCTTTTTTTCCCCACAAATAAAGCTTTCTTTTGGTGGTATTTGCTCAGGTCTGCCTTTTTTTTTTTTTTTTTTGCGCTATAAACAAAAATAGAGCAACACATTTTTTTAAAAAAGCTAATTTTTCCTCAGTTTAGGCCGATACGTATTCTTCTACATATTTTTGGTAATAAAAATCGCAATAAACGTATATTGATTGGTTTGCGCAAAAGTTATAGCGTTTACAAAATAAGGGATAGCTTTATAGCATTTTAATTTTTTAATTATAATTTTTTCTACTAGTAATGGCGGCGATCTGCGATTTTTATCGTGACTGCGACATTATGGCGGACACATCGGACAATTTCGACACATTTTTGGGACCATTGGGATTAATACAGCGATCAGTGCTATAAAAATGCATTGATTACTGTAAAAATGTCACTGGCAGGGAAGGGGTTAACACTAGGGGGCGATCAAGGTGTTAATTGTGTTCCCTGGGAGGTGTTCTAACTGAAGGGGGGATGAAACTGACTAGGGGAGATGACAGATCGCTGTTCATACTTTGTATGAACAGACGATCTGTCACTTCTCCCCTCAGAGAACCGGGATCTCTGTGTTTACACACAGAGATCCCGTTTCTCACCGTGTTATGAGCGATCGCAGGAGCATTCGCATCGGCTCCAGGGGCGAGCTGCGGGCGCGTGCATGCCCCTAGTGGCCACCAGAGAGAGTGATGTAACATAATGGCGATTCGCGCAGCCGAGCCATGTTGCCGCAGTACAACTGCTGCGGCTGGTCGGCAAGTACTTGGTTAAAGCAAGGCAGTGCCTTATCACAAAAAATGGCCTGGTCATGAAAGGGGGTAAATCTTCCGGAGGTCAAGTGGTTAAGTAGCTTATAGTTACAATAATTTGTTTTCTTCTCTTTATATTCTGCATTCGATTTAAGATATTTTTTTTGGCTGAAAGAAAGAATAAAAGCCATATTTCACCTGTTTTAATCTAAAAGACGTCATCAGTCATAGATAAAACATCTCCCATCACAAGCAGGAAATGTATTAAAGATACATCAATGAAAAGGAGTAATTATTTGATCTTCCAGTCGTACAGAAGGAGGACACTGCTGTACGGGAAGCCGCTGATATGGGCGCTTGTGATTACCTTCCTGCCCTATGAATGAACTGCAGCTTTCACAGATTGAACTGTAATTCAGTGTGAGGCTTCAGACACATCAGAAGAGATCTGTAGAGCTTGCACTCGCTCTAGGGAATTACAAATTGTACGGGGGCCGCCTTTATGATCAAGGAGGAGTGCTGAGAACACGCTGGATGAATGAACCGCATTTAGCTTAAGAAAGTCTTTCACATTTTTCGATTTCTCTGTATATCTGGGTTAGTATGTTCTAATATTCCAGAATTATGTCTGCGGTCTTAGAAAGTGCACCTTTTATTAGGATGGATTCACATCTTTGCCTGATGGGTTTCTCATTAAAACACATCAAAACGGATCTCGGTGTAGGTATTAAGACATGTGTCAATGTGCATCACGATGCACATCAATGAATCATAATGCAAGTGTGTTATGATGTGCATTGATATCTAATGCAATGGGGTTGATTTGCTAAAACTGGAGAGTGCAAAATCTGGTGCATAGAAACCAATCAGCTTCCAGGTTCTTGACTAGAGTATAATAGATGTTTCTTTGCTCTCCTAACTGCTAGACCACCACTCCCACACTAACCTTATACTACCATAGCTCCCAACTGTCCCTGATTTCAAGGGACTGTCCCTGATTTGGAGTAATGCCCCTCTGCCCCTCATTCCTCCTCATTTGTCCCTCATTTTGATCTGATCTATATCGATGTATATAAAATGCACTTTTTATCTTTCAAAAAGTGTTTCCGAGAGCTAAACCTCTCGTCCAATTCCTAAATTGCTGCATTTGTTAATTCCAAAAGCCAATATAAAGGAATAGTAGTGGTAAAAAAGCACTTGTGGGTTTAACCAATCTTGTTTTTTTTTGTATAATTATTCTTTAAGTGGGCGTGGCAAGGGGTGTGTCCAATGCCTGCATACTTTTGCTGATAGGTATCCCTCATTCCCATCTCAAAAAGTTGGGAGGTATGTACTACAATAACCACACCAGACTCAAGATGGAGTACAATGGCCATAGCAGCCCTTTATTAACAAATTATAAATTAACCACTTCAGCCCCGGAAAGACTTACTCACTTCCTGACCAGGCCATTTTTTGCGATACGGCACTGCATCACTTTAGCTGACAATTGCACAGTCATGCGACGATGTACACAAACAAAATGTGTCCTTTTTTCCCCCACAAATAGAGCCTTCTTTTGGTGGTATTTGATCACCTCTGCGTTTTTTATTTTTTGCCTTATAAACAAAAAAAGAGCGACAATTTCGAAAAAAAAAAAAACAATATTTTTTACTTTCTGCTATAAAACATATGAAAGACAAAAACAGAACATTCCATAGCTCAACTCACCAACCAGTCTGCCAAACCGACCAAACTAACCTGTCCAACAGTCTGCGTTAACCACTTCAATAGAGGGCACTTTGGCACCTTCCTGCCCAGGCTAATTTTCAGCTTTCACTTTTTAAATGACAATTGCGTGGTCATGCTGCACTTTACCCAAACTAAATTTTTTAACATTTTGTTCCCACAAATAGATCTTTCTTTTAATGTACGAATTTACGAATGTGTGAATGTACGAATTTACGAATGTACAAATTTAAGACTTTACGAATGTACGAATGTACGAATTTAAGAATGTACGAATTTACTAATGTACGAATATACTAATTTACGAATGTACGAATTTACTAATGTACGAATATACGAATTTACGAATGTACGAATTTACTAATGTACGAATATACGAATTTACGAATGTACGAATTTACTAATGTACGAATATACGAATTTACGAATGTACGAATTTACTAATGTACGAATATACGAATTTACGAATGTACGAATTTATGAATGTACTAATTTACGAATGTACGAATATACGAATTTACGAATGTACTAATTTACGAATGTACGAATTTACTAATGTACGAATATACGAATTTACGAATGTACGAATTTATGAATGTACTAATTTACGAATGTACGAATATACGAATTTACGAATGTACTAATTTACGAATGTACGAATATACGAATTTACGAATGTACGAATTTACGAATGTACGAATATACGAATTTACGAATGTACGAATTTACGAATGTGCGAATTTAAGAATTTACAAATGTACGTATTTAAGAATTTACGAATGTACGAATTTATGAATGTACTAATTTACGAATGTACGAATATAAGAATTTATGAATGTACGAATTTAAGAATTTACGAATGTACGAATTTACGAATGTACTAATGTGTGAATGTACGAATTTACAAATTTTCGAATATTCGGAAAAATTTGTTAAATGAGAATTTGTTGAAATTTGTTAAATAACGAATTCGGAACAAAACGAATTGCACATGTCTACTAAAAACTCAAGAACTGTAGTCCCCACCGCATTCCCCACGAAACCTGGAACTCAAGAAACAGGAGCGGGAGGGCGGGACGTTGTCTCAAGCATGCTCTCCTCCGACTGCTGGCTTCCAAGAGCCTCCTACATACAGATCCCCCTACTAAAGCCGCACCTTCTACAGCCTTTCCCACCATCATGTAAGTCCTATAATAAATGATACTTCCACCGACCAGAAATCCCTTCCCACAAGCAAACTCCCTTTTAACCCCGTCATCTCGGCCCTATGTTCATGTTTTCTCCCTTCTACTCTGGACCTATCTTTTGTCAAAGCTAAGGCCAGCCATAGATAGAGCGATTTACTTTCCAACAACCAGTGTAATCACTCAATTCCTCCATCATCACAGTCAGGGCTGTTGGGGGAATCCCTCCTGTGAAGCCATTGCGTTCACAGTGAACACAGTGATTATTGTTATGGGCTATAACAGCCGCTAGCAATGATCACCTGTAAAATCCGACAGGCTGGATGTACCCAAGTTGATTGATCGATCAACTTGGGTACATTCGACCTGTCCATACATGGTTCGAATCTGGGCCGGTTCAGCAGGATTTGAACCATCTATGGCTGGCTTTAATTGAAGTTAGAAGCTGATTGGCTACCGTGCACAGCTGCACCAGATTTTGCACTTTTTTTTTTGTTGCAGCTTTAAGCTGGCCATACATTATACATATTCATTCATATTCAATTTCCTTTAGATTTACCTTCATCTACGTAGTGCAAGGGCCTGCCTGATTGAATACAAATTGAAAGTGTTTAGGTTTGACCTCATGTTATATGGTTTTGGTAAATCTAAAGGAAAATTGCACAAAAAAAATGTATAATGTATGGCCAGCCTTAGTAAATCTACCCCAGTGCAATGCAATGCACCTTGGAACACATGTAGATGTGCATAGAATTCCATTTTGACGTGCCTCCAATAATTTCAATAGAAAAAGGCAGAGGGGCTAAAAGTAGGTGTGAATCCAGCCATGGATGCTTGTACAACAATGTATTGAACCAAAAAGCAACCATTTCTTATATTGCAGCTTACCAATTCTTAGATGTGATGGCGGCATTAGTTTTCTTTTTAGGCTTTCTTTCTTCTGTTTTCATTTGATGATCCAGCCAGTAAGTCTGATTTTTAAAAGCCCACTTTCTCTAGAAGAATGTATCAGTTTACATGGATGAGACGAACCATTAACACTGGCAGGGGTGATTAAAATGATCAACCTTTATTCATGCAAGACCTTTATCCCACAAGGCAAAAAACAAAAACGGTGCGCTGTAACTGATTATAAAGGGTGAGCCGGAGCTTGGCTTCGGTTTGTTAGTTTATCCAAAATGTGCTAATACACGAACCTCCCCCCAGACTGACAATGCTGCTGTCTGCTGTGCCTCCTGTTCACATTCCTCCAGAGTTGTGTCTCACTAATACAGGAGGTGTGAGATCATCAGGTGAAAACAGAAGGAAAATAAAACAAAACGAATGCAGCCACAACATCTAATTGGTAAGCTGCAATATATTACATTTTGGGGTTTAATACCACTTTAATTAAAACCTTGAAAAAACAACTGTGGACGTCAGGTCAAAGGAATGAGTGAGCTGCTAAAGCTATTCTGGTAATATTACAGCTGTTCCTAATTTCTTCAGTTTATATTAGGCTTGCTCAGGTAGCATTTCTAAATTAAAAAAAAATGATAAATTAATATGATTATTTAAAGTGATTCTGAAGGTTGTCATTTAAAAAAAAAAAATAAACATGTTATACTTACCTGGTCTACGCAATGCTTTTGCACAGAGCAGTCCTGATTCTCTTGTTTTTGGGTCCCCCCCCAGCGGTCCTGGCACCTCCCCCCGCCAAGTGCCCCCAATAGCAAGCCTTTTGCTATGAGGCCACTCGAACCAGCTTGCTCTCGAGGTGTGCTCCTGTGAATGGATATTGTCCATTCACACAGAGTGTGGCTCGGCCCTGTCCCCCGCTCTCTCCTCATTGGCTCACTGGCTGTGATTGACAGCAGCGGGTGCTCCTGCTGCTGTGTTAGCCAATGAGGAGAAAGAGGCCTGGGAGAGCCGTTGCTCTCATGCACATCACTGGATCGAGATAAGGCTCAGGTACAGTAAGTAAAAGGGGGGTCTGGGTCTGGGGGTGCTGCATCCAGAAGGTGTTTTTACCTGAATGCATTTAAAGCATTAAAGTGATTGTAAAATAACAAAACATGTTATACTTACCTGCTCTGTGCAGTGGATTTGCACAGTTTTGTGTTATCTGTAAAGCTCATATTCTTTAATAAAATCTTTATGGGTAAAAAAAAAAATCTTCACTCACTGTTTGAAGAAAAGAAAGAAGAGTTGCCCACCTGCCTGCCCTAATTTTCTTTTTTTTTTAGGTCGGTTGTCACAGCTTCCACAGGTTTTTTTTTTTTACCCTGCCAGCTTTAAATGTTTTATTTAATGGGCTATACCCTTCAGTTGAGGTTCGACCATTCTGACTGTACTGAACTCAGGGGCGCCCCGTCTATTGAGAGCGCATGGGCCCCGCCCCCCCCCCCCCCCATCCATGCGTCTGGCCCCTTTCAGGACGCCAGGTGTTTTTTTGAGCCAGAGGCTCTAATAGGCTTCAAAATAAGGTGGGCTTGGGAGAGAGTGTGAACAGAGCTCACCCAGGTGTGTTACAATAGCAAATTAATATTCGCTATTGGAACACTGATCCTCCTCCCAGCCAATCAGGAAGCGAGTCATGAGACCCGTCATTCGATTGGCTGAAAGGACAGGCGATCCTATTGGACGCCTAGGAGGAGATGCACGGCCGCCAAGATGGAGGAGATGCCCGATGCCGCTGCCGGATCCCACTGCCTATCCTGCTGCAGATTCCCACCACCTAGATGGGGTAAGACAGCAAGTGGACGGGGGGACTGGGGAGTTTGAGGTGCCGCTGGGGGGGGGTTGTTTGCTGTCCCCCTCCAAAAAAAAAAAAAAAAGCACCTGCTGCCACTGACGGAACTTATAGTAGTGACAGGCCTCTTAGACTAGGTCCCGTTAAAGGGGTTGTAAACCCTTGTGTTTTTTCACCTTAATACATCTTGTGCATTAAGGTGAAAACATTTCTGACACTGACCGGCCCCCTAGCCCCCCCCCCATTTTACTCACCTGAGCCCATTCGTTCCCTCGGCAGAGACACGCTCTTCCTCTCTGCCTGTTGTCTCAGCTCTTGATTGGATAGATTGAAAGCAGAGCAGCTTCCGGGGACGGGGCTGAGTCCTGCATTCTGTGCGAATGTACACAGATGCAGGACTCGGGAGCACGCCCGCACAGGTGTCCACCTTAGGAGAGCCTTCTCCAACGTGGACACTTGATGCGGGGAGGAGCTACTAGTGCCGCCGGGGGACCCCAGAAGTTGAGGATCGGGGGCAGCTCTGTGCAAAACATGGAGGTAAGTATGACATGTTTGTTATTTAAAAAAAAAAAAAAAAAAAAAAAAGGGTTTACAACCCCTTTAAGGTTTCAAGAAGTGCTCATAGGACATCTGTGAATGGCATGGGTTAAAATGTTTATATTGGAAAGTTGTTTATATATAAAATTTAAATAAAGCTGTGGCCTTGCCCTTTCCAACTTAGTCTGTCTGAGTGTCGGTTAGTATGGTTTTAGGCCCATGCCCCTCAGCAGTCAAGAACAGATATAATATCTGTGTTGCCAATCTCTGCGTCAATGAGGAGACACTGGTGCCTGAAGAATCCATCACTTTAGGGAGTGTCAGGTTCCAGGTCCCTGTGACTCAACCCCCGTTACTCAACCCCATGGTTCAATCCACTGATCCCTACATCACTATTGAGTAGGGGCAAAGGAAGAAAACACAGTGCTTGGCAAGGTACCAGGAAATCAACAATCCCGGAAATGTTGGAGTCTGCAGAATATGTAGGCATTGGTATCTCTTCACCACTGCAGAGATTTGTAGGGGGACAGCAGGAGAGGGGAGTATTCAATGTTTTCTTTTCATCGGGCAAATAAATGTAAATCTGTATTTTAGCACCACGTCACTTTAATGAAGCCCTGAATGTGGCGAGGTTATCAACCCAGATTTGGAGTACTTGGAACCCAATGCTGTTTTGTATTGAAAAAAATAATATATTTTGCTTGTAATCCCCACTTTTGCTGTATTCAAGTTGAGCAAGATTTTGGCATCTTAAAGAAGAAAATCTAATTACCAGGCCAGCGGAGATCCATTTTTAGTGCAGTGTACTTAAAAACCGCAGTACAGTTTTATATTAGGGAACGTACCATTTGTCTGGCTGGTTTAGATTAGGACAACACATGGAGACAAGTGAAATTTAATGCCGCGTGTATTTACAATTTCTGTAGATTTCATTCTGGTTTGATGTCACTGTCAAAGCCACAACAAACTGGGAGAACTATTTAGAGCTGCAATTAGGATGTAGTAATCGCCCACTTACTGGGAAGAACACAGTATTTCATTGTGATCAGATGGAGATGGTCCCAGAACCTCACAGTATCACCATTACAGTGTTCTGATAACAATGCGGTCACAAGAAAATAGTGGCACTGCGGTCAGTAAAATTACACACTGCGTTACTAGGTTGAGCAGATGAAAACAAAACATTTGTTCCTCTAACTTTTAAATAGCAGTTAAGTTGACGGGCTGATTCGGCAAGAAAATTAAGTGGTTTAGTAGAAATAATTTGGAAAATGTAAAAGTGCACAGTTTTTCTGGGAGTCCCTCACCCTTGGCCTATGTTAACCAGACTCAAAACTAAGCCCCACCAGGCATTCATCTTTGGGTTGCATACTACCCTAAACATTTTTACCACTTAGTACATGGTCCAGCCCCATCCAGCTGTAGTAGCTTATAGACTTTTAAAGGCTGCCGGCAATGGGTCTGTGCCTTCCATCCACACCTAAACACCGGGATCTCATACACCAGGGCTAAACATCCAGTGTGCATGAGGCCTTAGTGGTTCAATTCACCAACCCCTACATCATTACTGTGTAGGGGCAAACTGCAGCGTTCTGCAAAACACCAGGAAATCAAAAATCACAGAAGTGTAGGATTCTGCAGGATCCGTAGACACCAGAAAGTGCTCACCAGCCTTGGTCTAAGTTTACCAGACTCAAAACTAACCCTCACCGCAGTAGCCAGTAGAGACATTCTTGTTGGATTGGGTTGAAAGCATGAAGCTCTGCACTGAAGGAGAAGGCAAGGTATGCATTCAAGATTTTGAGCATTAACATAGGTACCTTTAGCCACCACAAGGCTGATCAAAAAATGACTTGTGTCGCATTTGATATTTATCTCAGCAACATTCAGTATAAATGATCAGAGGGGTAAAAACAAAAAAAGAGAAAGGGGATGTATAGCAAAGTAAAAGTAACTAGAAACCAGTCTAAAGAATATTTTTCTCTCTGGCTTCAGTAAGAGCCAAAACCACAGACTACTTTGTGCAGGGGCCCATGGGCCACGTAGTAAGTGCCAAAGATACACATATGGCCCCTGGACCACTGGTACAGTACAGCATCCATCTATATACAGATGAGAATGGATACCAGAATAAAACCCAGACAAGAAGTAGTACTGTGTTATGTTATCTAAAGAGATGGAAAACTGAAAGTTAGCCCAACATATATACCGTAACAAAATTAGTACCCTGCAATGTCCATTTGTACGGTTCGTCCGCCTTTTTAGAAACAAGTAATCAGAACAGCAAAGTACCCATTTACTGCTTTATATACACATATGAAAATACCAAGACTGTCTTGCAAAACACAGGAGATCTGGTGATAACAATGCAGACAAGAGGCTAAAGCCCCATACACACTATTAGATTTTCTGTAGATTTATGTCTTCAGATTTACCAAAACCATATAATATGAGGTCAAACCTTAAGAGTTTCAATTTTTATGCCATCAGGCAGGCCCTTGCACTACATTGTTTTGGTAAATCTGAAGACAAAAATGTGCAGAAAATCTAATCGTGTGTATGGGGCTTAAGTCAGAATAAGAGGAATCAAGAGTACATGAAGGCTTTTTTGCCTAGATCTACAGAAGTCAGCGTATGTTTGGAATGGACATTTTGAATAGATCTCAAACAGGTGTTCTTAACTGGGAGTATCTATAGGGAAACAAAATGAAGGGTGTATAGGACTGGATATCTGAATAATTTTTACACAAATTGAAACAAGAGTCTCTGCATTATTGAACCCCCCAAAACAGAGAAAAGAATTAAATGAGGTGTCAGATGACCCACAACATTATCAGTGCACCACGTGTTGCAGGAAAGAAATTTGCACCGCCTATGGCCTGCATTAGCTCTATTAATTGTGAACAGGGGAATAATTGTAGCCAGCCTGTGTATTTTTTATTTGCTTTTTGATATATTGTAGATATGATAATCAGTTTAGCTGTTTTGTTCCTACATATGTAAAATAAGCCAGGCTGTTGACAGCTGGTATCCTGGGCCGGGACAAGGGGTGGGCAGGAGGGACGGCTGCCCTGGGCACTGTGGTATCATGTGTGGTACGGCGGCGCCATGAGGAGATTGGGAGAGACGGGGGGTTTGTGTTGGCGGGGGGAATTTGAAGGACAGCAGGGAGTAAGAATTGTTCTAGGAGGGGAAATTTGGGGGGGGGCTAGGAAAGGTGATTTAGACCCCTTTCACACTGGGGCGGTTTGCAGGCGGTATTGCGCTAAAAATATCGCCTGCAAACCGCCCCTAAACAGCCTCCGCTGTTTGTTCAGTGTGAAAGCCCGAGGGCTTTCACACTGAAGCGGTGCGCTGGCAGGACGGTGAAAAAAGTCCAGCAAACCGCTTCTTTGGAGCGGTGAAGGAGCGGTGTATCAATGGAATCAATGGGACAGCGCGGCTATACCGCGGCTATAGCCGCGCTGTACGAGTGATTTTAACCCTTTTTCGGCCGCCAGCGGGGGTTAAAACCGCACCGCTAGCGGCCGAATACAGCTGCAAGAACGACGGTACAGCAGCGCTAAAAATAGCGCTGTTGTACCGCCGACGCCCCCACCGCCCCAGTGTGAAAGGGGCCTTAGGGGGATTTGTATTGGGAGGGGAGATGGAGAAAGAGGATTTGTGCTACAACAAGGGATATTCACTCCAATGTGAATCCAAATGGATTTACAGTTTGGGAGCTACACAAGCCCCTGATTTTCTTAGTTTTAAACCTTTCCTATAAGTTCTACCCATAGCCTGTTGATAAAATGTACTGCCAGATGAAACAGAAAGACATAAATAAGAAGTGTTTGTTATAACCTTCCATGTATTGTGCATTTTCCAGCAACTATATTGGCTATGTACAGTAATACTAATTGATGATGTATAAATAATTTGGTCTATATTATAGGATTTTGGTTTATTGGTCATTTTTGTTTATCTTTGGTTACCCTGCAGGATGATCTGTGACGGCTTTCACTGACAGACATATAGACGCCCAGGGCATGTATGAGTACCTTTGGTAACATGCATGCCATTTTTGTTTCATTAGACTGAGGGATCTCAGTCTTCAGCCATGTGTTGTGTGGATCTGACTGGGATCATCATGATGCAGCACCTATCCCGTTTTATTTTTATGCGGGGTGAGCCCTGCCGAATGTCCTTTGTCAGATTTACACAGGTGGAGGTACGCCTTTAGCAATTGAGCTTGACACGGCCACTTCCAGCCATAGCTCTGACAGGGAGGCTTGGTTATTTCCAAGCCTCGCTCTCGGTTCCCGGGACATTCTAGGGTACATGTGCTAAGGGACCTTGAGCATCAGCACGCCGCTCTTGACGTCACATGCCGTGTGGAGTGGTGTGGAGGGGATAAATAGGCCAGCCGGTGGACCTTTTTTGCTGGAGCCACGAGAAAGCAGACAGAGAACATCGACACAGTAAGTTGAGAGACTTCTGATCATTCATTGCTATTTTAAAAAACTTCAGCCTGTGAGTGATATATGGTGGAGGTAGTAGTGCTGGGAATGCCTTGCAACCAAGGTTGCTGGTGGTAAACTTAGCTATCCCATTAGAGATATACATATACAAGTTATAAAATGTAAATGTAATCACTAATAAGAGCAGCATATACCTTTATTAATATTTAATACATTTTGTTTAGGTCTGTGAATCCTCATACCTCACAGGTTTGGATAATCCAGACAAATATCAAATCAAGTCTCAGTTTGCATCCAAGGTTCATTTAGGAATTCAAGATTCCTTGTAAGTCTACACTTTATATATTCATGTTCAAATAGTATGGAGTATGGTTATACACATACTTTAAATATAGTTGTGAATATCTCTTATATAGCTTGGACCCTTTGTCCCCTCTGTGGCTGCCTAATCAGTTGTCCTGACCATTCTTGTATGGGTGTCAACTACTAAAGATCTTACAGATAATACAAAATTGAACAGTTATGTAACAATAATTATAGTGAATAATGACTAAGAAGTTGATAATATCGAGTTGGATGCACAATGCAATGGAATACTTTTTTCATTTTTGTATAAAATAATTACATTTTGTATGTATTATGTTAAAAAGTTTGATCATGTATAATAAGCATATTATTCCTTATGAATTTTTTTACTGTTCTGTTTAGATTGATGTATACTCCTGAAGAAGCTGTGTAAAAAATGTGACGAAACATGTCCAGTGGAAGCATCAATTTTCACATGAAATGTGATATATGCGGTTGTTGAATCCATTCATTTTATCAGATGAATTTTAATGATGTAAAATAAATGTTGATTTTTTTTTAACACATTTGTGTCTACTTGCACCTTTAAAGTCCCCCATTTTTATCATAATTAATTGTGAACAGGGGAATAATTGTAGCTAGCCTGTGTATTTTTTATTTGTTTTTTGATATAATGTAATTATGATAATCAGTTTAGCTGTTTTGTTCTTACATATGTAAAATAAACCAGGCTATTGACAACTGGTACCCTGGGCTGGGACAAGGGGGGCAGGAGGGACAGCTGCCCTGGGCACTGTGGTATCCTGTGAGGTACGGGGGCACCATGAGGAGATTGGGAGAGAGGGGGGTTTATGTTGGGTGGGGGAATTTGAAGGGTAGCAGGGAATAAGAATTGTGCTAGGAAAGGTGATTTAGGGGGATTTGTATTGGGGGGAATGGGGGGGATTTGTTCCAGCAGAGGGAATTTTTTGGGTGGGGGATTTCTGCTAGTAGGGATGATTGGAGGGTATTTGTGCTAGAAGGGGAATTTTTTGGGGGGGTTGATTTGTTCTAGGAGGGGGGATGGGGGAGACTTGTGCTTGGAGCGGGGATTTAGAGTGGGGGGGATGTGTACCAGGGGGGGAAATTTGAGGGGTGGAGGATTTGTGCTAAGAGAAGTCTTTTTTTGATGGGGGGATTTGTGGAGAGAGATTTTGAGATGGAAGGGGGAGTGGGGTGGCAAAGATTTGTGCTTGGAGGGGCAATTTCAGCAGGGGAGTGGCTTTGTCCTGGGAGGAGGGGAAATTCATGCTTAGGGGATAAGCATGAAGATTAACGCTCAATTTTTTTTGGGGGGGGGGATTTTTGATAACACATAATACTTTTTTTTTGGGGGGGGGGCGCAGTTTGTCATGGTTGCCCTGGGCTCTAAATAACTTTGTCCCAGCACTGCTGGTACCTTTATAGGACTGATGATGATGATTTTGCCATCTGACAAAAGGAGTAGGGACATATGGACAAAACAACATTTTTTGTCTCAATTGAGGCACTGTTTCAAGCAACCTCTTCATGCTTTAGCTGATGTGGCGTGCATCAAGTTGGTCCAAGGCTCTAAGATCTCTTGTTGCCCGTTTGGTTAGATGGTTGCAGCATAGTAAGTGTATAATAGCAATACAGTGGGGCAAAAAAGTATTTAGTCAGCCACCAATTATGCAAGTTCTCCCACTTAAAAAGATGAGAGAGGCCTGTAATTGTCACCATAGGTATACCTCAACTATGAGAGACAAAATGTGGAAACAAATCCAGACAATCACATTGTCTGATTTTTGAAATAATTTATTTGCAAATTATGGTGGAAAATAAGTATTTGGTCAATATCAAAATTTCATCTCAATACTTTGTTATATATCCTTTGTTGGCAATGACAGAGGTCAAATGATTTCTGTAAGTCTTCACAAGATTGTCACTCACTGTTGCTGGTATGTTGGCCCATTCCTCCATGCAGATCTCCTCTAGAGCAGTAATGTTTTGGGGCTGTCGCTGGGCAACATGGACTTTCAACTCCCTCCAAAGGTTTTCTATGGGATTGAGATCTGGAGACTGGCTAGGCCACTCCAGGACCTTGAAATGCTTCTTCCGAAGCCACTCCTTCGTTGCCTGGGCGATGTGTTTGGGATCAATGTCTTGCTTAAAGATGCCCTTGCTGATGGGAGGAGGTTTGCACTCAAAATCTCACGATACATGGCCCCATTCATTCTTTCATATACACGGATCAGTCGTCCTGATAGCTTTGCAAAGAAACAGCCCCAAAGCATGATGTTGCCACCCCCATGCTTCACAGTAGGTATGGTATTCTTTGGTTGCAACTCAGCATTCTCTCTCCTCCAAACACGAGTTTTGTTTCTACCAAACGGTTCTACTTTGGTTTCATCTAACCATATGACATTCTCACAATCCTCTTCTGGATCATGCAAATGCTCTCTAGCAAACCTCAGATGGGCCCAGATATTTACTGGCTTAAGCAGGGGGACACGTCTGGCACTGCAGGATCTGAGTCCCTGGCGGCGTAGTGTGTTACTGATGTTAGCCTTTGTTGCGTTGGTCCCAGCTCTCTGCAGGTCATTCACTAGGTCCCCCCCCCCCGTGTGGTTCTGGGATTTTTGCTCACCGTTCTTGTGATAATTTTGACCCCATGGGGTGAGATCTTGCGTGGAGCCCCAGATCGAGAGAGATTATCAGTGGTCTTCTATGTCTTCCATTTTCTAATCATTGCTCCCACAGTTGATTTCTTCACACCAAGCTGCTTGCCTATTGCAGATTCAGTCTTCCCAGCCTGGTGCAGGTCTACAATTTTGTTTCTGGTGTCCTTCAACAGCTCTTTGGTCTTCACCATAGTGGAGTTTGGAGTGTGACTGTTTGAGGTTGTGGACAGGTGTCTTTTATACTGATAACAAGTTCAAACAGGTGCCATTAATACAGGTAATGAGTGGAGGACATAGGAGCCTCTTAAAGAAGAAGATACAGGTCTGTGAGAGCCAGAAATCTTGCTTGTTTGTAGGTGACCAAATACTTATTTTCCACCATAATTTGCAAATAAATTCTTTCAAAAATCAGACAATGTGATTGTCTGGATTTGTTTCCACATTTTGTCTCTCATAGTTGAGGTATACCTATGATGACAATTACAGGCCTCTCTCATCTTTTTAAGTGGGAGAACTTGCACAATTGGTGGCTGACTAAATACTTTTTTTCTCCACTGTATATAACATAATTGTATTCATATGCAATGGGTATTGTATTATCTAATAACAACGTTCAGCATCATTACAGATTTCTGCAGCGTTTTTCCCTCTTCCACATTACTGATGAAGCTATGGTGTGAAACGCATAGAGGAACAAGACACATCCCTTATCCCTTCTATACAACCTGAATTTTTCTTATCCTAAAATATTCCTACTGTTCATGTTTCATTCAATACGTATAGGACTCTTTCTTGATGGTTGTGCAATTAGGAAATACCTGTATGATTAAGACTATCTAGAACGGGCTATGTATGCATATTATTTAGTGTTAACATTTGAACCAATTGTTAATATTTGTAAAATAAAAATTGTATTTATATCTATACAGTATTTGGTTTTATTTTTGTATTGGTAGCACATTAAGGCCTCATGCACACTTGAGCTCAAAAACACCTGTTTTTCTAGCGTTTGACTTTTTTTTCTGCCTCTAAATGATCCTCCATGCAAACCTATGTATCCATGCACACGTAGACATTTACAGGCATTTAGAGGCAGAAAAAGAACATGCATTTAGCTTTTAAGCATAAATTAATATTCTGGACGATGAAATTAATAAACACCTAAGCGCTTGGCGTGCCTACACGTGCCTAAATTTGTTTGCAAAAATGCAGCTTAGGCACATTTTTGAAGCTGCTCTTCTCCTGCCAAGAGAAAAGTGTTTACAAAAGTCCCAGTGTGCATGAAGCCTAAAAGTCCCAAACAACTTTTTGCTTCCATTGTCTATACTATTAGCCCTCCAGATGGCTCAGGAAAGTCATAGATATTTAAGTTTACTGGGATTTGATTATTGCCCCTTTTCATGATGATCTATACTGTGCAGAAAATACAGCAACCAATCATCTCTTTATGCTCTGACTGCTGTATAATGGTCAGCCGTGAAATCCGATTGGATGAAGAGGGGACTGAACTCTGCATATTATCATTGCTTTTACACTACGTACTATTGAATTAGCCTGTATATCTTTCAGGGTACAAAGTTCACTCTTTAGATAATAAATCCCCATTCCTGCTTTGATGTTTATTTTAAAGTTTTAAACTGTAATGAGTTACTAGAAAAGTTCTTGGCACTTTTCAACTTTTAATATAACACTTGTCAAAGTAACTTAAACAGAAATCAGAATGCATTATATTCATACTGATACTTCTTCTGTATTTCTTAATTAAAGCAGCACAGATAATGTTGAGTCTACATGATATGTACATAAAGTTATTGTCTTCACACATGATGGCTCTGGTGATATCAGCATTTGTGTAATGCGACTGTAATTTGTGCACTCTCCAACAATGAGGTAAGGCTTCTGTACTTTAAATATACTTGGACTGGAATGATTGTCTAAGCCAATCTGACAGCAAGTCTATAATAGCTGCAAATTATCTCTGTACCTATAAAATGTAACAATGTGAAGTCACAATGTAGGAAATGATCTGGTAGTGTATGTTATCTGTAGACTAATAATGGGATATTTTGGTGTAAAAGGATTGAAACGAGTTCTAAAAACTCTGATAAAAAAAAAAAAGCGGATTTTGTAGCCATAACATGAGACAGAAAATTAATAAAACACGATATCTTTAATACATATTATAAAATACATTGGAATAGACAAAAACGCCCTTACTAAATGACAAGGTCAACAGATACCTAATAAAAGGAGATGGGAAAAAAAGGATCTGAGATATATAATGGACAAAAAATACTGTATAAAGGTATCAGTGGATAGTATCCATAGACTTTTCCATGCCTTCTTGTCAACGCATTTCGCAACCTTAATAGCTTCCTCAGGACATACTGGGTAGGTGCTAATACAAAATTAAAACACGAAAAAAAGAGAAACATGAATATTCACAATATTGTATTGTATATATATCACATATTTAAGCAGTGTATATTAATCTTGGAAAATACATATAACATACTACCATAAAACCATATGCTTGCCTGATGAGCCTTGAGATCACACAAAACAAACCAAATACAGGGATATTTTGGTGTTCCTGCTAGGTTTCTGGAAATCCATTAGCAATATCTCTCTGCTGTGGTCTTTGTTTTTGCCCCCTTTCTCAAGACTGTGGTAAAGATGTCACTCTCAGCTAGGGATGGACCCAGTTGATGGTGAACAGGAAAACAAACTGGCTATACTGCTACCATTATGACAGATCATGACAAAACCCCAGTACTGCTGGAATGTAAAAAAAGCACTGGGGATATTGGATTATTTACAGAATCTGGCAGGGATCTGTCATTTAGCGGTCTTCAGGTTTAGCAGACTTTTAGCTGGTTTCATTACAGCTCCTATTAACCAAACTTTGCCTAGTTTGCTCATCCTTAATCTCCACCAAAGGAATGTGGAACCATCACCTAGGTTTGCAGGAGATGGAGGTCTTTTGACAGAACTGGAAATTCTGATGATGATACATCAACATGGGATATATATGAAGCAAGCATATAATTCCCCTTGTAAATAACTATACAAAACTTTTGTAGGATGAGGGGAATGGATGGGGGAGGGCTGGGAACCTCTGGCCTTGGAGTCCAAATTTGACCAACTAGCCAATTCATGGTATGTACAGACTTCTGTGAGTTAAATTAAGTGAATCTCATAAAGTGTGCCATGGTGGCTCAATGATAAGTGTGTAGGCAGATGCAGTCTATTTTTGCCACTAAATAAAGTGTTGGTTGGTGTCGTGCAGACTTATGCCCCGTACACACGGTCGGATTTTCCGACGGAAAATTTGTGATAGGACCTTGTTGTCGGAAATTCCGACCATGTGTAGGCTCCATCACACATTTTCCATCGGATTTTCCGACACACAAAGTTTGAGAGCAGGATATAAAATTTTCCGACAACAAGATCAGTTGTCGGAAATTCCGATCGTGTGTACACAAATCCGACACACAAAGTGCCACGCATGCTCAGAATAAATAAAGAGATGAAAGCTATTGGCCACTGCCCCGTTTATAGTCCCGACGTACGTGTTTTACGTCACCGCATTTAGAATGATCGGATTTTCCGACAACTTTGTGTGACCGTGTGTATGCAAGACAAGTTTGAGCCAACATCCGTCTGAAAAAATCCTAGGATTTTTTTGTCGGAATGTCCGAACAAAGTCCAACCGTGTGTACGGGGCATTACTGTGATTGATTAGAGGGATATTATCAGTTGATTGTATGTATATTTTCTTCATGTAAATTTGAAGTTTTAATGTACATACAGTAAATATATATTTTTTTTATACCATTATACGGTAGTGAGGATCTTACCAAGTTGAAATCGAAGGTCCTGAGGAAGTGGGGTAGTGGGGTTGAGCCAACATCCGTCGGAAAAAATCCTAGGATTTTGTTGTCGGAATGTCCGAACAAAGTCCGACCATGTGTACGGGGCATTAGTAGTGCAAATAGATACGTCATATATTGTGTCTTATAAAATGTACATATAGTGATTCACAACGTGCAGTCCAAAATACAGGTGTGTAATCAAATTAATTTAAAAAATATATGTAATAGTTAATTTTTCCAGAGACAATATATCAAATGTGATGTTCTCCCAATAAAGTGCTGTTTTGTGCATATATAAAACCAAAATGGTGTGCTTTCACCTTCTTGTGGCACCTCTATGCTCCCAGAACTCTTACCTTGAAAAGGCAATAATAAACCTTATATTTGTAGTATCCAGGATGATGGTACATCTGTCTTAGCTTTATTCCAGGTTTTCCAGGAATCTCTAGGCCATCCTAGGTAATGGTCCCTTTAAGGTTCGCTCTCCCATGCTCACTCCATAAAGTGTAAAGAAAGTATTCCTCCATAGTGTAGTAGTTAAAAGTAACAGTAATTTATAAAAATAGCAACTCTTATGCCGCGTACACACGGTCGGATTTTCCAGCGGGAAATGTTCGATGGGAGCTAGTTGTCGGAAATTCCGACCGTGTGTAGGCTTCATCGGACATTTTCTGTCGGAATTTTCGACAAACAAAATTAGAGATATGGATCTCAAATTTTACGACAACAAAATCCGTTGTCGGAAATTCCGATCGTGTGTACACAATTCCGACGCACAAAACTCCACGCATGCTCGGAATCAAGCAGAAGAGCCGCACTGGCTATTGAACTTCAATTTTTTCAGCTCATCATACGCCACTGTGTTCTTGATGTTCGAAATTTCTGACAAGATTTGTGTGACCGTGTGTATGCAAGACAAGTTTGAGCCAACATCCATCAGAAAAAAAAGCATGGATTTTGTTGTCGGAATGTGCGATCGTGTGTACGGGACATTACAGTTAAAAAATTCAATGTATATTACCTCATACTCTCAAGACATTTCTATTCCAGCTATCCCAGTTTTACATACATACCTATACTCATATATTCCATACAGTGAGTACGCCCTGCAAGACCTATGGGAGAAGTTTGGGTCCACACATTCTTTTTCAAATCTTTGCCATGCTTGTCCCGCATCTGGCCTCGGTCCTCCTTGCAGTGGTCTCCGTCCCTTTAGCGCCCATGGGAGATGCCCTCTGCCGACCCCTGCTTTGGATCTGTCTCAGAAGCCTATCATCTGACAAGTAAGTATGGGATGATCGGTTCAGGCTTCCTGCTCTTGTCCAATCATAACCTATACTCTAATATATACTTTATCTGTTTTTACAGACATCAGATATGCACATCAGCCCCTGATGAAGCGAGGAAAGCTCGTGAAACACGTTGGGTTAGAGATGTGTCATATATATCTGTATTACTTGTGATATTACATTATTATGGCTATGTTTAAAGGATTATATGCTACGTTGCTGTTTTATGAATTTGTCACTCATTCTCATGTCTTATGTTGGATGATGTTGTTACCATTCAATAAACCTTTTTACTCCTATACTTGTTCACCTTTTGATCATCATGAACACCTCATTTAAAGTCCCAGGGGCGACTGTTGTTTCTCCGACATACAGTTAAAAATGCTCTATTTAGTGTGGATACAGTGAATTGACAGACTTTTGCATCACTTCCGGTCCACAATGCCCTACGCGTTACGTCACGGCACATGACTTCTTTAGGGGACTTTTTTGCACAAAAACAGCACTTTATTGGGAAAATATCACTTTTGATATATCGTTGCTGCAAAATGAACTATTATATATTTTATTTTAATTATTTGATTACACACCTGTATTTTGGACTGCACGTTTGAATCACAATATGTGCTTATGCTTTGACATTTTTATATTTTAAATGATACACTTTATAAGACACAATTTGTGACATATCTATTTGCACTACTAAGTCTACCTGATGCCAACCAACACTTTATTCATTGCTTTATTTGTGGGAACACTATAGGTGGACGCAGCAACTTGCTTGCTACTAATTGTTTGTACACTATTAGTTCACTTTCACATTATCTATTTTTGGTTTCATCCACATTTGCGTAGAGGTATACTCACACATTTTAATCTATTTTCTCCACTGTAGGTGGCACGCGACCGCAGCAGCATTGCAGTTGGAGGGGAATTCAAGAGGAACATGGTTCCTCTGTGGTTTCCTATGTCACTGTGGAAGCTATCCGATTGGATGCTGCCATCCCATCTGATTCTGACAGCCATCTTAAGTCAGGCAGAGCCTATTTAGGGTCTTGGCTCCCAAGCTTGGCATGCATTTTGCATTTGAGTAGTGTAGAGACAGGTCACCTGCCTGACAGGAACAGTTATTAGCTGCAGGGAAAAGTTTCAGAGGAGTAGGGAAAGGATAGGGACATACCATCCTTCCTAGACATCTCCCCATTTGGGTATAGACCAGACAGGCCGCATTCTGCCCCTCAAGGCAGATGCTGCCTGCCAGCTCATCCGGGACCTGCACATCACTGTTGTATTCTTCGAGTGTTCCCAGTCAGGTGCCTTCCCACTGGATTTGTTGTGAATTGCTGAACTTTAACATTAATACAAGTTTTGTTCTCTGCAATTAGACTGTAAATGTTTCCTGCCGCCGCACCACGCTACACCTGCCCACAAGTGGGCATGATGGAAAGTGGGTTTTTCTAATGGACATTGTTCATTATTCTTTTTGCATCTTCCAACATCAGCTTCCTTTGCAGCTTTTGGCAATCGGTCTTATGATATCTCAGAGCCCCCCAGAAAATAGGTGCTGAATGAAAAGGATGTTATTATCACAGGTTTGAATGAGGAGTGGGTAATTATATAATGCCCAGCAATAGTCAGTGACTGCAGATTCCACTCTTATGGATGTCTGAATGCTAGACAATTTCCACCCAGGCCCACTAGCCCAATATATATTGCTAGTATTAGCACAGAAGGGATAATGCCTCTTGCCCCTGAGCCCATTCCTTCCCTGAAAATTAGAAGACTTTACTTTTCCTAAAAGTGTATAGGCAAATTTGTTAGAAGATAGGGAAATAAAGTAGTCAACTTTGCAAATCTTTTATTTATCTCAAGTAGTTATATAAATTAACAAGATATTCTATCTGTGATTTAACCCATTCTGCTCCTGCGATCCAGCCTGCAGGTTTGAGATCTTCAAATAACATGGGTTGGTGTCCTCATGACATCAGAAGGAACAAAAACAGCATAAAAACCTGACAGAGATTCTGCCCCACCTATTCTACTAAAAAAATGTATTTAGGATTCATCCACAATTTTAGATCCTTGTGTTCCGAGTGTGTTTGCTTTCAGGCCAGCAATGGCTAATTTTTTTGGAAGCAGATGGAGTGTCTTTCTCAACAATATCTTTATATGTCATCTTTATTATCTATAGACAAGCAGAATAGCAGGCTAAAAACAGAACCTACCAGCAAAACCAGATATCTGTAGTCTAAACAGCACACGCATAGAATTCAAGCAGCTTAGACAAATGGATTGTCAGGGTTTGAATATACAGTATAGGGTCCTGCAGACCATGTTAATATAATACGTATGATCAGGAACATTATCTAAATGTCTACTCTAATCCGATGACTATGGTGTCTAGCATAATATGACATGATTTTTAGCAGTCGGGAGGGACAGGCACATAGTATTAGAAAGTCAGAAAACACAGAGTCCTGCATTCAACCTTCTCACTAAAAAATTGGATGTATTTGTAAAAATAGAGAACTGATGTATGTAGAAAAGCTTAGATGATTAATGGTGTGCATATAGAATTTGATCACCCTCAGGTAGCAGGATTGACCAAAATCATTCCATTGATTCCTACAATAAAGTCTGCTGACCACTATAGGTACACGCAGTGGGAATTCTCATCTCCTAACTACTACAGAAACACAATGTTCAACCACACTTGAAATATGGTAACCAGTAAAGGAACACACATCAGGAAATCACACCTGAGATCTGCTAACTACTAGGGTTCAATGAAACAAGAAAAGCCGCTCCAGGTTAGTGAGTCTCTGGTTAATCCCCACACACACTAGTCAGGTGCTAGGGACAAAGAGGTAGACACGTTTCACGCAAATGTTAGCACTTAGTCATTACCTCAATGACTAAGCGCTAACATTTGCGCGAAACACGTCTACCTCTTTGTCCCCATGCTCCATCTGTAAACCACTTGTCATATGAAGCTTCAATAAAAGGATTTTTGAAGTGCAGCCGTCCAGAATAGGGTTACTTACAATGGGAAACCACACCTGAAAACTGCCAACTACTGGGATTACTTATGTAGCGCTGGTAGATTTATAATTTACCATCTGATAGGTAAATTTAGTGAATTGCTCGTTATAGGAAGTTAGATTTGTCTCTGTTCCAGTTTGGCTGACGTTGCGTGTGGTTCCACATTTTGCCGGTGGGTGTCGTTGTCACCATCGGCGGGTGTTGGAAAAGCAACGTGTTAAAGCGGATGAGTGCTCCTCTGTCCCAGAGACAACTCGGTGGAGGTGGTCCTCCGAGTTGCATTCTGGGAGAGGGTATTTATGGGACAGACGCCATGTTTAGGGGTTTTTTTTCAGCCACCTGCTGGCCCTCCTGGCCGACAGGTATGTGTTAGAGTACCACCTCGTGGTTCTCCGTTCCGGAGGCCCACGTCGCTGTGGCGTGTGGGTGGGCCCAGAAGCCTGTTTGGGGCCTACCACAGCAGCCGAGGAATGGTCCTGAGCTGTCTATCCAGAGTGAAGAAGCTGGACAACCGAGAAGATCCGAGGGGAGGACCCATCATGGAAGGATCATGCAGAGTGCTGGTCTGGAGAGGGGCCTGGTGACTCGGTTGGAGGACGTATCCTGAAGTAGTCTTATTGCATGGTACTGCCGGGTTGGCTTAGAGGTCCAAGTACTGTGTCTGACATTCATCGTGAACCAATACATCTTGTGGCAGAGGATCGTACAGGTTTAGTTCAAGCAAGTCTGTGGCAGAGACTTTTGTTCGTGCTACGTACTGGCTGCTAGGCAAGTGAGAGAGACTTATCCAGGCGAGCAAAGATCGTGTCCCACAAAAGGGGATTGTATTCAATTACAGTATTCAACTCTAAAGGATGTTCTAAAGAAACCTAAAGAAAGGTATTTGAGCTTCCCTGCAGTTTTCCTTCTGCCTCTTTCCTGCTACTTCCTTCGCTACTTGGTTCAATAAAGCATTGAAAACATACTCAAGTGTTGGTGCTTATATCGTCCAGAGGTAAACTCAACGGAACCCTAGACCCGGTGCCGGTAAAACAGAGGTATTGAGAGTGAAGGTGACAGCCCGCTTAAACAAGCAGCTCCACCGAGAGTTAGTGCTACACTTACAATGGGAAACCACACACAAGATCTGCTAAATACTACTGATGCATACACGGGAGAGCCAGGCTAGGGTAAATCTGGGTCAGGGTGACTCAGGCTGGCTGATTCATCAGGAAGCACCTCTGATACCTCCCCCTACTTGCTTGAACCTTGGAGAAGCTTCCAGGAGAATGGGAGAGAGGTTAGGAGGCACTGCCTGGAGTGTTGAGGAGGGCCCCAGCCAATCCCCAGCAAGTGGGCTGACAGGGGCAGGGCACCTCTTAAATATTCATTGAAGGGTGCCTTTGGCCAATCATGGCTCAGGGGGACTAAGTCCACACCCCGCACGGCCTTGCACGTCGGGCTCGTGTAGTGTGTCGTTGGCGTGGACGGCGAGAGAGTGTCATTTAGATTGAGCAGGCAGGCAGGCGGATTATTCAGTTAGCTGCAGTGTATTTAATATATATATATATATATATATAGACAGTCTCATGTATATATACAGATCTGACTGCAGTCTGTTCCTGGTGTACTGTTTCTAATATACTTCAGGCAGGCAGATGATTCCGTTAGCTGCAGTGTATTTAATATATGTATATATATACATATAATCTCATATATATATATATATATATATATATATATATATATACACTTTATACAGTTCAGCTATATCTCACTGCAGGCCGTTCCTGGTGTACTGTTTCTAATATACTTCTGGCAGGCAGGTGATTCAGTTAGCTGCAGTGTATTTAATATATATATACAGATAGTCTTGTATATATATATATATATATATATATACCTGTATATATATCCACTGCAGGCCGTTCCTGGTGTACTGTTTCTAATATATTTCAGGCGGTGTACACAGTACACAGTACCATGCACCCCTAGTGCAGTTGCTACTACTTTTCTGGTGGTGTACACAGTACACAATACATACAGTGCATCCAAAGTTGCTATTAGACTTCTGGTGGTGTACACAATAACGTGCACCCATAGTGCAGTTGCTATTACTTTTCTGGTGTTGTACACAATACACAATACAGTGTAGTGTGGTGTTGCAAAACAAAATCCCCATCATGTCTGGAAGGCCACCAAAGAGAGGCAAACGCTCACAGGCCACTAAAAGAGGGCAAGCAGGCTCTGTGTCTACAGTCCACAGTTCTGGTCATGGACATGGTGCATCTTCTGCAGGTGGCTGTGGGGCACGCTTGTCCTTTTTTTCTGCTGCTGGGACAGGGGCAGAAAAATTGGGCCTTTGGTGGTGGTGGTGCACAGCACTGTAACCCCTCACAGACTCTTGTTGGGCGCAGAAATGGACCCTGCTGTGAAATATTAGATCAGAAATTGTAATTACATGCCCCTATTAAACAGGGGCAGAAAAATAGGGTCTTAGGCAGTGGTGGTGGTGCCTTAAATCAAAAATATTGTTGGAAGCTAGCATCATCAAGATTGAGGAGGAATAGTATAGTCACTCAGCATAGGCAGTCTTCAGGGGATCCCACATTCATAGAAAAATCAATCAGTTACATCAGCATCAGGTGCTTGATAGCTGCTGCTGATCCAAGACTGATTTATTTTTATGAATGTGAAATGTCAAGGGAGTCTGTGGACAGGCGCACTCTATGATCCATTACAAACCCTCCAGCAGTACTGAATGTTCAGAAAGAACGCTGGATGCAGGACAGGCCAGTAGATTATTTGTATATTGAGCAAGTTTGGCCAGTGGTCCATCCTCAAGACACAGTAACCCAGTGGATGCTCTGTTGGAAAGGTCTCCAAGTTTGCTCTTGCCCCTATATATTCCTGCACCATGTAATGCAGACGCTGCCGATGGTTACTTGAACCGATCAGACCTTGGCGCTGAGGACAGCAAAATTGTCTAAAGGCATCGGTCAGCTGGCCACCTTCTCCACTGCTTTTCCTCTGACTGAACAAAGCTGTCATGGTTATGCAGTAATCTTTGTCTGTCAGCTTACCTCTCCTCCATGTGTTCATCTTTAGAGGCCAGCCACTCTCACCTGGCTACTTAAATAATCTCTCCTCAAAGCATGGCTCCACCCCAGCCCCTATCAGGGAACTCTATATTAATCTGTGCACTGCAAGCCTGCCTTGCTGATCAACCTTTGTGTGTTTAGCTTCCGTGTGCATCTTGCTGTGTCTTCTATGTCTGATTCCAGTTACTGATCTTGGCTTGTTCTCGACTATCCCTGCCTGCTTGTGACCCTGACCTCTGGCGTGTTGTATGGTTATCCTTATCTGCTAGTTGCCCTGACCTTTGGCTTATTCCCTTACTATCTCTGTCCTCCTGTAGCCTACTGTGGGCGTGAGCTGGGAGACCCTGGGGGTCGCGACCTGGAGCCAGTTGCAGCCCAGTCCATCCTCACCACTAGAGGCTCTGATGAACCCCTGCTGGCTCTTAGACTCCGCGCCCTGGGGAATCTTACGCTCTAGCCCCTGTGGGATCCCTGTTGGTGTTCCAGCGGACCAGCCTTCCTTAACCACCTAGACTCCCATCCACAGCAGTCAGCCGTAGGGTCCACTAACTTTGCGGTGCACTCCTGACCCCAACGGTGTGCATCTGTCACCTGGCCTCAGGTGACCTGACAGAAGCCTCAGCAACACGTTGTCCAGCACCAGGAAATTGGAACCATCACAGGGTCTGGAAATGCATTGCACAAACCTTTCTTCAAGGCCTCCTGAAGATGTTTCATCCTCTGCTCCCTGTGCGAAGGCAGGATGAGTTCTGCAACCTTACCCTTGTAATGTGGATCAAGAAGGGTTGCCAGCCAGTAATGATTCCTTCTCTTTGATACCACGAATCCTAGGGTCCTTATGCTGCATGGCACCCCTGATTCGGCAAAGCCTGCGAAAGTTTGCAGAGGCATTTGATTCAGAGTCCTCTGGGTCGCTAAGGATCACATGATCCGTAACAACCTCCTCCCAGCCACGTAAAACTCCTTGGGTTTCTGGGGACTGAAAAACATCCCTTGAAGACTGCTGCTGAGTGTTATCCTCCACGTCCATGCTGACACAATCCTCCTCTTCCTCCTCCTCCTCTTCTTCCTGTGTGTTTGGCGGGCCTGCAGGAATAATATCTGGATAAAGGGGGCCTTGAGAGGTAAGGAAGTCCTCCTCTTCCTCACACTGTTCTGCCTCAAGTGCCCTGTCCATTATTCCATGAAGTGTGTGCTCCAACAGGAAGACAAGAGGGACAGTATTGCTGATGCATGCATTGTCGCAGCTCACCATCCTCATGGCCTCATCAAATGGTGACAGGACAGTGCATGCATCCTTGATCAGTAGCCACTGGCGTGGCGAAAAGAAGCCAAGCTCCCCTGACTCTGTCTTGGTGCCATACTCACACAGGTACTCATTGATGGCCCTCTGTACAGCTGCTGCAGCATTGCCAACGTTGACTTCAACCTGGTGGACATGTTACAAATGAGGCGGTTGTTGGGCAGGTTGCATTCCCTTTGAATGTCAGCCAGCCAAGCATTGGCATTGTATGACCGTTGGAAATGACCACAGACTTTTCTGGCCTGCCTCAGGAGATCTTGTAAGCCTGGGTACCTGCTCAAGAACCGCTGCACCACCAAATTCAGGATGTGTGCCAAACATGAAACAAGGGTCAAGTATCCCTGTCGGAGGACGGAGAGAAGGTTGGTGCCATTGTCGCATACAACCATTCCTGGCGTGGCGTCAACCACCTCTGAGCCTGCCCCTGCAGAGCTGACAGAATCTCTGCCCCAGTGTGGCTCCTGTCCCCTAAGCAGTGGTTTAACCTTAAACTACTTTACTGTAAGAGCGGCAAGGATGTGGAATTCCCTGCCACAGGCGGTGGTCTCAGTGGGGGGCATCGATAGTTTCAATAAACTATTAGATAAGCACCTGAATGACCGCAACATATATACAAAGTAATACTGACATATAATCACACACATAGGTTGGACTTGATGGACTTGTGTCTTTTTTCAACCTCACCTACTATGTAACTATGTAACTCATGCACCACATGGCATCTTTTTTCCTGAGTGCTTGCGTAGCCCCTTGAACGCTTATGGAGCACTGCTGGTTCAGAGAACAAATCTGTAGAAGAGGCCATAGAGGAAGAAGAAGAGGAGGGGGTGGAGGAGAGAGCTGTGGCAGAATCACCGCTAGCATTTTGGAGGCATGGTGGCGGAACAAGCTCCAACAATACTGAACCATGTCCTGCATCCTTCCCAGCTGCCAGCAGAGTTACCCAGTGTGCCGTGAAGGAAAGGTAACATCCTTGTCCATGCCTGCTAGACCATGAGTCTGCTGTAATATACACCTTACTGCTGACAGCCCTGTCCAACAAGACAAAAACATTGCCTTCCACATGCCAGTAGAGAGCTGGAATGGACTTCCGTGAAAAGAAATGGCGTTTTGGAACCTGCAACTGAGGTACAGTACATTCCACGAATACACGAAAGGGGGCAGAGTCTACCAGCTGAAAAGGCAGTAATTGCAGTGCTAGCAATTTGGCCAAGCTGGCATTCAAGCTAGCATTCAGACTGTGAGCATGTGGATGGCTGGGGCCGAATTTCTTTTTAAGGTTTAGCAACTGGGGTAGGGAAATTTGCCTGCTAAAATCAGATGGTGGTGTACTGCTAGCAGATTGGCTGCAAGTACTTGGGACACCTATTGCTATACCTTCATTCCTCTCAGTGCAGGTTTTCGAGAGGACTGGAGTAGAGTTGGAGATCCCAGATGAGGAGCAAGGAGAAGTCCGCCTTTTTCTTTGATGTGGGTCTTTCAAGTGCTGTTGCCAACAGATGTTGTAATTATGAATATATTTAATTTATATTTAATTTATTTGTATTTAATGAATATATTTAATTTATATTTAATTTATTTATATTTAATGAATATATTTCATTTAGCTTTTATCTATGTAGGGTGGAACATATTATCTTCACAGAAATCTCTAGTAGACCAGACAAGTCGGTGCCTAAGCTTGTGTATACAAAAAAATGGGATCCAAACCTCATTGTTTTACACACACTCACTTCAAAGGATCCCATGCTGGGATATGCAATGAAAGGAGGCCAACCCGTAATCAATACTTAACTTCCTGGGAAAATTCAAGTTAAGCTCCTGCTCAGAATAGTCACAAGGATTTGCATTAAAGGGGGCTGACTTATGCAAAGTATAGGGATTGGAGATGTAGCCAGTCCTTAACCAGGAATAGGGAAGCTCACCAATCAGAGCCAAGCTATGTCAACCAATGAGGCATCAGCATGTAATGATATGCACAGACTAGATGGGAGGGAAACACATACTTTTATGGGAGAGCAACCATCAGAATGAAACCTTGGTGCAAACGGTAATAATGGGAAAGGTCTGCATTTTACTTGTAACTAAATACCTAATACCTAAAAACCTAATATTTTCTTACTTGGTGTAGACTATAGATAGATGTTTGTGTATTAGACTTTCAACTACTCACCAATAAATGTTGTTATTGTGTTAAAGCTTTCACTCATGATCAAAGAACTCTCATTTAACCCAAATCTTATCTGAGAGATATTAAAACTCAAATATAGTATACGGGAAAAAGACTGCATGGAAGGTTGTCATATGTCTGGTCAAGCATGTGGTGCCCAAGCGGCTGCTGTTGTGGCCATGCTTGATTCGCTTCAGACATAGGTTGCAAACAGCAATGGTGCAATCTGCTGCACACGTGTCCAAAAAGGCCCAAGCCAAGGAACTTTTCAAAATCAGTGGGGAGTCAGCAGCACCCTGCACCTGCGGAGCTCTGCGGTGTGATGCAGTAGGGTGGCTGCCCTTAAGCTGCCCCCTAGAGGGCATCCTGCCTCGTTGGAGTTGTGCCTCCTCCTCCTCTATTCTATCAGGCACCCAAGTAGAGTCAGTGATCTCATCATCCCCTCCCTCTTCATCACTGGAGCAAACTTGGCACTATGGTGCAGCTAGGGGAACATGACAGTCAGATTCTTGTTCTTCTTGGGAACCCCCTCTCTCTAGGCTCACGTTACTCCTTTCCTCAACCCGGGAAACAACATCGGAGCCTTCAAATCGCTGCGCATCCTCCAGCAGCATGTACCCGACACTGTGGTCAAATAGTTCGGGGGACTCCTCCGTGCATGTTGGTTGGACTATGGAAGGAGTGACTGTGGACAAGGAGCTGGTGGAATAGGCTGCTTTGGCAGCTGCAAAGGAAGAAAAACTACTCTGAGCCTGGTTGACAGAGGATGAGGAGGATGAGGACGGCTTTGTTATCCACTCCACCAACTCCACCAACCAATTACAATTTTTGATCAAATATTTCATAGCACGGCCTGTTCCTACGCTCAGCAAAAGTATCTGTGAGGCTTTATAGTGTTGTGCCACCACCACCATCACCGCCTAAGGCCCAATTTTTCTGCCCCTGTTTAACAGGGGCATGTAATTACAATTCTTGATATAATATTTCACAGCAGGGCCCGTTCCAGCGCCCACCAAGAGTAGTTGTGAGGGCTTACAGTGTTCTGGTACCACCAACACCTAAAGCCCAATTTTTCACAGAGTGTATAGGGCAGGCTGTATAGTATATACAGGCGTTCCCCTATTTTCAAACATTCGACTTACAAACGACTCCTACTTACAAACGGAACAAGACAACAGGAAGTGAGAGGAAATCTATCCCTAAGAAGGGAAATTCTCTCCTGAAAGGGTTAATATGGGAAAAAGGTGTCTCCACTGATGCTTTATCACCAATCCTTGTTTCCCTAATAACCCCAAATTTTCTAAATCCAATTGTCATTGGGACAGAAAGTGAGGTGAAATCTTCTGAACAGGGGCACAGACAGCAAAAAAATGTTACAGGGGTGATAACCCTGTCCTATAGTATCCAAAAAACTTAAAAATAGATTTTTGGGCTGGAGCTACACTTAAAAAATGTACCTGTTCCAAATTACAAACAGATTCAACTTAACAACAAACTTACAGTTCCTATCTTGTTTGTAACCCAGGGACCGCCTGTATATTGCTGTTCAGAGTATATAGGGCCTGGGGGCCCCATGCCTTTTATTTATATTTGAGTGCCGGGTTCCCCTTAATATCCATACCAGACCCAAAGGGCCCGGTAATGGGCTGGGGGGGCAACATTACATTACAGCCGCAAGCAGTTTTAAATGACTTTTTTTCCTTTAGAAATGTCATTTTGTGCAGGGACTGTTCTAAACACAGGAAAAATGCGCCACTTTACAGGCATACTATAGACACCCCCCCAGGCACGATATTTAAAGGAATATTACACTTTTATTGTTTCACTTTAAGCATTATTAAAATCACAGCTTCCAAAAAAACGGCCGTTTTTTAAAACTTTTTTTTGCATTGATACGTGTCCCCTGGGGCAGGACCCAGGTCCCCAAACACTTTTTATGACAATCACTTGCATATTAGCCTCTAAAATTAGCACTTTTGATTTTTCACGTTCGAGTCCCATAGACTTTAACAGGGTTCGGGTGTTTGCACAAATTTTTGGTCTGTTCGCATGTTCTGCCGTGAACCGAACCGGGGGGGCGTTTGGCTCATCACTAATTATGAACATACACAACAGGAAACCACAAATAGAGATCTGCTAGCCACTACAGACGCACACAACGAGAAACCACACCTGCTCCTCTTATCTTGGCAATTCACAAAGTGTTGGTGGTCCATCATGACCACTTTAACATGTTGCAAAATGTTATTGCGTTTGGCTGCAGGAGTTTACATACTTAATTTCTTTGTGAAGTATAAGGAAAACATTAAATGCTTTGCTGGCTATGAGATCATTTAATCAACAGAAAAGTAAACAACCCTTAAAATATTACTTATAATCACTCTGAAGATCACTCCAAACAGACAAGTATTTATTTACAGCAGATGTTTCTTAAAGGGGGCCTAATGAATAAGCCTCTGCTTCGTTATCATTGAGATACACATTATGCTGGTGATTCACATCTTAGTGAGCCTCGATTATCAAGTGACTGAAGATCAATTTTTCTGAATTAACAAAGCCCAGACTATCAATCTACAGTTGAATTTGCCAAAACAGGTGTTGTGTCTGTGAGGGAGGTGCTACTTAGCCACCCTTGTTTTAAAGTAGACCTAATGTCTGATCTATTTTTTCATGCTAAGTAAATATATGCTAAGTAATTTGTAAGTGTAACACATGTACCCTCACAGAGATCATGGCATGCGCCCTGATGATGCCTTCATCTGCTTTTTGATCCAGAAACCCAGATGGACGACCTTTGTTCAGGAATCATCAATATATGTACACTATATTACAAATAGTTCTTGGTATTCAAGTTAAAACAAACCACCCCTACTTAAATTACCACCACTGCGCCTCGGACATAAAATGCTAGCAAAAATAAAGCTGCCACTTTAAAGATTGGAAAATGTAAGTGGTGTTTTTATCCTTTTATTATAACTATATGGTGACTGAAAAGAAAAAAGGAAAAAAAGGAAAAATCAGTGGCACTTACCTAAGACAGAATTGTCCAATTTAGACAACACTGAAAAAATTTTTTTGTGTGAATATTATAATGAACAATTAAATCACCCTGTGAAAAGTGAGATTTATAAGTGAATAAATCAAACAAAAAATCTATGAATTGATGTACAAAGAAAGTCCTTGAGTAGTTGTGTCTTCTTATTTTCTTCCACCACACCAAAGTGTTCAGTAATCCCACTCCCTTACGAAATGCACTCACCGACTCCAAATGCCTACACTTGCGTGCAAGGCTAAAACGCTTTTATAACCACACAGAAAGGGTTAAATCGGCAGACCAAAATCCAATAGTGTATGTAAAAATCGCTCCACATGTAAAATGAAAAAAGTGCTCCAATAATGTAAAACAGTATATACCAATTTATTGTAAACACTATCACTCTTCAACTTTTCCACTCACATTTTACAAAATCCAAGCCAGCAAAAACAGCTTCAAATCACAGCATGCTAAACAATTGGATCACACAGTGTAGGGATACGGTCACGGCGGACCCGAGGTATGTAGGCGTTAAGTCTCAGCTCTCACCCTCTCTCCGGTGCCTGGCCACGATATTGAATCGCCACTTCCTTTTTCGGCTTCAAGCGTTACACGTCACTGGTGAAGAATGTCGTACAGCCACGCCCCCTGGCCGTACGCTATATTGTCAAAAGTATGTGCCTTTACATGCACATGAACTTTAATGGCATCCCAGTCTTGGTCCATATGGTTCAGTATTGAGTTGGCCCACCCTTTGCAGCTATAACAGTTTCAACTCTTCTGGGAAGGCTGTCAACAAGGTTTAGGAGTGTGTCTATGGGAATGTTTGACCATTCCTCCAGAAGAGTACTGATGTAGACAAGAAGGCCTGGCTCAAAGTCTCAGCACTAATTCATCCCAAAGGTGTTCTATCGGGTTGAGGTCAGGACTCCATACCCCCCTCCACGCCATAATCCACCCTCCACCAAATGATTTGGACCAGTGCACAAAGCAAGGTCCATAAAGACATGAATGAGCATGTTTGGGTTCCATTTTTTGAATTTCGGCTCCCTGTGTTCCCACAATGGATTCCGCCTCTTCCACTCTTTTCAGTAGATGGCTCATATTGTCGTGAACTATATTGATCTCCCCCTTAATTGAGGCCTCCAGCCTAGCGAACATCTCTGCTATTTCTTCCTTCGTGGGAAACATTCTGCCCTGCAGGGGTTCGCCTGATGGTTCCCCTTCTATGTCTTGACCTATGAGTCTTGTGTCCCCATCAGCCGTTTGTCTTCTTGTTGCCGTTTTACCTGCACGCTCCGGTGTCTTTTTTGTGCCTGTCGCCACTGTTGCCGCTGTAGCCCCTGTTGATTCACTCGGACTTTCTTTGCTACCATCATTCGTCATATATCTCCTTATTGTACCTGGGCTTGAGCTAGTCCGGGGTGGGATTGCCGCATTCCCTCTGGTTGACTTGCCCCTCATTTCCCTGTTTCTTCTATTCCCTAAGGGGTAGACCGATGGGATATACTGGCCCTGAGGGTAAGGGAGTCCCCCGGGGTTGCCCCAAAATGATGTTAGCTATGTAGCTGATTTCTTATTGATTGTTTACGTGGTTCCTCCCTAAACGCTCTAGAGTGTATTCGCTGCCTCTCAGGAGGTTTCTTCCCGTTTGTACTACTTTGTATGCTTTGGTACTTCTTCCTGGGGTTCCAATCTTAAGGGGCAACTGCTACTACTGGTTATGCTTTACATTTGAGACAGTCTCAAAAGAGAAATAGGGAGATATAATCGCAAACTCGGGGATGCAAGCCACTATTCCACCCCCAAATATAGTCCTGGATATGATCCAATGTGGGGTGCACTGGGGGGCACCGATATCTTTATGAGTTTATCCTTAACTCCCCCCCGACCTTCCAATCTGCCCCTCTTTCAGTTATGTCCCAATTTAGACCAGATGATTAGCATTTACTAGGTAATTTTTGTGGAATGGTTTCAATCGCTTTAAGATACATGGTATTACATATAAAACATGATTTGAGGCACCGGTCCTTTCAAAGATGAGAAGGTAAAGATATCCAATCAGCTGTAAATCACATTATGGAGGTTACTTACCCTCCTCATGGGTTTAGCGATTTGTAGAATCTTACCCTTCCTGGCTCCTCAAACCACCTGGAGCTTCCCGCAGTGCTAAGATTCCCACTTACTTGCTTGTCTGTTGCAATCTTCAATTCCTGTTACACACACTGCAGCAGCTTTCCCAATGATTTACCACCTCTGATGGAAATCGCTTCCTGTAAGCTGAATACTTTGTCTCCAGGAGGGGGGTGAAGCGGCATACCCGGCCCCAGGCTCAGCTGTGGTCTTCTGTTGATACTTTTGCTGCTTCGGAGAGCCGCAGCACTGAGACACTGAGACACCGCCTCCACTGCCCTCCTCTCTGCCTTCGATCTCGGGAGCTGGGGAGAAAGCTGAGGGAGAGGGGGATGACAGGGGGATAATGACCGCGTACACCGCGCAATACGCCGGGGCGAGGGGGGGGGGGCTAGCGTTCGCTCCGTGAGCGCTTCGTCTGCATCACGGCTGGAGGGACACCGAGCTGCAGCCTCACGTCTCTAGCGATCCGTCCTCGCCCACATCCGGCTCCTCCCGAGCATGTTTGGGTTGAAGTAATTTGACTGGCCTGCACAGAGTCCTGACCTCAACCTGATAGAACACCTTTGAGATGAATTAGAGCGGAGACTGCGAGCCAGGCTTTCTTGTCCACATCAGTGCCTGACCTGACAAACACACTTCTGGAAGAATGGTCAAACATTCCCATAGATACACTTCTAAACCTTGTGGACAGCCTTCCCAGAAGAGTTGAAGCTGTTATAGCAGCAAAGGGTGGGCCAACTCAATATAGAACCCTACGGACTAGGATGTCATTAAAGTTCATGTGCATGTAAAGGCAGGTGTTCCAATACTTTTGGCAATAAAGTATATAACCGTGCACTATATCCCTGCATACTCCCAATCATTGCACTCTGTATGTTACACACTCCTGACCCCTACAGTCTGTATTTTATACACTTCTGAACGTTGCACTATATGCCTTATGTAGCGATCTCCCTGACCTCTAAGGGCCTGATGTTGACCCCCAGAGTCAGGAAGGGCTGACATTTCTCCTCAAGGTGTAGGTTACTAGGCACGGTGGGTGTAGTGCAAGATGGAAAGATGTGCGCCAGTCACTTTTAAAAATGAACAAAGAGAGTTTTTATTTCTCTTAACAGGAACAGGGGAGAGAGGGTTAGTGCACAGGTCACCCTTAGGCAAATGCTATAGCAACTTGGCAGACTCCGCAGATGAAAATAGAACTAGGCAGACAGCAATACAGAAAAGGGCCTTTAAGCTGAATGCAGCAATCTGTATCTTGTAGCAACTCCTGTCTCCTATGGCAACAACTTCACTCACGGTATCCCACTGTAGATCTGCAAGCTTAGCTCCCAGCTGCCTGCTGGACTTCTTAAGCTTCACTCACAGTATCCCACTGTATTCTTCAGGCTCAGCTCACAGTGTCCCACTGCACTTCTTGGACTCTCAGCTACCTGCTTGATCCCTCAAGCACAACTCACAGCTACCCGCTTTATTATTCAATCTTCACCCATGCTATCCGCTGTGTTCCTTGGACTCTCAGCTACCTACTGGATCCCTCAGACTTGACTCACAGCTAACTGTTGTATTTATCTTCAAGCTTTACTTATAGCTACCCTCTGTACTCCTTCAAGCTTTGCACACAGCTACCCGCTGTATTCCTGGATGAGTCTCCACTGAAGCTTTCTCACTTACGTCACCGTCCCCGGCAAGTGAAGTGTCTGCTCTGGTACTCCTTCAGAACTCCATTCCTTTTAAATTCGCCTCCGGAAACGGGAGTGGTCTCTACACATGTGGTTAGGCCCCAGGCTTCAGGCCTGCACCTCTGCTGCTGCTCCTCACACGCCCACCCAGGCTATAAGAACCCTGATCACCTGACTTATTTCAAATAAATAGCTTATCCCAGCATGCAAAGCGGCCAAAGGAAACTCCTGCTAATTGGCTGAGACAACATATTTACTTATAACCTGAATTCACTGTAATCTATCATCCTAATGCCAAAGGCAACAGTGCCACCTATTGACAGAAGAGAGAGAATACAAATTAAACTCAAGGTTAGGAAAGAAACCAGTGGATCAAAGACTACAAATTAGCCAGGCTAGTTACCACCTAGACAAAGGACACAAAAATAAAAAAACAAATTAAATTATACACTCCCATACAGAGTAACCTAACAACAGTTGTTAGGTTACTCTGTATGGGAGTGTATAATTTCATTTGTTTTTTGTTTTTGTGTCCTTTGTCTATACTCAATTTTGATAACTTCCTCCTTGTACTACAAGGTGAGTCCTATATGTATAATTTAGCGGGATTCCCACATTCCTCTTTGTTTGGCCTAGTTACCACCTAGCACAACTTTACTAGTAGCCCTGTTTAGGACAAGGATGCTATACTTACATACTCCCTACCCCTGTACTATGTACAGTGCCTTGAAAAAAGTATTCATACCCCTTGAAATTTTCCACAGTTTGTCATGTTAGAACCAAAACTTAAATATATTTAATTGGGATTTTATGTGATAGACCAACACAAGGTGGCACATAATTGTGAAGTGGAAGGAAAATGATAAAAGGTTTTCAAAATTTTTTAACAAATAAATATCTGAAAAGTGTGACGTGCATTTGCATTCAGCCCCCTTTACTTTGATACCACTAACTAAAATCTAGTGGAACCAATTGCCTTCAGTGCCTTCGCTTAATTGGTAAATAGAGTCCACCTGTGCGTAATTTATTTTCAGTATAAATACAGCTGTTCTGTGAAGCCTCAGAGGTTTGTTAGAGAACCTTAGTGAACAAACAGCACACAGGTCAGGGATAAAGTTGTGGAGAAGTTTAAAGCAGGATTAGGTTATAAAAATATATCCCAAGCTTTGAACATCTCACAGAGCACTGTTCAATCCATCATCTGAAAATAAAAACTGAAAACCTACCAAGACATGGCCGTCCACCTAAACTGACAGGTCGGGCAATGAGAACATTAATCAGAGAAGCAGACAAGAGGCCCATGGTAACTCTGGCAGAGCTGCAGAGATCAACAACTTAGGCGGGAGAATCTGCCCACAGAATAACTATTAGTTGTGCACTTCACAAATCTGGCCTTTATGGAAGAGTGACAAGAAGAAAGCCATTGTTGAAAGAAAGCCATTAAAAGTCCAGTTTGCAGTTTGCAAGAAGCCATGTGGGGGACACAGCAAACATGTGGAAGAAGGTGCTCTGATCAGATGAGACCAAAATTTAACTTTTTGGCCTAAAAGCAAAACACTATGTGTGGCGGAAAACTAACATTGCACATCACCCTGAATACACCATCCCCACTGTGAAACATGGTGGTGGCGGCATCATGTTTTTGGGATGCTTTTCTTCAGCAGGGACAAGGAAACTGGTCAGAGTTGATGGGAAGATGGGTGGAGCCAAATACAGGGCAATCTTAGAAGAAAACCTGTTAGAGTCTGCAAAAGACTTGAGACTGGGGTAGAGGTTCACCTTCGACCAGGACAAGGACCCTAAACATACAGCCAGAGCTACAATGAAATGGCTTAGATCAAAGCATATTCATGTGTTAAAATGGCCCAGTTAAAGTCCAGACCTAAATCCAATTGAGAATCTGTGGCAAGACTAGAAAATTGCTGTTCACAGACGCTCTTCATCCAATCTGACAGAGCTTGAGCTATTTTACAAAGAATGGGCAACAATTTCACTCTCTATATGTGCAAAGCTGGTAGAGACATCCCCAAAAAACTTGCAGCTGTAATTGCAGTGAAAGGTGGTTCTACAGTGTATTGACACAGAGGGGGCTGAATACAGATGCACGCCACACTTTTCAGATATTGATTTGTAAAATTATTTGAAAACCATTTATCATTTTCCTTCCACTTCACAATTATGTGCCACTTTGTTTTGGTCTAGCACATAAAATCCCAATAAAATACATTTACGTTTTTGCTTGTAACATGACAAAATATGGAAAATTTCAAGGGGTATGAATACTTTTTCAAGGCACTATAAGTTAAACACTCCTCCCCTCTGCACTCTGTATGTTACATACTCCTGATCCTGACCTCTGCATTCTGTACATTACACATTCCTGCCCCCTGAACTCTGTACATTACATACTTCTGACCCCTGCACTCTGGTGCTATTTGCAGTCAACGCAAGGAGATTGGCAGAGGCAGCGAAAAACACAGCAGGAAGATCCCATAACATCACGTCCACGTGAAACTCAATTGGTGGACCTGAAACTGTGAAACTTATGCTGAGACAAGCACAGTGGCAGCTGAGAGATCAGGCGCACACATCCAAGAGATTAACATCTTCTCTCCGGGAAACTGGATGACCTTGTCCATGTCTCTTTTACATTGTTTCTCAGCTCCTTAAGCCTCCTTGATGGGCCACTTTTTTGGGGGGGTTTTCATCATCAACCACAGGAGATTTTATCAGTATCTCTGACTTCATAATTACCATATCTATGTCTTTTAAGTGGGTACCTAAGGAATAGAGTTGAGAAACACTATGTTTTGTTGATGCTTGCAAATATGGGTTGGTGTCCCTTACATACCAAGGCTTCCCTTTTGCATTTGTCTTACCCTGGTGTGCCCCTTAGGAGCTAGCCAGAGTCTACAAATTTGTTCTCCCTCTAGCCTGCATAACCACAGGACAAATGCAACTGTATTGAATAAACTCTATTGCCAGTCACTGGATTTCTGAATAATTCTAAGGGCTCAATACAGTATAATGCAGTGGTAAGACCTCACAAAAGCACCACACATTTACAAAGCATAGTGACATTTACAAATGTGCATTGGCATTCAAATAAATAGAAAACAATAAGAAGTACAGCATGGTCAACCTTCTAGAAGAGTCTTTGCTCCTGGGCTTTGGCCTGGAGAGGATGCCAAAGTAAGGTGGTCTTTTCATGTGGCCTGTCCTCAATCAAGGCCCAGAAAATCTACCTATCTGAGTTGACTTGTCTTAGAGCCTAGAGAATCAGATAGATGGCTACCTGTGTGGAGCATCTTCAGAGAAGTCTCCTATGTGGAAAAATATCCGGGAGAGCTTGGGGGGGAAAGCATCTGTTGGATAGACATTACAAGGAGATCTCAATACTGAACTCTTTAAGGTACCCGTTACTGTTTACATATAGTCAGAGGACCAATTCCTATTGGGAGGCTGTTACTGAAATATTAAAGCTACCATTAGCTGATCCTAAAGGATCTGTTATTACTCGGAGGGTGTGCTACTAAAATATTACAGCCACCAATCAGGTTGTTATTACTGAGAATCTGCTACTGAAGATATTAGCGATAACATCAACTTTTGCTGATATAAGGAGGCCTGGGATATTCATCTATTTTTGTGTATCCTGTACCCCTACCCCTCTTGCCACAAGTTTACTGAGCAAATAAACTACATAAAAAGACCAAAGTGTCGGTGCCCAACTATTCAACTATTTGTTTTGAGTTGTACCCCACAAAGAACTAAATACTCACCCTGGTCCCTGAGATGTTAAAATGTTAGCCTCCTGAGCTGTTTGGAGTTCATTCCACATTGCCCAGGGATCGGGGGTGGTACCCACTAATCAGATTATCAACGCTGCAAGTAAAAGTGTTTGTTCATAAAATAAGACAGAGCTGTACTTGTAATTGGTTAAACAACAAGTTTAACCTGACAGAAGTTTAGGTTTATAATGATATTTTCCAGGATTATATCCTAAGGAATGCACTGTGCATCTGTTCAGTCGACCTCAAGTCTCCAAAGATTTTAGCATTTAGATTGGAGGGCTGATTCACAGCTGTAAGTTTGCATAATTATCATTAGCTTGTATATAAACTATCATCTTTTCCAAGTGGAGCTGGAAATCAATAAAATGCTGAATTACATTCAAAGGCTGATGCAAGGTTTGACATTAGAGACAAGGGAATTCGGTAATGTATTCTTCAGCTTCAAAATATTTATTCAATCAAATCTGCATACCGTATGTACTGATGATTGGATTTTTAAATTGAATTAACTGTAGCTGGGGTCATGTAATGACTTAGTGAGTTGATACCTTTTTTTTTTTTACCTCTACTTGTAACTGCTACTGTCAAAATATTGAAATCACTAAAGCATGGTGAAATTGTGTTTTTTGGAATGTGTAATGAAACATAAAAGCTGTCACAACAGACACAAAATATAATGACTGAACTGAATGGTTGCTTTTCAATGAAACAATGTATCATGGATATATCGAAGACATTTAGGTGTCAACTAAATTCAATATAGTTTAAAGGTGAAGGATATGTGCAGAAAATAGGCACCATACATTCTTTTCCTGTTTTGTAGATTTGAATATACCTTGTGGTTAAATGCTGGGGTAGAGACAGTCATAAGATGTAAGATGCGTGAAAGAGGCCATGTACGGCAAAGTGGAACAAACGTTATTGAACAGGGGTTGTGGCCTTCAACATCATCTATTTTCCACGTTTAAAGTCTCTTTAACATCTCTACCCTGATGTTTTGACAATAATTCACACCTTTAGCCAAGTAAATCCGAAGATTAATATCTATGAAGCTTTCCTGACACCAAACATGGGATTATTTTACTAGAACAGAGTGGTTCCACAACTTTCACACCTCCCATCCTGTTCTTGGACAATCAACATCTACACATTCCATGGAGATTGGATCTTGGTGTCTGTGCTACCTCAGTGGATATACTGTAAATGATAGGGCATTTTTCTGACACTCATTAGATCTAAAGAAGTGGCTTGGAGAAGCGAAGAAACATCTTCAACATTACAGAACAAGTCCAGTTGAATGTGACTAGCTGCTACTAGATATTTCATAACTTAGTTTTACAGCTTGTTTATCCCCTTTAATCACTTCCTGACCGCCCACCATCAAATGACGGAGGAGTGGTGCGACTCTTATTCTGTGATGACGTCATATATAGTTGTCCCAGAACGGCCGTTCCTGGGAAACGGTGAGACCCCTGATCTTTGTAAAGAGCCGATGACACAGCGCTTTAACCATGTGATCGGCTGTGTCCAATCCCAGCTGGTCACATGTAAATACAGAAGTGCTGGTACTCATCTCTTCCTGCCTCACACTGATAGAGTGTGTGGCAAAGAGAGCCGATCAGTTGCATCTCCTGGCAGGGGACACCAGGACAGGTAATCAGGGAACTAGGAACAGTAAAGCCCCAGCAGTGCCCATCAGTGCCACCAATCAGTGCCCATCAGTGATACCAATCAGTGCCCATCAGTAATACCAATCAGTGCCCATCAGTGATACCAATCAGTGCCTGTCAGTGCTGCCTTTCAGTGACCATCAGTGCCTGCTCATCAGTGCTGCCCATTAATGCCCATCTGTGCTTCCCATCAGTGTCCATCAGTGCCACCTATCAGTGCCAACCAGTGCCGCCTATCAGTGCCCATCAGTGCCATCTATCAGTGCTCATCAGTGCTGCATATCAGTGCCCAAAAGTGCGGCATATTAGTGCCTCCTTAGCAGTTCCACCTAATCAGTGCCCATAAGTGCCACCTCATCAGTGCCCATAAGTGCCACCTCAACAGTGCCCATCAGTGCAGCCTATCAGTACCCATCAGTACGGCCTCATCAGTGCACATCAGTGAAGGGGAAAAATTACTTATTTACAAAATTTACTGACAGAAACTAAGAAAAACTTTTTTTTTCAAACTTCTTGGTCTTTTTTCTTTTTTTTAGTAAAAAATAAAAAGCCCAGCAGTGATTAAATACCACCAAAAGAAAGCTCTATTTGTGTGAAGAAAATGATTAAAATTCATTTGGGTACAGTGTTGCATGACCGCGCAATTGTCATTCAGATTGCGACAGGGCAGGAAGGGGGTGAAAGTGCCCTGTATTGAAGTACCATAGTTAAAAGAAAACTCTATGTTCACTGTAAAAAAAAAAAATTGTTATTTACTTGCAATATGCCAAACTGGGACCATTTGCGTACTTAAAAATTACACTTCCTGTTCGTATTATTTGGTCACTGTTTTTCCCTGAAGTCTGCACAGAGCTGGAAGTCAGATTAGAGGAATCCCTCGCATTTAAAGCCTTACTAGGACACCTTATGACTAAAAGGGATGCCACTGGTGCTGGCCCCAGGAATGGTGGTGATTCAATCCAAATACATCCAATGAAAGCTAAAATGGTCCTTTAATTGAAATGAGAATGTCAATAATTTGGTTTGGAAAAAGCACCTTTTCTTAGAGAGGTAAAGGTTAAAGTAAAAATAATCTCATTTTGTAAGTTAATAGCTTTCTACTGGGGTCAGCAACTGAGGTTACTTTTGGAAAGAGAGATAAGCCTTGTCTTAGTCTTAGTGGTATGCGAATCACAGAGGAGAAAAACCTCCGTGGACTTTCAAGTGGCTTTGTGGTCAGAATATTTCAAATGTTCTGGTCAGTCACTGGCAGAATGTTGATATTTCACTGACAACTATCGTTCCATGGCTTGAGCCATTACATGATCTGAATATTTCTTGGCTTTCGCCAGTTTAAGGAAAATTATTAAACAGAAATCGAAATTTTTACATTTTTAGGCATATACTTGATTTAGGGATTCATTGAGTATCCTTGGATCCCCATAATCCCCTCTTTAACCCCCACAAAATATAACATACTACATAACTTGGATTAAACATTGGCCACAGATGCCTTTTTTTATTCATGTAAAGTACAAAAATGAATACCAAAACAAGGAATATTTAAATAATAAACAAAAATAATAAAACAGTAAACAGTGTTGCGCTGCTCCCAACATTCACAGTCATCAAAATATATTAATCAATTTCACATATAAATCCTAAATAATTTCAATCAAATACAACCATGGCTTTTTCATAAGTGCATTTACTGTAAGTGTGTAAAAGTGTTTATAAGTGTAGGTAAAGACAATATTTTGTTTCAGATAAAGAAGGAAATGGTTAAGAAAAGGGTGGGGGGGGGGATTTGGGACTTTGAGTGAGATGTGTGTTAGACAAAAATAAATTGCACAATAATGAGAAAGTTTATTCATGTAAATACACATGGGACATGGTACATAGCAGATATGACGACCTGATGGGCATATAATAGACAAATGTGAAAATTCCATTATTGCACATGATACATAAAATCAAAGAAAAGGGTATAATATAAACGCATGATTGAATTAAAAAACTGCAATCAAAAGCTTGACGCGTTTCGTGGATGAAGTTCCCCTTTATCAGAAGCAAGTGCAGAATGCATATCTATAAAAAATATTCCAAATTACTCCAATAAATTAAATAAGGATGTAGGGGAGGAGAAAACCAAACACCCCAATATTACTTACATATCAGCTCTAAAGTTGGTCATGGAATGCTAAAACCTGATAGTTGAGGAAAGCCGGGAAATATCCCTGCCGGGAGCTGTGGGGGCATAAAACTGTGGGCAGTCAAGGTGGAGAACACCACATTCGAGGGGAAAGATAGAAAGTGTCCATGGTGAGCTGCATGATGTTGCCTGAAAACAGCTCCAGTCTGTGTGAAATGTAAAATGAATGTGGTCAATGAAAAGTGTGGGGTATAACTAGCGAAGGGCATAGAGCCTATAATGATAGGGTCAATGTGAAAGTGAAGGAGCAGAAAAAAGTGTGGTGAAGACCACCAGAGAACCTCATACTAAGACAAACAAAGGTGGGAGGGTAAAACATTCTGAGATCACGACAGACCAATCCTGTCCAGGGATTCAGGACTTGCAAAAGTGTAAAAGTGGAAGAGCAGAAAAAGTGTAGTGAAGACAACCAGAGAACCTCACACCAAAACAAACCAAAGGTGATAAGGTACAACATCCTGAAATCACGACAGACCAGTCCTGTCCAGAGATTCAGGGACTAACTGGGGTGACGAAAAGAACAAGAAGCCCCGGGGGTGGGGATTTGAAGGAAGTGAGTGTACCTGGTGATCCTAGTGCTAGTGACATGGCTTCCATGTGCGATCCTGGAAGTGTCCAACATGAAATGAGGGACCATGCCTCCCACAAAACTGCAATATATACCCGCCAAGGTTGTTGCGCATGATGCCCCCAGTGTCACGCTGAGTGTGTTTAAATGGAGGCATTCCCACTAGAACAGCTGACACGATGTGGCCAGCATCTGGGGAGATGCCCAACACACGCTGGGAATGAAACAAACGCTGCCGGTGATGAGTCACCGTGAGGTGACGTCATGCGCTATGGCGCGGGGTGTGGCGCCGATGCACAGCGGGAACACCCACCCAATCCCCCCATGATATACAGGAAGGAGAGGGGAGGCCCCGGTGTGCATCGCAGCTCCCGGACCTGGAACAAAACCAGCAGACCACATGCCCCAAGAAAAATGACAAACCACATATTTACATATATACATATTTGCATATTTCTGCATATATATGTAGCAATAACTCTCGGTGGAGCTGCTGGTTTAAGAGGGCTTGTTACCTTCACTCTCGACACCTCTGTTTCACCGGCACCGGGTCTAGGGTTCCGTTGAGTTTACCTCTGGACGATATAAGCACCAAACACTTGAGTAGGTTTTCCAATGCTTTAATAAAACAAACAAGGGAAGTAGCAGGAAAGAGGTAGTAGGAAAGCTGCAGGGAAGCTCAAATACCTTTCTGTTATATTTCTTCAGAACATTCTTTGTAATTGAACACTTGTAATTGAATAGTCCCCCTTTCGTAGGATTCAATCTTTGCCTGCCTGGACAGACATCTCTCACTTGCCTAGCAGCCAGCACGTAGCACGAACAAAAGTCTCTGCCACAGACTTATCTGGAATAAAACCCATACGATCCTCTGCCACAAGATGTTTTGGTTTGTGATGAATGTCAGATACAGTACTTGAACCTTTAAGCGAACCCGGCAGTACTACACTGTAAGATTACTTCGGAATGCGTCCTCTAACCGAGTCACCAGGCCCCTCTCCAGACCAGCACTCTGCATGATCCTTCCATGATGGGTCCTCCCCTGGGATCTTCTCGGTTGTCCAGCTTCTTCACTCAGGATAGACAGCTCAGGACCATTCCTCCGCTGCTGTGGTAGGCCCCAGACAGGCTTCTGGGCCCACCCACACGCCGCAGTGACGCGGGCCTCCGAGACAGAGGACCACGAGGTGGTATTTCTAGTGCACACCTGTTAGCCAGGAGGGCCAGCGGGTGGCTGAAAACGAACCCTAAAACATGGCGTCTGTTCAATAAATACCCTCTCCCAGAATGCAACTCGGAGGACCACCTCCACCGAATTATCTCCAGGACAGAGGAGCACTCATTCGCTTCAACACGTTGCTTTTCCAACACCTGCCGATGGTGACAACGACACCCACCAGCACAATGTGGAACTGCATGCAACGTCAACCAAGCTGGAACAGAGGCAAATCTAACTTCCTATAATAAGCGACCCACTAAATTTACCTATCAGCGGTAGATAAAAAATCTACCAGCGCTACATATATATATATATATTTACTTTAAAGGTGCCTGAAAAAAGTGAGACCATAAAATGTATAATAAAATAATTTACATTTTTACATATGTTAAAAAAGATGTAGCAATCTTGGTAAAATGTTGAATCAGACCAAAACATTCATGGTTGTATTGTATTACTGTACAGAAAGGTAATTCTCAACATGTTTCGCTAAAGTATATAGCTTATTCAGGAGATTCGTAATTGTCTTTGTACAGCGTATTCACTGCAATACATAAGAAAATACATAATAGAAAATATACAGTAAAGACAAAAAATGGTCCTAAAAAGAATAATTCCCAAATATATAAATATATATATATATATATATATATATACATATATATATATATATATATATATATACATATATATATATATGTATATACATATATATATATATATATATATGTACGTATATATATATATATGTATGTATATATATATATATGTGTGTATATATATATACATATATATATATATATATATATATATATATATATATATATATATATATATATATATATATATATATATATATATATATACATATATATATATATATATATACATATATATATATATATATATACATATATATATAGATATATATATATATATACACATATATATATATATATATATATATATATATATATATATATATATATATATATATATATATATATATATATATATATATATATATATATATATACATATATATATATATATATATATACATATATATATATATATATATATATATATATATATATACATATATATATATATATATACACACATATATATATATATATACATACATATATATATATATATATATATATATATATATATATACGTACATATATATATATATATATATATATATATATATATGTATATACATATATATATATGTATATATATATATATATATATATATATATATATATATATATATGTATATATATATATATATATATATATATATATATATATATTTGGGAATTATTCTTTTTAGGATCATTTTTTGTCTTTACTGTATATTTTCTATTATGTATTTTCTTATGTATTGCAGTGAATACGCTGTACAAAGACAATTACGAATCTCCTGAATAAGCTATATACTTTAGCGAAACATGTTGAGAATTACCTTTCTGTACAGTAATACAATACAACCATGAATGTTTTGGTCTGATTCAACATTTTACCAAGATTGCTACATCTTTTTTAACATATGTAAAAATGTAAATTATTTTATTATACATTTTATGGTCTCACTTTTTTCAGGCACCTTTAAAGTCCCCTTCCCCAATTTTCTTTTTCCTTGGATTTCTGGCAGATCAACAGGTATTTCTCTGTTCTTGTTATGTTTATAACTACTTGCCATCTGGGGCAATTCTGAAACTTCGCTCACGCATGTAAAAATCTACTTTTTTTTTTTTGCTAGATAATTACTTAGAACCCCCATCATTATATATATATTTAGCAGAGGCCTTATAGAATAAAAAGGTGGGTGTTGCAATTTTTTATGTCACGCGGTATTTGTGCCATGATTTTTCAAACGCAAGCAGGCATCGTTCCGGTATAACCACTGAAACCTGAGGACATCCATGGACATCCTCCCGGCAGGAAGTGGTTTTAGGGCCAGTTGATTTTTTTTCTGCTTCAATAAAACACATGGAAAGTAGGTTATATGGTTTCCAATGGCATAGTTCACGCCAGTGCAGTCAGTTCCAGGGCTTTCCAGTTCCAGAAAAAAAAAGTAGAACATGCCGCATTTTTCCTGCTCTGGACTGTACTGGAAGGCAATAAAACGCATCAAAAATGCACTGGAATGCACTGGAAAACATCAAAAACAAACTGGACCCCAGTATAGTGAAAAGTAAAAACAGGAAAAAAGAGGTTAAAAAGCATCTGGAATTCATCCGAAAATGCATCAAAAATGCACCGGAACGTGCCAAAACGCATTTAAAACGCGCATGAAAAAAACACATCCGGATTGGATCTAGAGTGCATTTTTGTGGTGTGCACTGGCCCTTAAAGAGGCAAAATGTAGGAAAATATTTATGTATTGCAGCGACATACTGGATTTTTTTTCTTTTTTGTTCAGACATACACTTTAAGTGAACTCATAGCATTTTACCCAGAAATCATTTGGCCTTTTGAAGAAATGTATTTGCAGATGTTTTTCAAATGACCCCTGCTTACGTTTTATTTGTTTCTGGTTTATTCCAAATCATGTTTTAACTCGACAAATGCAAGCCTTAATAAATGATTGCTAACCATGAAATAAACACAAGCCATGGAGCAAAGCATAATAGTAAATGATGAGTTCCGATAAAGACAATAAATCAGGTGTGATGTTTTTAGCATAGACAGTAGTCACGGACAAATCGGGGCGAGGCGTTCCATGAACAATGACATGTTTTCCGCCTCAATAATAACGCAGAAGTCGCTTAGCACTTTTTATTATGGGTTTCAAGTAGTTTGTTTTGCTACAGAAAACATCCCATTCACGAGGCGGGAACAGGTTGTCTGTGAAAATAAACAGCCGGCTTCGTGTTTTGTCTGTCGCAGGGAAAAGGACAAAATGGTATAAAGTAGATGAATGCTTCCTATAATAATATGACGGCTTCTGTGAATAGAGTTTAATGACTGAGAAATCCAGATACAAAGAGTTTCCCGTTTTCCTGGTCACTGATTGAAGAAATGATCGGATAGTGAGACATTTAAAGTGGATGTCAACCCTAACTAAATACATTGTTAAAGGAGATCTATGGTCACAGCATGCACTTTTATTTTATAATAGACATCTGCAGTTCGTTTCATTCCAAATTGAAATTTGGACAAATTTTTCGTTATTCGGAAATTCGGATGTATCCAAATTTCCGAATTACAATAGTAACTAATTTAAACGAATCTGCAATAACAAATCAAAATCTCGGACAAAATTCTAATTTGAATAGTTTTCGAATCAAATGCAAACAGTTTTCGAACCCAGTTTGAATTTCCGAAGAGAATAAAATAGAATATAACTTTTTTTTGGTGGTATTTATTCACCTCTGGGTTTTGAATTTTTTGCAATTTTTTTGCTAAACAAATGTAAAATGGGCACTGATGAAGCAGCACTTATGAGGTGGCACTGGTGGGTACTGATGAGGACGGAGGCACTGATAAAGCTGCACTGATAGGTGGCACTGATGGGCACTGATAGGTGGCACTGAAGGGCACTGATAGGCAGCACTGATAGGCTACACTGATAGGTGGCACTGATGGGCACTGACAGACGACACTGGCAGTAGGCAGCACTGATAGGTGACACTGATGAGGAGGCACTGATTGGTACTGAATGGAAGCACTGGTGGGCACTGTTAGGCAGCACTGGTGGGCACTGTTGGGACTGCATTAATAATCAGGACACTGATAATCAGTGCCCTTATTATCATTGTAGATGTTCCTTTAATACAAGCCGGTTATTGGCTCTCCTTTCCTCATTCTCTCAGCGTGAGGAAAGGAATGCCGATAATCGAAATGTGTATACATCGTAATCAGCTGTCAAAGATCAGAGGCAAAGTAAGCCTGCACTGTTGATGTCTTTCGGCTATAGCGCGGATGGGAACTGGTTAAATAAGTGCTTCCGATGTAAAAATGAAAGCCTGTTAATATCACTAAATACAACTAGTTATATTGCCCTTTCTTCCAAAAAGAGAGCTGCTAATATACAAACAATTGTCCAAAGCACTAGAAGTTTTGCGTCCATGCCAACCTCTCTACTACATCATGTAGAGAGAACTCTGCCTTTAAAATTCAATTTAAAGTGTGTGTACAAAAACATTTTTTAATCTTGAGATAAGGTGTAGAAAAATTAGGACCCTTGAGTTTTTAATCCTGTCTATGTTTCGGCTAGGGAGATTCACCCCTCTATATGTCCCAGAGCGCACAGGCTGGGTTTGGGTCAAACTCATATTCAACCCAAACCCAAAGCTTATGTGAAGTGAGAGTAAATCCTCCAATGAGGACAGTTCCAGCAAAAACTACCTTCAATTTGTAGAATATCCTGTCACTTCCAGTTGTGTCTCTGGGATAGGGAATGAAGGGAGCTCTCCCCAGCAGGACACAAAAAGCAAAGCCCAACCTGATAGGGATTTTAACCCTACTTATCCAACGCTATCCAAAACTAAAATAAGAGTTTGGGCTAGACACAAATTGGGGTTGATTTACTATAGCTGGAGGGTGTAAAATCTGGCACAGTTCTGCATAAAAAACAATCAGCTTCCAGTTTTCTTTGTCAAAGCTTAATTGAATAAGAGGAATTTAGAAGCTGATTGGCTACTGTGGACAGCTCCACCAGATTGTGCACTCTCCAGTTTTAGTAAGTCAACCCCATAGTGTTAATAGATACCTAGGAATCACTGAACAGGCAGAGTGCATGGAGTAGGTATTTGGAACTTGGTGAAGACCTACAAGACTGGGTAGTAACCCTCGTGTTGAAGGAGTAGTACTAAATCCTCTATTTTCAGGTATTTTAGGTGAAATAACATAACCTAGGAAATTCACACATAAACTGATGAATTGACAGCCCTTTGGTTTTCTCTATGGTCAGGTTTTAGGTATCAGTTTAGAGTTTATGGGGACGTTTACAGATTGGATGATTTTTAAAATGGAATGCAAAGAAGTAATTACTTAATTAAGAATAGTATTGTAATTGGTAAACATGCAACTAATCTGGCTGAAATTGTTTTGGGCCATATAGAGAAATTTGCCGCATTTGCCCGGGGGTTTTGAGTGACCTTCAATTGGACCAAACCATTGAAACTGGCAAGAGGGTGAACTAGAAGGACATTAGTATTTTTTCCAAACTTAATAACTATGCACAGTAGCTATGTAAATGTAATCATCAGGCCACCATCTTTTTAACTTCAGGTTGTCAACTACAATTTACAATTTAAAGTCAATTAAAAGTCCTAAAATGAAATGAATAGACTGAAATGAGTAGGTACCTGCTGTATAATACGTACCTGTATCTATCCCTGGAGGATGAAATACAGTTTTCACATGTTTGTGTGGCTCTAAATAAATATGCTTAAAATCGCTCAGGAAGCAAAACTTTAAAATTTGCATGCAAGAAGAAATTTTGTAGAGTTTGCTAATGTGTTCCACCATCCAAAGAAAGCGCAAGTGATTGGATTCTTAGTTCTATGCATGAATTTGTCCAAACCTCAAGTGCTTGATAGGAGCCAGGGAGAGAAGCCTGTTGGATTCCTCAGGTTTCGTCCTCTGCTAAAAAACCTGTTCCAGACATGGAGAGGAAAAGAAACAATATTTGCAGAAATGTACCAGAATGCCTTAGTATTGACTGTGATGAAAATGAGAGCCAAGAATCTTGTTTTTGCTATCTCGTGCCTGTGTCTAGGAAAATAAATAGGGAGGAAAACACATTTACAATGCTGTCAGCTGTTACATCCTTCTTGTATCAATGTTAATACAGAGAATTTGTTGCAACAATTTCAACTTGGAAAGCTAGAAAGTGTTTGCTGTTCGTACTCCAGGGATGACTCACTGAAGGCAGAGCCCTCTAGGGGGCAGCAAGGAGTTGCCAGCTTTCTGTACTTGTACTGTACTTCTTTTTCTAATGATAAAAAGTTCTAGTATCATGCAGGAAAGTCAACCTAGCAAAATGTTTTTAGGGCAGCCCCATAACAGCAAAATATGTACCAAAGTACAGTGCAATCAATTAAAGGAGTGGTGTGATAAAACCATTTGGAGATATTATCCCTAATAAAGTACAGCACGTTTTTCCATATATAAAGAAAGGGACTTTCAATATATCTACAGTGGTATGCATGGAGCATAAACATCATTCAAAAATAATTATATATCTTTAGTGGTACATATTATAAAACGTATAATGTATAAAATCATTACACACCCAAATAGATTTTATAGAGACTTGTGTTGTAGGGTCCCTAGAGACCGTTAGATATAGATCAACGCGTTTCATGGGATACCCCACTTCCTCAGGACCTTCAATTTCTTGGTAAGATCCTCACTACTGTATAATGGTATAAAAGATAAATATATTTACTGTATGTACATTAAAACTTCAAATTTACATGAAGAAAATATACATACAATCAACTGATAATATCCCTCTAATCAATCACAGTAAGGCTTCATAACCCCCATGTTGAAGAAGGGAAGAAAAAATGAAAATAATAATAAGAATGAATAAACAGTAAATATTGTGTTGTAGCCACCATGAAATGTCCACTATTTTCCTACCTTGATATATATCAAGTTTGGTCAATTTGATCAGGTTCGCCTATTCATATCGAAGAGAGGACAAGTAAAGAGACAGATCCAAAGGTGTTTCACCGGCCCCTGGGGAGAGAAACAATTCAAATGGAGACCCCTTCGGGGTCAATGGTATTCTAAATAGAAAATATATGTATAGAGTATAGGTAAGATATATTATTTGGCCAAAAAGGCATACATTTGTCCAAGGGGCTTACCGCACATAAAAATGCCCCCTTCGATAAGGATTGAAATACCATCTAGGGAACTGTAGGACCCATAGCTGGAAATATTCAGAGGGCTCCAACGTATATAATGACAAGGTATGGCCATTCAAGGCTAAGAATAAAGTCCAAATGAACTACAATTAGGGGTTTAACATACTTTAAAAAAAGAAGTAAAAACCAACATTCAACCAAATTGGATCTGCTTACCAAGTTTGAGATCTCCACACTTTCCTCTAAGATGGCGTCCAAACATGTGGTCTGAATGGCCTCCATATATATATGCCCCAATTGGAGGTGGTCACTCCCGAAGACCACCCACACCTCCCGGGAGATTCCCAAAGGGTATCTGGTGCTTGAGTAGTGTGGGCGGACAAAGTACAAGGGTGGCCTAAAGTATATCTAAAGCCATAACCTTTTTTTTCTCTTTAGAGTAGGGAATAGATAAAAGCACTGTTCGTTTTTTGTTGTTGTTCTTTTTCTTCTTTGTCCTATTTGGGGGATTTGCTATCACTTCCTCCTTTATGAACACAAGAAACAGGAAGTGAGAGGAAATCTCTCTAAAGTGAGGGGAATCCCTTTTTTAGTCACTTGTCTCTGGTGTCCCTATTGGAAGATAAATAGAGATGGTGAATTTCCACAGCGGGGACAATAAACAGAAGTAAAAACCAAACAGAGGTTCTAACCCCCACATTCCATCCAAAACAAAAAAAAAATGGTTTTAGATATAAAGGATGTGGAATAATAGAAAGTCTAATAGTAGAAACACTATAAATGTTTGTTTATTTAAATGATGTACACCTTGAAGTCAATTCTAAAAACCCTATTATGACCAAAGGTCATTGGAGCTTAGATGCCAGGACTAAATTTAACAGAGTCAGTTAACTTAAGAATACCTTTATGACTATTTTTACATTGTTGTAAAAAGAACATATAATAATATTTTTGGGTAAAATATTTTAATAACGTTTTATAATTATAGGCTCTCAAATGGATCAAAAAAAGTTTGTATTTTTTTGAACAGTTGGGAAGCTTTTAATAACAAATAGATTTTTTTTAAGCATTGTACTGTCATCTTAAAAAACGAAATGCCGCCAGCTGAAATAATATAAGGTTTATTTGTTTATTTATTTAACAAACCTCACGTGATCACCAAGTCAAAACTAACACGGTTATGTTTACCCCCCTTCCTGACCAGGCCATTTTTTGCAATACGTGACTGCGTTACTTTAACTGACAATTGCAGAGTTGTGCAACGATGTACCCAAATAAAATATATGTCCTTTTTTTTCTCACAAATAGGGCTTTCTTTTGGTGGTATTTGATCACCTCTGCGGTTTTTATTTTTTGTGCTATCAACAAAAAAAGACCGACAATTTTGAAAAAAAAAAATATTTTCTACTTTCTGCTATAAAACACATCCAATAAAAAAAAATGTAAAAAATCTAATTTCTCAGTTTAGGCCAATATGTATTCTGCTACATACTGTATGTTTGGTAAAGAAAAATGCCAATAAGCGCATATTGATTGATTTGCTCGAAAGATATAGCATCTACAAACTATGGGATATTTGTATTAATTTATTCATTTTTACTAGCAATGGCGGCGATCAGTGACTTATAGCCGGACTGCGATATTGTGACAGTCGGGACACTAACTGACACTTTTAACACTTTTTGGGGACCAGTGACACTAATAGTGCTAAAAATCCCTCGCAACTATAGGGATTCCACATTATCACTTCACCCCACAATCCCTTTATGCCCACCAAATTAATCCATTATGTTTCAATACGTGCAACCTGATTACACACACTGTCATTACAGATGGTGTCATGATGTCTTTATGATACACTTTCAGATACTTAGTTCCAATTAGATTGGAACTAACGACTATCTTGGAAAACGAGTAGGACCATTTCGTGGCACTATATGGATGACCATTTGTAGGAGGACCATTCAATGTGTTTCTATTTTGACATTTTTGACTATTAACCGTGAGGTATGTGATGACAGTTGGCCATCCAGTTTATTTATTGTTCAAATAAGAAGCTGTACTGACATATGTACCATTCCATTTTTAGTGTTCTTGCTGAAACTTTTCCTGAAGAAGCAGGTTACTTCCTGCGAAAACGCAAACTGCGTCAAAATTACAGCAACTCACTGTGCTCTACTATAGGGGAGACACCAAGTATCTGTATTTAAGGAGTACTAGATGGTTTTGGTTATGTTTTATGTGTAGCTTTTGTGTGTTTTATATGTTTTTTATATGTATACATGTGCAATTTCATATAATAAATACTTTTTGATACTTTTTACAAAAATTGGGGAGCGTTATAGTCCTTATATTTAGTTTGTTAAGGCCCATTATTTTGCATGCAAAATACTAATGACGTTGGCAGAAAATGGGTTGGCGATCAAAGGGTTAAATCTGTGCCTGACCAGCGCTTTACCACTGTGGGGGAGGTGCTTATACTAGCAGAAAGTATGGATCGGTGCCTCTGCTTAGTAGAGACACAAGATTCATGTCTTCTGTAGTAACAGAACGGCAATCTGCCTTGTTTACGTAGGCAGACCGCCGTTTCTGCCTGTATACTGAAGCATCGGTGGGTGCCAGCGGACATTGAGTCTGCTATACCAAACAATCTGTGTCTGATCACAGCGGGAGCGGGCTGTCTATGTGCAGGATCACGTACTAGGTATGTGATCCTGCACAGGAGAGCCACTGTATATCTACAGTATATGGCTGGCACGCGGTTACACAGTTCTGCGAATCTTACTTGAAGTTCATGAACCTTGCAGGGAACCCTGTTGAGGTCCAAGGAAGGAGGGGGGGAGGGAAGTGAGTTTAGTCCTGGTCATTTGTAGAGCTAATAAGAAAGTTTTTTCAAACCAAATGCAGGAGAAGCCAGCCACCACCATGGGGGACGTGTAACAATTTCAAAAATGTAAAACTGATACATAGAAAAAAAAACAAAAAACAGAATCTCTCCCTACACAGAATTGTAATCTCCCCCTAGTAGCGATGACCCCTGACAATGTAGCCACTATGAGCTCACCTTTAATTGAAAGGGGGCTGGATTATCTTTTCTTTCAAATTATTGGCTCTTGTGTATTGCATTGTAACTTGTTTCTTATGTCTGGTGGTGAATCAACAAAGTTCTTGAACAAAAGTTAATGATTTGTGAACTTTATGAACCCTGGGGGATTCACACCACTACCCATGGTAGTGACAAACCTAAAACTCATCACCAACAATAATTAAGAAGCTCCTTGGTTATTCCAATATCCTTAAAGCTAAACGCTACACAGATATAAAAGACGCAAATTAATGCTGTTCTGTAATCATTTTTTTTTTTAATGCAAGCTATATAAATATTTGTGTTGGACCTGGTATTAAACTGTTGCAGTCCCTGTACAGCAGGACTGGGGTGTGAAATGAAGAAGCATCACAAGAAGCCAATCAGTTCATGTGCAGATAGGAAGAATGTTGATAGGTGGAGAAAGCAGAGTGACAGAGAGTTTAGCTAATTACTGTGCTGCACCTCCATTTGTTGTCCAGTTACAAGCTGGGAGGGTTCAGATCCGCCTGGGAGCATAAGAAGTAGTTTCAATGATGCTGCCTATGGCACTGAGAACATTTAGTGGCATAGATATAGTAATGCAAGATAAATCTTTGGATTGAAGGTGAATATTGCATCTGGAGTTCTGCTTAATTAGCCTTCAACAATACATCAATCGCTAAATTCAGAAACAGGCTAAGAATTATTGATGGTCCTACTTGTAGCTCCCTGGTTTAGTCAGGGAGCTCCTCACATATTTACTTGCCAGGAGTAGTTACCCTGGTCAATTGCTAGAGATCCATTGATTTCACCCTAAGTTTGGCCTTGTTGCACTTTTCTCTTCTACCGCTCGATAGGTGGCCGGGTATTTTGTGGTTCTAGATACGAGAAGGGCAACAAAAGGTCAAGTTATGGGTATGTGGGGTGTCTCAGCCAATGGGCAGGGGTGATCTATGTTCTGTGCCACCTGGACGGCTGTCTGGGTGGACGTGTGTTGTATGGCCTGGGCTGCTAGGCCAGAGATTGGGCCTATCCCAGGGGCATCTGGCTGTCAGGCTTTGTGAGGGCCTATCCAGAAGCAAGAGGGCAGCGCAGGGTTGGGATTGCAGTCCAACCATAAGCGACGGTTCTGCCGGCTGAAGAATCTGTCAGTGGTTGGAGGTAGAAGGAAAGATGTCGCCACAAAGGGACCAATCACCTTTACCAGGGACCACAGTGAGTAACTGAAGCAAGTTCCTGGAGCAGCATTCTCACCAAATGGGCGCGGTGGAAAATCGGGAAACTTCAGGCGGTGATCAAGTCAGGGACCCACCCAGGTGACGCTTGCAGAGCAGCCTTGTGAGTCAAGCCAGGGACCAAACCAGCTGGCAGGGTGCGAAGCTTGAGAAATATCTGGAGTGCCAAGCTAGGGACCCAGCAAGGAAGCGTGGGTGACGCTTGAGAGAGATACCACCGCAAAGCTTTGAGGAGCTCCAGGGAGTCAGTGAATCATAGGGTTCAGTGAGAGACCAGGTGCTCAAGGGGATAAAGAACTACAAGTAGAAGTTGTAGTGAAGTAAAGAGGTGTCAGAAACCATGAATCAGACCGAGACAGAAGTACAGTTAAATCACACTTGTTTAAAAACCCTTCCCGCCGACCGTACGCAGATATGCGTACTCGGCTTTCCGGGGTTATACCGGGATGATGCCCGCAGCTGCAGGCATCATCCCAGTACCGTTGTTTACAGCGGGCGATCGGCTACCCGTGTATAACAACCGATGCGGCTAAAAGCCGCTCGGTTGTTATACCGGAGGAGCGGGAGGGGACATCCCCCCCTCCGGCCGCCTCCCGCCGCTGTTACCGGGCCTCCCGTGCGATCGGGAGGCCCGGTGTCCGTTTGGCTGCCTTCGGCGGCTGGGGGCGGACTGGAACGAAGCTGCGAGCGGCTTCGTTCCAGCCTTCTTGTTGTGAACGCGGAAGCGACGTCATGACGTCACTTCCCGTTTACTCGGCTGCCAATGGCGCCGAATTTAAAAAAGTACACAGTATTCAGAATCGCCGTTTTCGGCGATCTGAATACTTTGAAGTGTAAAGGAGGGATGGGGGGTCTTTTAGACCCCCCATCCCTCCATAAAGAGTACCTGTCACCACATATTACTGTCAAAAGGGATGTTTACATTTCTTGTGACAGCAATAAAAGTAAAAAAAAAAAAAAAAAAATTTTAAACACAATTTATAAAGTACAAAAATAAATAAAATAAATAAAAAAAAAAAAAAATTTTTAAAGTGCCCCTGTCCCCGCGAGCTCGCGCAGCGAAGAAAACGCATACGGAAGTCGCGCCCGCATATGTAAACGGTGTTCAAACCACACATGTGAGGTATCGCCGCGATCGTCAGAGCGAGAGCAATAATTCTAGCCCTAGACCTCCTCTGTAGCTCAAACCTGGTAACCGTAAAAAAATTTTAAAGCATCGCCTATGAAAATTCAAAGGTACCGTAGTTCGTCGCCATTCCACGAGTGCGTGCAATTATAAAGGGTGACATGTTTGGTATCTATTTACTCGGCGTAACATCATCTTTCACATTATACAAAAAAATTGGGGTAACTTTACTGTTTGGATTTTTTAAAATTCATGAAAGTGTCACTTTTCCAAAAATTTGCGTTTAAAACACCGCTGCACAAATACCGTGTGATAAAAAATATTGCAACAATCGCCATTTTATTCTCTAGATTCTCTGCTAAAAAAAATATATATAATGTTTGGGGGTTCTAAGTAATTTTCTAGCAAAAAATACGGATTTTAACTTGTAAACACCAAATTTCAAAAATAGGCTTAGTCATGAAAGGGTTAATAATAAAAGTAAATAGAGTAAAGGTAGTCAAAACATAGCCAAAGTTCGGTAATTGGAACGTATAGTCAAACAAGCCAGAAAGTCAGGAAGCCAGAGATCAGCGTAGTGGAACAGCAAGCAGGATCTGGAGCCAGAAGGAATGTCAGCCAAGCAAGTCTTTAACAGGAACGCAGGAGATAGTCTCTGTGATGTTGACCAAGGTGAAGGCAGAGATTAGGGATGGGCTGTCTGTTCGGGTCGAACATGAGTTCGACTTGAACATTGGCTGTTCGCCCATTCGCCGAATAGCGAACAATTTGGGGTGTTCACGGCAAATTCGAAAGCTGCGGAACACCCTTTAAAAGTCTATGGGAGAAATCAAAAGTGCTAATTTTAAAGGTTAATATGCAAGCTATTGTCATAAAAAGTGTTTGGGGACCTGGGTCCTGCCCCAGGGGACATGTATCAATGCAAAAAAAAGTTTTAAAAATGGCTGTTTTTTCGGGAGCAGTGATTTTAATAATGCTTCAAGTGAAACAATAAAAGTGAAATATTCCTTTAAATTTTGTACCTGGGAGGTGTCTATAGTATGCCTGCAAAGTGGCGCATGTTTCCTGTGTTTACAACAGACCGAGAGCAAAATGACATTTCTAAATGAAAAGAAAGTCATTTAAAAACACTAGCGGTAGCGCCGGCAGCTATAAGGAATTGTCGGGCCTCTGCAATACTCATAAAAGTCATTGAAAAAAACGGTCCGGGATTCCCCCACAGTGCATTACCAGGCCCTTTGGGTCTGGTATGAATATTAAGGGGAACCCCAAACCAAAATTAAAAAAAAAAATGCGTGGGGGTCCCCCCAAATTCTATACCAGGCCCTTTAGGTCTGGTATGGATATTAAGGGGAACCCCACGCCAAAATTTTTTAAAAAATGGCGTGGGGGTCCCCCTCAAAATCCATACCAGACCCTTCAGGTCTGGTATGGATTTTAAGGGGAACCCCGTGCCAAAATGTAAAAAAAAAAATGGCGTGGGGGTCCCCCTAAAAATCCATACCAGACCCTTATCCAAGCATGCAACCTGGCAGGCCACAGGAAAAGAGGGGGGGACGAGAGAGTGCCCCCCCTCCTGAACCGTACCAGGCCACATGCCCTCAACATGGGGAGATGGGGACAAGGGCCTCATCCCCACAACCCTTGCCCGGTGGTTGTGGGGGTCTGCGGGCGGGGGGTTTATCGGAATCTGGAAGCCCCCTTTAACAAGAGGACCCCCAGATCCCAGCCCTCCCCTGTGTGAAATGGTAATAGGGTACAAATGTACCCCTACCATTTCACAAAAAAAGTGTCAAAAATGTTAAAAAAGACAAGAGACGGTTTTTGACAATTCCTTTATTAATATCTTCTTTCCCCGATTCTTCTTCCAACTTCTTCTGGTCTTCATTCGGTTTTCTTTCTCCATCTTGTTCTTCCCCCGCTTCTTTCTCTTCTTCCTCTGATTCTCTGCTTCTTCCTTTGGTCTTCTCGTCCGCATCTTGCTCCGGCTTCTTCTTCCCTGCTTCGTTCTTTGGACGATCAGCATCCATGGGAGTTTCCCACTGTGTGACGCTTGTGTTGTTCTGACAGTTCTTATATAATGGAGGGTGGGGCCACCCAGTGACCCCGCCCCCCACTGACGCATGGGGACTTCACGGGGACTTCCCTATGGTTTTCCCCGTGGTGTCAGAAGGGGCGGGGTCACCTGTTAACCGTTAAGCATTATTAAAATCACTGCTCCTGAAAAAACGTCTGTTTTTAAAACTTTTTTTTGCATTGATACATGTCCCCTGGGGCAGGACCCAGGTCCCCAAACACTTTTTATGACAATAACTTGCATATTAACCTTTAAAATTAGCACTTTTGATTTTTCACGTTCGTGTCCCATAGACTTTAACTGTGTTTGCGCGTTCGAACAATTTTTCGCCTGTTCGCATGTTCTGCTGCGAACTGAACAGGGGGGTGTTCGGCCCATCCCTAGCAGAGATCATCTGGGCTGGACAGCTTAAGTAGGCAGGACTGACGAGCAGGACATCATCAACAGGTGAGTCACTGTGGAGAGATAAGAGCTGGCAATTAGCCGACAGCTGAGACAGCAATCCTGCACGTGCAGATGTGGTGCTTTACTGGGTGCTTTTCCCTGTACGACTGTCCTCCTATTGAAGTCTCAGAGACTGCCAATTGAAATTGCAACTGCTTAAGCGTGTCCTGGCCCTAACCCTCTTTCCCCCTCAAAATATAAAAAGGACTGTCAAGAGTAATAAAACTTCTTTTACATCCAAGAAGTGTCTGACACCCAATAACTTTACCCACCTTGCACCCACTATGCCTCACAACAGAATACAGAAGGATGTCAGCTATCTTTGGCCCTGAAGGTCCCCATTAGACTGGAGGAGGCTAGAGACTTTGCTACATACTGTAGATTATGACAGATGGACACACACCAACTGACACATTAATGGACAGACACACACTGACAGATATTGATGAACACATACCAGCAGACAGTGATGAACCCAAAAAACAAGATGCCTGTTGGACCTTTCAGTTGACCGGAGGTCATGTTTGGGAAGCAGTTTATTAAAATATTGATTTTTCCTTTATCCCTTGATAGACACAGAGACTAACCATAAAAACACAAATTCCCTCTAAGCTTTTATTTCATGAACTGGAACAAAAAGTGAAATGGGAGATAATTGAAAATAATTTGATACATTGCACTGTACTAAAATCATTAAGCTGTAATCGGTTTAATGTAGTGTGTAATATTTATTAGAAAGAAGAAAAAAAAAGAGAGTCAGTTTAACTTAGCAGTTCAATAATTATTTCCCTTCAGCCCTTTCTTAATCTCATCGAACATTTAAATTAAATTTGATGACATTTTCAAGAGCAGTTTTATGAGCAGACAATAGCTGGTAGACACTGTCCAGGGAAAGAAGTACCCAGTTTTATAATAATATTGTCAGCTTTCAATGCTGTCGCATTTGCGCGGTCATACAACACTGTACCCAAACTAAATTTTTATCATTTTCTTCCCACAAATAGAGCTTTTTTTGGTGGTATTTGACCACCTCTGGGGTTTTTATTTTTTGCTAAACAAACGAAAAAAGACCGAAATTTTTGAAAAAAAAAAGTTTTTCTTTGTTTCTGTTATAAAATTTTGTTTTCTCCTTCACTGATGGGTACTGAGGAGGCTAGACTAATGGGCACTGATGAGGCGGCACTGATGAGCACTGATGAGGCTGCACTAATGGGCACTGATGAGGCGGCACTGATGGGCAATGATGAGGTGCCACTGATAAGGTGGCACTGATGAGGAGGCACTGATATGTAGAATTGATGGGGACTTATTGGCGATATGCAGCACTGATGGGCACCGATAGGCTACACTGATATGCATCACTGATGGGCACTAATAGGTGGCACTGATAGGCAGCAGTGATGGGCACTGATAGGCAGCACTGATTGGCACTAATAGGTAGCACTGATAGGCAGTACTAATGGGCACTGATAGGCGGCACTGATGGCCACTGATAGGTGGCACTGATGGGCACTGATAGATTGCACTGGATAGGCAGCACTGATGAGGAGCTACTGACAGGCATTACTGATTGCCATCTAAAGGGCACTGACAGGCATTACTGATGGGGCACTGATTGGCACATTTATGGTCACTGATTGGCACATTTAGGGGCACTGATTGGCACTTTGATGGGCACTGACAGGCGTTACTCATGAGGAACAGACTGGCAGCTGATGGACACTGATTGGTAGCTGATGGGCACTCTCATGGGGCTGTGCTGATAATCAATGTGCTGATTATCAGCGCAGCCCCCCCCCCCGACAGGGAGAACCACAGATCGGCAATCCCTGTCAGCGCAAACCGAGGAAAGCCGAGATTGGTCACAGCTTATCACATGGTAAGGAGCCTCCGTCAGAGGCTCCTTACCATGATCTGAGATGCGGTGTGTCAAAGTGACACACAGCACCAATGATCGCTGTGCTGCGTGCCCCCACGGGGGCGCGCCGGCTTGTTATTCTGAAAGACAGTGGGTAAAATCAGCAACAGTTTTAACAAGCTAACTTAATTTCAAAAGTTGTTTTCATTCAGGCCTGATTCTAGGGGGTGCTGGGGTGGACTGCGCCCTCCCAGACTTTAGTTGTACCCCCTAGGTCTCCAAGACCAGTGCATCCACTGCACCAAGACCTAGCCCCCAATCCCCAGTGCAGGCCCCCATTCTCCGCAGTGGGGCCACTTGGTACTAACAACTAATGATGTCACGTGGGTGCCTCACCCCCAGAATTCACAGGAAGAAGAAAGTTGAACATCCTCCACCCAGACCTACCATCTACACTGCCTTCCAGCTCCTACCCTCTGCCTGCTTCCCATTAAAAGGTACACAGACATTCTGATGGGTACAACTGATGTAGAGGGCCACTCGGATAGGAACAATTGATGTAAGGTGACACTGTGAAAATAATGAGGGAAAATTATGTAAGTGGTACTGTGATGGGGACAACTGATGTAATGGGGTACTGTGATGGGGACAGCTAATGTAAGTAGGCACTCTTAAGGGGGCAATTGATACCCGGGGGAAAGGGGAAGCTCTGATAAGGACTCCTAAACTAAGACAGGAGTCTAATGGGGACAGTTAATGTAAGGACGGGACTCTGATGAAGACTTCTGATGTAAGGGGGACACCTGATAAAGGGGCGCACGGGTTCTGTTTAATCATCCTAACTTAATGACAGCCTAACATATTCACTTTTTGTTACAGACACATAGAGAAGCATGGACCTAGCATTCCCTGTTCATTCCTGCACCACCTCTGAATTATCTGGAAGTAACGTCAGACATTACTTTCAGGTCCTGACTTGTGGCACAGAAATGGGCAAAGTGAACAGGGAATACTGGTTCCCTGCATCTCTGTTACACTGGGTGACATTCAATGACTCACTCATAATGCTGATATTATGCCCCCCTACATTTTTTTTACTGCACCCCTAGATCAGATAGGCTGAATATGGACCTGTTTTCAAATACATTTTTATGCAAATCTGCAATTTTCTTGAAAAAGAATACTTGGTGATCTTGCCATGGAGGTCCTTGTTCAGACACTTCCTGTTATAGAGAGATAACTGTCTCTTAATTGTACTTCTACGCTGTTAAGCTATCACATGTCCCACTGGTGGTGGTTGCAAGCCACTGTCCAAACAAATAAAAAGCAGACATGATCCACCATTGTCCATCAGATCAGGAGGCTGCACAGATAGCAGTGGGAGCCATTGGCACCTGCTACTCTCAATCAAATCCTGAGAGGAGGGAGTGGGGGGTGTAGCCTTTCTGTGTTGTGTGCGTCTATAGATGCACACAGCCCAGTTCCGGAGCTCTCCCACAGGCGTGCTACCATAGCACATGGCTTGCTATGGGGACACATGCATGAGAGGAAAAGCAGAAGACCCCAGAAGAGGAGGGAAGGGGCCACTTTGTGCAATGCCATTGCATAGAGCTAGTAAATATAGCACATTTTTTTTTTAATGTAAAAAAAATAACGGTTTACAATTACTTTAGAGTTTAGACCTAGTTTAACTATGTTACTGGATTCTTTTTTTTTTTTAAACAATGCCCGCTACATAAATTAGTCTTCATGGTATTAGATCTACAGAAAATCTTGTGACCCCTAGTAAGCCCTGCAGTCCCTATCCATTATTCTTCTGTTTTGTTACTCACAGTGGTCAGACAGAAAGTACATTTAAACTGTATGTTAGCTTTGGTCTATTGCTTCTTCTTCTAATCTTTATGGGGAAGACATTGTGGGGAAGATGCACGCACTGACACCATATTCTGCTACCCCCAGGTTCTTATAGGGAACCTTAACAGAGTCCTCAATCCCAAATGAGGGCTAAACTGTATATGCCTTAATAGGCTGAGCTTAATACCTGAGAGCCAGACTGTACCAGTTTTTCGGGCAATGGGTGGTCAAAGTCAATCCAAGGGTCAAGCCTGCAGGTTGGATATAATGCAAATGAAGGTTGGAATAATGCAGAAATGTAGTTAGGATCAAGCTAAAGGTCAGTTCAACTAGTTGGACTCCAACAAGAAATTTGAAAAGAAATCAGGGTCATAGCAAAGGTTAGGGTAGGGAGACATCACTTAAGGTCAAGACAGTCAGAGTAACTAATGAGAAAGCAGCAATTTTGACTATATAGGAATAAACTCAGACTGCACTCTGCATTCCAACTCGGGAATCTGGGGCTCCTTGAAAGACATACTGGTCTATATGAGAAATGTGTATTGTATGTGCCTGATCACACTGGAAGATCCATTTAATAGAAAAGCATAAACAAAAGAAGAATCGTCACGCTTGAGTGCCTGTTAACAGGAAGAACAACAGTTCTGGATATATTGGGGTTGATTGACTAAAGGCATATAGGCTGAGCACTTTGTAAGTGCAATTACACTCTGCAAGTGCAGTTGCTCTAGAGCCTAGTAAATGGGTTTAAGCTTCACTTGCAAAGAATATCCAATCACATGCAAGGAAAATCTTAAAAAAATGCTTAAAAATATTGCTTGCACATGATTGGATAATGGAAGTCAGCAGAGCTCCCCCCCCCCCCCCCCCCCATTTACTAAGCTCTGGAGCAACTGCACTTGTAGAGTGCAACTGTATTTGCAAAGTGCACAGTCTATTTGCTTTTAGTAAATCAACCCCAATGCTCTTTTGGTTTAAGTTGGAAATTTTGACAAATATTTGAAGAAGACACACTGTCATTTCCAGCTCTTAGAATCGTTGTTTTTTTTTTTTTTTTAATTCCTTCTGTTCCTCCCTACTATAATCTGTAGACCAAATCATATCAAGTTAGTTAAAGCAACCATTTTATTCTATACACTAAGGGGCGGGTTTGTGTTCAGTCAATGAAATATGAAGAGAGTAGAAGACAGAAGGACACTACAAAGTCAAATGGTAAGAAGAAATGTAATGAAATATATTTGAATACGAAGATTAGCAATTCAATCAATAACAGGAATCAACAACAAGTAAACATGTGTAAAGGTCAAAGTTATCTATTGATCCTCACTGAGGCGGCGGATGACTAGTCCGTCTCTGCACACTGTGCAGAAATGGGCTGGTCAGATCTCTGCTTTCCTCTATGGGGGGGAGGATCAGATGAAAACCATGTGTTCGTTTTCATCCGATCTGATCCGATCCGCGGACGGATGGAAAAATAGGGTTTTCCTCCGTCATCAGATTCGGAGCTTAGCGGAGACTGATGTCATCGGATGTCAGCGGATGACACTTGAATACGAAGATTAGCAATTCAATCAATAACAGGAATCAATAACAAGTAAACATGTGTAGGTCACGTTAGGCCCCTTTCACACGTGCGGATCCCGGGAGGATCTGTTTTTGGACATCCACTTGCTCGGCGGGGATCGCTCCATCCCCACTGAGCCGGTGGATGACTAGTCCATCTCTGCACACTGTGCAGAAACGGACCGGTCAGATCTCCGCTTTCCTTTTATGGGGGGGATCGGATGAAAACGGACCATCTGTCCGTTTTCATCCGATCCACAGACGGATGATAAAATAGGGTTTTCCTCAGTCATCAGTTTCGGAGCATAGCGGAGACTGATGTCATCGGATGTCAGCGGATGTTCATCCGCTGACATCCGCTATCCCATAGGGATACATGTATGTCCGTTTTTCATCCAAAAACGGATGGATGAAAAACGGACGTATGGTCCGCCCGTGTGGGGCCTAAGGGGCCTAAGGGGCCTTAGGCTTTAAAAAGAATGTATTTTTGTATATTGTCTTCATTTATTTATATGATCAGTACAAAAAATTATTAAATATTTATTGTTAATAAAGTACGCATAAAGTATTGTATATGGATAGTTTATACTCTCAAATCCTGCCAGCATGTGAAGCTCTGGGCTCTTTTTAGGTGTTTCTCATGTTTACCTTACAAGATACCTTGTTGATATTTTCTTATTGGCTTTCTAAAATTAAGGTGCCTACATAGCTCAAAAACTAAAGTCAGAGCAATAAATCCTCTCCCTCTCCTTTCAAACTGTTAAAATGTTTGTTAACCTAAAAAAATAAAATAAAGATCCTGTTCCGTTAAAGCATGTTATACAGCACAGTGCTTGTGCTGTGTAATTTGGCCCCCTGTATCACCTGAAACACCTGGCTGATCCTGCCTGGTTCTGCCCTCCCCTTTGTAAACTGATTATGGTATATCATGGCTGCTGAGCCCTGACACCGTGGTCAGTTTACCTGCCTCCGTCATCCACTGTGTCTCCTGTATCTCCTCTGTGCTCTCCTCCATCCTCTCCCTTCCCTCTCTGTAATGTCCCCCTGTGACTGTGTTTTATAAAAAAATGCAGCTATATACCTGTTTCACAGCCCCGATCGGCGCTCACATGACTCGCCGCCTCTCTCCTCTCTCCCATGACAGCTGCAGCGGGCGGGGCCGCCACTCTCCTTCTCCCCCCCCCCGACTGACATCAGCAGGGGATCCTCGGCCCCACCCACTGCAGCTGTCAGGCCGAGAGAGGAGAGAGCTGGCTGGTCACGTGAGCAAAGATCTGCGCTCTGTAAATAGGTATATAGCTGCATTTTTTATAAAGCACAGTCACAGGGGGACATTACATAAATCAACCAAGAGGATAATGTAAATTTAACCCTGTGGTTTAACAACAGTTTCAATAAGAGATATTCTAAAAGGAAGCAGCTTCTGCTGTGTTGGCTTTAGAAGGCCCATAGGGCTTTGGAAATTTTTAGTTATAGGTCTACACTATCTTTTTTTTTAACTGGAAAAAAACAACTTTATTGAGAAATATATGCATGGTACATACATGAAGTATTAATAAACTGATACAAAATAAAGTACATACTGTGAAAGGAGGATGTTAGGTCATGTACACGTTTCCCCATCTGCCAACCATCTATCCCATACTTTGTCATATTTGAGAAGACAGCCTCTGTGTGTATACAATGGAAAATTCCTATCAAAAACTTAATTTTCCTTTCCTGATGGACTCCATGGCAGCAGGAGTTCCCTCCCAATGGCTGGAGTAGGCTAGTTATTGAACACGGCCGCTGGTTGGGAGCAAAAATTTATGGGAGTAGTGTCCTATAGGGTAGTAGTGGAGGTGGGAATAACCCACACGTTACTGCCATGGCGTCCATCAGGAAAGGAAAAAGTGTTTGATAGGAATTTTCCATTTTATGCACACACTACTACCCTATATGACACTACTCCCATAAATCTTTGCTCCCAACCAGCGGCCGTGTTCGATAACTAGCCTACTCCAGCCATTGGGAGGGAACTCCTGTAGCCATGGAGTCTATCAGGAAAGGAAAATCAAAGTATTTGATAGGAATTTTACATTTTCCTGGCAGACTCCAGGGTAACAACGTGTGGGAAATAACTCACCATACACACCCAGGTGGGTAAAAATGCTGAACAAAGATTTAATTAACACCATCAACCGACAGTTCTTTCAAAAAAAAAATGACAGAAGACAGAGTAGCTGGTTCAACACAATAATGAGACATAGAAGTATGGATTGATGACCAGGAAGCTACTCTGCAGATCACTTCAGGCGCGACATGAAGTGAGGCTGCCCATGAAGTTGAGAGACTTCTGGTTGAGTGCACTGTTACTGCCTCAGGAGGAGCCAAGCCCTTCTCTTTATAAGCCCATTGGATAGCTTGGACGACCCATGCAGCAATGGATCTGATGGAAGCCTGGAGACCCCTGTTTTTCCCATGGAACAGGACAAAGAGATAGTCAGATTGTCGAAAGGAAGCTGTAGCCTCCAGGTATTGTTTCAGGGAGACTCCCACATCAAGGGGATGCAGCTCTAGACTTCTGGCTGATTTAAAGGTAGGAAGCATGATTTCCTGGTTCTCGTGAAAAATTGAGGTGACCTTGGGGTTTGCCCCTAGCATCGGGATTAGAACCACTCTGTCTGGAAAAAAGGTAAGAAAAGGCACCTTTGACCCTAAAGACTGAATTTCAGAAATCCTCTTCGCTGAAGTTATGGCTACCAGGAAGGTAGAGTAAGTTCTCTGATCAAGAGTGGCTTGTCGAGTTGCGAGAAGAAATCAAAGACTAGTGGAAGGTCCCATTTGGGGAACCTAGGTTTCCTCTGCGGCCTGAGCCCAACTGCTCCCTTGAAGAACTGCTGGACCAGAGGGTGCTTGGCCCATGACACCCCAGAGAAGGCTGATATCGCTGACACCTGTACACGGAGTGAACTAACAGACAAGGAGATATCCAGTCCCGATTGCAGGAAGCTTAAGATGTCCTGAACTGCCGGAGAACAACAGGAGTTGGATCTGGAGGACATGTGGCTTGTGAATTTAGCCCATATCCTTTCGTATACCCAGTTGGTACTTCTTCTTCTTGCACTGAGGAGTGTGGGAATTACCTCTTCGGGGCATCCTAGTGCCTCCAGCCTTCCCCTTTCAAAAACCAGGCCCTTAGGCGCAGGTGAGCCGGACAGGGGTGTAGCCTCGTGCCCTGAGACAGAAGATCTGGTCTGAGAGGCAAGGGGACTGGTTCCAGCATTAGGAGGGGAAACCAAGGCATGTCGGGCCAGTAAGGAATAATGGCTATCACCTCCGCTACTTCCGACTTGAGTCTCCGTAGGAACTGGAGGATAATGGGGGTTGGTGGAAATGCATAGGCTCTGCGGAACCACCATTGCTCCGTCAGGGCGTCCACCCCATAGGCCTGAGGGTCCCGGAACCTCGAATAGTACCTTGCCAGTTTCTTGTTGCAAGGGGAGGCAAAAAGGTCAACTGCTGGGGTGATCCCCAAGATTAGGATCCAGCAAAATACCTCCTCTTGGAGAGACCACTCGTTGTCTAAGAGGACTTGAGAGAGGAAGTCTGTCTGGACGTTCTGGATCCCGGGTACATATGTTGCTGTTATGTTGACCAGGTTCCTCTGAGCCCATGTCATAATTGGTTCTACCTCTTGAAGCAGGGACAGACTTTGAGTACCCCCTTGTCTCCTTATGTATGCTACCACCATCGTGTTGTCTAGTCTGAGTAATAAAGAGGCTCCTGTTATCAGATGGCGAAATGCCAAAAGTGCCTGGAATGCTGCCCGTAGCTCTAAGATGTTTGAACATTGTTCCTCGAGAAGGAAAGTCCCAAGAGCCCTGAGCCATCTCTACCAAGCAGTGAGCGCCCCAGCCCCTGTTGCTGGCATCTGTCGTTATCGTCACCCATGTGATGGGAAGGATGGAGTGACAGTTGTATAGGTTTTTCTGCTGGAGCCACCATGGAAGGGAGCTCCTCATGGCCGAAAGTAATGTGAATACTTTGGGCTTTGTTGCCTGACCATTGACGAAGAAAGCCTTTTTGGAAGGGCCGCATCTTCCACTGTGCCCATTTTACCATCGGTATAGTGGCCACCATGGTGCCGATGATCCTCAAACACTGGAGGGCATGGAGATGAGAAGCAGAGAGAGCCAAACGAATCCTGTCTCAAACTATCGCAATCTTATCCTCGGGTAAAGAGATGGTGCCTCTCACTCTGTTGAAGTGAGCTCCTAGGAACACAAGGGACTGAGACGGTTCCAACTGACTCTTCTCTAGATTCAGGGGCCACCCGAATCCCTGGAGAGTGGAGATGACCTGACCTCTGTGTTCTAGAAGTCGATCTCTGTCTTGAGCCAACAGTAGAAGATTGTCCAAGTAATGATGGAGACGGATTCCTTTGGTTCTCAACAGAGCCACAACAGCCAACAAGACCTTTGAAAAGACACGTGGAGATGTCAATAGCCCAAAGGGCAGGCACGTGAACTGTAAATGATGCTTGCCTACGGAGAAGCGGAGAAACTGTTGGGAATCCTCTGCCACAGGAACATGAAAATAAGCATCCTTGAGATCTTTGGAGACTATCCAGTCTCCTGATTGGACCGACTGCTGGATTGTGGACAGCGTCTCCATCTTGTACCTTTTTTCTTGATAAAACGGTTCAGATGGGTCAGATCTATGACGGCCTCCATGCACTGTTCTTCTTTTGGACCATAAAGAGAGGAGAGTAAATTCCTGTGCCTCACTGGTTGTCTGGGACAGGGATAACAGCGCCTTGATCCAATAAAGATTCTACGCTGGCTAACAGAAGCAGCCTTTTTTCTTCTGAGGCCGGATGAGAGATGGGAACACACCTGAGCTGCTGAAGGCCCAGGCATGGCCTGAAGAGACCATTTTGATGGTCCAGAAGTCCTGAATTGAGGCCGCCCAGACGTGCCGAAAGTGGAGAAGGCAAGCCCCCACAACACTTTCGACCAGGGATTTTAGCTGCTGCTAGTCCATACCACCTCTTTCGCCAGCTGTTTTGGCGTAACAGAAGTCACACAGGGATTTTCCCACAGGTACTTGGGACCTACACGCCCAGCAGACATAATTAGCCGAGCGGCTGGACTGAGCCGTGGAAGGGTGAGACACGTCCTTGCTACAGTGCCCCGATCTTGAGGGTGAACCGTGGTGTTTAGATCTGGAAGAGGAATACCGTTGAAGAGGTTTCGAAGAGTCACTTCCTCTGTGAGAGCGGCCCCATTGTTCGGACCTAGAAGGGCTGACAAAAAAGAAATACAGAGAAACACCAGTGTTAGGGGAAACAGTGGTCATGATGACCTATAGCAAACCCCCCCAGCTGATTACACCCAGAGGGGAAAACACCTCTAAGTACCTGCTGCGAGAGGGCTGGCCACAGGCAGGCAGTGGAGAAGTACAAGCTGCCCACTTGTCCCCCGAGAATCACTTACCAGGTACAGAGGGACAGGGGCTAGGGGAAGCTATAAGCCCACAAGCATTCCCAAAGCTTGCAGGCTTTTACCCTGTTTAAAAAGAGCGCCCCTGTGACGTCATCGCCAGGGCGCCAGTGCACATGTGCGATTATCGTCATTTTGACTCGAATGCGCATGCGCGAACCAAGCCTCGTTTCCGTACCGCACTCGCACATGCGCAGAACAGCTGCAGGGATGAAGCAGGAAGTAAAGGGCGCTGGAACGCAGGAGGAACCAGCCGCCATGCCTGTAGCCACACAAAACCAGGAAAAACATGAAGGGGAAACACACAGGAAAAAAGAGAACAATCATAGGAACAAAAACTGCTACCATAACAATCAGGAAAGGTTTCACCACTCCCATCACGATCATCTCCTAGGCTGAAGGTAAGGTGAAAAAAACTGATTCTTGAGGGCAATAGGGCCACCTGCTAGTAGCTGGGCTTTCTGACCAATGCAAAGCCTGCCTGCCAATGGCTAGGTCTCTGGCTTCTTCCAGCGCCTCTTCTAGTGCCCACTCCATACCCTACTAGTAGCTAGGGCTTAACGTAGTAATGCGACTCTTCTTTCCCAGGGTCGCAGTTTGCCCAATCCTGATCGTGGGAGAGGAATCTTCTAGTAGGAAGACCATCAACTAGGTCCTTTGGAGGAGGACAAAAAAAGAACAGGGCCGCTGGTTGGGAGTAAAGATTTATGGGAGTGGTGTCCTATAGGGTAGTAGTGGAGGCGGGACTAAACTCACACGTTGCTGCCATGTAGTCTGTCAGGAAATCAGTTTTTTGTATGGAAGGGTGTCATTAATCTCCTTTTTCCAGCTCTGAAGTATAGGGAGGCAAGGCCTGCATCCATGTCCAAGCTACGTTTTTTCTGCCCAAGAATAGTGTTTCATGCAAAAAGGTAACAAGGGACTTGTCTATATTTGGGTCTGGCAATAGTCCAAGCAAGCATAGTTTTGGCTCTAGAGTGATTGGTGAACCCATTTGATCATGGAGAAAGCGGATCACTTGAGTCCAGAATGTTTGGCTAACCATACAGGTCCAGAGTAAATGATAGAAAGATCCGGGCATCTTGTGACATAACAGGCACCCTGGCTTATGGGTAGGCTGAAAGTGGGCAATTGTCTGGGGCATTACATACGCCCTGTGTATAATATATAGTTGTGTTAAGTGCTCTGATAGCTTAAGGGATACAGTTTTTACATCCTCCAAGATTTCCTCCCAATCCTCCCAATCCTCGTCTTCTATTGCTCCAATGTCCGTTTCCCGTCTAGTTTTAGCTTTATGGGCTAATAAATCAATATTTATATCTAAACAGGAGCTGATTAGGGAGGGAGAATGTGTCTTTTAATACTTGTTTTAAGCCTTATAGGGGTCATAATTTGGTATAAGTACAAGATACCATGATTTATCCAAACAACAGGGTCTGGAATAGTCAATAGTTCAGGTAATTGTGTATTGAACCACAAAGGGGTGTGGGAGTGAATCTGGGGGGCCCTAAGTTTATACAATGCCAATTTCCATACATGCTGGTGATGTGTTAGCATGCTGTCTTTGTGTTGGGGTGATCTCCGGGTAGGTGGGCCTCTAAGTATAGTTTGTAACGGGGTATGGGCTGGGTTATTAGGACTTGCACAAAGCAAAGATTGGTACCTTGAGAGTTCATTTTTGTCAAAGTAATAAAAGTGGGATATTTGGGAGGCTACGTAATAGTCCTGAAAGTCGGGGAAGGCTGTGCCTCCAAGCTTCGCTGAGTTCTTTAAGACTATCCAAGACAGTTTGTTTCTACTGTGGTCCCATACAAAGGAGAATAGAATCTATTGTTTTAAAAAATTTGAGGGGATATATAAGGGAGCATGCCACATTAGGTACAGTATTTTGGGAAGGAGTATCATTTTAATGAGGCTGATTTGACCTATGACACCCAGAGGTAGTCTAGCCCATGTCTGTGTTTTAGTTTTGATCAGGCTGTATAAAGGTTTAATATTTAGAGGTATATAATCCTTGAGTTATATAGTGAAAGGATTAATATTTAATAAGGGATACTCTGGAGAGGGAAAGGGGGGGAGATGTGAGGGGAGGGGGGAAGCGGTCAATGGGTAAAATTTGGGATTTAGACCAATTAATTCTTAGTCCAGAGTGGCTACCTATGCATTCTATAGAGTGTAAGGCTGTTAATAGGGAGGGTCCTGAGTCTGCTAAATATAGAATCATACCATTGGCATACATGCCAATCTTTTCTTCTATATTTCCTATCCATAGACCCCGAATGTTAATGTCCGAGCGAATAGATATGGCTTGTGGTTCGGCCGCCAAGGCATAGATGTGCCATCCATTAACAAAGACTCGAGCTTTTGGTGATTGATAGAGGAGCTGGACCCATATAATAAAGTTGGGGCCAAACCCGAATCTAGAGAGGCACTCCCACAGGTAATTCCATTCTATGGAATCAAAGGCCTTGGCGGCATCCAAAGCCACTAAAACACGTGTGCCAGTCTCGTCATGGGACTCTTGGATGTTCATAAACAGGCGTCGGATGTTCATGGTTGTATTCTTCCCGGGCATGAAGCCTGTTTGGTCGGGGTGGATCAGGCACAGAACAACCTGATTCAAACAGGAGGCCAAGATTTTGGCTAAAATTTTGACGTCCACCTGTAGTAACGAAATTGGGAAGTACGATTCCGGGTATCTAGGGACCTTCCCCGCTTTGGAGATTACTATAGTTTGGGCTTCTCGCATGGAGGGAGACATAACTCTCGAGTCAAATATGAATTGGTAAAGGTCACATAGTTTGGGAATAGGGATTTTAGAGTAGGTGGCATAGAATTCAAGTGGTAGGCAATCTGATCCCGGGTCCAGAGCAGAGTCTGGCTGCCCCATCCAATCTAAGGCAGGGGTTAGGTTCATGTTGAAGTCCTCCATCCATATAACCAGTAGTGTGATGGCGAGGCCTTCCTTAACTACGGTCGAGTTTTACGGAGGGAGGATGTAACAGGCCAAGATTAAAATAGGAGAGCCACTAATGGTGGCGTGTAGAAATATATATCTGCCCTGTCGGTCCATCTGTAGCGATACCAGGTCAAAGGGAACCCTTTTGGCAATAAGGATGGACACTCCCCTGGAATAAGAGGTGTGGGTTGCATGGTACGCCCAGCCAATCCAGGGTCGTTTTAGGGCTGATTGTAGGTGACCGGTGACATGTGTTTCAACTAACATAATGACTCAGCCCACTGAGATTTAAGGAATGTTAAAATGGCAGTACGTTTAATTTTGTTACACAGGCCTCTAACATTCCATGTAAGGCGTTTTAGGGGAGTCGTGGTGGATAGGGGTTTTGTGCATTAGGATCTGCAAGGATTGGGACCAGCAAGGCAGATCTAAATATGTCAAATAACATGAGTAAAGTCGTATGTACAGTTCACCAATGCATTACCATATATATGAGTTACCAACAGAATCCATTGAGATTCAGAAACGTCCCACCAAGCCCAATACCACCCCAACTTGGTATGGACATGTGAATCCTTAACCATATACAAACAGAGAGCATCCGATGTATAAAACACATCAGAGGTAAGTATCTTGAATTCAAAAAAGGGGTAAACAAAAAATGAACAGTTAAAGGGTAGAAAAAAATCTTAAGGGGGGGACTGCTTCTCTGAGAAGTGCATAGGGTATAGGAGCCCTAAGAGTATAACACTATTATGGTGTTGTGTAGGGGTCCACTTGCATTAAACAAATAAAATGAAGTAATATCCTCCAGCATTAAATCATGTAGAAGCTTCACGTCAAAGTGAGGTTAGAAGAGCCTGGGGGCAGTGAATTTTAATTGTCATATTGACCTGGGAATGTCTCCAGGGGTACTGACCAGAAAAAGGGAAAAACATCACCAGCTCCCTAGCATAGGGTAACCGTAAGTGAAAACCTAGTACGGTCAGGGCCAGGGATTTGAAGGCAATCAACAGGAGGGGAATCATTCGGTACTACCTTAGGCACAAAAATGACAGTACTCACATCAGGCAGCAAGATAGACGTGGTCCAAGTGGATACCAGGTCAGAGTCCTCAAAGAAATGGACTCGGCCATCACACTTCACTCTCAGTCGTGCAAGGTACAACATGGTGTACTTGAGGTGGAGAACTTGTAGGCAACTTTTAACACCCTGGATGCGAGATCTCTGACGTTGTACTTCATTGGAGAAGTCTGGAAAGACAGCCACATGTACGTTAGTGTAAGGAATGTTACCTTTTTCTCTGGTCAGGTAGAGTATTTTGTTGCGGTCTTTGAAGTGCAAGAACTTTGCAATAAAGGTACGAGGTGGGGCCCCTTGGGGTGGAAGACGTGCAGGAATGCAATGTGCACGCTCCACAACAAACATCACTGAGAATGCCTCCCTACCATAGGTGGAAGTTAGTAGATTCTCAAGGAAGCCCACTGAATGAGTACCCTCTGCAGATTCCCGGAGACCGATGAATCTGAGATTACATCTGCAGAGATGGTTTTCCATGTCATCATGCTTTGCACTGAGTTGCTGCAGTTGGCGCTGTACATTTTCTGTAGTGTGTTGGAGGGGGTGTAAAATATCTTCCGTCCTACTGATACGGGTCTCAGCTTCGGTCACACGGTCACAAAGGTTAGACAGTTCTTGTCTGATAAGAGAAACATCTATCTTTACCTCCTCTATTTTCGTAGTAAGTGTACTTTGGCACAGGGTGATGGCTTCTAGTACCTTAGTTGTAGCTGCTGCAGATTGTTCTGTGTCTGGTGAGACGCTGGCCCCATCTTTGGCCTGCTGGTCCTTCTCCAGTCGATCTGTATTTCGCGAGCTTGTCGCTGGCCTCGGTGGCTTTTTTGATGGAGACGTATCCCTGAGGTAGTCGGGTATCCACTGGGGACAAGCAAGCATGAAGAATTCACTAAGATAATGCCAGAATGTGGAGTACAGGAGTAACAGCAAGCGGAGCTCTCACTGTCGTCCTACTCCATCGCGTTCCAGGCCATGCCCCCCTACAATATCTTAAAGTTTTAATTATAAATAAACATTGAAAATAAATAATACAAAATACTAACGTTACGCATAAATTAAAAAAAAAAACACTAGAGACACCAAACCACTATATTCCCCCCTTAGAGTAAACTTAAAGATATATGGAAGGCTCTGAATACTTTCTGAGTCATTGATCCACAACAAATACTGGGATCAAGAAAGTCAGAGAAAAGTCAGAAATCCTTACTGTATCTGTACACTCGTTTCAGTTTAATTTTTCACATTAATTAAATCCAGAGGATCAGCATGGCAGCCAGACAACTTAAGCCAGCCAAACATGGAACGAAATTAGTCAGTTTCAGCAGGGACTGGCTGAGATTCGATCCATGTATGGGCAGGCTGATTGTACCCAAGTCGATCCATCAATCAACTTGAGTACAACCACCCCATTGGATTTTTTTACACTTGCTAAAGTCACTAGCAGTAATCATTGTCTTCTTCCGGCTGTGAAGGCACACCCATCCATTATCCCTCTCCCACCGCCAGAACAATAGCACTGTGGGAGTGATTCCCCCATCAGTGCTGACTATGTGATGGAAGGAAAGAAAATCAAATAATGTATGGGCTGCCTAACGTTTCAAAAAAGTGAGGCCTGCAGTGGCAGCATCCATGTTTCTGTGATGGCTGGCTTACAAAAAGTACATGTTCAACCTTTAAAAAAAAAAATCTCTTAGCTCCCTCGGTACACTAAACTGCTCTCTCCCTAAAGGGGGTGCTTACTTACCTCCTTCTATTGTACTCCTATCCCATTGCAGCCTTCCCTTCTGTCTTGAATGTTGGAATGTTGCTCCTGCAGTACAAGGATTTTTTATTCAAACTTATGGAGCTATGGAGGGGGTGGGGGATTTTTTAAAAAAGGTGAGCCTGTCCTATAAACTCAGGCATTATCAAGAGGTTTCAGGACACCAGCTAAGTTATTTTGAAGGAAGTCTAAAGAGCTTACATGGCACAATTTTAAAAGGACAAACAAAGCAGAAGAGGATGCTATTAAAAGCCACTGGAACAGCCAATGGAAAATTTATAATCAGCATCCAGTGGGTTTTTGCATCTGGAAGTGTGGTCCTCTTTGTACCCATTGCCAATTCTCCTGATCACCCATATTGCTTCCTGCTGCAGCATCTTCAAAATTGCAAAAAGCGGGCTTGAGAGATGTCACTTAATAATAAGCGGCATATTTACTTTCAACCGAGAGCTGCTACCAGACTGAAGATACACCAACCTGATCTCAGAGGCAGAAGTGTGCTGGTAAGAATGTGGTTGTCAGCCACCCAAGGTGTGGATTTAAGCATCTCTCTGAAGTCTCATTATATGGCACTCTGGAAATGACACAGTGTGGTTTCGACATTTTCTGGGCATCCAAGTAGGTTTTACCACTTCAATAAGCCCCCATCGTTGTAAATTAAAATGTGTTGAAAATATTTCTGTCTTGTTCACTTTATTAAATGGCTCTCTCTTTTGCTTTTATACGCCTCTAACACGCGGACTGGTAACACAGGCAGCAAGCCTAATAATTATACATGTGATAAATTTTATGGCTCTCCAATGGGGTGAAGAATTCGGCTATGTTTACCAAGTCTCCCAGCTGTGTTATTGGACCAGGGGCTGTGGAAGAAATAGGAAATCTCTGCTATATTCACCAACATATAGAAACACACTGTTGTTGTTACTAGAATTAATTTTGTTGATTCAATTTTGTAAAAATAATGAGAAAATAACACATGTATAATGACTCAACAAAAGGAATTCAAATCAAAGTGAAAATGTGAATTGATATTGACATAACGGACAGTGGATACTTACTTATTTATTATTACTATCATGGAGACATAGTGGTTGGATAGATTTGTGGGACAGTGTTTGGACATGGTACCACTGTTCCATAATGTTTGGGCACAGTAATGGTATTTCCCTTTGGTAATTGGGGATTGAAGAAAATTTTACTTTTTATTTCCCATAAATGTTTTTTGCCAAAATCCGTTGGCGACAAGGAAAAAGGCAAAAATTAAAGTGTTTTTTTTTAATGGCATTTAATGGCTCGTGAGGATTACAAGAGTGTTTATCCTGGACACATTGTTGGGTCAAAAATGCCCCTTCCTTTGCATCATTGTTTAATTTTTTTCACAATAAAAAACAACACATGAAAAGTAAATAAAAAATTAAAACAACTTTGGAACTAAAAAAAAAATTAACACAAAATAAAAATTTTAAATAAATAGTAAAAAAAGCATTTTAAATAGTACAAAAGTATTGTTCAAATACACACACACACACAAAAAAGCGCAAATAAAAATATTAAATAAATTAAACTAATTTAAAATGGTAATTAAGGTAAAAAATGTACATGTACATATTTACACAGTAAGAGAAATATTTCAACAATACTAATACAGCTTTGGGATAAATGGTATCCCTGTGCCACACAATAAATGAAACGTATACTGCTGCAAACACTGAAGGTAATATCAGAACCCTAGTAAATATGAGATAAAAAATAGTGCTGCGCTGTAATCAATAAACAATATGGTAAAATAGTACAAATGTGCAAAGTAAAGTGACCAAGTGCAAAATACCAAAAACACATGGATAGAGGCGATGCCTGCAACTGATCAACAATGGGTGTCCTTAATTGTTGAAAAAAGGCAACAGGTTTACAGTAAGAAAAGGTGTCACATACTGTTCTAATTCTTCTCAAATAAAAAAAATAATAATATCAAGCAACACAAAAGCCTGGTGCAGGTCTACAATTTTGTTCCTGGTGTCCTTCGACAACTCTTTGGTCTTCACCATAGTGGAGTTTGGAGTGTGACTGTTTGAGGTTGTGGACAGGTGTCTTTTATACTGATAACAAGTTCAAACAGGTACCATTAATCCGGGTAATGAGTGGAGGACAGAGGAGCCTCTTAAAGAAGAAGATACAGGTCTGCGAGAGCCAGAAATCTTGCTTGTTTGTAGGTGACCAAATACTTATTTTCCACCATAATTTGCAAATAAATTCTTTCAAAAATCAGACAATGTGATTGTCTGGATTTGTTTCCACATTTTGTCTCTCATAGTTGAGGTATACCTATGATGACAATTACACACCTCTCTCAACTTTTTAAGTGGGAGAACTTGCACAATTGGTGGCTGACTAAATACTTTTTTGCCCCACTGTATACGTGATAGTCTTTTAGGTAAAAAGTGACTGTATACCTTCAGTGCCAAACAATCATGTAAAGTGCCGGTGCCCACTCTCTTGGATGGAGTGAAAGTAACTGGTGACTTCCTATCTTCAGTGCAACCTAGTGTATGGGTGTCCCCTTACCTTACTGCTGTATGGTAACAGCATATAAGTATATCTTTATGGGTGACCAATGTATTCCCTGTGGATCTAGATGTCTGGCAGCCTCCTAGTCTGGCGTCTCCGGATCTGCTGGTATGTGTCTGTGTCTGCAATCAGAATCCCCTTTTTTGCCAAGTACGGCTATACCAAGTAGGCCTCGTAAGTAGGCGTGGGGAGTAATGGGGAGAGGAACAGGAGGGATGCTCGATGGTGTAGTATTTTAGATGATAAATTAGTAACAGCAAGCAATCATACAAGGTACTCACATTTAAAATAGTAAAACAGTCAAGGGATCCCTTGATGAAGTCACGTGACTGTGACGAACAGGCGTCGGAAAGTTAGGCACCGGAAGTGACGTCGGCGAGCTCGCTGCTCGTTTTCTTGTTTGCCTGTTTTACTATTTTAAATGTGAGTACCTTGTTTGATTGCTTGCTGTTACTAATAAATCTTCTAAAATACTACACCATCGAGCATACCCCTTGTTCCTCTCCCCATATCTCCCTACGCCTACTTACGAGGTCTACTTGGTATAGCCATACTTGGCAAAAAAGGGGATTCTGATTTCAGACACAGACACATAAGAGAAGATCCGGAGATGCCAGACTGGGAGGCTGCCAGACATCTAGATCCACAGGGAATACATCGGTCACCCATAAAGATATACTTTTATGCTGTTACCTTACAGCAGTAAGGTAAGGGGACACCCATACACTACATTGCACTGAAGATAGGAAGTCACCAGTTACTTTCACTCCATCCAAGAGAGTGGGCACCAGCACTTTACGTAATTGTTTGGCACTGAAGATATACAGCCACTTTTTACCCCGCACTTTACATAAAACTTGTTCACAGTGTATAAAAAGAGGATTTCACACTATATAGTATTTATATGGACTTTTGTGTTGCTTGATATTATTAGTGTTTTTTATTTGAGAAGAATTAGGACAGTCTGTGACACCTTGTATACCTGTTGCCTTGATCAACAATTAAGGACACCCATTGTTGATCGGTTGCAGGTATTACCTCTATCTATGTGTTTTTGGTATTTTGCACTTGGTCACTTTACTTTGCACATTTGCACTATTTTACCATATTGTTTATTGATTACAGCGCAGCACTATTACAGCTCTTGCGTCAATAATTAATGATCTTTATTAATATTTAATGTAATGAATGTGACTTTAGTACTACTTTAATGCACAAAAAACCCATACTGTACACTCTTAATAAAGAAAATTAAAGAAATAAAAAGTTGATTTTTTTTTTTCACACAGATTTCAACTAAGCAGCTCAATGGGTGAATTTGAGAGTTTCTGCTGGGACATAAATTTTGTCTATTTTTGCTGCAAAATCAATTATAATAAATCATGTCTGCTACATTAGAAGTAGTGAATATTACATTCAACATGTCAGAAGAGGGATGTCATCACATTCTAGCCTTGGTGTCTAGTCAACACGATGAACCACTTTACTAAGCTTGCAGCAGCAGTTCCAGCATGCGACCAGGCTGCTGCCCAGATGACGTGAAAGCACTTCTACTTTTCTTATGGCTATCAGCAGAAGATACATTCAGACCAGGGATCATGTTTTGAAAGCAAATTCTCTCAAGAATATTGCCACTGACTAGGCATTAAGATGTTGCACTCTACCCTGTACCACCCAAAAGTCAGTGGGCATGTAAGCGGTTCAATCACACCCTGATACAATGGTTGAGAGGCTTAGCACATGAAACAAAGGAAATTGACCCATTACTTAAATGAAGTGGCCTGATACAACCATAAAATACATTCCTTGACATCTTTCTCACTCTATGTTATGTTTGGCCATACTCTCGGGGAGCTCACAGACCTATGGGTCACAGAACCTACAAAAATGACTGCTGTCTGAAGTTCAACAGTTCATTAAAGACCAGTCATGGGTGAAGCAAGGAGAGTTGGAAGTATTAGACTTTGCCCTTTAACTTGAGGACAGAGTGCTAGTGCGATGTAAATGTATACACCAGCAAGGAAAATTGCATGAGAAGTCCATGAAGATAAGTACCTGCTCTCTGTATTCCAGTCTATATATCCAGAAAGAAGGAACTCAATAAAAACCAAAATACCTACACCTTAAACTCCTTAAACCCACTGAAATTCACAAAGAGCCCATAATAGGGTTTTTTAAGAACCTGTCCAAGTTCATGAGCCACAAAAGTCTTTACCACCAGTGGTTCAATGGTGGGTGCATCCTGCTACTCCACCATTATCTATAAGATCTCCAGGAGAAACCAAGGGCCTTGACAATATTACACATCTCTATGATCACCAGCTCAAGTCCATGCTGCCACTGTGGAGACCTCTGAACCAGTATCCACTGATGTGCTTGAAGACAGCAATGCATTTCCCATGTAGTGCACAGGTGAACCCGAGACTTAACCTCTGAGGAGCTGCCAGAGACCTTACTTCTGGAGACCCCCTGTGCAATTTGCGCAGGGTGAATTTTAATGATCTGAACACTTATGCAAATGGGGTGGAGTGTTGTGTGTCTACTCACCATGGTCAAATACAGTCGCAGGCCCCTTTTACTCCCTGATTTTCTGGACAAGGAAGAATGATTTCTCTGCTTTCTCTGCAGAGCCTCATCTGCCATAAACTCGGTGGCCTGAGGTCACAGGGACCCCAAATTTGGGGGGGGGGGGTGTATGTAGCGCCACTACTGGTAAAAATTTGGGACTCCTACTACCCACATACAGAGCGGCCAGTTTAAATACAAGCTGGAACACTCTGTTTGCAGTCTGAGAGAATGAGCTCACAGCGCCTCTCCTCACTTCTTGTCAGAGGCACTGAGCTCAATGGACAGCTTGGAGTATTGGACCAATGGTAAAGTACCATTAGCACCAGCTGTCCAATAAAAATGCTGCCAAGTCATAGAAGGGGCATGTGTCTAAAAGAGAAATGCTTCCTTCCAGCCCAGCCCTCCTAACTACATGGAAAAAACATAGGTTTATTTGTGTAAGATTTACCCACAATCCCATGTTTTTCTCACACAGTTAAGAGGGAGAATGAGAATCTGATGCTGCTGAAAAGGTACTGTTATATTCAAGCTAAATCATATATTATTATGCTATATGTTGTAATATAATCTTTTTTTATTTATCTATTTACTGTTAAATTATTGGTTGGAAGTTATAACTTCAAACTTCAGTAATTTGTCCGTTAAGCCACCTGCTTGAGTACAGTTTTTGAAAATATAGTAAATTACCTTAAAAACAATAAATAATAATTATTTGAATATTACTTACTTATGATAATTAACCCTGGCCATATCTGACACTTCTCTCCTACATGTAATAATCATAGTTTTTTTGTTAGAAAATTACTCCCAAACATTATATATATTGTTTTAGCAGACACCCTAGGGAATAAAATGGTGGTTGTTGCAACTTTTTATGTTACATGGTATTTGCGCAGCAATTTTTCAAACATGTTTTTTTGGGAAGAAAACTGTTTCATGAATATAAAAAGAGAAAAAAAAAAAACACTGATTTTTTTGTATAATATGAAAGATGATGTTACGCCAAGTAAATAGATACCTAACATGTCACGCTTTAAAATTGCGCACACTCGTGGAATGGTGCCAAACTTCAGTACTTAAAAATCTCCATAGGAGATGCTTTAACATTTTTTACAGATTATATGTTTAGAGTTACAGAGGAGGTCTAGTGCTAGAATTATTGCTCTCGCTCAAACGTTCACGGCGTATTAAACCTGTGTGTATCTGGCTCAGATACTAGCCAGTGCCTCACCAGTTACTGACCTCACCACACGTCACTGCAAGTATCTATATTCTATGCTGTTTTTCTGGAGTGGTGATTCTCAGCTTAACTCTCTGTTGCAATAAAGTCTTATAGATACTATGGTTTTCAGCCATATGTTACCTTGATTGAACCACAGAGACATTACTGTGAGTCCATGTTTGTGCAGCTTTCATAATCTGTAATCTCTATTATTTTTAGTGTATTCATGCTGTTGCCATTCTGACACTGTTTTGCATTAATTATTATAACTTTGGACCTGTTTAGTAAACTACAAGTTACATTTACTCCATGTCTAATAATTCAGCTAATTGTCCATTCTATTACATTTCAATAAGTTGTTGTTCTAAGGTTCTCATTTTGCCTGCCAAGTGGCTATAGGTATCTAATTTACATCTTCTTCACCAATGAAACATACATGGAAAGGTCATTAATGGTCATAACTACTTTACTTTTAGAAAAATATAGTAATGTCCAAACAAAATAATACTGGACATGACAGGAAATGTAGCCAGGAACACAACAAATATATGTTCTCTCCTTAGATTTCTTGTGAACTCATCTAGCAGGTACTTCAGCCTACATGAACTTATAGAGTGTTATGGTAAAATATGGGTTTTGGGTGGATGATGCCTTTAAAGTTGACTGGTTGACTTTGGGAGACAACACCACTTTTTCAGTTTTTTATTTATGTATTATTATTATTATTATTTTGTTTTGTTTCAATCTCAATAAACCAATGATATGCATGCACATTATATCACAGAAAAGATCTTAAATATCACACAGAGGTTAAGTGAAGTTGGTTTAATATTTAACATTACTTTCCAAGACTTGGCGTGTTATTGTTGTCCTCTGTTCAAGATCAACTATGCGGTCCTGTTATATTTGCTTCACAGCCAGGTGGTCTCAAAGCTGCCGCTCACTTGTTTTTCTTACATCTTGTCAAAACCATTTATTTGTCTTGCAAAGCCAGGCATTTGTTTATCTTCATATGCTGTTGGCTCTACACCTTCCTTATTTATGCCCCGCTCTATGCAGCAGACACTATGGTTGGCTCCTGTTAGTGTCCTCTGGGTAGAAATTCACTTTCTAGTGTGGTCTTTCTGCCCTCTGAGTTTCATCTGAACAGTGTTTCTTGTCCAGAATCATCTGCTCTGCACTTTTTCACTCTGAATAGTAAGAGGAACATCACAAAATACCCTCAGGTGTCTGAAAGAACAGTGTTGTCCAAAGCATCCAGTTGGATTCTGGTTTTATCTTAATCTGCAATAAATCATAGGGGAGGAAGAATCATTTGCTATAAGCAGGAATTTGCAGATGGTAAAACCGCTATGGTTTCAATGTCCCTCTGCTAATATTTCGCTTTTACTACAATAATAAACTCTAAAAGGTTTATTTGCAACCTGGAAAAGGTTAAGGTAGCCATAGAACTTTAAGTGACACTAGATGTCCATGCGTGAACCGACCACTTTCAGGTAACATCATTGAAGCACACAACCTTTGTTGCCCAAAGCAACATCTCTCTGTAGAATTACCTCTTTTACACACAACTTTTTCTTGCTTGACTTACTTTAACCATGGTTACAATATTTGTGTGTAGTTAAAAAATTTAAATGATAAAGAAATAACAATTATATAAAAAGTTTTATACCAATAAATACAACCGTCAACGTATAAAGCTGATGTAAACAGAATAGCAAATCACAGAAAAAGAGGGAATATAGTATAAATTAAAAAGAAAATTGTTCTCATCTTATTCTATCGCATCTCATTAACTGCATGGACAGAGGTAAATATAGAAACTGTTGTATTTATAGGTAATATTGACAGTGTAGACTATTACAGAAAAAAGAACTGAGATGCGGTGTAAAAAAGCTGTATTTCTAATGATGAATGATGATGCTGTGTATATCCTGTATATACTATATATATATCTATATCTATATAGATATATATAGATATAGATATATATATCTATCTATATATATATATATATACAGTTGTGCTTATAAGTTTACATACCCTGGCAAAATTTATGATTTCTTGGCCATTTTTCAGAGAATATGAATGATAACACAAAAACGTTTCTTTCACTCATGGTTAGTGGTTTGGGTAAAGCCATTTATCATCAGTCAACTGTGTTTACTCTTTTAAAATCATAATGGCAACAGAAACTACCCAAATGACCCTGATCAAAAGTTTACATATCCCCGTTCTTAATACCGTGTATTGCCCCCTTTATCATCAATGACAACTTGAAGTCTTTTGTGGTATTTGTGGATGAGGCTCTTTATCTTCTCAGATGGTAAAGCTGCCCATTCTTCTTGGTAAAAAGCCTCCAGTTCCTGTAAATTCTTGGGCTACCTTGCATGAACTGCACGTTTGAGATCTGACCAGAGTGGCTCAATGATATTGAGGTCAGGAGACTGAGATGGCCACTCCAGAACCTTCACTTTATTCTGCTGTAGCCAAAGACAGACTTGTGTTTTGGATCATTGTCATGTTGGAATGTCCAAGTACGTCCCATGCGCAGCTTTCTAGCTAATGAATGCAAATGATCCTCCAGTATTTTTTGATAACATACTCCATTCATCTTGCCATCAATGTTGACCAAATTTCCCGTGCCTTTGTAGCTCACGCATCCCCAAAACATCAGCGATCCACCTCTGTGTTTCACAGTAGGAATGGTGTACCTTTCATCATAGGCCTTGTTGACTCCTCTCCAAATGAAGCGTTTATGGTTGCGGCCAAAAAGCTAAATTTTGGTCTCATCACTCCAAATGACTTTGTGGCATTTGCATAGTAATGGCTTTCTTCTGGTGACTTGACCATGCAGCCCATCTTTCTTCAAGTGCCTCCTTATTGTGCATCTTGAAACAGCCAGACCGCATGTTTTCAGAGAGTCCTGTATTTCACCTGATGTTATTTTTCTTTGCATCCTGAACAATTTTCCTGGCAGTTGTGGCTGAAATTTTGGTTGGTTTACCTGACCGTGGTTTGGTTTCAACAGAACCCCTCATTTTCCACTTCTTAATTAGAGATTGAACACTGCTGATTGGCATTCTCAAAAATCTTTGTATATCCCTTTCCTGTTTTATACAGTTCAACTACCTTTTCCTGCAGATCCCTTGACAATTCTTTTGCTTTCCCCATGACTCAGAATCCAGAAACGTCAGTGCAACACTGGATGAAAGATGCAAGGGTCTGTCAGGAGTGCAGAAACTCACTGACCTTTTTACACACACACACACACACACACTATTTACAAGCGAACAGATCACAGGTGAGGATGGTTACCTTTAATAGCCATTCAAACCCCTTTGTGTCAACTTTTGTGCATGTAATCAGGCCAAAATCACCAGGGTATGTACATTTTTTATCAGGGTCATTTGGGTAGTTTCTGTTGCCATTATGATTTAAAAAGAGTAAACTTAAGTAAGTAAGCTTGTGCTCTCCAGCCCCCGTGGTTCCTGCCCCGTCAGTGCTCTCTGACCCACCCAGTGCTCTCCAGCCCCTCTGTGCTCTAAGCCCCCTGTGTTCTTCGACTCCCGTGTTCCCTGCTCCTGCTTGTGCTCTCCAGCCCCCCGTGGTCCCCTTCCCCCTCAGTGCTCTCCGAGCTCCCCTGAGCTCTCTGGCTCCCCCTAGTGCTCTCCACCCCCGTGCTCTTCAACCCCTGTGCTCTCTGGCCCCCCTAGTGCTCTCTGGTGCCCCTAGTGCTCTTCCCCCCCCGTGCTCTTCACCCCCATGCTCTCTAGCCCCCCTAGTGCTCTCCGGCCCCCCTAGCGCTCTCCACACTCCCCTGGGTTTTCCACCCCCCCCCCCATTCTCTCCTTGACTTCCAGTAAATATGCCATGGGCTGCTCAGTCTAAAATGCCCAGGCCTATTTTTTGTCCCAGTCCGGCCTGGTGGAGGTATTATGGACTGTACTCATTAGGCACACATCTTTCTTGTCACGCCATCGCAGTGCCATAATTTTGCCTTTCTGCCAGGAAACCATTTCTCCAATCTTCAGCTTCTTATTGCCAAACATTGGCAGCTTGTGGCGCTGGTTAACCCTAACGGTTCCATAGGCATCTGTTTTGTTTTGCAGAAGAGACTCATAAAGTTCAGGAGACGTATAAAAGTTGTTGGTTGTTACACAATAGCCCTGATTTAGCAATGGCTTTGAAAGAAAGAACGAAAGATATTGTCATCTCATAGTTGCTGTATTTTGGATTGAATTTTGTTCCTTTTCCAGTTGTATATAACTAAATTCTAAATGTAGCCAGTTGACGATTCACATAGCATGTAGGTTTTTATGCCAAATCGTGCTCTCTTTGATGCAATGTATTGTACCCAGCTGAGCCTTCCCATTAGACTTTCATCTATGCTGATATCTCTTTCTGGAAATTCTTTAGAATCATTTGAGCTACTTCCCAAATTTTCTTTAGTTTTGGTGCATGGGTAGTTTCATCAAATTCTTTGTTGTTTTCGACGTGTTAAAATTTCATGATAAGGAAAAATCTGTACTCTGACAAGACCGTGCCAAAGAATGGAGTGGCAAGTAATATTAGTTGTCCAATACCACTTCTACAGGGGTTTCTCCACCACTCCCTGAAGTATTTTTAGGCCCAGAAATGTCCAAATGTCATCTTTGGTCACTGGTTCTCACTTTCTGCTTCTTGGAAAACTTCCGATGCGTAGTAGCTAATTGTTTCTCTTTGTACCAGTTTGTCTGAGTAACTATTTTATCCATAACCTCATCGGTCAGAAATAATTGTAAGTATGCCAAGGGGTTGTCGTGTTCAATGTCTACTTTCATACCAGATGCTCCAGTAAATGTGAATCTCTGAACCGTACCACAGCCAATAGAGCACCAAGTTCGCACATCACTCAGCTCAGTCGCAGAATCATTGCCGTCGTCACTTTCAGTGTCTGATGACAAATTTCCCCACTAATCACTATCGCTCAAATCTGCAAGTGATTCTAATTCACTATCGCTGTTTTCTAGCTGGTCTAAAACCGCTTTTGACCTAAAGGGACGCTTTTTGGATGCCATGGACGTTCTCAAGTTTGCAGTTAGAAAGAATGGTAAAAGTCCAGGCAGGGCCCTGGACAAAGCACTAGGGACAAAACAGGTGAAATGGTTTGATACAGTAATGTAATCCTAACAGATTACAATGCATTGTGTGTATGTTATGTTTGCAACTTTTTGAATTTCCCACCCGGTTGCGCCCCCCTTGTGTTGTGGCGCTCACAGGGAAGGGAACCCGGAAGACGGATGCTGGCATCCACCGGAGGACACAGCGGGAAGACATCGGGGGATTGTAGAGACAAGGTAGGTAAAAGTACAGGGTTACTACCTTGTAATCCCTAATGTGGCTCGGGGTTACCGCTTTTGGTACTGAAAATTAACCCGAGCCACACTCGGGATTACCGCCAGGGAGGTTAAATGCCTAGACGCTATATTCATTTTTTACCACTATTGAATGATATCAAAGCAGAATTGAACAGAATTACAACAGGACAGTTATCCTGGCGGGGAAGAATTAATATTTTTAAAATGGTAATCCTACCTAAAATTATGTATAAGATGCAAATGCTCCCAATCCCACTCCCACAGGCTTACTTTAAAATTATACAAACAATGTTTTAAGGTTTATTTGGAGAGGGAAAAAAATCACTTATAAGTTTCACACAGCTGATTAAGCACAAGGTGCGAGGGGGATGGGGGGGGGCACCGGACCTTAGAAACTATTATGACGCAATTATACTGTCACAAATAATAGAATGGGCAAAAAATAATAAGGAACAGAGATGGGTTAAAATGGAAAGCACAATTAGCAAAGTCACAATGGGGAAGATAATATGGATCACAGCACAATATAGAAAAATTAATAAAGACACACACAGTATCATCAGTAATGCACTTAAAATATGGGATAACCTGCATAAAAGGGAGAAATGGGAATACAATTCACCTCTAATATCACTAAAAGATGGGGGGCATGGCCAAGTCAGGCATGTGAGAGGACGCATCTCCCACAGCTCCCAGCAGCGATCCGGTAACCGATCCTCCCCCAGCCCACATACCGAACTTAAATCGCCTTATGCAGCACGGGTACGATCCGGAGACCCCAAGGGAGCATCCGCCAGCTTTTTGCACCAGGGGAAAGTTCCGAAAAGGACAGATGGAGATGTCGGGCCTGGATGTCCAAGATGGCGCCGTGGCGTCCCCTGTGAAGCACACACCGCGCGGACAGGACCAAATGAAAGACACCGGTCCCAAAGCAAGTAAGGCACCCAAACTCCCTAGTAAAGATGCCCCTAGAGACATGATATACTACGCTCAAAAGATGTCTGGGACACTGGGAACAGAACAGACATCCCGCCATGTCGGGACAAAACCTATGCAGGGGGCCATGCAGGCAGAAAATATCCAGGTACACTGGGGAGAGGAGGAGGGGGAGCAGACAGCCCACGCATCTGGGGAACCACACAGCTCAGCTGAACTGGACACAGTGCAACCTACTTTAGCTGACATCCTTAGAGCTGTAAATAATTGTACAGCCTCTGTTAACACTCTGAAGGAACGGTTTGGGGGCCTGAGAGAGGATGTGTCATTACTAAGGCAAGACATGCAAAAGATACGTGAGCACACCACTGCTGTGGAAAGTAGAGTCAGCAAAATGGAAGATCAACTACCACCTATGACACAGGACACCAGAACAGCATTGCAGCTAGCCAGGGATGCGTACGATCGTGCAGAGGACATGGAAAATCGCTTAAGGTGAAACAATGTTCACATAGTGGGGTTGCCTGAGAAAGTGGTGGGCAGGGACCCCACTACATATGTTGAAAACTGGCTGGTGGAAATTTTCAGCAAAAACGCCTTTTCACTCCTCACAGAGTGCCCTCACGTCCGCCTCCACCAGGGGGCCCCCCCAGATCCATCCTGGCAAGAATCCTCCATTATAGGGACAGAGAAGCCGTGCTGAGACAGGCTCGTGAAAAGGCGAATGTTGTACATAATGGGGTCCGGGTGTCCTTCTACCCGGACTTTTCGGCAGAAGTCCGGAGACGCAGGGCTAAATTCACGTATGTGAAACGCAGACTGCGGCTTCTTCAACTCCTGTATGCCATGCTGTACCCAGCGAAACTCCGGACAGTGGTGAGAGGCCAGGCTCAGTTCTTTGAATCCGCTAAGGAAGCTGCAGCCTGGTTGGAAAGGAATGAGTAGGCACTGAAATGGCAGGCGCCTCAGGAGGAAGATTGAACTGCACTAGAAAACTACTTCTAGGGAGTTGAGCTAATTGGTAACAGTCATCCTGACTGATTTTTTGGACAGGTAACTAGAGAATACCCTCTTTACAAAATTGAAAGATGTTCCTTGGCTGGGGGACAACATATTCCTAAACAAAGTAAAGAGAGCGAAATGGATCAAGAGTTGAACACACGGATGATCATCTCCATTACAAATGAGAGATGGAGTATCACTGAAAATGTCAAAGTTGCCATGTTGGCAGAGTACGAAGTTTACAACGCAAGACAGTTTCTTATTTTAATACCCCCAATTGTTATGGGGAGGAACTCATCGGCAAGGAACACATGCAGACTGAATACATACCCAGTTGTCCACGAACTCAATAATCTCATTGTACACATCAGATTCAGAAGAACCTTGGCACAGAAGCGGGTACACCACCCTGCACATTTGAATATAAAATATCAGCCACTGAACATTGTACACCGGAAGACATGGCGGACATCCCGATAGTATCTTGGAACGTTAGGGGTCTTCACTCCCCATTAAAGCGCACCATGATCCATATGTGCTTGAAGAAATACATCCCTGGAATACTTTGCTATCAGGAGACTCACTTGACTGCGGACACTGTGTGGGAAAGGCCTAAAATTCCACACACACTTCCTACTCCAGGGGGGTGAGTGTGCTGATCCACGGAGCCCTGGACTATGAGGAATTTGCAAGTGAAATTGATAGTGAGGGTCGCTATGTCTTTCTTCATTGCAGGCTTGGTACATTGACATGGCTGTAGTATACATTCCTCCTCCCTTCACGGCGGCGGTGCTCAGGTCTCTGCTTACATTTATGGATGGCAGGCCTGACGCACCGCTGTTGGTAACGGGGGACTTTAATTGTTGTCTGAACCCCGTTGAGGATAGACACTCAGGACCCGGACCGTCTGCCCTCTCCAGGGGTACCCCCCTGGCGCGGTTGTTGCAAAAGGTGGGCTGGGTGGATATCTGGAGACACAGGAATCCAGGGGTCAGACAATTCACCTGTTTCTCTAAAACACATGGCTGTTTGTCCAGGATTGATCTGGGGGTGTGCAGCTTAAACATGCTCCCATTTGTATCTGACATGATACATAGGCCCCGCAGTGTATCTGACCATTCTGCGGTAGTTATAAGGATTACAATAGCCCCAATAGTTACACTACCCAAGGCCCCTTGGAAGTTTAACGCCTTTTGGCTGAAACTGTTCCGCTCTCATGAGGGGATAGTGGGGAGCATGCGTGAGTTTTTCTACACCCAGAATCCAAATGATTCTATAGTCGGGCAGTGGGACGCCTTCAAGGCATATTTGAGGGGCGTGTTGATTGCTGAAATGAATAAGGTCAAACAGGACTCATCTGCTCTTAAAACCGAAGTAGAAGCTAGAGTACAGGAAAAGGAGCAACAGTATATTGCAGACCCTTCAGACTCGGCCAAGGAGGCATGGCAGGCAGCTCTTTCTGCATATCATCAACTGCTATCCTCGTCGGCCGATAAGAAGAGATTCTTTGCAAAACAGGCATTTTTTGAAGAGGGCGAGAAAACGGGCCGCCTACTGGCGAGAATAGCGAATTCCTACCAGAAGTCACCAACCATAGGAGCCATTAGGGCTAAGACGGGTAACATAGTTAATACACCTGAGAAGGTGCTACAGAAACTAGCTGATTTTTATGAAGATCTATATAAGCCTGGTACATCCTACACCTCAGAAGTCCTAGAACAATACTTGGGGCAGATTGACTTCCCTAAACTAAATAAGGATCAGAGATTAGATTTAGAGAGCCCTCTTACAGTAGAAGAACTACAGATGGCGGTTGGCTCCTTCCCTAACTGTAAAGCACCAGGGGAAGATGGAATTTCAATAGAGATATATAAACAATACCCTACTGAATTACTACCACATTTACTCAAGGTTTTTAATAGATCCCGGGAGGAGGGGCACCTGCCAATATCAATGTCCAGGGCTAATACTTTTACTTCTTAAACCTGGCAAGGACCCAGTTGACCCAGGGGCGTATCGCCCGATTTCTTTGCTACAGAGTGATGTGAAAATATTAGCTAAAGCTCTAGCCATTAGATTGAATGGAGTAATCACTTCTATTGTGCATGGAGACCAGGCTGGCTTCATGCCCAATAAGTCAACTGCAGTCAATTTACGAAGGCTATTCCTTAATATGCAGTCTAAGGCAGACAATATGGGTACTAGGGCCCTACTGTCGTTGGATGCTACTAAGGCATTTGACAGCATAGATTGGGACTACCTATGGTCAGTTTTGCAAAACTTTGGATTTGGACCAAATTATATTTCCTGGGTCAAGCTCCTTTACAGCCGGCCGGAGGCCGCTGTGAGGGTGTCTGGCTTCCTATCCCCGAGTTTCACATTGAGGAGGGGTACGAGGCAGGGATGCCCTCTGTCCCCCCTCCTCTTTGCGTTGGCTATTGAACCATTGGCGATTGGGATCAGGGCAAATCGGTGCATCACTGGTTTCTGCTATGGAGACATGCAGGAAAAAATTATGTTGTATGCTGACGACACCATGCTTCTACTTGGTGACACGGGCCTCTCCCTTCAGGAGGCCATGTCGACCATATCCAAATTCGGGAAATTTTCGGGTCTTCTTATAAATTGGTCAAAGTCAGCCCTTCTTTTATTGGACGGAGATGACTCACAGACGGTGTGCGCCTCTTGCCCTATTCCGATTGCTACTTCTTTCAAGTATTTAGGGATTCAAACTACTTCCCAGCCCAGAGATTTCATACACTTGAACATTTTTCCCCTTCTACAGAGCTTCCGAGACAAAATCAAAACTTGGGGCTCCCTCTTCTTGTCGGTAGCGGGTAGAATATCACTGAAAGACACAGAGTATTTTACACCAGGGATAGAGACACTATTTGGCAACGCACAACTGAAAGACGTAATGGTGCAAGGTAAAATGTACACATACCAGGAATAAAAAAACAGAGGTGAACTGATGGTGATAGATGAATGGCAGGATAGCCAATTGAAGCACTTTATAGAGACATTGCCTCAGCCCATTAGATCGGGAGAAAACCTACTTCCCCTGGAGAAATTGTGCGTAGATAAAAGAGGGAAGAGGGTGATTTCCAGGATCTATAGAGTGCTGATCGAAAGGGCCAGAGATACCGCCATACATCGAGAAGTGGGAAAAGGAATTGGGAACACAGGTTAAAGACTTGGAGATTAGGCAGCTACTGAGACGGGTTCGCGCTACGTCGGTAAATAGCAACATGATAGAGTTAAACTATAAGTGCCTGGCTAGATGGTATATAACCCCCGATAAAGCACATAAATGCCAAATTGAAACATCGCAGTTCTGTTGGCGGGGGTGTAAAGAGATAGGGACAATGGCCCACATATGGTGGCTCTGTCCTGAAATAAAAAAATACTGGGGGGAGATCAGGCAAATAATTAGGGAGATAACTAACATAGAGGTTCCAGATGACCCGTGTGGGTGTTTATTCCATGGGATTAGAATGCCAACTAGGCAATATATGAGAACATTGCTACCACAGCTTTTAAACGCCGCTAAAAGCCTAATACCTAGACACTGGCAGGAACCAGAAAGGCCTACTGTGAAGAACTGGTGTAATAAAATAAATGAAATTCAAAGCTTAGAGTACCTAAGATTCAGTGATGAGGAGGGAATGGAGAAGTTCGAAGAGAAATGGAGGGAATGGGCAGACTAAAAGCTTTCAATAAGACTCGCGGAAGTGATGGGAGCATAATGTAAAAATGTAAAAATGAGAAGACGAACTAATAGAGAGAAGAGAAGAAGAAGAGATGAAAAGTAGAGGATAGATCTGGTATGAGAAAGGGAGAAGCGCCGATTTTAACCTTCTCACTAACCCTTCCTTACTACTCTAATACTGAAAAAAATAGGCTTTAAAAATTCCTTTGTTTGCACCTCATCTCATTAAATTTACATCACACTCCTTGACATGTTAATAAATCATCTTATATTGCTTCATCTCTGTTCAGGCTCTCACTTGAAGCCGTTTCCGTAAGTCCCCACATACACTAAGTAGTAATGTCTGACTGACACACTATTTACTCTTCATTAATCCACTTTCATTGGGAACAGTATTTACTACTAAGTGGTGATCCATAACTCCTGTGAGTTGGATTACACTCCAAGGCTGAGTGACTTATTTTGTGCTTTGTGAAAGGAAAGGCTTTGAATTGACAGATTTATAGTGACCTGGACACACATTCCTCACTAATCTCTTAATTTTCAGCAGCTCTGCTTTATGGCAGCATTGTGGCTAAAGGAAAGACAATGTTCCTTTCCCCAGTGAAACAGCTGGAATTGTGTCACCTATCGAGTTATGACATGAGCCTCTTCCTTCCTGGAGATGCCACATCCTAAGCACCAACTCATGTCATAACTAGTTTCTCTCTTTAGAATCGTATGCTGTGACGTTAGCCAGGCAAAGTGTCTGACATACTTGTGTTTTATTTTCTGAAACTAGGTATACTTAGATTGACCATAAACATCTGACTTTTACAAGAGATGCTTACTATTTGAACGTTGCCTGAAACAACTGGGTCACCTGTCAAGTTTGAGCACAGAGGGCCTTAGGTAAGGTGATTGGGTAATCACAAACACATCTACTCTAGCATGATCATATTTTATGCCCAAGAGACCACCGCAGTGGAGCTCCTCATGGAGGCTCTGGAACCAAAAGGAACACCACCCTCTCTCTTAATGTAGCCACGATTTCTTTGTTTGGTGGCATACTGACATTGCAATTCTGGCCCAGCTTCCATCCTCCAACCTTCACTTCTCTTCCAAGCAGGTACTTTTCTGGCACCACAGTGGACACACAGATAGTACTCTTCTTGCTGGGTAACTTTATTGACAACTTCTCAGTGTAGAACCCAACATCTTGATCAACAGACCAGGCACACCCTTGAACTTCCACCCTTAAACATTATTTCTCTTTAAATGTTTCTCACAGTATCCCAAGGCATTGATGTTCTCTTGGATACCATGGCACTTGATTCTACTTCTTCTCTCCAGCATATGGAAACTTCCCTGAACAACCACGTTTGGTCTATTTATAAAATCCACACCAGCCTATTTCAAAGTCTTTTCAGTGTAATATCTTCCACCCAGCAACCAATGCCCTTTATCCTGATTTAAAGAGACTGCTGGTTAAATATAGTTTTTGGCTCTGCTGTACTCAACTGAACAGCAATTTATTTTCCAGATCCGGGACAGGTTTATCCCAAAGCCTAGTGGTTGATTGCTCCTGCCTGCCACTAGAAGAAGCTTCCAGAAATAGAGTAGGAGGATTAACCACTGATATGAATATTTATCTGACCTCACCCAATCCCTGGGAGGGAGGCCCAGAAGGTGTGGCTGGGGAAAAGATAAATGTTTGGGAGGGTCTGATCAGAGCTCTCTGCCCTGACCAACCTGAAGACATCTATCGAAGGTAAGCATAATTTTAAAAAAAAGCACAAAAAAATGTTGTATAGGTGGGTGAGGGTGGTTGGCCACTTTTTTCTGCAGTACCCCAGTCATGGTAAATCTACTAAACTCTATATACTACAGTAAAAAAAAATATATTGGAGCAAGCATTTAAAATGTAAATTTCTTAACAATAGTTACTTACTATACTCTATTTTCCTTTAAAGGAAGATTACGTTGGATGATGTTATATGATAGCTTAACAAAGGAGATGAATATTATTTCTGGAGAAAGACGATGAGAGATCAGTATTTGGCGTCATCATTTGTGGTGTAATTTTTCAGCACTGCTTTTATTACTTAGTAGCTTTTAGTGGTGAGCTGAACGTTTATCATGTTGTACTGGGGCAATGTGACCTATAGACTAGGTTAGGACAGGTTAGTCTGATCCCATGCTAAGTCAGAAGTTGTGGTATTTGACTGTGGTAAGAGGGGTGGAACTGTTGTGGGTTTATGGACACTGGCATGTCCAATTTTTGTATGGTAAGATAGAACTAGTTGTATTCATATTTATGGTTGTAAAGTATTATTTTTACTATTTTCATTGCTATTTTTAACTAATAAAAACCACTGCATTTTCTACTCAGCATCCACAATCCATTGTTTGCAATGTAATGCCCCGTACACACGATCGGACATTGATCGGACATTCTGACATCAAAATCCATGGATTTTTTCCGACGGATGTTGTCTCAAACATGTCTTGCATACACACGGTCACACAAAGTTGGTCGGAAATTGCGAACGTCAAGAACGCGGCGATGTACAACACGTACGAGGAGCCGAGAAAAATGAATTTCAATAGTCAGTGCGGCTCTTCTGCTTGATTCCGAGCATGCGTGGAACTTTGTGCGTCGGAATTGTGTACACACGATCAGAATTTCCGACAATGGATTTTGTTGTCGGAAAATTTGAGAACCAGAGCTCAAATTTTTGTGTGACGAAAAATCCGATGGTAAATGTCTGATGGAGCCTACACACGGTCGGAATTTCCAACAAAAAGCTCCCATCGAACATTTTCCAATGGAAAATCCAACTGTGTGTACGGGGCATTAGAGTTGGAGTTTGAGGGTTTTGTTGCTGATCTCTCACCTCTAGACCCTGTTAAATTACTTTTTAGGATATAACACTGGGTTTTATCTTGTGTGCAGTTAAAATGGATGTAAACCTCCAACATGAAAAATGGACAAAGCAAATCCTATTGTAGTATGTACTTGCCTCAATCCAAGGCACATTGGGAGTTATTTACGAAAGGCAAATCCCCTTTGCACTACAAATGCAAACTATAAGTGCAAAGTACAAAGTGCACTTGAAATTGCACTGAAAGTGCACTTGGAAGTGCAGTCGCTGTAAATCTGAGGGGAAGCTCTGCTGATTTTATCATCCAATCATGTGCAAGATAAAATGCTGTTTTTTATTTTCCTTGCATGTCCCCCTCAGATCTACAGCGACTGCACTTCCAAGTGCACTTTCAGTGCACTTGGAAGTGCACTTTGCACTTGTAGTTTGCACTTGTAGTGCAAAGTGCATTTTCCCTTCGTAAATAACCCCCATAGTGTGATTTCTCTCTGCTGTCTCCCTTCCGTGCTACCTGCATGAGTAACTCCCAAGAGGTTATGCCATCAGAAGACAATCTCGGGAGAGGACAAAAGTCCCGGTTTGACTTGAATGCCCCTCGTATCTGTACTCACCGGCCACTTTATTAGGTACACCTCTTCAATTGTTTGGTAACACAAATTGCTAATCAACCAATGACATGACAGCAACTCAATGCATTTAGGCATCTAGATGTGGTGAAGATGACTTGCTGAAGTTAAAACCGAGCATTACAATAGGGATGAAAGGGGATTTAAGTGACTTTGAATGTGGCGTGCTTGTTGGTGCCAGAAGGGCTGGTCTAAGTATTTCAAAAACTGACGATCTACTGGGATTTTCATGCACAACCATCTCTCGGGTTTACAGAAAATGGTCTGAAAAAGAGAAAATATCCAGTGAGCGGCAGTTGTGTGGACGAAAATGCCTTGTTGATGTCAGAGGTCAAAGGAGAACGGTCAGACTGGTTAGAGATGGTAGGAAGGCAACAGTAACTCAAATAACTACTCCTTGCAACCAAGGTATGCATATACATAATACAATCTCTGAACGCACAACACATCGAACCTTGAAGCAGATGGGCTACAGCAACGAAGACTACACCGGGTGCCACTCCTGTCAGTTAACAACAAGAAACTGAGGCTACAATTCACACCGACTCACCAAAATTGGACAATTGAAGATTGGAAAAATGTTGCCTGGTCTGATGAGTCTCGATTTCAGCTTACCTACAATCTACCTTGAAGCGGACTTTTTAAAAACTTTATGAGTCTGCATGAATAATAATTCCTGCCATGTCTCAATATACAGTAATAGTATAATTTTTCAAGAAAAGCTGTACCTTTTTTCGTTAAAAGGTCACCCTTGAGCTCCAGGTGAATTATTTTGCCTAGGCTGAGATTATGATTATAATCTTCTGCAGGTAAAAATTGGCATTCCCTCATTCTCTTCTCTCCCGGAGATTGTACTGAAACACTTCAACTTGCTAAAAAGTCGTGCAGGAGCTGATCCTTGTCAGATATTTGTGAACACAGCCAGGAAATGTGCAGGCACATGATCGTGTCATCTCGTTTTGCTTTAGTTTTTTGTTGTCTCAATTTTCATAAATCAGCCCCAACAGTGGCCATCTATGACACAAAAATGTAAACATTGCCAACACGCTTTCATCCAGGGTTTACACTACCCCAAGCATTTTCCGCGGCACTCTTTGTTCTGCGATTTAATACTGATACACAGTAATCTGTTATTATCCGGAATAACAATCCATGTAACATTTTTGTTACTTTGAATTATACATCTTATACTGTATGCTCAGTGTTTCTGTTGTGGAGACCAGGAATATAAACAAGACATCAAAGGCACGTCCCTTGGAGTTTGAGTGAAAGCCTAAGTTCAATTTTCTCTGTTTTTCCTCTATCTTTAAATCTTTGGATAGATATAAAATTATTAAATAGATAAAAACAAAGGTAAAACAAGTGCTAACTGTTCCTGGAGCTACGGATGACAATTGTAATTTAAAAGCAACTCGGCAAAAAAGTGAAGGCAACCAATGAACTGCACTGTCTAGGCAACGCTGAGACTGTGACAAAGTCCGAAATTCCTCTCAGTTTACCAACCTAACTACAACCAAAACTTTTTTTTTAACAGTCTTATACAGTATCTCACAAAAGTGAGTACACCCCTCACATTTTTGTAAATATTTTATTATATGTTTTCATGTGACAACAGTGAAGAAATAATATTTTGCTACAATGTAAAGTAGTGAGTGTACAGCTTGTATAACAGTGTAAATTTGCTGTCCCCTCAAAATAACTCAACACACAGCCATTAATGTCTAAACCACTGGTAACAAAATGAGTACACCCCTAGGTGAAAATGTCCAAATTGGGCCCAATTAGCCATTTTCCCTCCCCGGTGTCATGTGACTCATTAGTGTTACAAGGTCTCAGGGGTGAATGGGGAGCAGGTGTGTTCAATTTGGTGTTATTGCTCTCACTCTCTCATACTGGTCACTGGAAGTTCAACATGACACCTCTTGACAAAGAACTCTCTGAGGATCTGAAAAAAGAATTCTTGCTCTACATAAAGATAGACTAGGCTATAAGAAGATTGCCAAGACCCTGAAACTGAGCTGCAGCACAGTGACCATACAGCAGTTTAACAGGACAGGTTCCACTCAGAACAGGCCTCACCATGGTCGACCAAAGAAGTTGAGTACACATGCTCAGCATCATATCCAGAGGTTGTCTTTGGGAAATAGACGTATGAGTGCTGCCAGCATTGCTGCAAAGGTTGAAGGGGTGGGGGGTCAGCCTGTCAGTGCTCAGACCATATGCCGCACGCTGCATTAAATTGGTCTGCATGGCTGTCATCCCAGAAGGAACCCTCTTCTAAAGATGATGCACAAGAAAGCCCGCAGTTTGCTGAAGACAAACAGACTAAGGACATGGATTACTGAAACCATGTCCTGTGGTCTGATGAAACAAAGATGAACTTATTTGGTTCAGATGGTGTCAAGCGTGTGTGGCGGCAACCAGGTGAAGAGTACAAAGACAAGTGTGTCTTGCCTACAGTCAAGCATGGTGGTGGGAGTGTCATGGTCTAGGGCTGCATGAGTGCACTGGGGAGCTACAGTTTATTGAGGGAACCATGAATGCCAACATGTACTGTGACATACTGAAGCAGAGCATGATCCCCTCTCTTCGGAGACTGGGCCGCAGGGCAGTATTCCAACATGATAACGACCCCAAACACACCACCAAGATGGCCACTGCCTTGCTAAAGAAGCTGAGGGTAAAGGTGATGGACTGGTCAAGCATGTCTCCAGACCTAAACCCTATTGAGCATCTGTGGGGCATCCTCCAACGACAGGTGGAGGAGCGCAAGGTCTCTAACATCCACCAGCTCAGTAATGTCGTCATGGAGGAGTGGAAGAGGACTCCAGTGGCAACCTGTGAAGCTCTAGTGAACTCCATGCCCAAGGGGATTAAGGCAGTGCTGGAAAATAATGGTGGCCACACAAAATCTTGACACTTTGGGCCCAATTTGGACATTTTTACTTAGGGGTGTACTCACTTTTGTTGCCAGCGGTTTAGACATTAATGGCTGTGTGTTGAGTTATTTTGAGGGGACAGCAAAGTTACACTGTTATACAAGCTGTACACTCACTACTTTACATTTTAGCAAAGTGTCATTTCTTCAGTGTTGTCACATGAAAAGATATAATAAAATATTTACAAAAATGTGAGGGGTGTACTCACTTGTGAGATACTGTATATATTTTTTTAGCGGTGCTCATTTTTTATGTGACAATATTTATTATTATTATTATTATTATTATTATTTTTTTGTATTTCTTTATAAAGCGCAGATTGTGCTAAAATGAGGACTATTTCTCTTGTTTTGGGATATGACAGAATGAGACCACACCGGAGAGGCCACCAAACTTCTTAAATGAAGGCATGGAACCAAGGAGTGTGTGGCTAGAGGGTATTGAGAGAAAATTGCAAGAGCAGAAACCTGACTCTTAATGGTGCTCAAAGAAAGTTTCTGCTCCAAGCCCTCTTGAAGGCAAGCCAAAACCCAAGACACTGAAAAGAAATGCGGGTGCAAACTCACAGCCACACACCGAGAAATGTAGGCCTTCCTGGTATGATGATAAATCCTCCCATAGGTAGATTTATGCTCCTTCAGCATTGTAGGGATCACCAGACCCAACAACCACCTATCTCTCAGAACCTGGCTTTGAATAGCCAAGCTATAAAAGCCAGTGACAGTATAGCAGAGTGGAAAACCAGCCCTTGGGATAAGAGATCTTCCCGTAAGGGCAGCTGTCAGGGAATGTCTGCAATCAACTTTACTACGTCGGAGTACCAGGCTGAGGTCCAATCCATAGCCACCAGAAAAACCAGGATCTCTTTGGCCTCTTGAAAGGAGGAAAGGTGTATATTAGCTGGTAATGGCTCCACGGTACCACCAGCCCATCCATTGCAACCACCAGAAGATCCCTCATTTTTCTCACTAAACTTGACACCTTTCTGTTGAGACGTAAGGCCAGGAGATCCATGTCCGGGCTGCCCCACCACAGTCAGATCTGAGGAAACATGCCTGGATAGAGAGCCCACTCTCCCTGATCCAGAGTCTGACAACTGAGGAAATCCGCCTGCAAGTTTACCACACCCGGAATGTAAACACTGGAGAGAGCCAGCACATGGAGTTTGGCTCACCGTAGAATGGGTTAGGCTGGCCATACACGGTTCGAATCTCGGCCAGTTCAGCAGGAACCGAACAAGATTCAAACCATTAATGGGTAGACTGAATGTACCAAGTTGATCGATCAATCAACTTGGGTATAACCATCCTGCTGGATTCGCTTCTTCTGGCGGGTACAGCTTCTCCTGCCCCCCCCCCCGCCAGAAGAACACAATCTCTCGGCAGAAGGGATTCCCCTGTCAACACTGTGGTGATGGGGGAATCATGGTTGCAGGAAAGAAATTCTCACCATCTCTTAGGCCTCCCACACCATAGCCGAGCTCCTCGCATTGCCATGATGATTGACATAGGCCACAGCCCTCCTTCGAAGCAGCTCTGTCCAGTGAGCTAGGTAAAGCCTGATCACTTGCGACTCCATGACAATGATAGGTATATGAGACTCCTCTGACGTCCACCAGCCTTAAGCCGACCTGTGATCCAGAACGCCCCCCAGCCGGACAGAGGGGCATCGTCCACAGGTGAAAAAAACAACTTGCTGGCCTGAAGAGGAGGGAGTTACTGGCCGTCCATCCCACACACATCCTGTTGTGCCAGAACTCAGGGGACTTGACCCATTTGGATAGAACCCTTCTCTGCAGTACTTTGGTATGGGACTGTGCATACTGTACAGGACCATCTCAAAGGTGGACACCATAAGGCCCAGGACCTGCATGCAGGATAAACTTGTCCCACTGCAACCAAGCTGGATCAGAAGCTTCAGAGGAGGAAGAGGGGGGGGGCAGGCGACCTTTCCTCCTTGTCTTACACTCGAACGCCACTTCCACTTGGGAGATAGACAACTTTAGGATTGCCAACAATGCATGCAGGAGAATAAAGGGCCCAGAGAACCCTGCTGCCTCATTGAGAGGGGTCTGGGGAAGATGTGTGTTCTGGAGACTTCATTTACCCCAAACCAGGCACCACCTACGAAAGGAGACACAAGCACCCCAAATAGGCTGCAGCAGGTCAGGGAGGGACCCCAGCTATGACTAACCACCAGTGAAACCAGAAGCAGTACTGTGAGCTGCCTGCAGCACTTAGAGGGAAGCGGCTATCTGGAAAGCATGCCACAGCTTGCCCAGAGTCACAGGGATTGCCTATCCATTTACATAGGTCCAGCACAAGAAAGTTGAAAGATGGCCACTGCCATATATCTTGAATAAAATGGCAGAATCCCTACCATAATGACCACTGGCTCGACCACCACCAAAATGGCCATCTATTCGGTAACTCAGGCTCAAGTCATGGGACCTATTTACCACAATTAGGCCACCACGCCAGTCCACCCCAAAATGGCCTCAGGCAAAATGTCTGCCTCACATTGCAGGCCACATAAACATGGCTGCAACAAAATGGCTACCACAAGCCTGCACAGTACATGGCAGGACCACCAGCTGCACAGGGGGACCATGTACTTCCAAGTCAACAACCCACACTAGTGCACAGTGACGACCCCCCCTCATGGCCCATACAGGAGCCTGCTTGCCCAGGACCTGTCCCAGTCCAGGATAGGGCTGTCGCAGCAGACCCAGCACGTACCTAGGGGCCTGCATGTACTCACTGGGTGACTACTGGATCTAGATTATCCAACCTTTCATCCAGACCGGCTTTCAATAGAAGATGCTCACAAGAAAATTCCAGGGGAAAAGGAAATACAAGTAAAAGGAATAAAAACTATGGAACCCTAGGTCCCACAGGCAGCCAGTTCCCTATTTTTCACACCAAATAGAAAAAAATTAGCTGACTATAGCAGAAGGGGGGGGGGGTTTACCACCTGCTGGGACTGTCCATAGGTGGTGCTCAGCTTCTCTTTTTCTGCCTAGTGTCCTACTTGTATTAGGCAGTATAACCCTATGGTCAAGAATTGAAGAGTCTGTTTCCGTCAATGAGTGTAAAAAAAACTGCCATTATGATTTGGTTTACCCTCATCTTGAGGGGGTTAACACAATTTTTATTTTGCAAATGTCAGTGTTGTTTTAGTTGGTTGTACACATCTCAGATGTTCCACTTCACTGGCAGGGTCAGGGCATTATCAGTATTACTAAAAACAATGCTCCTAGTCAAACAAAATTAAATTTTGCTTCTGTGCATGTCCCCTAGGCAGTACCAAGCCCCCCATGCCATATGTTTGACAGTCCCTTGCCTGTTTTTTAACATTTGACTGGCATCGATTTCAGTGGGGTTTAGATTCAGCAGCTGAACTTTACAGATCTTAGCCAAATCTTGCTTGAATTAAACCCAGGTGTGCTCAGCTTATCACTACTGGTCACCACTCAACCTACCTCTCATTTTGATTGACAGCAAGGAACTCACCATGTGCAGAGTTGGGAACACCCAGTCCTCAGATCCATCCAGCTCAGCTATAAGTGTTTCCAGAGAACAAGATTACAAACAACAAGGCATAAATCTTGCAGAAGTGATGCTTAATGCATGATCATTTTTGTTTCACTGGGAATTTTCATAGGTATCACTACTCAGAGGTTACACATCTCTAGACTGAATGTGAAAAAAAAACTTTTAGAAGATGACTGGGTCAGCTAACTAATAGCTGCGGACAGCAATGATCTAAGTGAAAAGGGTTGTTTTACCTTCAGAGTAAATCATAGACTCTTCATCATGTGAATCACCAGATCTGTCAGTTCAGCCTGTCAGCCTGTGAGATCGATTCCCCCATTCAAGGACAATATCAGACTTTCCACAGTTGTCCCCTGAGCCAAGCCTAAGATATAAATGTCTTTACGATAGAGTGAAGGTGATGCCAGACTTACTGCTAGGTGACCCTCACTCTGCGGGGTGACCACCACTCCCATCCATAATATGACATCATGTTGTAAAAAGATTGCCAGCATGGGTAAACCTCAGTCTGTAACTCAGTTAAAAGGAAGCTTAGACCTCAAAAATCCCTTAAAGCTGAAGTCTAATCTGCTTGTGTATTGCTTTTCCTGGTTCCATCCTCCTCCTTCATTAACATTTAATTTCGAGTTTTAGCTAAAACCTTTCTATCTTTATTATATACCTTATTTTAGACTTAAAGGGTAACTCCACTTTCGTGGGGAAAAAATAGCAAATAATGAAAAAATAATATAGTGTACCGTATACAATTGCAACACAAGTCATATTGTAATTGAATGTAATTAAAAATGACCTTTCCTTTTCAATCTGAAACCACTGTAATTTTCTGAAAATGCAATGAAATATGGCTACCTGGAGGTGTTATGTGTACAGAACGCCCCCCAAAAACATAATTTTCTGCTTGTGTGATTGGCTCACTGATTTTCCCAGAAGTCTGCACTAAGATGCAAATCAGATTTCAGGCATCCCCTGCAATAAAAATGTCATTTTTGGTGAGATACCCCCAATAGGGCCCAGCAACTTTCCTCATTAGTACGCTACAGGTGCACAGCTGGTTGATAATTATGAAACCACTCCCATTAGACCCACTAATTATGAAACAACTCCCATTAGATCCACTTAGCACAGGGGCACAGTGGAACAAACAGGGATTTCTTCAGAATAACAAAAGGTAGGAATCTGCAACAAAGTTTGTTAAAATTCTTGTAATGTACATAGATCACCTAGAGGGTCTCAGTGCTTCTCTAGGCAATGCAGGCAGATTGTGGATGGTGGGAGGAACCAGCAGGGTGTTGTACATAGCTTCCTGAAATAATCACAGCTCCTTGCCTCAGCATAGTTGCCAACAGTCCCGATTTTCCCGGGACAATCCTGATTTTGGGACCCTCGTCCCGATCGGAGGCTGTCCCGAATTGGGATTTGCCCAAGGAAAATTGGGAATGTTTGCAATTTGCATTTTTGGGAAGCTGGCTTCAGTAAAATGGCGGCGGTCCGCTAGATCGCTCCCCCTTGTGTTCAGTGGAGAGAGGAAGGGGGCTCGATCCATGCAGCCAATGAATCAGCTTCTCCTGTCACAGGGATCGGCCCCTCCCCTCTCCACTGAACACACGGCACCAGCGGCCGCTGTATGTGCTCACTGCTGGTGCCTGGGGGGTGTTATGGGAGGGGAGGGTCTGCACTGATGGAGGGGGGTCTGCTGAGGGTGTCTGCACTAATGGAGGGGGGTCTGCTGAGGGGGTCTGCACTGAGGGGGTTCTGCTCTGAGGGGGTCTGCACTGATGGAGGGGGGTCTGCTCTGAGGGAGTCTGCACTGATGGAGGAGGGTCTGCTCTGAGGGGGTCTGCACTGATGGAGGGGGGGGTCTGCTCTGAGGGGGTCTGCACTGATGGAGGGGGGTCTGCACCGATGGAGGGGGGTCTGCTCTGGGGGGGTCTGCACTGATGGAGGGGGGTCTGCTCTGAGGGGGTCTGCACTGATGGAGGGGGGTCTGCACTGATGGAGGGGGGTCTGCTGAGGGGGTCTGCACTGATGGAGGGGGGTCTGCTCTGAGGGGGTCTGCACTGATAAGGGGGGTCTGCACTGATGGAGGGGGTCTGCTGAAGGGGTCTGCACTGATGCAGGGGGGTCTGCTCTGAGGAGGTCTGCACTGATGGAGGGGAGTCTGCTCTGAGGGGGTCTGCACTGATGGAGGGGGGTCTGCTCTGAGGGGGTCTGCACTGATGGAGGGGGATCTGCACTGATGGAGGGGGGTCTGCACTGAGGGGGTCTATACTGACTCTGCTGGGGGCTCCTGATGCAAGGACGGACTCTGCTTGTGGCACCTGATGCAAGGATGGACTCTGCTGGTGGCAGGCGACGTGGCAGGTGACATGTTCAGGGATCCCACTGATTCGGCATTATGGTGAGTTGAATGATTTAATTTTATATTAAAATGTAAAAATAGAAATAATGCGCTTCAATCATCCTGACACCATAACAATCATGGTGCTTGGTGCATGGTGGATGATTAAAGCGCTAACACCAGGTTTCTGGAGTATCTTTGTCTGCTGATTGTTAAACTTTCTAGAATACATATATTTCTATTGCTGTGTAGGATCTGGGGCTGCTGTCCCTTCATTCCTCTCTCCCCCTTTCCCTCTCCATCCCTTATTCATCTCAGACTCTAACCACAACCCCTTTGAGCCACGCCCATTTAAGCCACGCCCACTATTTAGCATAAACCACGCCCGTTTTTCACAGCAGCACGCTTTGCGTGCCGCGGTTTTCTTTTTTATTGCTGAGCCACACCTACAAATTGTAGTTCCTGAACAACTGGAGGGCCATAGTTTGGAGACCCCTGATTAGTCAGACAAATTGGGGTAAGGTGATCCAAAGAATAGAAGAAGCTCTGGAGAAGTCCTGGAGATGAGCATAGAAGGAGGTGATGAAGGAGCTAGAGAGTAGGAGGTGGTGTGAGATGTGGAAAGAACAGTTTTTGGTTGCTATTTTGAGATGAGGTTGGTGATGTAGCTGGGGGCATCATGCATGGCTTTATAGGTTGTCAGTATTTTGAATTTTAATTGTTGTGTAAGCAGAAGCCAATAGAAGGATTGGCAGAGAGGGGTAGTGGACAATGAACAGTTGGTAAGGTGGACAAGTCTGGCAGCAGCATTCTTGTTGGACTGAAGGGGGGATAGGTAGGTCAAGAAGAAGGGAATTGCAATACTCAATGCAAGAGATAAGCAATGAGCTACATACTCCAGATGCAGCCCACTCATCTGCACTTCCCCAAGCAATGATTACCTTCATTTATCCATCAATGAATGAAGTAGTCTCTCAAATAGGCCATAGGTAAAAACAGGTACACAAATTAGTGGTTGGAAATGCATTGAAATATTTCTTGTGTATGCTTAATTGGTAAATTCGACCCACATCTGTGCTGCATTTGAATGACAAATGTATCAACCCTTACAGATGAACAGTGGGGCAAAGCCCATCTTATTGCTATGGAACTTCAGGGCAGTGAAAAATGCAGTTCACTCTTTCTCTGAATAAGCATTTGTTACCTTCTCTCTTGACTCTTATGTTTACATCTTTGGCAATTCCACTGCAAGCCTGATTTCTAAGCATAAAGGCAATCTCAAGTAATGACATAAACTTGACTGAAAAACAATTATGGAGGAATATGTTAGAGAAATTATTTTTTTTAAAAATGGATTTGCCTGGATTTGTTCTTAAAGGCATGGCCATGCCTTAAGCATTTTCCGTTTCACCAAAAGGATTAAAAAAAAAACAGCAAACATTTACTTGAATTCCCTCGGGTGTCCTTGCCAACCAGCTCTAGTTTTTTTAACAGATTGCCTTTACTATTTTAATTTAAAGTATCCCCACTGAAGCTTTCCCAAGGACTTGATGTGACAGATTATATGGTAGGAGTTGTAGGAAGTGAACCAAAATAGTTTCTAACTTTTAATTAAGTTTCTAAAGACAAGCAGAGTGGAACCTTCATTTTGCAGACAAGTCTTCTTAGCGATAAGAAAGGACTCAAGACGGTCTGGAGTTGTTGAAGGCAGACATCTAGCACTTGACTGCAGAGGAGTGGAGTAATAATTAAATGTGAATGGGACTGTTTGCAGTTGGTATAGGAGCCAACATTAATCAGCACTGTCTATGCTGTATGTAAGGCTTCTTACACTTTCCCAGGCTCTTGGATGGAGCCTAAGTAACCATGTAGAATTGTTTATTTGATGGGGCTGATTGAACAAGGCAAGGACACAATCGCTGTGCCTATCCTTGTGGGATTGTGATATTCAATTCTTTCTCTTAAGCAGCAGTTATTAGAAAATTCAAAACGAAAGGTAAATAATCCCCAATGTATATTTTCCTGTGGTCTAGAAATGTATAAGGGTTAGTGGAGAGAGAGCTATTGCAATCAGATCCAGGATTGTCAGCCCTGGGCACAGGCTTTCTTAGTACAGTAGGCAAAAGACTAGGCTGGATGGTAGCTTTACAGTCTTAAAACAAAAATATTTTTTTTAAACAGGGCATAATTAAAGAAGATACTATAAGCTAGTGGTTACCATTGTCATGTTACCAAAAATGTTAAAGGTGTGACACCACCAGTCCCAAAATGAAAAAGGTCTTCAGGTTCAGGCCACAGAATGACTATGGATGACCAGGCAAAAGCTAGCATGCTCACTCCCTGTACAAAATGTTGAAAAGCCCCATAGCGTAATTCTCAAAAACATTATAACTTCCAGCTAGATTGTCAACATTATGTTACACAAGGGAATGAAATAAATTTAAGGCCTAAATGCAACTATTTGGTTTAGTTTTGGATAGTGTGGGGACGGTTAAAATTTCTGTTGGGTTCTTTCATCTGCCTGTGACCCTATGGGAGAGATTTTCATTCCTTTACCAGTGACACCCATACAAGAAATACAGGGTGTAGTTGTCAATGAGACAGCAAGGTGCAGACAGCAGTAAAAACATTGTCAGATGTTCTAACCCTTCCCATCTCTCCTAAATAATTTTTTATTTTTCTGTACCCGTAGGAGAGATCGCTAATCACTTATTTAATGACAATTGTAGCGCTATCACCTCAGGAGCCGCTACAATATTTGGTTTCCCTGGGCAGAGCACCACCCCTGCTGACACCAACAAATTACCTTGGCCAGGTAGTTTCCTGGCTGTCACAGGGAGAGAAATACACACACACACACACACACACTTATAAAATAAATTATTCAATTGTTTTAGGATCAATGAATAGTACAGCAGGCAAAGAAACAGGTAACAAAAGCTATCAATAAGTGCAGTAGTACAATAATGCAACACAGTACAGTTTTACTTTGAGACACACTCACCCATTCTGCACGACTGAAGATGTAAATAATAGCTATAGGACTGAGAGATTTTCCCCAAGTGAGAAAAAGGGAGTAACAAAAACACAAGGCTGATTAACGTGCGGACTCTCAATCGGAAGAGACAAAGTTTAAACTTCAGGAATTTTGTCAAAGCAACCACCCATGACTAAACTATGTATTGGGTTCTTCTACCGGCTTAGTTGGGGCCCTTAAGTTGGCACGCAGTCACGGTGCAGTCCCTTTAAGATGTTATGGAAACAGATTAATTCCTTTTTGTGGTAAAGTAATTTGCAGCGTTCTCTTTAATATGCAGAATTGGTGGGAAAGATGTCAGAGGAATAGCAGAGTCAGAGCCTGTCAGTATCAACGCATCCCTGTGCACCTGCACGGTAGAGTTGCACATCAACACGTATGGGTACACGATCGGCGGGTACTAGCGTGTGACCCAAATGGATTAGCACACGTGGGTACAGGAACACGTGCGCGCACAGCGGGACGTCCCCTTGGCGGGCCTATATAAAGGCAGCTATGCTTTGTGCTTAAATAATGATATTTGAAGCGTTTCACAATGTGCATGAAAATGAATATATAAGAATAAATATAAATAGTCAAATAAATCCAGCGGTGAGTAAAAATTCCTATAAAATCCAGCAATCAAAATAGTGTAAAATTATAAAAAAATATAAAAAATTAGTGACACCAAATGTGTAAAAAATTCACATAAAAAATCCACATAAAAATAAATATATAGGGATGTATTCAGAAGGTTCAATTATACAGGTGTAGAATCCTGATTGGTATAGAGCTTTTGATCACTAGCAAAGCTGTTTAAAAACACTTGCTTAATTAAGGTGCTCATTGATAGTACCAATGTGTTTTTTGCTTCTATTCACAACCAATGTAAGAATCATAAACAGGCAGATAAGAGAAAAAAAACAATCATTGTGCAATAGTTAGGATACCAAGGTACACAGGCAAACTTCAATCCACTCACGTGTGCCTTATAATGATAAGGCATATGCAGGTTTTACTATAGCAGTCAGCCGCCTTAGACAGGAGCAGATTCAGAATCTGCTCCTGTCTAAGGCGGCTGACTGCTATAGTAAAACCTGCATATGCCTTATCATTATAAGGCACACGTGAGTGGATTGAAGTTTGCCTGTGTACCTTGGTATCCTAACTATTGCACAATGATTTTTTTTTTTCTCTTATCTGCCTGTTTATGATTCCCACATTGGTTGTGAATAGAAGCAAAAAACACATTGGTACTATCAATGAGCACCTTAATTAAGCAAGTGTTTTTAAACAGCTTTGCTAGTGATCAAAAGCTCTATACCAATCAGGATTCTACACCTGTATAATTGAACCTTCTGAATACATCCCTATATATTTATTTTTATGTGGATTTTTTATGTGGATTTTTTACACATTTGATGTCACTAATTTTTTTATATTTTTTTATAATTTTACACTATTTTGATTGCTGGATTTTATAGGAATTTTTACTCACCGCTGGATTTATTTGACTATTTATATTTATTCTTATATATTCATTTTCATGCACATTGTGAAGCGCTTCAAATATCATTATTTATTCTTTATAAGTGACTCTGAAAACACTCTCTTTTGATAGCAGCCTCACTTGGTTTTATGTGTAATTATCAGCTATTTAGCATCACAGCGCTTTGTGTTTTATATATATATGCTTTGTGCTTGTTGCTGGTTTGTCTTCTCAGCTTCTCAGCTCCCAGTGTTCCCCTTTACTCTCTGCATACCTGTACCTGACTATAGTGATCGTTTGGCTACTCTTATCTTCTCTCCAGTGTTTGACCCTCGGCTTGATTAAGGACTCTTCCACTTATCTTCTCTCCAGTGTTTGACCCTCGGCTTGATTAAGGACTTGCTATAACGATTACCTGATGTTTGACCCTCGGCCTGTTTAAAGGACTTGTTCTTGCTTAATCCTGTGTTTTACCCTCAGCTGCTTCAGTGGATCCTTCTCCAGTTCCTGTTTCCAGGTCAAGATGTTTGAGCCCCTGCCAGGCTTCTCATCGGTCCAGCAACCAGTCCATTTTACATGGGTTCTACGCACCTAAAGATACCTTTGTGACCTGCACACCTGCTGGCAACCCGTGCCTCTCCGTGCCTGATACCCTCTGTGCCACCTTCAGGGGTATCGCGCACCTAGTTGCTAGGGAAGCCGCTCTCAGCATTTCGGCCTTGGTGAGTACCTGACAAAAGATCACTTTAAGAATGTTGATATGTAGGTAAAAGTCACTTTGGTGGTTAAATTGCTGGTAACGGTCATTTTAAGAAAAGAGAGGGAAGGGGAAGATTTAAGATATTTGTTCCTTTTAACCCTTTCACAGCTTCCAGCTGGCCAGGTCCGTAGACCGTACGAACCTGATTTCCTCCTTCTGCTTTAAGCTCACGGTCACCCCAGTGACAATGTACTTACTGTATAGCAGAAATGTTAGGTAGACTCTGCTGAACAAAACAATAGCTCTGATTAGCAGCTAAGAAGCCGCTGATTAGAGCTATTCACCTAAAATGACACCCTCTCCCTTCCCTACCGCCACTTCTTTGCCTCTCACCTGCTGCTTACTCCTCTCTACTTCCCCTGCTCCACTGTCAAAAATGCCTACTCCCCTCTAACTGTCCCTTTCCTCTCCCACCCCAGCAATGATTCTCACCCCCAGCATCACCACCCCCCCTGCCAGCACGTGATACTGTGATGCATTTTACGGCTTCCCCCGCTGCCTCACCCAACGGCAGTTGCAGTGCTAACAAGCTCAAGTGATTCCCCCTTGCTGGGACCCCCCCTTCAGGCTGTCCCCCTCATAGTCCCCCCCCCCCATGCAGCTCTGTCCTACCACCCCTCCTGCTAGCTGCAGCTGTTGCCAGGGATATCGGTGACTGTCAGGATGGAGAGCGGGAATGGGGGCTGGCAAACATGTGTTTACCAGCCACTTTTTTCTTGAATGAACACAGCGGTTGGTACCGATATCAGTGGCTGCCTTCAGAAATCACATTGAACTGTTCCCTACAGTGTGCAATTTAAAGGGTTTCATAATCTCAATGTAAACACACCTGTTTCTTGAAATCATATAATTCCTTAAAGAACATATAAACAAGCAACATTGTGAAGTTTGGGAAACTATGAAGTCTTGGACAACGTTCTGAGAAGTACCAATTAGATTTAAAAAAACAAATATTCCTAATTTTGAATGTACTCCTGAGTAAATCTGGTATAAAAAAGTGGAAAAGATATTCCACAACTGTGCGTTTGCCAAGAGAAGGCTGCCCACCAAAAATAAATGACCGAGTAAGGAGGGTAATAGTCACAGAAACAACCAAGAGGTCAAAGGCAACTCTGAAAGAGCCACAGAGGTCTACAGCTAAGATGGAATTAAAAATACCTATGGAGCAACTATAACCAAAAGGCTTAATGAAGTTGGGTTTTACGCAACAGTAATAAGACAAAACTATTGCTAACTAATATAAAATCTAATTTGGAATGTGCCCATATGCATGTGGAATACACAAAAATCCTGAGTACACCCTTCCCTCCGTGAAGGTGAAAGCATCAACTTGCAGGGATAATTTTTCATTAGAAAAAACTGGTCAGGAATGAGGTCAAGAGAGATGTATCCAAAACAGGGCAGTTCTAAAGGAAATCCAGTTTCAGACTGTAAGATGAGAGCCTAGAGTGGAGATTCACCTCCAGCAGGACAGCGACCTGTCAAATTGCTTTAAAACTCAGACCCTTAATGAATAAGGCCTGGTTCACACCTATGCATTTATTAATGCATTTGCAGTTTTGAAGAAACACACTACAGTCCATTTAAGATGGTTTCCTATGGGTCACGTTTACATCTGTGCATTTTATGGAAAGGGCCAGGGACTTTTTTCTGGTTTTTGGTTCCATAGACTTCAATGGATCAAAAACGTGTATTTAAAAATGCAAAATGCACCTGGAATATGCAAAGTGCAACCTGCATATTCAGGTGTGAACGAGGCCTTAGAATCATCCAGTCAAAGTAGAAACCTAAATCCAATAGAGAATCTGTTCCAGTTCATAAAAGTTACTGCTCACCGACATTCCTCATCCAACTTAAAAGTGATTGTAAACGATCACATTGTTAAACAACCCATTCAGTTTAAAATATAAATGAAAGGCAAAAGATTGTTGTATAGATATAAAAAAAAAATTATAAATACCTTTTATATGATTAGTTCCTTGTGCATATCTGGCGAGTGTCCCAATAAATCCCGTTGCTTATCTGACTTGCGAGAAGAGGAGAAGACTTTTACCTACCTGTTATTTTCAGGGAGCTATCTGTCCCATCTATGGGCAGGCATTGCCCTTAATGTAAATTCTTGTGTATTGCTGCCATACATTTATAGAAATATGGACAATGCCCAACTTGAGCAGTTCGGTATTTTCCCCCTGAAAACAAAAGTTTTATTGTAGAAGCTGAACAACATATTTTATTTTAGTTTTTACAGTAACTTAGAATATGACAAGTTTACAGATCTTTCTTTCTCAGCTATCTGCTGAAAAAATGTCTAATTCTTGGCAGGCAATTTCAGTTGATGTGTCAAAATGTTCTGCCAGTAGTTTGCATTCCCATCACTGTCTACAGATAACAGAGTGAGTGCTAATGAAACACTTATCTGTGTCTTGACCTGGAGCTTGGAGGGAGATATAAAATAAAGGTTGTTGTCACCATGATCTAATTCTGTCTTTATAATCATAGATACACACTGCATGGAAAATGGCAAGTGATCAATCTATGAAAGGTAAACTTCAGTGAAGTTTTTAAAAGATACTTTATTGTGTATATAGCAACAACTTTTTTGTAGTTTTTTTGATAATAAGGTTTAGAACTCCTGTTAACCACCTCAATGCCAGGCACTTTCATCCCCTTCCTGCCCAGGCAAATTTTCAGCTTTCAGCGCTGTCGCATTTTGAATTTTGATGGTCTATCTAATTTCTTGAGGGCCAAAAATGCCAGGACTGTACAAATACCCCCAAAATTACCTCTTTTTGGAAAGTAGACAGTCCAAGGTGTTTAGTAAGAGGCATGGTGAGTTTTTTGAAGTTGTAATTTTCTATCACAATTTTTTGGAAAAGGAAGAAATGTAATAAAATATTTTTTTTACAATTTTTTTTTTACTGTCACCAGTGCAGTACAGCATCATCATGTAACTGGTGTGTGTCCAGTGGACACAGCAGGTGACAGCGTGGCCTGTGGCGCATTCTGAAGAGGATGTCATATGATGTCCACTCGGTTCTAGCGCAGTCATTTTGACTATAGTCCAGACGGGAACTGGTTAACCACTTGCCGACTTTTCATCTGCAATGTCGGCTAGTGGCCAGTGTAGGCAAAGCGATGTACTGGTACTTCTGAGTTTCAGGTGCGGCATGTGCACCCCCCTGGGGACCTGATGTGAATCTAGGGCTCATTTACACTTGCTTCAACTTCAACACACCTTAAAGCGTCTGCCACTTTAACATGTTTTTTGATGTGTTTTTAATGCTTCTGCGATGCATCTGTGATGCTTCAGTGGTGCTTTGATGATGCTTTGGTGGTGCTTTGATGATGCTTCGCTGGTGCTACGATGATGCTTCGGTGGTGCTTTTTTGAAGCTTGGCAGATGCCCCGTGTGTGTGTTGATAGCTCATACCTGCAAAACTCTAAAACAAGGTTCAGCTATAGCTAAATTAAAGCCTATCAAAAGCTGCAGGTGCTTTAAGCAAGCTTTGCTATAGACTTCTATGGAGGCTTTGAATACACTTTGAAGCACCACTAATGCGACATGATGTATAATTTTTGAGTGAATAGATTTTTATTAAAGTTTTTGAAAGTATGTACAAAGGATATAGCATACGCAGATGCTTAGGAGCTCATGCTCCAAGTAATACATAGTAAGCACAAGAAAGAAAAATAACAACGTAACATAGTCAATTTAGGTCCACAATTTGTATCAGAACACCAACAGTATATTAGTAAGACCTAAATACCACCAGATACATGTTTTGTGACCTGAACTTCACTCTATCCAGGGCTGGCAGAGGTCGGGTATAGGTTAGAACTAATTTTTGTAGGAAAAATCAGTTCTAACCAGGGAGAAGGTCTCTGATGAGTTAGGTGGCAACTGGGATTTCCAGTATCTAACAATTGTAGTTCTGTGCAAAAAAAAAATGTTATTGTCTTTTCTTGACATAATATAATTAACATAAGGTATAACATACCTAAGGTAATAAACAAGAAAAAGAAGAATATATAATAATATTAAAAAAAAGGCAAAGATAAGAAAGAAAGGTGTGGGTAAGATAAAGGCAGTCAAGGTTTTTTCTTCATTAATTTCCAATATTCTTAGATGAACATTGTAACCAAGGTTGCCACTTTTTGTCAAATACCTAGGCGGTTGTTGTGTAAAATGCAAGTCAATTTATCATTGATCATGACCCAGTTCAACTTTTGTATGACATAATCAAATGTTTTTCCAGGTTGATTCCAACAACGTGCAATGGTTATCCTAGTGGCTAGGATTATATAAGAAATTAAGCGTTTGGTGTGTTTAGGTAAGCGTATATCAAATTTTTGAAAGAGAGCAATCGCAGGGGATTTATTAATACAGTTGTGCTCATAAGTTTACATACCCTGGCAGAATTTATGATTTCTTGGGGATTTTTCAGACAAATTGAATAACACAAAAACATTTCTTTCACTCATGGTTAGTGTTTGGCTGAAGCCATTTATTATCAGTCAACTGTGTTTACTCTTTTAAAATCATAAACACAACAGAAACTACCCAAATGACCCTGATCAAAAGTTTACATACCCTGGTGATTTTGGCCTGATAACATGCACACAAGTTGACACAAATGGGTTTGAATGGCTATTAAAGGTAACCATCCTCACCTGTGATATGTTTACTTGTAATTAGTGTGTGTGTATAAAAGGTCAATGAGTTTCTGGACTCCTGAAAGACCCTTGCATCTTTCATCTAGTACTGCACTGACGTTTCTGGATTCTGAGTCATGGGGAAAGCAAAAGAATTGTCAATGGATCTACGGGAAAAGGTAGTTGAACTGTCTGAAACAGGAAAGGTATATAAAAAGATCTCCAAGGAATTGAGAATGCCAATCAGCAGTGTTCAAACTCTAATCAAGAAGTGGAAAATAAAGGCTTCTGTTGAAACCAAACCACGGTCAGGTAGACCAACTAAAATTTCAGCCACAACTGCCAGGAAAATTGTTCAGGATGCAAAGAAAAACCCACAAATAACTTCAGGTGAAAAAAGGGACTCTCTGAAAACATGTGGTCTGGCTGTTTCAAGATGCACAATAAGGAGGCACTTGAAGAAAGATGGGCTGCATGGTCGAGTCGCCAGAAGAAAGCCATTATTATGCAAATGCCACAAAGTATCCCGCTTACAATACACCAAACAGCACAGAGACATGCCTCAAACCTTCTGGCACAAAGTCATTTGGAGTGATGAGACCAAAATTTAGCTTTTTGGCCACAACCATAAACGCTTCATTTGGAGAGGAGTCAACAAGGCCTATGATGAAAGGTACACCATTCCTACTGTGAAACATGGAAGTGGGTCACTGTTTTTTTGGGGATGTGTGAGCTACAAAGGCACAGGAAATTTGGTCCAAAATTGTTGGCAAAATGAATGCAGTATGTTATCAAAAATTACTGGAGGAACATTGCATTCATCAGCCAAGAAGCTGCGCATGGGACGTACGTAGACATTCCAACATGACAATGATCCAAAACACAAGGCCAAGTCGACCTGTCATTGGCTACAGCAGAATAAAGTGAAGGTTCTGGAGTGGCCATCTCAGTCTCCTGACCTCAATATCATTGAGCCACTCTGAGGAGATCTCAAACGTGCAGTTCATGCAAGACAGCCCAAGAATTTACAGGAACTGGAGGCTTTTTGCCAAGAGGAATGGGCAGCTTCACCATCTGAGAAGATAAAGCGCCTCATCCACAAATACCACATAAGACTTCAAGCTGTCATTGATGTTAAAGGGGGCAGTACAGGATATTAATAACTGGGGTATGTAAACGTTTAATCAGGGTCATTTGGGTAGTTTCTGTTGTGATTATGATTTAAAAAGAGTAAACACAGTTGATTGATAATAAATGGATTGAGCCAAACACTAACCATGAGTGAAAAAAAGTTTTTGTGTTATCATTCACATGCTCTGAAAAATGGCCAAGAAATCATAAATTCTATCAGGGTATGTAAACTTATGAGCACAAATGTATATATTTTGGTAGTTACATGTGTAAAGTCAAATAGTTTGATCCAAAATTTCCATATTTTGGGACATTGTCACAAAATGTGTACCATAGAATCTTCTAGACCACAAAGCATTTAGAAGAGATTTGTCAATTTATTTTAGCTAATCTCAATGGAACTATGTACCACTGCAATGGAGTTTCGTAATTAGATTCCAATAAAGACGTATTGATCGACATTTTGGAGAGATTATTGATCATTTTATACCATTCTGAGAGTTTCCAAGAAAAATTTGATCTTCTTCCATTGTTCCATATATGGGAACTTATGTTCAGGTTCAATAAAAATACTGTATATAATGGAAATGCAGCCTGTTATTGGAGTTTTAGTAGTACAAGATTTTTCAAAAAGCGATAACAGGAGTGGTTGATTCATTTTACTAAGCTTATTTTGTAAGAAAAAAGTAATTCGATTGTATCGAGGTAGTTCTGAAGAAGGTAATAGTTACTGTATAAAGATTTATAAATAATCCAGTGAATATAATTTATTCCCAGATAAAAAGTGTAGAATAAGTGACAAAGCTCTATTCACCCACCATCAAAAAGTTCAAAAGATAATCCAGTTTTAAATTCAGGATTATCAAACAAAGAAGATAAAGGTGTATGAGGCGAACAAATATTTTTTTTCTCATCCGATATCTATCCCAAATTGATAATGTGAATGAAAGACTAGGGCATAAGATTGGGGATCATCATTTACTAGGAATCCACATCATAGCTGCAATCAAACCTTTGGAGCAGGGGTCAGCAACCTTTTTCCACTTACGGGCCGGATTCAATGTATGTGAATTCATGGAGTGCTCCATTCACCTGCTAATAAATTAAGATAATAATAATCCTAACATAGTAATAATAGTACAGGTTTACCTAATTTTAAGGTGTTTCATTAATACAAAGCCAGTTCACCCTGAGTGTGGCTGGGGATTCAGATTTTACTTCCCCCTTCCCCATCCTGGCACCATAGGGTGGCTGACGCCAGCCCCGCCAGCCAGAATGGTCTGGAGATGGGGTTCCTGTCCCTAGGGAAAATGGGGCCCCCGGTACTAGGGCAAATGAGGTCCCTGTCCCCAAGTGAGAAGGGGGTCGCTGTCCCCAGGGAAGATGGGGTCCCTGGGGGGTGGGGTCCCTAATAGGATCCCCACTATTGCAGTGTCCTCTGTACCACATAGCAGTGTCCTCTGCCCCTTCCCCCCATATTCAGATTTTACTTCCCCCCTCCCCCATCCTGGCACCATAGGGTGGCTGACGCCAGCCCCGCCAGCCAGAATGGTCTGGATATGGGGTTTCTGTCCCTAGGGAAAATGGGGCCCCCGGTACTAGGGCAGATGGGGTCCCTGTCCCCAAGTGAGAAGGGGGTCGCTGTCCCCAGGGAAGATGGGGTCCCTGGGGGGTGGGGTCCCTAATAGGATCCCCACTATTGCAGTGTCCTCTGTACCACATAGCAGTGTCCTCTGCCCCTTCCCCCCATAGCAAGTTTCCTGTGCTCCCCGCACCCCACCCCCATAGTGTCCTCTGGCCCCCTGCACCCCACCACACACACACAAAAACACACTGTGTAAGTAGAACTCTCCTACCTTACACAGGTGCACAGCATAGCAGAGATTGATATCACAGGTCTGGATGGGGGCGGGAACTGCTGAAGGTAACTTTTCACATTAACAGGCAGCTGATTGGTTGCTAGGATTGCCTGACAACCAATCGCTTGCTGTTTAATGTAAAAAGTTAACGCCAGCGATTCCCGCCCCCATCCAGCCCTGTTATACTGGCTGCTCACCATCCAATGAAGAGGACAGCGGCAAAAATGTCGGCAGGCCGGGTGCCCGTGAATTAATCACATTCACTGATGGGCCAGACATTAAACGGTAGTAACTGTCAATTGGGCTATCTGAACAGCATGATAGTAAGCAATCAAATTTGTGATTCCTAAACCTCCAGATTTTTTAAAAATATATTAGTGACACTATATTAGTGTCACTGGTGATGTCAGTGGCAGTCAGTCAGTTCCCCCCAGCGTCAGTTAGTATCAGATTGCCTGCCACGCTATCGCAGTCCCATTATAAGTAAATAAACCAACCTTCCTTGACGTGTTTCACCATTGCTGGCTTCCCCTATCCTTGTGAGCAGTGCAGCAGTGACAAAATGCATGAAGGAAGGTTGGTTTCCGGGGTGGAGAAATCAATGTATGCAGTCTCTTTTCGATAATTATTAAACACAGAAAAAAGAGCTAAGTTTTGGAGTGTGGCTTACATTTTTTTTCTTTTGACTGAGATTGGAGACAGGCTGTAGTAGCCAGCACCTGGGTTGTCTGCATGAGATGAAAAGTACAAGACTAGAGTGGAGCCATGGGTTTAAACAGGGCTACTGTATGTCCCGATGCTTCCTGTGGTGACAGGCACAGGCAGCTCAAGAGGGAAAAATAAACAAAAGACCTGCCTTTATGCCTACCTCTAACTGAATTTCCATGAATGATGGTCAAACATGTGAACAGGCACAAGGCACAATGAGACATGTACAGTGCCTTGAAAAAGTATTCATACCCTATGACATTTTCCACATTTTCTCATGTTACAACCAAAAACGTAAGTGCATTTTATTGGGATTTTATGTGATAGACCAACACAAAGTGGTATATACCGGCAATTGTGAAGTGGAATGAAAATGATAAATGGTTTTAATTTTTTTTTACAAATAAATGTCTGAAAAGTGTGGTGTGCCTTTGTATTCAGCCCCCTTTGCTCTTATACCCCTAACTGAAATCAAGTGGAACCAATTGCCTTCAGAAGTCACCTAATTAGTAAATAGAGTCCACCTGTGTGTAATTTATTCTCAGTACAGCTGTTCTGTTATGCCCTCAGAGGTTTCTTAAAGAACCTTAGTCAACAAACAGTATCATGAAGGCCAAAGAACACACCAGACAGGTCAGGGATAAAGTTGTGGATAGGTTTAAAGCAGGGTTAGGTTATAAAAACAAAATCCCAAGCTTTGAACATCTCACGGATCACTGTTCAATCTATAGTCTGAAAATATAAAGAGTATGGCACAACGGCAAACCTACCAAGACACGGCCGTCCACCTAAACTGACAGACTGGGCAAGGAGAGCATTAATCAGAGAAGCAGCCAAGAGGCCCATGGTAACTCTGGAGGAGCTGCAGAGATCCACAGCTCAGGTGGGAGAATCTGTCCACAGGACAACTATTAGTCCTGCACTTCACAAATCTGGCCTTTATGGAAGAGTGGCAAGAAGAAAGCCATTGCTGAAAGAAAGCCATAAGAAGTCCTGTATGCAGTTTGCGAGAAGCCATGTGGGGGACACAGCAAACATTTGGAAGAAGGTGCTCTGGTCAGATGAGACCAAAATTTTTGGCCTAAAAGCAAAATGTGTGGTGGAAAACTAACACATCACCCTGAACACACCATCCCATCCATGAAACATGGTGGTGGCAGCATCATGCTGTGGGGATGCTTTTCTTCTGCAGGGACAGGGTAGCTGGTCAGAGTTGATGGAAAGATGGATGAAGTGAAATACAGGGCAATCTTAGAATAAAACCTGTTATGCCGCGTATACACGGTCAGACTTTTCGGCTACAAAAGTCCGACAGCCTGTCCGACAGACTTTTGAGGGACTTTTGGCGGACTTTTGGTGGACTTGCAGCAGACTTTCTAATGAACGGACTTGCCTACATACGATCACACAAAAGTCCGACGGATTCGTACGTGATGACGTACACCGGACTAAAATAAGGAAGTTGATATCCAGTAGCCAATAGCTGCCATAGCGTGGGTTTTTGTCCGTTGGACTAGCATACAGACGAGCGGATTTCTGGGTCCGGCGTAGTTACGACGTAAAGATTTGAAGCATGTTTCAAATCTAAAGTCCGTCAGATTTGCGGCAGGAAAAGTCCGCTGAAAGTCCGGGGAAGCCCACACACGATCGGATTGTCAGCCGGCTTTAGTCCGTCGGCGTCCGTCGGACTTTTGTAGACGAAAAGTCCGACCGTGTGTACGCGGCATTAGAGTCTGCAAAAGACTTCAGACTGGGGTGGAGGTTCACCCTAAACATACAGCCAGAGCTGCAATTGAATGGTTTAGATCAGGTATATGCAATTAGCCGACCTCCAGTTGTTGCAGAACTACAAGTCCCATAAGGCATAGCAAGACTGTGACAGCCACAAGCATGACACCCAGAGGCAGAGGCATGATGAGACTTGTAGTTTTGCAACAGCTGGAGGTCCGCTAATTGCATATCCCTGGTTTATAGCAAAGCATATTCATGTGTTAGAATGGCAGAGTCAAAGTCTAGACCTAAATCCAAATGAGAATCTGTGGCAGGACTTGAAAATTGCTGTTCACAGACGCTCTCCATCCAGTATGACAGAGCTTGAGCTATTTTACAAAGAAGAATGAGCAAAAATGTCACTCTAGATGTGTAAAGCTGGTAGAGACATCCCCAAAAAGACTTGCAGCTGTAATTGCAGTGAAAGGTGGTTCTACAAAGTATCAAAGTATTGACTCAGGGGGGCTGTATACAAATGCACACCACACTTTTCACATATTTATTTGTAAAAAAAGTTTAAAAACCATTTATCATTTTCCTTCCACTTCACAATTATGTGCCACTTTGTGGTGGTCTTTCACATAAAATCCCAATAAAATACATTTACGTTTTTGGTTGTAACATGACAAAATTGGGAAAATGTCAAGGGGTATGAATACTTTTTCAAGGCACTGTAGTCCCAAAGAATGTAACTGATTGCATGGAAATTATCTTGTTAGTGCGTGCTATCCAACAGGAAGTTTGAGAAACGGCATACAGCAACCCGGCCCATTATCACTGGGACAGAAAGTAATAGTAAACCAGAAGTTTGCAGTTGCCACAAGCAGAGGAAGGGAGGGTTACTCTTCCAATGCCTATTATCATTTGTTGAGATTTTGTCTCTCTTGCTATTGCATCTCCGTGACAGGACACACAGGAAAAAAAGCTTTAACTATTCATCTGCTTTAATGCTTGTTCATACTTGGTGCATTCACTTAAGCCTCGTACACACGATCGGATTTTCCGACGGGAAATGTGTGATGACAGGCTGTTGGCAGAAAATCCGACCGTTTGTACGCTCCATCGGACAATTGATGGATTTTCCGCGGACAAATGTTTGTTGTCGGATTTTCCGAGCGTGTGTACACAAGTCCATCAGACAAAAGTCCAAAGTACAAACACGCATGCTCGGAAGCAAGGACGAGCCAGAAGCGGTCGGTCTTGTAAACTAACGTTCGTAATGGAGAATTAACATTCGTGACGTGGCAAATTATGAAATCTCGAAATGCAGCGCACAATTCTCTTCTTCTCTAATGGGATAATAATGAAGCTGCTTTGCTGGTGATACTGATGGAGTTATTGCAAACAAATTTTCAAAAGCTTTTTTTTTTTTAGTGATATCAAGAATAATATTATTATGCTTTTTTTTCTTTTTTTTTTTTGTTTGGGCAAGCTACCACAACACCATTATCCCGTAGTTTGTAAGATCAAAGATACAACTATGTTGGTGTCCCTTGTTAATTTTACATTGTATTTTTTTTAAATGTAACTGCCTACTCCCAAACTATCATTTGAAGTAAAACACACAGCCAAGTAGTAGTCTCCACATTTTTTTTATTGTGCATTAAAAAAAGAAAACAAATAAAATTAGACATGCTATCTGCCAATAGAACTTAACCAACACATGCATTCTATGCATCCAAAAATATAGAAAATATAACAAATCTAATCATTATTATTCAACCAAAAAATAAAATAAAAGCTTCAAGCATGTGTCCTCCTTCTTAATATAGGGGGTCAACAATGCCAAGAATTGGTGAAAGCAGGGGTCCGTCATCTGGAGATAATTCCAAAAAACATTCGGATTATTCTCCTGGAGCTCCTGCAGCAAAGGCATATGACCTAATTGGTCACGATTAATAAAGCAACCAATTTTTGAGAACTCCTTCTCCTCCTGTTCCTGGACTGGACTTGGATCAAAGCAATAACTCCAAGGCCAATAATAAATAACACATTATCTCCTCGGATTCCGCAACATGTCTGGTTGACGAACGGCGTTCAGAAACGAACTGAAAAGCACAAAATGAAAAGTGTGAACTGAAAAGCTCTAAATGAAAAGCGCAAATCGACATTCTTCTACTAACACAAAATTAGCAGAAGGAGCCCAAAGGGTGGCACTAAAGAGCTGAAAAACAAAGTAGTACGTCACTACGTTCGTGTTTGTTGGCCAACAATTCATTGTCGTTTGTATGCAAGACAAAATCCAGGCACACGCCTTCGGACAAAAGTCCGAGGTTTTGTCTGCGGAAAATCCGATCGTGTGTACGAGGCTTAAGTTAGTCTAAAATTCAGTAATGATAAGAAGTCACAACTGCTGAACTCCAGTTCCCAGAAACCCAGGTCTTCCAGATTTCATAGTTCTACTTTACATGCTAAAAAATATCTTCTACAAAGCCTAAGGCCATCAACATGTAGCTCTCTAATAAGGAGAGACTGAAGATGAGATCTGCCTGGTCTGTGTTTAAAGGCACGCAGCATACATTTACATCCCATTTATACCCCAATGTATGTACAGTGTAAAACATCAAACAATCTCAGAGATTTCCCATCATGCTGTGTTGACAGGCACTCGGATGGTTGCACAAGCTTGTTATCACTGTCATGTTAGCCACTATATCCCCCCCCCCCCCCCCCAGTTATGAGATTTGTTGCTGTGATTGAATGCAGCTCTGCCAAATATCAGGCTATATAAAGAATGTCCAGCTTTGCTGTGTACATTTATGCATAAGATACTAAGAAAACCTTCTTGTTGTAACTAAGCAGTGTAAAAGTCAACCTTTTAAAGTAGAGATGCACCAATACCAATTTTTTTACAACGGGTACAAGTACCGATACTGATATACCGATACCTACCGCAACTGTCGTGTGTACACTTAAGCTGTCAGCAATGGTACAAAGCATTGAAAAGTTATTTACAAATGAAATACATTCATTTTTTTTAAATTGTGAGCTTTTTTTCAATGTAAAACATGTAAATGCTGAATATGTAAATATATGTTAAAGGTGTAAAAATATTAGTAAACAAAGCAAAAAAAAAAAACAATTTTTTTAATTATTAACAGTTTAAAAAATAGAAGTGAAAAAAAAAAAAAAAATCATCAGGAAAATAATAAATAAATGGAGGAGAATAAGGAGTTAATTAAGGCTGATTAGAGTAAATTAAGGGTTAATAAGGGTTTAAACAGGAACATTTCATTAAAATTACTCGACAGGCTGCTTTAACCACTTCAGCCCTGGAAGATTTTCCCCCTTAATGACCAGGCTTTTTTTTTGCGATACGGCACTGCGTCTCTTTAACTGACAATTGCGCGGTCGTTCGACGCTGTACCCAAACAAAATTGACGCTCTTTTTTTCCCACGAATAGAGCTTTCTTTTGGTGGTATTTAATCACCTCTGCGGTTTTTATTTTTTGCGCTATAAACAAAAAAAGAGCGTCAATTTTTTAAAACAAAAAATATTTTTTATTTTTTGCTATAATAAATATCCAAAAAAAAAAAATGTCTTTATCAGTTTAGGCCAATATGTATTCTTATACATACTTTTGGTAAAAAAATTGCAATAAGCGTATACTGATTGGTTTGTGCAAAAGTTATAGCATCTATAAAATAGGAGATAGATTTATGGTATTTTTATTATTATTTTTTTTTTTACTAGAAATGGCGGTGATCTGCAATTTTTAGCAGGACTGCGACATTGCGGCGGACAGATCGAACACTTTTGACACTTTTTTGGGACCATTGACATTTATAAAATGTCAAAACATAAAAATGCACTGATTACTGTGTAAATGTCACTGGCAGGGAAGGGGTTAACACTAGGGGGTGATCAAGGGGTTAAATGTGTTCCCTCGTTTGTGTTTCTAACAGCGGGGGGGGGTTGTGACTGACTGGAGGAGGAGACATACCGCTGTTCCTAATTACTAGGAATAGATGATCTGTCTCTCCTCCTGTCAGAACAGGAATGTCTGTGTTTACACTCTCGTGCCCATGATCGCAGGTGGCCAGCGGACATCGCTGCCGCTGGCCACGCGCATCTGGTCCCCCGCTGAGAAGCGGGCGCGCCTGCTATGGCTCCTACCAGTAGGGCAATTCATGGGAACGACCCAACCTGTCGCCGTATTATGATGCCGGCTGGTCAGCAAGTGGTTAAACTGACTTCAGCTGCAGATCGAAGTTCATCCCTTTTTGATCTGTAGATGAGTTAACAAAAAGAAACAATGTTTATTTCTATCTATCTGTTTCAGCGGCAGAGGAATGTTGTTGATAAATATTGCCTGGCTCCTTTTTTTTTTTTTTTTTGACAGCTCCAGTTGCCGGGACTTCCTTTACACTTCAGCTGTCAACAGGGGAACCCCACTGACAGCTGAATGAGTCATCAGTTGTTAAGGATTTGGCGACCCCGCTCCCTAACAATGGATAATTGTCAGCTTTTTTTCATATTTCAGCTGTCAGTGGGAGAATCCGTAAGCTCCACAAAAAAGAATCGAGCCTGAAAGTATCGGTTTCAGGTATCGGAGCATTTGCACGAGTACCGATACTCGTACAAAGGCTTAGTATCGCCACCGATACCAGTATCGGTATCAGTGCAACCCTAGTTTAAAGTGAACCTGTCACTTAGATAATGCAAGGCAGTTCTAGAAAAAATGCCAGTACAGAGAAAGAAGGCCACATAAATCTCACAGAACATCTTCCACAACTGTGACAACAGTATAAAAGACAGCACTTTCACCAATACAATACAATAAATAAATCAATAAAAATTCTTTAATGTAAAAACGTGTGATATCAACTCAAAATTGTGTCATAATCAATTATCTATAAATTTAAAAAAAAATTGTGTGGTGTCAATTTATTTACATAGATAATACTTCTCATAAAAATCTCATCAATATTATAAAGTGACTTGTGCATAAATAAAAATGTGCAACCAGAAAAGTTAAATAAATAAAATGTCCAATGCATAAATATAGTCCTTCACCATCCCATGAAACACATGCAAAAACATTCTTTTACACCACCATGTGTTCCCAAAAAATATATATAGTTCCACAGAAAATGTGTCCAAACTTCCACAATCAAATTCCTGTGGTTGTATCTACCTTATAATAGGCACCTCTTGTGTACATCACCACCAGGCTCTATATATAACTCACCAGAACTTAATGCTACCAACTAAACACCAGAATAAGATGCTTTCTATCTGTATATGGCAGGAATACCATCTTCAAACCACCGCTGTTTTCCTGAAGGCTTTCAATATCCCAGCGGTACCATCAATCATTACTTGTTATGTCATCAAATCCATATAGGAAGGAAAGGAAAGAAGTACATTGTGTAAAATCTTCAAATATATTTATTAAAACATAAAGTCATATACTTACATTGGGCTGTATCAAAATGTACATGTATCTCTTTAAACCGGCTCCAGTCACATTCCCTGGCTGTGAGCTCGGATTCCAGCATACGTGGTGACGTCACATACAACAAGCCCCCCCCCAAATGTTTTGTCTCGACTACGTATTCATAGAGTGGATTGGACGCCACGTCTCGTAACTTACTTATAAACATAAAATCAACTTTAAACCCACAGTGTGAAAAAAATATAACATAGCATCTCTATAAAATATCAGGCATCAATATATAAAGCAAGCAGCATGACAAGACATAATAGGCAAAAACATTATTATAAAACATACGGATCTCTTAAAGAGACACTTGTGTTCATGGAAGGCCGAGATTTCTGTGCTGAGTGTACTAGATGCCATAAGCCTTGCCCAATTTTCACCACCAATGCATCCCCTTCCAGACATAGAAAATGTATGAATAATTCAGAAACATTCAGAAATGCAGCATTTTTCCAAGTTTGAGAACACTTTTGAAAATCTGGGCAGGTGACCAGTTGTGGCTGGTGCTCAAAATTTTTTTTTGGGGGGGGCGCAAACAAACTGAAAAATTCAGAAAAAAACATCAATTGCAGCCTCACTGTGCCCATCAATTGCAGCCACTGTACCATCAAATGCAGCCACTGTGCCCATCAAATGTAGCCACTGTGCTATCAGATGCAGCCACTGTGCCATCAAATGCAGCCACTGTGCCCATCAAATGTAGCCACTGTGCTATCAGATGCAGCCACTGTACCATCAATTGCAGCCACTGTGCCCATCAAATGCAGCCACTGTGACCCCCGCCTGCCCACTGTCTGACTGGTACTTATCCCATCTTGGTAGCGGGTCAGGCAGCGATAAGCTGTGTCCTCCGTGTGTCTCGTCTTCCTGCTTCCTGCTAGGCGTCCAATAGCAGCACATGTCCTTTCAGCCAATCTGGTGACGGGTATCAAATTTGCTTTTCTAACACACCTGTGTGGGCTCCAAGCGCAATGCTCTGTGCTCCGAGTCCACCTTTTTTGAAGCCTATTAGAGCCTATGGTTCTAACCAGGTGCTTAAAAAACACCCCCGCCTCTGTAATTCAGGCGCCCGGTGTCCTAAACAGGGCCAGAAGCCTGAATAGGCCATGGATAGATTCATGCAATCCATGAGTCTATCAATTCTACATAGAGGGGGTGGCTGGTGAGAGGGGGTGGTGCCCGTGCGCCCTTAATGGACGCACTGCCACTGCAGGTGACTATACAGGGACATAGCATGGTGATGTCAGCACTCTACACCCCACAACGACACACTTTCTAAAGTCTTACATTTTAGAATCCATACAACCTTGGGGACTTATAAATGGGCAAGAAGCCCAAGCTTTGGAGATAAAAAATAATTGGTAGATCTTAGCAATTATAATTAAATGGCCAAAAGGTTTGCCTATTCATGGAAGTATATTCACTTGCTGACCAGGCCTTTTCTGCCACTTTTTGTTTACAAGTTTAAATCATTTTTTTTTACTAGAAAATTACTTATAATCCCCAAACATTATATATATTTTTAACAGAGACCCTAGGGAATAAAATGACTATTGTTGCCATTTTTTACGTCTTACGGTATTTGCGCAGCATTTTTTCAAACGCAATTTTTTGGGAAAAAATAAACTTTAATAAAAAAAAATAAAAAAAACACAATATATACCCCAATTTTTTTGTAATGTATGAAAGATGATTACGCCGAGTAAATAGATACCTAACATGTTATGCTTTAAAATTGCGACAAACTACCGTACTTAAAAATCTCCATAGGCGACACTTTAAAAAAATATTACAGGTTACCTGTTTAGAGTTACAGAGAAGGTCTGGTGCTAGAATTATTGCTCTCACTCTGACTTTGATGGCAATACCTCACACATGTGGTGCGAACACCATTTACATATGCGTGCGCGACTTATGCATATGTTCGCTTCTTTGTGCAGGGGGCACTTTAAAAAATTTCTTCCTATTTATTTTATTTTTAAATTGTTTTCATTATTTATTCTTTCTGGATCACCTTTATTCCTATTACAAGGAATGTAAACATCTCTTGTAATAGAAATAAGGATGACAGGTCCTCTTTATGAAGAGACCTGGGGTCAAAAAGACCCCAAATCTCCTCTTTATCTTTAAAAGCAAAAGATCAAAAAAAAAAAGTTGATCTTTTGCTTTAAATAACAAAAAAAAAAAATGTATTTCTGCCATAGACCAGAAGTGAAGTCATGGCATCCCTCTGGTCCTCCAAGGCCATAGAGGCGATCAGAAACAATCTATTCTCTCTCTGCCTCTGTGTCCAGCCGGCCGCACTGTGGGATTGTTTCTTAAGTGTGCCAGTGAAAAGGGTAAGCCTGAGATGGAAGGGGGCGTAATTAGCCACTCGGACCGCTTTCATAAGAAAGCCAGCTGCCAGCTGAAGAAAAAAAATTCGGGGTTATGGCTGATAGCTTTAGCCATAACCCCAATAAACCACTTGCAAACCATAACGTGTGCATATATATATGTATATATGTATTGCGGTCGCAAGTGGATATAAAAATTAGCAAACATCTGAATATTACTCAACATTTATAATAAAACATAAATATATACACAGTACATATATATATATATATTATATATATATATATATATATATATATATATATATATATATATATATATATATTGTATATCTCAAATCTAAAGGTGAACAGCTGACACAGCATTAACCCCCCAATATAAGGTTAATGACCCCTAAACTTCATATGCCACTGGGATACACCTTCTCCTCCTTGTGAATGACTATCGTATCTCCAAAATATCTACTCAAAGCATCCATGAAAAAACTCTCAAAACTTTTCATTCTAATAGACTGCTACCATTTCTAGGTAATTTTAGACAAGCACATTTCTACACCACAATAAATACAGAAGGACATGATGTGGGCCTGTGCATTAGCTTGATAACGCCACCCCAGAGGTTGCTCTTTTCGTCCACTGGACTTTCCCAAGAGATCTTTTTGAGAATATGGGGGATAGCGCTATTCAATAAAGTGTTTTCCAGCAAGTTATCCTGGTGTTGAGCTTGCCTTCCTCCTACCATAGATAGACCTTCATTGTTGCCTGCGCCAAAAAAAAACAAAACAGATTAGGCACTGCTGAGCTCCACCTGAAAATGCTTGTTACCCAATGCCTAGCACCAGGGCTTTTTTTTCAGAGGGAACGTGAGGGAACGCAGTTCTGGCACCTCCATAACTGAATGTTTGTAATGGCAAGAGGTGCTGGGGTGTTCTGGAGGGTCTATTGATGCTGGCTGCTGGGTAATCTATTGTTGCTGAAGGGGATCTATTTTTGTGAAGGAAGGGGGTCTATTGTGACTGGGGAGTTCTGCTGTTGCCCGCGGGGGATCTATTGTTGTTGGTGTGGGTCTAATGTTGCTGGGGGTCAGTCGTTGCTGGAAGGGATGTACTGTTGAGGAAGAAGTCTTTGTTGCTGGCTGCTGGAGGGTCTACTGATGCTGGCTACTGGGGAATCTATTGTTGCTGCAGAGGATCTATTTTTGCTAAGGAAGAGGGTCTATTGTTGCTCGTGGGGGATCTATTATTGCTGAGGTGGGTCTTATGTTGCTGGGGGATCAGTCATTGCTGAGAGGGATGTACTGTGAAGGAAGGGGTCTTGGTTGCTGGCTGCTGGAGGGTCTATTGATGCTGGCTACTGGGCAATCTATTGTTGCTGGAGGGGATGTGTTTTTGCAGGGGGGTCTATTGTTGTGGGTGAGGTCTATTGTTGCTGGAGTGGGTCTTATGTTGTAGGGGGTCAATTGTTACTGGAAGGAATCTACTATTGAGGGAGGGGTTTAGTATTGCTGGCTGCTTGAGGGTCTATTGATGCTGGCTGTTGGGAGTCCATTGTTGCTGGGGTTGATCTATCGTCGTTGAGGTGTTCATTGTTGCTAGATCTGTTTTACTGCCTTACTTGTTATCATTAACAAATTTCATACAAATTACTTAGCACCACAAAATGATACTTGGGTCTGTATTCTTTAAAAGGGGTGGTACCGGGAGGTGGATAAGGGGTGGAACCAAGGAATGCTGCTTGGAGGTGGGTAGGGGGCAGAGTCAAGGGGTGACTTGGAAGGCGGAAGTTCCTGCACCTATTCTCTGAGGAAAAAAAGACCTGCCAAGCAGCCATATTGATCCTCAATTTCTGAGTCTCAGGCCTAGCACAAGCTGAGCACAATAGCCAGGCAGCAGACATTCTCAGAAGAAAAAGTCAGCAATGCCAATTTCCATATTTCTTTACAGTTGACAGTAATAAAGCTGAGGGATACACCATACCTCCCAACCTTTTGAGATGGGAATGAGGGACATCTACTAACAAACGTATGTAGGCATAAGACACGCCCCCTGCCACACACCCTTAAAGGAGAAGTAACCCAAAAAAAGAAGGCTAATTAAATCCACAAGGGCTTTTTTTACCACTACTATTCCTTTATATTGGCTTTTAAAATGTACAAATGGAGCGAATCAGAAATTGGATGAAAGGTTTAGCACTGGGAGCAGGAGGCGGAGCCTAGCGGAGCAGACATGCATTGTTAGAGCTCCACACCGCTGAGGAGAGAAGAGAAGGATAAAGCGGAGCCTGCAGGCTCAAAAGGTATCCATTTGAACCTTTTTGCCCCAGGGAACAAACTGTGAAAGTTTGGGCAGGAAATATGGTACTGGGAGGAAACCGTGGCAGAAATAAAAATCACCTCACAAAGAGCTCACAGGCACTCACTGCAGCTGAAGCAGCTCCAGTCACCTCACAAGATACAGCATCAGGGCGCTCTCACAGACAGAAAATGTCACAGCAAGACTCTCCATTTGAGTCAGATACAGAACAAATCCTCTCACAAACTTCTCCACAAGCCTCCTCAGTATCCCCAGTAATATTATTACAATTTGAAAAGATGCTTCATAAGGCTTTAAAACAAACCTCAGACCAAATAACAAAAAGCCTAACCAAAGAAATAAGAGAGCTGGGAAACCGCACTGCAGCCTTAGAAATAAAAATTGATGAAATTGAAATTACAACCCAAGAAAATATAACAGAATTGGAACAATTAAAAAAAGAGAATTTAATACTTCAAACTAAGCTTGAAGATTACGAAAATAGAGCCAGACGTTCAAACTTGCGCATAAGGGGAATACCTGAAACTGTGACAGACCTGCAATCTACTATTACTGCTCTATTACAAGAACTAAAGCCAGATATCCCTATTGAACGTTTAGAACTGGACAGAGTACACAGAGCCCTCACAGCCAAAAAGAAAGACGGACCCCCACGTGATATAATCACAAAATTTCCTTATTACAGAACGAAAGAACAAATACTAATTGCTGCAAGAGAAAAAAAGGAACTTAATTTTCAAGGACACAATTATCAAATTTTTGCTGACCTATCCCAACTTACTATTACTAAAAGACGATCCATGAAACCCCAACTAATGGAACTGCAACGCCACAACATTATGTATCAATGGGGCTTCCCCTTTTCAGTCAGATTTAACTACCAAGGTACAATTTACAGAAGCAGATCAGCAGATGAACTACAACAAACCCTTTTAAAATTAAATCTGACAGAACCCACAAGCAGCAACACTCCCACACGCAGAAGAATGGCGTCATCTTCACCTTCAGGCAGCACCCAGAAAATTTCAGAACAAAATGGGAATCATCATTCTCACAAAAGAGGCCGTTATGCCACATCATCCATGGACCAAGAAGATTCAATGGACTGACATCCTAATTCCTGATATCTCTTCATTTATTATACTAAGAGATGGTTCTCTATAAAAAAACCTATATTTATAACTGAATGTAACTGCATTCTGATAGTCACACACTGTGTGGGATCATGTTACATTCCAGTTATATTTCTTATTACTTCTGATTCATATAGCCTTAGAATATATAAGTGAAATAAGGAAAATCTTGTTCAGTTATATATTATCAGGTAATAACAATAGATTTATTACTTTTTAGGACAAATATGTTCAATAATCCAGAAGTAATGGAAGCTTTTTCTTTCTTTTCTTAAAACAAATATATTATTACCTAACTAGTTCCTAGAATTATGTTTTTGTTTATTCTAATCTGAAGCAATACAACCTCAATGTTATGAGTGAACATATCTAAACAGTTACATATGAATAAAATATGTAATTGTTTACTCTAAAAGGGTTAAAATCCCAAAATAATTCAAACTATCTTCATCAATACCAAAGTTATTAACAGTACCTTTGTAACTGAATTATTTAGCCTAGGGCAAGACTAACCATATACAACCACCCTGGAATAAATAATTTCAACAAAAACTATATTCTGCACTCCAATTAATGAAACATCATTTTGGTGTCTTTTGACATAGCACTTCTCTCCTGTAAGCGGAAGATCCGTGTACCCCCATTAGCCCTCCTCATTCTCCCAACCATATTATGTGGGAGTGTGACGAAGGCACTTATTCCCCTGAGAGAGATATTTATTCTCTTTCACGGGTAAATTGTGATTACTTGCAAAAAATAATTTATACAATGTATCATCTAATCTCATATGTTTTTTGTTTACTCTTTACTCCAGAATTCACTGGTTTCTTTTCTATCTATTCATCTCTTCAGTCCACACAGGTTGATCTGCGCAGTCAGCTCTGCATAACAAAAAGTAAGTCAAAACTATTTGATCTATTGCCATGGCGCCACTGAATATACTTTCCCTGAATGTTCAGGGAATAAATGTCCCTCAAAAAAGGACCAAAGCCTTCCGTACTTTCCATAACAAGAAGGCTCACATAGTATGCCTCCAAGAAACACACTTCACCAAAGATTCTACTCCAAAATATATTTCTCCTTTTTATCAACAAATTTACACGGCTTCTGCCTGTACCAAGCAAAGGGGAACTCTAATTGCATTTCACCGATCCACACCATTCACCTTATCATCAGAAATTAAAGACCCAGAAGGTAGATACCTGATACTCATGGGTTATATAATGGATACAGCAATCACTGTGATTTCCTACTACGCTCCTAACAAACAACCTACACCATTCCTCTCACATATATTACAAGTGATTAATACACACAAAATAGGAACAGTGATAATGTGTGGGGATTCGAACCAGGTCCTCCTCCCATTTCTAGATAAATCACCTTTTACACCATCCAAAATAACCTCTAGATTACCTTTTTCTCAACTTCTTTCCAAATACAATCTGGTAGATTCATGGAGAGAAAGTAACCCAATGAAAAAGAAATTCACTTATTTCTCGCACCCTCATCAAACCTTCACCAGAATAGATCATATTTTTCTAACAATAGGAATGATACCAGAAATTATTGCATCAGATATAATTCCGATTCCGTGGTCTGACCATAATGCAGTATACACTACTATAGCCTCAGCCATACCAAAAGCGCATGACCCAACGTGGTACTTACCGGACATAATGCTCAAACACCCACTACATCAGATGGCCATTGAACAAGCTTTAAAGGAATACATATCAATTAATAATACAACAGACATCTCCCCAATAATACTGTGGGAAGCTCATAAGCCTGTCTTGCGTGGTACAATACAAAGGCAAATGGCACTATTTAAACGGGAACGCAAAAATCTAGCAAAAAAACTAGAACTCAATTTTAATGCAGCCTACATATAATTTCAAGATAATCCATCTGAGAGTACAAAATCTCATCTGGAAAAATCTAGATTGGAATACGATCTATTTCTCACTGAGTCAGTTGATAAATCCCTCAAACGCTCCAAACACAATTTCTACATGAATACAAACAAACCAGGTACATATTTGGCTCGGGCATTAAATTCAACTAACAAATCTTTCAAACCAATACGTTTGAAATTATCAAAAAATGTTTACACTTGTAATCCAGTTAAAATAGTCCATAAATTTCACTCACATCTCGCAACTTTATACAAGACAAACAATGAATTTAATCCTACAGAAGCTGAATCCTTCTTCTCAAAAATAACCTTACCTGAGTTATCTCAGAATCAAAAAAGCAGTTTGGATGAGCCTATAACTATAGATGAAGTTGCTAACGCCATAAAAGACCTAAAACGTAACAAAAGACCAGGCCCAGACGGCTACTCGGCTTTATACTATAAAACATTCTCAGAAATACTCTCTCCCATTCTCACTGAAACTTTTAACAAACTTCTAGATGGACATTCTTTTCGGCAAGAAACACTAATGGCAATTGTTTGTATGATCCCAAAACCCCTTTCTGATGATACTTCCTGTGTGAATTATCGGCCTATCTCTCTGTTAAACCTTGATATTAAATTATTAGCAAAAATAATAGCAAAACGCCTCAATAGCATTATAGGAAAATTAATACATAGAGATCAAGTAGGCTTCATGCCAAATAGACAGGCAGGCGATAATATACGCAGGGCAGTGTTATTGGCACATATTGCTAAAAAACGGAAAATCCCTTTATGTTTTCTATCTCTCGATATTAAGAGGGCATTTGACACAGTATCCTGGCAATATATGCAATATTCATTACAAAAATGGGGTTTTGGACCCCACTTTTTAACATGGATCAAAGCATTATATAATAAACCCAAAGCCTATATAAAATATGCTGGATACAAATCTGAAGCCTTTAATATCGAAAGAGGTACCCGACAGGGTTGCCCATTATCTCCCTTATTATTTGCCCTTATACTCGAACCCATGGCCCAATACATCAGAACAAACCAAACTATAACTGGCATTAAAGTAGGAGGTATTACACACAAATTATGTATATTTGCAGACAATATATTACTTTTTCTATCATCACCACAGGTCTCTGGTCCTAACTTAATACCAGCTCTTGATGGATTTGCAGCCCTATCCGGCCTTATGATTAATCCTAAGAAATGCCTAGTGCTTAATATTTCACTCACAAACATGGAATTGATCCCGGCTAGGGCTGCACTCCCATTCACATGGGCAGAAAAATCAATCCCATATCTTGGAATTCATTTAACAGCATCTCATTCTGACTTATTCTCAACCAATTATCCTCCTGTATTAAGACAGATCACAAATCTAATAAAACAATGGTCGCAACTTCCTTTATCCTGGATAGGGAAGATTAATGCAATCAAAATGACTATTCTACCCAAATTGCTTTATCTATTCAGAGTCCTCCCTATTCCAATTCCTTCCTATTTTTTGAGAATAGTACAAAAAAGAGCAACTTCGTTTATATGGGGCTCTTCTAAACCACGTATACCTATACACACACTACATCTTCCCAAAAATAAAGGAGGCCTGGGATACCCTAATTTTACTAACTACTACAGAGCAGCACATTTGGCCAGTCTGTCCAAATACCATGCAAAACAGGAAATCCCATTATGGGTATTTATAGAGGCTTCAGAAAATGACCCTCTATTAATATCAAATTTATTATGGCTTGATCCTAAAGACCGCTTTAAAATTCATAATCCCATAACTAAACACTTCTTATCTCTCTGGGATAAACTAAAAACCAAATAACAGTTACAATCTCCACACAATCCTCTCCTTTCTTTTATCAGAAATCCGGCCTTTTATCCGGCATGGATCTACCCAAATTCTTTTAAAGCTTGGACAACATCAGGCATTCAGACACTAAATGACTTCATAGCATCTAAATCATTCCTTTCATTCCCATCGCTTAGAGAAAAATATGATCTACCAAACTCTGAGATATTTAGATATCTCCAAATCAAAAATTTCTATACACCATTCCTAAAGGGGGATACACCATTATCCCAATTATCCATTTTTGAATCAATCTGTACAAAAGATCCATTTGCTAAAGGTACAATTTCATCACTTTATAATCAATTATATGGAGTAGCAAATCTTAATAGACCCTCTTACGTTCAGAGGTGGGAGGAGGACCTGGGACGAACTTTAGAAGACACAGACTGGTCTAACATATGGCTCACATCTAAGTCATCTTCACCCAACATCTTAGCACTGGAGACAAATTATAAAGTCCTAACTCGCTGGTACCTTGTACCCGCTAGAGTGGCAAAATATTCACCTAATACCTCAACTCTTTGTTTTCGAGGATGCCCAGAAATAGGCACATATTTACACATATGGTGGACGTGCCCAGTAATCCAAACCTTCTGGAAGGAAGTCTTCGTGATTGCATCTAAAATATTTAAAAAAATAATACAACCAGATCCATATTTAACTTTACTTAATCTAAAACCGGAATGGTTAACACTCTCTCAATTCAAACTTATGATCCAACTAATAACGGCTGCAAAACAAACAGTGGCCAAGACATGGAAATCTCCTACATTGGTACTAGCAGAAACAATTCACAGAATGAATAATACAATGTCCCATGCTAAGATGGTAGCCATCGATCAAAATCAAATTCCAAAATTTGAAAAACTTTGGCATCCTTGGATAAAACAACAGTTCCTGTCAAACTTCAATGACTCTGTCCTGTTGCCATGGTAACAGATTAAATGACTTACAGAGACACCCATTCTAAGGCTTCAAAGAGAACTAAAAAGAATAATAAACTGACGAGCGGGACAACCTTATGGACCATACCTCTACCTTTCAACCCTTTTTCTTCTTTCTCTTTCCTTTTCTCCACCTTACGATTAAAGCTCATTATCAGAATTTATTTGACCTATATACACTCTACTTGTAAACAATATGTATAGTAGGTATAAATCATTTAAATACCTACAAAAGTAACTAAGGAAATGATATATATCTATAATTTAGGTTTACGTGAACCCAATGTTTAATATTTGAAATTGCATGATATTTACCTATATAAACCCTACTGTAAAACAATCAGCTTACTTTATAGATCCTTGTAAACTTACTTTATGTATCTTTATAACATTGTATACTCAATAAACTTCTTTTGACAAGGAAAGGTTTAGCACTGGGAAACACTTTTTGAAAGATAAAAAGTGCATTTTATATATAACTATATGGATCAGACCAAAATGAGGGACAAATAAGGAGGAAAGAGGGACAGAGGGACATTGCTCCAAATCAGGGACAGTTGGGAGCTATGGATACACTTTAGCTTCCATGGGTTTGTAGAATTTGATCCTGGACCACCTGGTACATTTTCACATTTCTTCTAACCAGTCTTGAAGTTCACTAAGGACGTTGCTAGTAATATAAAAATACAGCGCAAAAATAGCAATTAGTCCTAAGATGTTTATAATTATTGCCAGGCAGAATTTGCTTCAGTGTACCGTTATCCTAGATTAGAAGCAGAGGGACATTTCACCCACTTAGTGCATGCTTTCCTTCAAATGCCGAGCACCGGGACAGCAACAGAAGTGTTTATGTAAAAAAAAGCACGAGGAGGTTATAACAGAAAGCAAGCATGATCAAAAACAGAGCTCTCCTTTTATACAACTTTTTGTAAATACAATATCTTGCTGAGTACATGGGGTCATGAATTATGTGCTTCTTAGTACAACATAGTAGTCCTTAACTTGCAAAAGCAGTTGTGTGTTATGAAAGTTACACATTTTTCATTATGTACTGACCCATAAGTTAGAATAAATATGTAGCAATTACTGTTTGTTAGTGTCTGTTCTAGGTTCTGCTGGTGCACGCTCATCTACTTCCACCTGTATCCAGCTGAACTCTTGGATAAAGTGGGCGGATGAGCTTTGACCCTGGCCTTCATATTCATGCCTCTTCAGCCAATCCCTGGTCAGGGAAATGAGTGACCAGTAGGGGGCTGAGAGGGGATTAAATGATTGCCGACTGCCCCATACATGTACTGTGGGGTGGCGACTCCTCTGGGCAGAATCACGTACCTGTACGTCATCCTTCCCTTCCGGTTCTGCGCTTGGACACAGCAGGAGCCACTCAGCGGGTCCGGTAAAACCCGATGTCCAGCAGGACCTGTCGATTGTTCCTGACAGAGGCAGATCGCTGTTCTGTGACAAGGGAAGACAGAGATCTCTGTGTTTCTGCTAAGCAGGAACATGGATCTCTGTCTTCCCATGGTTAAAGCACCCCCCACACAGTTAGAAAGCACCGATGTTAACCCCTTCCCTGTCAGCGTCATTAGTACAGTGAGAGTGCATATTTTTTTGCACTGATCACTGTATTGGTGTCATTGGTCCCCAAAAAAGTATCAAAAGTGTAACTTAGGGGTTGATTTACTAAAGGCAAATCCACTTTGCACCACAAGTGCACTGCAAGTGCACCTGGAAATGCAGTTGCTGTAGATCTGAGGGGAAGATCTGAAATGAGGGGAAGCTCTGCTGATTTCTATCATGCAATCATGTACAAAGAAAAATGCTGTTTTTTAATTTCCTTGCATGTCCCCCTCAGATCTACAGCGACTGCACTACCAAGTGCACTGCAAGTGCACTTCCAGGTGCACTTGCAGTGCACTTGTAGTGCGAAGTGGATTTGCCTTTAGTCAATAAAACCCTATGTGTCTGATGTGTCTGCTGCAATGTCACAGTCCTGCTATAAGTCGCTGATCGCTGCCATTACTATTAAAAAAAAAATTCCATAAATATATTCCATAGTTTGTAGACGCTATAACTTTTGCGCAAACCAATCAATATACGCTTCAGAATAGATATTAGCCTAAATTGATGAAGAAATTCGATTTTTTTTTTTTAATTTTATTGGATAAGATTTTTTTAACAGAAAGTAAAAAGTATTGTTTTTTTTTGTTTTTTTTCAAAATTGTTGGTCTTTTTTTGTTTATAGCGGGAAAAAAAACACAGAGGTGGTCAAATACCACCAAAAGAATGCTCTATTTGTTGGAAAAAAGGACATTCATTTTATTTGGGTACAACGTCGCACGACCGTGCAATTGGCAGTTAAAGTAACGCATTGCCATATCGCAAAAAATGGCCTGGGCATGAAGGGGAGTTGACCTTCCAGCAGTCAAGTGGTTACAGCTGGAGCCTGGAACAGCTTCCTTTTGTTGCTGGGAGAACAAGACCCAGTTGGAGGCATCCCTGGGTGACTAACTGCAACTTTAAAGAATTCTTTTTGGGGTCCCAGCCCCTGTTTGAGCTGGGGGACCTCTGGTCTAGCCTCCTGAAAGCATGCAGAAAGCTGATCTGAGGATCCAGGACACAGGCAATCCACATACAGAAACTGGTAGTGCAGGCGGCAACACAGTGTATAGGACACAATGGGGTTAATTTACTAAAACCGGAGAATGCAAAATCTGGTGCAGCTCTGCATGGTAGCCAATCATGTTCTAACTTCAGCTTGTTCAATTAAGCTTTGACAAAAAACCTGGAAGCTGATTGGTTTCTATGCAGATGTGCACCAGATTGCACTCTCCAGTTTTAGTAAATCAACCCCAGTGACTACCTGCCATGTGGATTCCAGGGATTTTGCTTTGCACTATTTGGGAGAGGCTTACAGAAGTACATCCAGGATTATACTTGAGGTGTCCCTGTTTGGAATCTAGTTACCCTTCATATTCAAGAGGGTAGTTCTCACCCTGAATGAGCAGATCAGATTTACAATCCTCCATTACAGTTTTGTTAGAATCTTTTGGAGTATCCCAAGGCTCACCCTCACCCTATCCCAGTTCTTTCAGCAAAATAAACTGCAAAAAGACATGTGCAGCCTATTTTCTGATTTGAATGACTGTGAACTACTGTGTGTCTGGCTGCTATGTGCCTATTAGGGAATGGAACCTGGGACCAAACAGTCAGACCAATCCCAGGTCTGTGCTACAAATATAAAGAGTTTACTTTCAGAATTTTACCTGCTGAGAGATGATTTACACATACAGTCTACAGTTCAGCAGCTTTCTATATTACCTCTCTACCTCTAGCTTGTTCATTGGACTATAAATTACCATCACCACTCTAATGGTGTACTTTCTTCTCTCTCCACTCCACTTCAGCCCCTGATACATTAAAGCAATTGTAAATGTTCAGATGAAAAAAAAAAATGGTTTTGCACAGAGCAGCCCCGATCCTCCTTTGCTTGGGTCCCACGCCAGCGCTCCTGGCCCCCCCCCCTCGCGGGGAGTGCCCCCGCTTGCTATGGGGGCACTTATGTGTGCTCGCTTCTAAGTCAGTGCTGTGTGCCCCCCTCACTGATGAGGAGGGAGCAGAGCACTTCCCATTCATTCACTGTCCAGTGCAGTTAAGACTACAGGCAAAGCTGTATCTTGGCCTAGGTGGACAAGGCCCAGGCCTAGGGTGGCACTTTGCAGGGGGTGGCAAAAAAGCCACCCCTGCATGAAAAAAAACAGCCTGCTCCCACTCGAAAATAGTCCCCGCTGGCTTGTGCTACACTTTTAGTGTAGCACCAGTCTTATAAAGCGGACTGGGCTGAGGGGAAAGGGTCCAGGAGGCAAATCTGGTCTGTGCCCCCATAAAGCGGCTGCACTGCCGCCGGTATGATAATACCAGACAGTGGCTGGTGACTGGCCTGACATGCAGCCACACTTAATACAACTTGCTGCCTCCAATACTAGTAAGTGTGGCACTGGCAGGTCTTAGCAGCCTAATACTCCACCTACCCTCCTCCATGGCATCCTTGGGAGGAAGTTACGATATGTAATGTAACTTCCTCCCAGGGTTCTTTTGTCAATAGCGCGGAGAAGAGAGGAGGGAAGCCCCCAGGTATGACAGCAGAGGGTTTTTTTCTTTGCATTCTCACTGACAACTCTGAAGAGGGCATTTAGGTGGATTCCTTCCTGCTTGATAACTTTAAACAGATATATAAAGTGATTACGGGATTATTTCCTTTGTGAGTCATACTCTGAGCACTAATGAATCTTACCTGTTGTCCTAGTGGAATAGATAGGGTTAAATCTTGAGAGCTCCGGTGTAGGTGTAATGAAAATAATGGGCTTTTGTAGTCTTCTGGATGAGAAGTAAAGCTGAAACGTATACTTTTTTTGCTCATGGTTTTTGCAACCTGCTGATGTGTCTTAGGTTTTTCTCTATAGTAGAGATGAGCTGAACATACCCCGGTTCGGTTCGCACCAGAACGAAAATTCGCACGAACGTTAGAACCCCATTGATGTCTATGGGACTCGAACGTTCAAAATCAAAAGTGCTCATTTTAAAGGCTAATTTGCATGGTATTGTCCTAAAAAGGGTTTGGGGACCCGGGTCCTGCCCCAGGGGACATGCATCAATGCAAAAAAACCTTTTAAAAACGTCCGTTTTTTCGGGAGCAGTGATTTTAATGAGGCTTAAAGTAAAAAAAAAAAGTGAAATATTCCTTTAAATATCATACCTGGGGGGTGTCTATAGTATGCTTGTAAAGTGGCGCGTGTTTCCCGTGCTTAGAACAGTCCCTGCACAAAATGTCATTTTTAAAGGAAAAAAAGTCATTTAAAACTGCTTGCGGCTTTAATGTAATGTTGGGTCCTGGCAATATGGATGAAAATCAGTGAGACAAACGGCATGGGTACCCCCCAGTCCATTACTAGGCCCTTTGAGTCTTGTATGGATATTAAGGGGAACCCCGCAACTAAATTAAAAAAGGAAACAGCAGTATACAGGCTCTGTACTCTGAACAGCAGTATACAGGCGGTGCAAACAAGACAGGGACTGTAGGTTTGTTGTTAAGTAGAATCCGTTTGTAATTTTGAACTGGTACATTTTTAACGTGTTTAGCTCCAGCCAAAAAATGTATTTTAAGCTTTTTGGAAAACATAGGGAAGGGTTATCACCCCTGTTACATTTGTTTTGCTGTCTGTGCTCCTCTTCAGAAGATTTCACCTCACTTTTTGTCCCATTGACAAATGTTTTTTGAAAATTTGGGGTTTTTTGTGAAACAAGGATTGGTGATAAAGCATCAGTGGAAAGGAGAAATGTTTTTCCCATATTAACTCTTACAGGAGATAATTTCCCTTCCTAGGGGTAGATTTCATCTCACTTCCTGTTGTCTCCTTCCGTTTGCAAGTAGGAGTCGTTTGTAAGTTGGATGTTTGAAAGTAGGGGCCTGCCCTATATACTCAGCAGAAATTTGGGCCTTAGGTGTTGTTGTGGCCACAACACTGTAAGCCCTCACAGGGCCCTGCTGTAAAATATTAGATCAAGAATTGTAATTACATGCCCCTGTTGAACAGGGGCAGAAAAATTGGGCCTTTGGTGGTGGTGGTGGTGGTGGTGGTGCTGGTGCCACACCACTGTAAGTCCTCACTTGCTCTTGGTGGGTGCAGAAATGGGCCCTGCTGTGAAATATTAGATCAAGAATTGTAATTACATGCCCCTGTTGAACAGGGGCTGAAAAGTTGGGCCTTAGGCACTGGTGCTGGTGCCACAACACTGCAACCCCTCACAGATACTCTAGTTGGAACGCAGGAACGAGCCCTGCTGCAAAGTATTGCATCAAAAATTGTAATTACATGCCCCTGTTAAACAGGGGCTGAAAAATTGGGCCTTAGGCACTGGTGCTGGTGCCACAACACTGCAACCCCTCACAGATACTCTAGTTGGAACGCAGGAATGAGCCCTGCTGCAAAGTATTGCATCAAAAATTGTAATTACATGCCCCTGTTATACAGGGGCTGAAAAATTGGGCCTTAGGCACTGCTGGCGGCGCCCAGAACCAAAAATGTTCTTACAAGCTATCAGCGTGATCATTGAGGAGGAAGAGGATAATTACTCAGGATAGTCACTCAGCATCAGCATAGGCAGTCTTTGAAGGGATCTGAGATTTCAAAAAAATTATTCGGTTACATCAGCATCAGGTGCTTGGTAGCTGGTGGTGATCCAAGACTGATTCATTTTTATGAAGGTCAGTCAATCGACCGAGTCGGTGGACAGACGCACCCTGTGATCGGTTACAAAGCCTCCAGCAGCACTGAATGTGCGTTCCGAAAGAACGCTGGATGCAGGACAGGCCAGTAGCTCAATTGCATACTGTGCAAGCTCTGGCCAGTGATCCATGCTCAAGACCCAGTAACCCAGAGGATTTTCGGTGGGAAAGGTGTCCAAGTCAGATCTTGCCCCTAGGTATTCCTGCACCAAGTAAAATAGATGCTGGCGATGGTTGCTGGAACCGATCATACCTTGGGGCTGCGGACTAAAAAATTGTCTGAACGCATCGGTCAGATGGCCACCTTCTCCACCGCTCCTTCTTTGACTGACCGAAGCATCAGCAACACGTTGTCCAGAAACAGGAGTTTGTAACCTCCCAGTCTCTGGGAACGCGTTGCACAGACCTTTCTGCAAGGCCTCCCGAAGATGTTTCATCCTCTGCTCCCTCTGCGACGGCAAGATAAGGTCCGCAACCTTACCCTTGTAACGTGGATCAAGGAGGGTTGCCAGCCAGTATTGGTCCTTCTCCTTGATACCACGAATACGAGGATCCTTACGCAGGCTTTGCAGGATCAGGGAGGCCATGCAGCGTAGGTTTGCTGAGGCATTCTGTCCGGAGTCCTCTGGGTCACTAAGGACAACATGGTCCGCAGTCACCTCCTCCCAGCCACGTACAAGTCCATGTGTTTCTTGGGACTGATCCCTTAAAGACTGCTGCTGATGCTGAGTGCCAGGCTCCACCTCCATACTGACACAATCCTCCTCCTCCTCGTCCTCTTCCTGTGTGATCGGCGGGCATGCAGGAACACTGTCTGGATAAAGGGAGCCTTGAGAGCTAAGGAACTCCTCCTCTTCCTGCCTCTGTTCTGCCTCAAATGCCTTGTCCATTATTCCACGCAGCGTGTGCTCCAACAGGTGAACAAGGGGGGACAAGGACGACATGGTCCGCAGTCACCTCCTCCCAGCCACGTACAAGTCCATGTGTTTCTTGGGACTGATCCCTTAAAGACTGCTGCTGATGCTGAGTGCCAGGCTCCACCTCCATACTGACACAATCCCTCAGTCTCAGGTCCATGTCTCAGGACATCCTGTAAGCCCCGGTACCTGCCCAAGATCCTCTGCACCACCAAGTTAAGGACATGAGCCAAACAGGGCACATGGGTCATTTGTCCCTGTCGGAGGGCAGAGAAGAGGTTGGTGCCATTGTCGCAAACCACCATTCCTGCCGTAAGTTGGCGTGGCATCAACCACCTCTGAACCTGCCCCTGCAGAGCTGACAGAACCTCTGCCCCAGTGTGGCTCCTGTCCCCCAAGCACACCAGTTCAAGCACCGCATGGCATCTTTTGGCCTGCATACTTGTGTAGCCCCTTGAACGGCTATGGAGCACCGCTGGTTCCGAGGCACAGGAAGAGGCCATGGAGGAAGAAGAAGAGGAGGGGGTGGAGGAGAGAGGTGTGTCACAATCATTAGTAGTGGCATTTTGGAGGCGTGGTGGCGGAACAACCTCCAACACTACTGCACGTTGTCCTGCATCCTTCCCAGCTGCCAGCAGAGTCACTCAATGCGCGGTGAAACTTAGGTAACGTCCCTGTCCATGCCTGCTGGACCATGAGTCAGCGGTAATATGCACCTTACCGCTGACCGCCCTGTCCAGCGAGGCATGGACATTGCCTTCCACATGCCAGTAGAGAGCCGGAATTGCCTTCCATGAGAAAAAGTGGCGTTTGGGTACCTGCCACTGAGGAACCGCACATTCCACAAACTCACGGAAGGGGGCAGAGTCAACCAACTGAAAAGGCAACAGTTGAAGTGCTAGCAATTTTGCCAAGCTAGCATTCAACCGCTGGGCATGTGGATGGCTGGGAGCGAACTTCTTTCGGCGGTGCAGCAGCTGGGGCAGGGAAATTTGCCTGGTACAATCTGATATCGGTGTACCGAAAGCAGATTGCCCACAAGTACTTGGCTGTGACACACCTAATTCTACACCTTCATTCCTCTCAGTGCAGGTCTCAGAGAGGACCGAAGGTATAATGACGTTGGAGATCTCAGCTGATGAGGAGCAAGGAGAGGTCCTCTTTGTTCTTTGGTGTGGGTCTTTTAGATACGCTTGCCAACGAACTGCATGGCAGGTCAACATATGTCTGGTCAAGCATGTGGTGCCCAAGCGGGAGATGTTTTGGCGACGCAAGATACGCTTGAGACATATGTTGCAAATAGCAGCGGTGCGATCTGATGCACTCGTCTCAAAAAAGGCCCACACCAAAGAACTTTTGGAATAACGCACAGAGACAGCAGCGCCCTGCACATGCAGAGCTTTGGGGTGTGATGCAGTCAGTGTGCTGCCCTTAGGCTGGCCCCTGGAGGGCATCCTGCCTCATTGGTGATGTGCCTCCTCCTCTCTCCTATCAGGCACCCACGTTGAGTCAGTGACCTCATCATCCCCTCCCTCCTCATCACTGGAGCAAACCTGGCAGTATGCTACAGCAGGGGGAGCATGACTGCCAGATTGCTGTCCTTCTTGGGAACCCCCTCTGTCCGTGCTCACGCTACTGCCTTCATCTAGCTCAGTATCATCATCAGAGCCTTCTAAACGCTGGGCATCTTCCTGGAGCATGTACCCAACACTGTGGTCAAACAGTTCGAGGGACTCCTCAGGAGGACATGGTGGGTCTAGGGAAGGAGTCACTGATGACATTGAGCCGAGGGAAGATGCCGCGTTGGCAGCTGCTTTGTCAGACAAAGTACCCTGAGCATGGGTGAGAGAGGATGAGGACGGCTTGGTCATCCACTCGACCAAGTCTTCCGCATGTTGCGGCTCAACACGGCCAGCTGCCGAAAAAAAGGCCAAGCGTGTCCCACGGCCACGTGCTGATGAGGATGCATCGTCTCCACGACCAGCACTGTTGCCTCTAGACACAGAACCTGCTTGCCCTATTTTATTGGCTTGTGACTGTCTGCCTCTCCTTGTTGGCCTTCCAGACATACTAATGGCCTGTAGCTGCACTAAGCTGGGATATATATATATATATATATATATATATATATATATATATATATATATATATATATACTGATACTGCAGCTAGCAAAATCCCTGCCTGTAGTATGAGAACACCACCAACCTTCTACAGGTAGCTTTAGCTGAACACTGTGCAGAGCTCACAAAAAACTAACTTGTAGCTTATTTAGCTGCCTGTGGTAGTGATAGGATCAGGAAAACACCACCAACCTTCTACAGGTAGCTTTAGCTGAACACTGTGCAGAGCTCGCACTACACTAACTTGTAGCTTTTAGCTGAACACTGTGAGGAGGACGCACTACACTAACTTGTAGCTTTAGCTGAACACTGTTAAGAGGACGCACCACACTAACTTGTAGCTTTAGCTGAACACTGTGCAGAGGTTGCACTACACTAACCTGTAGTTTTAGCTGAACACTGTGAGGAGGACGCACTACACTAACTTGTAGCTTTAGCTGAACACTGTGCAGAGGTCGCACTACACTAACTTGTAGTTCTAGCTAAACACTGTTCAGAGGACGCACTACACTAACTTGTAGCTTTGGCTGAACACTGTGAGGAGGACGCACTACACTAACTTGTAGCTTTAGCTAAACATTGTGCAGAGGTCACGCTAAACTAACTTGTAGCTTTAGCTGAACACCGTGAGGATGATGCACTACACTAACTTGTAGTTTTAGCTGAACACTGTGCAGAGGTCACACTAAACTAACTTGTAGCATTAACTGAACACTGTGAGGAGGACGCACTACACTAACTGTAAATAGTCTAGCTGCCTGACTGTGGTACTAATAGGATCAAAAGAACACCAGCAATTTTCTTCAGGTAGCTGTAAATACTGTAACAAAACAAGCCTGCCTGTCAGTAGGAAGATAACAGGAACGGATCTAGCTAAACTGAATACAGTGTACATATATATATATATATATATATATATATATATATATACAACACCTGGAATGCATATATATACACAATACACTGTAAGTGCAGCTAACTCACTGACTGTCCTGCCTAATCTATCTAACTTAAATCAAATGACACTGTCTCTCTGTTTATCTATCTCTTTCAACGCCGGAACACACACTACACAGGGCCACCGTGCAGGCAGCCTTATATAGTGTGGGGCGTATACTAAATCCCCTGAGCCATAATTGGCCAAAGCCTCCTTGGCTTTGGCCAATTACGACTCTCTGTTCAGACAGCGCTGTGATTGGCCAAGCATGCGGGTCATGCTTGGCCAATCATCAGCCAGCAATGCACTGCGATGCCGCAGTGAATTATGGGCCGTGACGCGCCACACGAATTTGGCGCGAATGGCCCATGTCGTTCGCAATTAGGCAAACGGGCGAACAGACAATGTTCGAGTCGAACATGGGTTCGACTCGAACACGAAGCTCATCCCTACTCTATAGGAACATCTTTATGCCAGCTAATCCTGTTTCATTTAGCAAAAAGTATTGTAAATAAACTTGCACAGGTTAAAGATCTTTCAGTCTGTTTGTTGACAAATTTTGGGGTCATTTTTGGCCTGATTGACTACATCACATGACCACCATCAAATGGAACATTAGGTGGGCAGGTCCATATATGGATTTAGCCCAACCCTATCCGCTGGCCCAATGTGAAGACATTTAGGGGTATTTTAGAAGGTGAATATTAGCACTTCCACCACTGGAAGTGCCTTTGTTGTCACTCAGCACTTGTTCTGACATCAGTTTGAGATCATTCAGAATTCATTGACAGGTGCATTTGACCTCCTTCTGACATACAACATACAACACAGGAGCTTAGGGTCCATTCACACCAGCTGCTGCATTGCAGCTACTGCATTACGTCTTATTAGTGTCCACCAGTGTTATAGGAGGAGTGCTTTCAGTACTCCCATAAAGAGATGTTTGTCTCCCAGGGTTGAGACGCGGGAGCTTTCATTCTATTACTATTGTAGGACCCACTGATAATGGGGTACTTTGAGGCAGTAAGTGGACTTAGCACTATATGACCATATAGTGTAACCAAATCCCCATATTTTTGAATATGTTCGGTATTTTTAAATAGCCTTGCAGGATTTAAATGTCATTTTTGTATAGGTTCCCCTTAGAATCCATACCAGACCCAAAGGGCCTGGTATGGATTGGGGGGGGGGGGGGGGGGCATGCTGTTTTTTTCAGAATTTTCAATTGTCCGCATTGTTTTGTTTACATTTCAACTGTCAGTGGGGAAGCTCGCTGAGAGCTGATTAATCAACGGTTGTTAAGGACTCGGCGGGTCCACTGCTTAACAACCAGCTATTCTTCACACAGAATTCGAATTGGTTGATCATTTTTCATCTGAATTCGAATCATTCCGAAAATTTGGAATTTGTTAGAAAATAACAAAAAAAAATTTAATGAAAACGAAACAAAATTTAACGAAAACTAAATGAAAATAAACACATTTCAAAACGACACTAAACAAATTCCGAAATGAAACGAGATTAGTAACTTAACAAATATATCCGAAATGAAACGAAACAAATTTTACTGTTCTGCACATGTCTAATTGCATTATGGGTGTCTATGCCTATCAGTGCCCATCAGTGCAGCCTCATCAGCGCACATCAGTGAAGAAGAAAATTTACTTATTTGCAAAATTTTATAACAGAAACTAAGAAAAACATTTTACTTTCAAAACGTTGTTCTTTTTTTGTTTGTTTAGCAAAAAAAAAAAAAAAAAAAACAATGGTGATTAAATACCACTAAAAAAAAAAGCTCTATTTGTGTGAAAAAAAAATTATAAAAATGTCATATGAGTACAGTGTTGCATGACCGCGCAATTGTCATTCAAAGGGTAATGCCGCGTACACAATGTCAGACTTTTCGACAACAAAGGTCCAACGGTCTTTCCGATGGACTTTCGACGGACTTTCTAACGACCGGACTTGCCTACACACGATCACACCAAAGTCAGACGGATTTGTACGTAATGACGTACGACCGGACTAAAATAAGGAAGTTTATAGCCAGTAGCCAATAGCTGCCCTAGCGTCAGTTTTCGTCCGTCGGACTAGCATACAGACGAGCGGATTTTCGACCGGACTCGAGTCCGTCGGAAAGATTTGAAACATGTTCCAAATCTAAAGTCCGTCAGATTTTCGACCGAAAAAGTCCACTGCAGGTCCGATGAAGCCCACACACAGTCGAATTGTCCGCCGGACTTAGTCCGTCAGACCAGTCCGGTAGAAAAGTCCGCTCGTGTGTACACGGCATAAAAGCGCTGAAAGCTGAAAACTGGCCTGGGCAGGAAGAGGGTGAAAGTGCTCAGTATTGAAGTGGTTTACAATCTCCTCCTAAAAAAAAAAAAAAAAAAAAAAAAAAAACTAAACGCATAAAGCCTAAAAATGTATCAAAAATATATGTAAAAACATGCAAAAACACACTGGAAAAAAATACTTAACCAGATTAAACAAATCTTTTTAGTACTTGCCTGTATTTTACATTTATTAGTCAACTGAGTAGAATTTCTAACTTTAACTCTTGCGCAATGTTTGAATAGTACACTGTTTTATTTTACTTATTGGCTTAAGTTGCTCTTTAAAAGCTAAATTCTGCTCAGTGTCCCTGTATATCAATGTATCGCTCTGAGCACGGAGACTATTTGTCTTCCCCCTTACTAGAGACAGTTTAATTCTTTCTGTTGTAGGCATATGACCAAATTAGGCCATGAGCATACCTCGGGGGGTAATATGGAGATTCCGCTTTCACTCCGTATAAACAATATGTAGGTAGTACGACGTGTTAGCATATAAATGCTGTCATTTTACTGGTAAACTGTTATTTTACTGGCAATGCAGTCCGTTATAACAAAACTGTAACTATGTTACAGCACATTACTCTCCTCTTTTAAATTCTGAGATTGTTTTAATATGTTCAGGCCGAAAATATGAAAGGTAGTTGATTTCTGTGTGCGTATAATAAAGAGAAGCTTTCATCAAATCATTTTTCACTGATTATAAATTTCAAAGTAATATTGTGAAACTAAAGCTACTTTTGATATGATTTTCAGTTTTACTTGCAGTACCATATTTCCAGGATCATATTTTTAACATAAAGATCTATCTTTGCACTATAAGGCCAAAAGTATGTTGATACCTGACCACCACAACATGTATGGCAAATTGTATGTGGCTACTCATGCAAATTACTGGGTTTAGGTACTTCCAGTGAAAGGTACTTTCAATGCTAGAGTATACAAAGACATATTAGACAATTGTGCACCTCCAACCTTGTGGCAAAAGCTTGGGGAAGGTTCCTTTCTGTTCCAACATGACTGTGTCCAGGGCTTTTTTTCTCGGAGAATAGGTGCAGGAACTCCCCCCGTCTGAGTCACCCTCCCCACCTCTGACCACCCTCCCTTGATTCCACCCCCTACCCACCTACCAGTACTGCACCTTTTAGAGAATCCAGAACCAAGTATCATTTTGTGGTGCTAAATCATTTGTATGGAACATGTTAATGATAAAAAGAAAAGCAGTAAAATAGATCCCCTGCAGCCACCAACAATAGAATCCCAGCATTAGATCCCCACACAACAATAGACTCCCCCAGCAACAATGGACTCCACCCCAACAACAATAGATTCTCTGCAGCAACAGTGAACCACCCACAACAAAATATCACACCCAGTAACAAAATATCCACCCAAGCAACATTAGACCCCCTCCCCAGCAGCAACAACAGATCTCTCAGCAGCCAGCATCAATAGATCCTCCAGCAGCCAGTAAAAATAGACCTCTCCCTCAACAGTAGATCCCTTCCAGCAACATAAGACCGCCCCAGAAACAATAGATTCCCCATCAGCAACAATAGACCCTCAAACAAAATCATATCCCCACCAGTGACAATAGATCCCCCAGCAGCCAACATCAATAGACCCTCCAGCACACCCCACACCCCATGCTATTACATACATTCAGTGCTGAAGGTGCCGGAACTGCGTTCCCGCTGAACAAAAAACGCTGACTGTGTCCCTGTGCACAAAGTCAGTTTCATAAAGGTACATAGACACCAACTGCCCTGGGTTTTGCAGGATAGTCCCACATCTAGGGACCCTGTCCTGATGATGCCATGTCCAAGGCTGTGTCCCAAAATCACAGCTGATATGAGTACTGATCATGTGCAGTAAATCAAAAATTATACTACTGAAGGAAATTGTGGAAGCGAGTGTGCATGTCCCAGTGGGCATGATCTGGGCAGAACCTCCCAGAAAGTGGGCATGATCTAGGCAGGACCTTGCAAAAAGTATATATTATCTAGACAGGACCTTCCAGAATGTTAACATAATCTGGGCAGGACCTCACAGAATGTGGATAGATCTGGGCAGGATCTCCCAAAAAAGGGAGCATGACCTGGGCAGGAACTCATAGAAAGTGGGCATGATCTGGGCAGAACCTCACAGAAAGTGGGCATGATCTGGGCAGGACCTCCCAGAAAGTAGATATTATCTAGGCAGGACCTTCCAGAAAGTGAACAGAATCTGGGCAGGACCTCACAGAATGTGGATAGATCTGGGCAAGACCCCCCAGAAAGTGAGCATGATCTGGGCAGGACCTCATAGAAAGTGGGCATAATCTGGGCAAGGCCTCCTAGAAAGTCAAAATTATCCGGGCAGGACCTTCCAGAAAATCAACATAATTTGGGCATGGCCTCACAAAATGTGGATAGATCTGGGCTGGACCGCCCAAAAAAGGGAGCATGACCTGGGCAGGAACTCATAGATAGTGGTCATAACCTGGGCAAGGCCTTCCAGAAAGTAGGCATATTCTGGGCAGGACCGCCCAAAAAGTGGACATGATCTGAGCAGAGTCTTCCAGAAAGTGGACATGATCTGAGCAGGATCTCATAGAAAGTGGGCATAATCTGAGCAAGGCCTCCCAGAAAGTGGGCACATTCTGGGCAGGACCTCCCGAGTGGACATGATCTGGGCAAGGCTTCCCAGGCAATGGACATGATCTGGGTAGAACATCCCAGAAAGTGGGCATGATCTGGGCAGGACTTCCCAGAAAGTGGGCATGATCTGGGCAGGACAGACTTCCCAGAAAGTGGGCAAGATCTGGACCAACCTTTGGACATATAGTGTATGTCAGGCAATCACCATCACTGCTAAGCAACCACTGGAGAGAGCATTGTTTTAATTAAATGTTTATTAACAGTATTCTGCACTAAGAAGTGGAATAAGACCCGCTTTAACTAAATCGGTCAAAAAGGTGACATTATTAAATCTACATATACACCAATTAAATAATCACTAATAATTAATAACACCACTTATGTATCTTCCAATAATTACATAAAAAACACATTATTAAATAAACCAATTATAGTCCAATTGTGCTTGTGTGCTGATAGAGCGTGAATCCCTGGGTGGGCTATCCACTACAGTTGTGCTGTTTCTGTGCTCTAAGTTTCTCATTCGTGATTTTTGTGACTTAATTCCAGTGACAACACCACCACCACATGAATTGTCCACTCACCAGATGTTGGTATGTATAGGCCTTTGGTTCATTATGGAAAAACAATCAAACAGCAATTATAGCGCAATAAGCTTAATTACTGTTTATTTTAAAACCATGTAAAAAAAGCTATAGAACTATATAAGCTATAGAACTCACATGTTTCTGGTGCCCATGGGCCGGCACCAAGCTTATCCAGCAGTTAAAAATGGATTGGGAAGGTAGCGCCGTCTAATTCCTCCGCCGGCGTGCGGTGCAAGCCTCGTTCCCGCTTGGCTTGCGGCTCAAGCCTCGCTTTCGCCCGACAGGAAATTACGTAGTTACGTCGTGTGAAAATTCCCAGCAGCTGGATAGCCCACCCAGGTGGATGGCCCACCCAGGGATCCACGCTCTATCAGCACACAAGCACAATTGGACTATAATTGGTTTATTTTTTATATAATTATTGGAAGATACATACAGTAAGTGGTGTTATTAACTATTAGTGATTATTTAATTGATGTATATGTAGATTTAATCATGTCATCTTTTTGACCGGTTTAGTTAAAGCGAGTGTTTTTGTTACTGTATCACTTGAGGTAGCGCAGTCAACACTTGATATATACACATATCATTTTTTTCTTTCACTTGTTGGAGGAATTTGTCTTTTTACTGCAGCAACCCTTTTTATAAATTAATTTTAAGTTGGTTTATTGATTTTATACAGGTTTGCGCCAGTGTCACACACACACTAAAAGAAGTGGAATAAGCATATGTTTTACATATCAGTACAGTCATATCTAAATTGATGCATATACAGTGTACCCACAAGTATGCAGCAAGCAATAAGAAGAAAGCAGGACATATACACTGTCCGGAGGGCCTAGCTGGACATTTGGATGTGTGCTGATCATTGGGACCACGGCTGTGTACCCGCATGTAATTCTGGGTGTAGAGACATCATCTTGCACTCGGGCGTACATAGGTACATTGGGTGCATCACTGCACATCTGGTAGGGACTAAAGGAGTCCATGTGTAGTAATGTAGAGGTCCTATTTAACTTCTCTGCACCCGCAGAGTATTTTTGGCATGCAGGAGATGTCTGGTATTTAGAATTACATTTTTGCTAATATATGCAACTGGGATCTCTGCTTTTGAATTAGAAACAGATTTGTTTCTCTACGTCCTAGCACAGCTGAATGTTGGAGAGATTTGTACTGTAATGTCCAGTTAGATTTTTTTAGATAACAAAGTATCAAGCTCATGTTTGACAAATTCATTGATTGTAATTGTAATAATCTTTTGCTTTGGTGCTGACATTTTTGTTAATTGTTAAATGCTAATTCTTTTATTTGTCCAAATTGAATCATTTATTTATTTTATTGTTTTTACAGCCCAACTCCAGACATTTTTTTAATAAATGGAGCCTCCTCAGGTTCTTAAAATAAAAAAAAAAAAAAAAAAAAGAGTAGTTTTCTGGGTTGAATGACACCCTGCATTTCCCCCAACAGCTGAAATGTAAAAAAATATAAACAAAAGCCGGTTGTTAAGGAGCAGGGCCGCCGCATCCCTAACCGATGACTCATTCAGCTGTAAGTGGGGTTCCCCTGTTGACAGCTGAAGTGTAAACAAAGTCCTGGCAATTGAAGTTGTCAAAAAAAAAAAGCAGCTGAGCAATGTTTATCAACAACAATGCTCAGCCGCTGAAACAGAAAGATAAAAAGAAACATTGTTTTTTTTTATCTTTCTGTTTATTCATCTACAGATCAAAGGGATAAACTTCGCTCTGTAGTTGAAGTCAGTTTAAAGTAACCTGTCAAGTATGAAAAACATTTTTTAATTAAATGCTCCTCTGTTTTACCACTTAATTTACTCTAATCAGCCTTAATTAACTCCTTATTCTCCTCCATTTAATCATTATTTTCCTGCTGATTTATTTTTTTGTTCACTTCAACTTTATAAATTATTATTAATTAAAACGTTTTGCTTTGTTCATTAATATTTTTACACCTTTAACCACTTCTGGACCACCCACTGCACACATGCTGCGGCAGGAGGGCCCGGCTGCACGATCCGACATACCTGTAGGTTTGGTTCGTGCATGAGATACAGCGGGCGCGTGGCGGGACCTTGCCCACGGGACTCGATGTCTGCTGGGCCACCCTCAATCGCGGTAAAGAGGCAGAATGGGGATCTGCCTATGTAAACAAGGCGGATCGTCATTCTGACAGGAGACAATACTGAGATCGACTGTTCCTTTTCATCAGGAACAGCGATGTCTGTATTGCCCCAGTAAGCCCATCCCCCACACAGTTAGAACACACCCAGGGAACACAGTTAACTTCTTGATCGCCCCCTAGCGTTAACCCCTTCCCTGACAGTGTCATTTATACATTGATCAGTGGATTGTTTTTAGCACTGATCACTGTAATAATGTCACCGGTCCCGAAAAAGTGTCACTTGGGGTCAGATTTTTCCGCCGCAATGTCGCAGTCCCGCTAAAAATCGCAGATCGCCGCCATTACCAGTAAAAACAATTAAAAAAAAAGTCCATAAATCTATCCCATAGTTTGTAGATGCTATAGCTTTTGCACAAACCAATCAATATACGCTTATTGCGATTTTTTTTTTTTTTTTTTACCAAAAATATGTAGAAGAATACATATTGGCCTAAACTGGTGAATATTTTTTTTTTACATATATATATATATATATATATATATTGGATGGATATGTATTATAGCAGAAAGGCAAAAATATATATATATTTTTTTTTTTTTCAAAATTGTCGGTCTTTTTTTGTTTTTAGCGCAAAAAATAGAAAACCGCAAAGGTGATCAACAAACACCAAAAAAAAGCTCTATTTGTTGGAAAAGTGCCGTATCGCAAAAAAATGGCCTGGTCATTAAGGGGGTAAATCCTTCCAGGGCTGAAGTGGTTAACATATATTTACACGTTTCACATTGAAAAAAGTGCAGCATTTAAAAAAAAAATGTATTTAATTTGTAGATAACTTTACAGAAAAAAAAACATTCTTAATTTTCCAAAAACTTAAGACACAAAATGGCAACTTAAAAAAACTCGCCATGCCTCTCACTATAATACCTTGGACTGTCTACTTTCCAAAAATATCTGACATTTTTGGGCCTATAGAAATGGGGTACATCAGGATTGATCAATTTTCAGATATATCCCATAGTTTGTGGACTCTATAACTTTCCTACAGACTAAATTATATACACTGATTTGGGTTATTTTCACCAAAGAAATGTAGCAGAATACCCTTTGACCTAAATTTATGAAGAAAGATAATTTATATGCAAAATTTTATAACATAAACAAAGAAAACCTCAGGCAGATGCAAAGTGCACATTGTTAATACACCTGGATGTGACTTGGTATTAGCATTTCCAATCCCCTATACAGAAGAGCTCTGATTGGTAGAGGGAGAAGCAGCTCAGTCAATTTTGCAGTCTAAAGTAAAGAAGAGACAGCTCCGTTCCACTCCAACAAGCTTCAGCATTCTTTAAAAACTCAATTTTTTTCTTCCCTTCTCTTTATTTTCTTCTTCTCTATTCTCCTCTCTTCATCCTTAGCTTTGTCCCACAAATTTATAAAAAAAAATCAGGCGGGGTGTGCTCTTTTTCTTACCCTTGTAGGCGACCCCTTACACATTTTTAATGAGCAAAGCCACTCTCTTCGGGCAATTTCTCGAGATAGATATCAAAATAAATTAGGCCACATTGTGCCTTTCGGAAGCACCCATACATGTGTAAGAAGTCCTTACTTCACTACTTTTCTTATTGTATGTGTTCTCAGAATAACCTGATTGTACCTGTTGCATGTAATTTTGTTGAATTAAAAAAAAGAAATAAAAAGAAATAAACTGTATTCCTAAGCTACAGCCAGTCATTTGTACAACAGTGCTGACATGGAACATGCTGATCGGAGGAGAGAGCAGAGTGACCAGAAAGATAACAACATCAGTCTTCTACTTCTCCTTTCATTTGCCAGTCACATGCTGGTGGAGGGACATGACCTAAAAGCATGACTTAAGCCTAGGTTCATACTAGTGAGGGCTATGAGTACCGAGTTTGCTCAGGCACGGCAGCCCATTCATTTGCGTTATGATTGAGTTATGATTGACCCCCTTCATGCCCACACTATAGCCGGATGATGGGAGGGTGTCTACTGACATCCACACGGGCAGCGCACTCTGTGATCACTGAGTCCTTCAAACTTAGCGTATTACAGATCGGGTAAAGGGCCAATCACAGCGGCCCTTTACCACGAGATCAGCTGTCTCCAATAACAGCTGAGCACGATGTAAACAGAAGCCGGTTACCAGCTTTTCTTTCCTCATGCTGACAGCGTGAGTTGAGTTAAAGGGACATCGGCACTGATAATCAGAGCACTGATTATAAGTGCAGTCCCAACAGTGTCCACCATTGCTCCAATCAGTGCTCACCAGTACTTCCTCATCACTGTCACCTATCAGTGCCCATCAGTGCCACTTGTCAGTCCCCATCAGTGGTTTTGATGAAGCACGCAAGTTGTGTGAAACGCGTCAACATTTCCTGCCTTTTTGCCATATACTCATGTACTGTATTTGTTTTTATGATCTCCTGAAATAAATGTATTTATGTGTCTTTTTCGTCTACTTCACAGTCCCCATAAGTGCCGCCTGTCAGTGCCCATTATTGCCGCCTATCACTACTGCCTATCAGTGCTACCGTGCCTTGCAAAAGTATTCACCCCCCTTGACTTTTTATCTATTTTGTTACCTTATAGCCTTTAGTTCAATGTTTTTTTAATCTGAATTATATGTGATAAATCAGAACACAATAGTCTAAGTTGGTGAAGTAAAATTTGAAAAATATATACATAAAACTATTTTTCGGAAATAAAAAACTGATTATTGGCATGTGCGTATGTATTCACCCCCTTTGTTATGAAGCTCATAAAAAAGCTCTGGTGCAACCAATTACCTTCAGAAGACACATAATTAGTGAAATGATGTCCACCTGTGTGCAATCTAAGAGTCACATGATCTGACATTACATATACACACCTTTTTGAAAGGCCCCAGAGGCTGCAACATCTAAGCAAGAGGCACCACTAACAAAACACTGCCATGAAGACCAAGGAACTCTCCAAACAAGTAAGGGACAATGTTGTTGAGAAGTACAAGTCAGGGTTAGGTTATAAAAAAATATCCAAATCTTTGATGATCCCTAGGGGCATCATCAAATCTATCATAACCAAATCGAAAGAACATGGCACAACAGCAAACCTGCTAAGAGACGGCCGCACACCAAAACTCACAGACCGGGCAAGGAGGGCATTAATCAGAGAGGCAGCACAGAGACCTAAGGTAACCCTGGAGGAGCTGCAGAGTTCCACAGCAGAAACTGGAGTATCTGTACATAGGACGACAATAAGCCGTACGCTCCATAGAGTTGGGCTGTATGGCAGAGTGGGCAGAAAAAAGCCATTACTTTAAGCAAAAAACAAAATGGCACGTTTTGAGTTTGCAAAAAGGCATGTGGGAGACTCCCAAAATGTATGGAGGAAGCTGCTCTGGTCTGATGAGACTAAAATTGATCTTTTTGGCCGCATCATACTGTGGGGATGTTTTTCAGCACTCGGGACTGGGAAACTGGTAGAGGGGAGTTGCTAGGTCTGCAAAAGATCTGGGGCTAGAGCCCATAGCATCGGTCACCAACCTTTTTGCATGCCCGCGGGGGGGGGGGGGGGGGGGAGCTTGACCAGTGGTAAGCAATTTTTCACGGGCGATGGCTGGTGTTGGCACTTCAATCATCATGGCATAATGGTTGATATGGTGTCAGGGTGATTGAAATGCATTATTTCTATTGTTACATTCTAATATATAATGAAGTGGTTCAACTCACCATACTGCAGAATCAGTGGGAGTCCTGGGCGTGTCACTTGCCACATCTTCTGCCACCAGATGCAGCGTCTTACTTGCCACCGTCACCTGCCACTAGATGTGGATTGTCACTTGCCGTGTCGCCTGCCACCAGAGATGGGTTGCCACTTGCCAACTGATGTGGATTGTCACTTGCCATGCCAGCCAGTGCCACCAAATGTGCATTGACGCTGCATTGGTGGCAGGCTGACAGCACTGGTCCATTTAGTGAGAGCAGGAGAGCGGTGATGCGGGGTGGGCAGTGAGAGATTATGTCATCTCGCTGCTCCCCGCCGCACCTCCGACATTGAAGCAAGGGGGTCTGGCTGCAAAGTGGAGCCCCACGATGACCGTGCTGTGAGGGCGGAGGAGTGCCGATTTGTGGCGGACAGTGAGAGATTATGTCATCTCTCTGCTGCTCACCGCACCTCGCTCCCAAATTGAAGAGGCCCGGCTGTGAAGAGCTTGCTTCTTTCCTCTCCTCCTCCTCTCTCATGCAGCCAGCCAGCCTGACGCTGGTTAGGCAGTGACCCTGCGGCAAGAGACTCGGGGCTATGGGCCCCAGATTCGGGGCTATAGCCCCAATAGCCACCCCCCTAGCAACGCCCCTGGTGCTAAATACAGGGATATTCTTGAGCAAAACCTGTACCACTGTGTGTGTGATTTGAGGCTAGGACAGAGGTTCAACTTCCAGCAGGACAATGACCCCAAACACACTGCTAAAGCAACACTTGAGTGTTTTAAATGTGTTGGAATGGCCTAGTCAAAGCCCAGACCTCAATCCAATAGAAAATCTGTGGTCAGACTTTAAGATTCCTGTTCACAAGCGCAAACCATCCAACTTGAAGGAGCTAGAGCAGTTTTGCAAGGAGGAATGGGCAAAAAATCCCAGTGGTAAGATGTTGCAAGTTCATAGAGACTTATCCTAAGCGACTTGGAGCTGTGATAGCCACAAAGGTTGGCTCTACAAAGTATTGACTTTAGGGGGGGTGAATAGTTATGCACATTGACTCTTTCTGTTATTTTGTCCTATTTGTTGTTTGCTTCACAATAAAAAAAAAAAAAAAAAAATCTTTTGTGGATGTTCTGTAAATTAAATGATGCAAATCCTCAAACAATCCATGTTAATTCCAGGATGTGAGGCAACAAAACACGAAAAATGCAAATGGGGGTGAATACTTTTGCAAGGCACTGTATCAGTGCCTTTCAGTGACCAGTCACTGTGTCATTGTAGAGAAAGGAAAAAAAAAGTGTGCGAAGAAAAAAAAATAGTAATAATTAAAAAAATTAAATAAATAATAATAATCATTAAAAAAATATATATATCTAGATCAAGGTGTGATCTAGGTCAGTTTCAGGGTTAGTGTTTGGGTCAAGGTCAGGGTCAAAGGTCAGGGTCAGTATTTTTTGGATAGGATTTTTTTCTTTTAATTACTATCAGTGTCAGTGTCGGTGTGTTTTACAGTAGGTATACAACACGTACAAAATTGGACTTAGGCATTAACCTTAGGCGCGAAGGAGTTAATATTCCAATGGTACAATACCCTAAGATTATTTGAGCTGCTACTTCCATTGTCCTTCCTCTATAAGCTCATCACCAGTGTCTCTGGGTAATGTCATTTTTAACCTGGGATTATTGTATGTGTATTTATCATTCTATGAACAGTCAATGGCGTCTCTATCAGTGTTGGCACATACACAGAGAAGTCAAAGGACTTCATAAGGTCGGTGTTTATTTTGTGTAGCTGTTGTATAAAGCGTATTTTCTGCGCAGTTCGGGAGTTTGTTGTTCCGCGGTTAGAAGTTAGAAGTTCACTAAACCTGAACGTGTTTATCTGTATCAGTTTTTATGAATACGGGAAAGTCAGGACAACCAATGCTCTGTCTATAGACGCGGCTGAAGACTCGGCTTGTGTCATTCTTCCCTGCAGTTCATAAACATACACCAAATATAAACGTAACAAAAATAAACGTCACAACCCTGGTACCTAAACAAAGCGCTTTTTCATGTCAGACTCCACTGTGAACATGAAACACGTTACCGCTGTTTTTTTACCGCTGTTTTCAACTAAAGAGCGCCTCCAGTCACAATTATACAGAATTTCCAAGCAACCTGCCCCTGCTTTAGGCTACCAATGGAAAGAAAAAGTTGATCTGAAAAAAACAAAACAAAGTTTGCTATTTGAAAGTTTGTTCATTTAACCACTTGACCTCCGGAAGGTTTACCCCCTTTATGACCAGAGCATTTTATGGGCGGCACAGTGGTGTAGTGGGTAGCACTCTCACCTAGCAGTAAGAAGGGTCGCTGGTTAGAATGCAAACCACGACACTACCTGCCTGGAGTTCTCCTTGTGCCTGTGTGGGTTTCCTCCGGGTACTCTATATGGTGTACCAGGTGGTCAAAGAGGTCGCGGGAGCAGCACATAACCTGATAGAGGCAGGATGACGTACTGTACATGTCGCAGCAAATGTACTTTTTTTTTACAGTTAAATTTGAACGCTGGACATGAATATTTTTATTTACATTTATTTCTTGGTAGCCATAAAGGATATAAATCCTCTCTGTGCTCAACAAATGTCTTTACAAACTCAGTTATTACCTTGTAAAAGTAACATATACTTTTACTCTATATAAGAGCTGGGCCCAGTCCTTCCTTCTCAAAGCTGGCCGCCCAGCTGTCGGCTAATTGCCAGCTCCTTTCTCTCCATAGTGACTCACCTGTTGATGATATCCTGCCCGTCAGTCCTGCCTACTTAAGCCATCCAGCCCAGATGATCTCTGCCTTCGCCTTGGTCACATCTCTAGAGACGTTCTCCTGTGTTCCTGTTCAAGACTTGCTTGGCTGACATTCCTTCTGGCTACAGATCCTGCTTGCTGTTCTACTACGCTCATCTCTGGCTCCCTGACATTTTGGCTTGTCTGACTATCCGTTCCGGTTCCTGAACTCTGGGTAGGTTTTGACAACGTTTACTCTGTTTACCTTTTTATTATTATTATTAAACAAGTGTGATGTGACTGTACTTCTGTCTCAATCTGATTCATGGTTTCTGACAATACTTTACTTTTACTTTTTTACTCTATATAATTATACATGTATTTTTTTCCTTTTTATTTTTTCTTTTCTTTTAATTTTTTTTTTTTTTTACTTTTTTTAATAACAAATACATGTTTTTCCAGATAGACATCTATCTTTTTGTGCAGAATGAAAAAATGTGTTTAGTTTTGGATCAATACATTAAAGTGGTGTTCCACCCAAAAAAAAAAAAAAAACTACATGAAGAATCCTAAAAAAAAATACAAAAAAAATTTGGATATTTTTTTTTTTTTTACTCACCTCTAAATGCCTGTTGCTAGGGGGTCCCTCGTAGTCTGCATCTTTCAGTGCCTGGGCTGGTGACATCACTTCCGTCTCGGCAGAGGAAGGGCTCAGCTCTGCTCCCTCCCTCCTGTCAATCATCTGGGACCCATTACAGGTCCCAGGTGACTGAGCGGCCAATCACGGCGCGCGGCGCCACTCGCACATGCGCAGTGGGTGCCAGGCTGTGAAGCCACAGCCCGGCGCCCACAGTTGCAATGCCAGCGCCGCTGAACGGAGGGGGAGACGAGCGGGACTTCGATCCCCTGCATTGCTGGACCCAGGGACAGGTAAGTGTCCAATTAAAAGTCAGCAGCTGCAGTATTTGTAGCTGCTGACTTTTAATTTTTTTTTTTTTTTTTTTAGTGGCCCTCCTCTTTAAGTTACTAATTTAATCTTGTTGCATCTGTAACTAAATTTGTTTTGTTTAGTTTATTTGTTTTCAACTGGATTCAGATTTTTCCAATGGATTTGAATACTGACTGACTGCACAGACACTATTTGTGCACAAGCTGATATATGAATGTAAGTTCATCCTGCCGGGTGGTGTGCCTGTGCAGAATATCTCATGTACTTTGTGATCAGCTTTTTTTTAAAAAAAAGTTTTTTTCAGTGTCATTGTAATTGAATTACTATGCATCCAGCAATCAATGTGCATTTATTTGTTTTTCTCCCCCATGTATAGGAAGGTAGGGGATTGGTGATTACATCACACATTCAGCTGTATATGTGCATTTTCATGCCCTTTTCCACATTGTATAGCAAGACAATGTACATTAGTGTGCATCTTCAGTGATCAAAAATGTTAATATGTATGTTTTATCGATTTGAATAATAAACATTTATCTTTTATGAATTTTTTGTACAGTACAGTTTGCTGCAACAAAGTCCCACGGGAGATACTCTCTTTGCTTTGTAATATTTAGGGATGGAGCAGCCTTATTCCGCGTACACACGATCGGAATTTCCGTCAGAAGAAAAACTTTGATGGTTTTTCCGACGGGATTCCGCTCAAGCTTGCCTTGCATACACACGGTCACGGTTCTCTGAACTTTCGACCGTCAAGAACGCGGTGACGTACAGCACTAAAACGAGACGAGAAAATGAAGTTCAATGCATCCGAGCATGAGTCAAATTGTTTCCGAGCATGCATGATTTTTTGCGCGTCCGAATTGCATACAGACGAAAGCATTTTCGGATAGGAACTTTTCCCGACCCAAAAATAGAGAATGCTCCCAATCTTTTGCTGGCTGGAATTCCGCTAGCAAAAGACCGATTGAGCATACACACGGTCGCATTTTCCGACAAAAAGCTCTCATCGGAATTTTGCTGGCGGCATTTCCGATCGTGTGTACGTGGCATTAAACTCACACATCACAATATGTTTAGATTTCAGATTTAGTTTTCAAATTTGATTAGAATTATTCGGTGCATAAAAACAAAACAATTAAATCGATAAAGTAAAACGAAATTTAGTTTTATTATTTTAGATTTATTTAAATTCCTTTCTATTGTAATTCGGAAATTCGGATTTATTAGAATCTCCGTATAATGGAAATTTTGAACGAATTTCGTCTGGGAACGAAACAAAACGCACATGTCTAGTCCCAAGCGTGTATCAATCCAAGTTTATTCCAAGTATCAACTACTCTTTCAATAAAATAATACTTTCTAAGGTTAGTTTTGAACTTTCTTCTCGCTGGTTTGAGGTCCCAGTGCTCTTGATCTTGGTTTCATATTGCAAATACTGCCCTCCTAAACCTTATTCAACTCCTAAATTTATTGAAAGTTTTCAGTCATGTTCAGTGGCAGCTGGTGATCAATATTTTTTGGGGGGGCGGCAAACAAACATGCCCCCCCCTCACTCACACATAATGCCGCCACCACCAGTTCCGCACACTGCACCCCGCACCTTCTCCTTGACCTCCCATTTGCTGCTGCAATCTCCTCCTCGGCTGTGGGAGAGCGGCTTTCCCAATACACGCTCCTGGCCCGGGCTTCTGCTATGGGCTCTGCTAGGAGGACAGGATGGGCTCTATGGAGCCGGGAAGGTGGCGATTAGTGCCGAGGGGCCGTTGCTTCTCCTCATGGCTGAACAGGAAGTGGGTCCTGAGATCCAATTGGCCGGGAGTCCTAAGACTCCCTGGCCAATCTGGTCTCAGGACCTGCTTCCTGATTGGCCGGGAGGAGAATCAGGAAGACAATAGTGAATATTAATTCGCTATTGTCACATAAATGGGTGGGCTCAGGTCGCAGTGCTCTGCGCCCCGAGCCCACCCTTTTTATAGCCAGTTAGAGCCTCAGGCTCTAATCATGTGCTTCTATAAAAAAAAAAAAAAAAAAAAAAACCCATTGAAATCCATGTGTTCGGCAACCTGCATGGAGATAAGGGGCCAGGCGCATGGATTAGGGAGGCGGCGCTCCTGCACCCCTTATGGGCGGGCCGCCAATGGTCATGTTTTCCCTTTCCCTTCTTTCCTACAGACTGTACATGTTAAGTTCCTGAAGTCTGTCCTGATATGTTTTATCCCCCAGGCCTTGCAACATTTTTGTCTCGGGATCCTATCTTTCCTAAAGTGATTGCAAAGCTTCACATTTTTTTAAAATAACAAACATGTTATACTTACCTGCTCTGTGTAGTGGTTTTGCACAGAGCAGCCCAGATCCTCCTCTTCTTGCGTCCCTTCACCAGCGCTGTCAGCTCCTCCCCCCTGCCGAGTGCCCCCCCTAGCAAGCAGCTTTCCATGGGGGCATTCGTGCGTGCTTGCTCCCGAGCCAGCTATGTGTGTCCATCGACACGCAGAGTGCCACTTGGCCCCTGCTCCCTCCTCACTGGCTGTGATTGACAGCAGCAGGAGCCAATGGCTCTTGCTAATGCTTCTATGTCCAATGAGGAGGAAGAGAGCCAAAATAGATCTGCTCTCATGCACATTGCTGGATTGAGATCAGGCTTGGATAAGTATAAGGGGGGGGGCTGGTGGCGGGGGGGGGGGGGAGTATCACGTTGAAGGGTTTTTTTACATTAATGCAAAAAACCTTCAGGCTTTGGAAGCACTTTAATGCAATTGTTGTAAATTACACCTATTGATTCACCTGCAATGACACATTTGTTGCTATATATATATATATATATATATATATACACCCACTGCCACTTTATTAGGTACACCTTGCTAGTACCAGGTTGGATCCCCTTTTGCCTTCAGAATTGCCTTAATTCTTCATGGCATAGATTCAACAAGGTGTTGGAAATATTTCTCAGAGATTTTGGTCCATAGTGACATGATAGCACCATGCAGTTGCTGCAGATTTGTTGGCTGCACATCCATGATACAAATCTCCTGTTTCACCACATCCCAAAGATGCTCTATTGGATTGAGATCTGGTGACTGTGGAGGACATTGGAGTACAGTGACCTCATTGTCATGTTCAAGAAACCAGTGGTGAGATGTTTTGAGCTTTGTGAAGGTACATTATCCTGCTGGAAGGAGCCATCAGAAGATGGGTACACTGTAGTCATAAAGGGATGGACATGATCAGCAACAATACTCAGGTAGGCCGTGGCATTTAAACGATGCTCAATCGGTACTAAGGGGCCCAAAGTGTGCCAAGAAAATATCCCCCACACCATTACACCTCCACCACCAGCCTGAACCATTGATACAAGGCAGGATGGATCCATGCTTTCATGTTGTTTACGCCAAATTCTGACCCTACCATCTGAATGTCGCAGTTGAAATCAAGACCCATCAGACCAGGCAACGTTTTTCCAATCTTTCATTGTCCAATTTTGGTGAACCTGTGCGAATTGTAACCTCAGTTTCCTGTTCTTAGTAGACCGGAGTGGCACCTGGTGTGGTCTTCTACTGCTGTAGCCCATCTGCTTGTTTGATGCGTTGTGCATTCAGAGATGGTATTCTGCATGCCTTGGTTGTACCAAGTGGTGATTTGAGTTACTGTTGCCTTTCTATCCTCTGGAACCAGTCGGCCCATTCTCCTCTGACCTCTGACATCAACAATGCATTTTCCTCCACACAACTGCCGCTCACTGGATATTTTCTCTTCTTCTGACCATTCTTTGTAAAACCAAGAGATGGCTGTACGTGAAAATCCCAGTAGATCAGCAGTTTTTTCTAAATACTCATGCCAGCCCGTCTGGCACCAACAACTGTGCCACGTTTAAAGTCACTTAAATCCCCTTTCTTCCCCATTCTGATGCGCAGTTTGAAATTCAGCAAGTTGTCCTCACCACATCTAGATGCCTAATAGGGATGGGCTTTATGTTCGGGTCAAACATGAATTTGACTAGAACATTGGCTGTTCGTCCGTTCGCCGAACAGTGAACAATTTGGGACTAAAGGTTTATATTCATGGTATTGTCATAAAAAGTGTTTGGGGACCTGGGTCCTGCTCCAGGGGACATGTATCAATGCAAAAAAAAGTTTTAAAAAAATCAGTTTTTTCGGGAGCAGTGATTTTAATAATGCCTAAAGTGAAACAATAAAAGTGTAATATTCCTTTAAATTTCATAACCTGGGGGGTGTCTATAGTATGCCTGTAAAGGGGCGCATATTTCCCGTGTTTAGAACAGTCTGACAGCAAAATGACATTTCTAAAGGAAAAAAATTAATGTAAAACTACTATCGCTAGCGCCGCCTATAATGAATTGTTGGTCCAGCAATACACATAGAAGTTCATTGATAAAAACGCCGTGAAATTTCCCCACGGCAACCCCGAACCAAAATTTAAAAAAAAAATGCGTGGGGGTCCCCCTAATTTCCATACTAGGCCCTTCAGGTCTGGTATGAATATTAAGGGGAACCCTGCGCCAAAATTTAAAAAAAAAATGGCATGGGGGTCCCCCTCAAAATCCATGCCAGACCCTTCAGGTCTGGTATGGATTTTAAGGGGAATCCCGCGCCAAAATTAAAAAAAAAAATGGTGTGGGGCCCCCCAAAATCCATACCAGACCCTTATCCGAGCATGCAACCTGGCAGGCCGCAGAAAAAGGGGGGTGGACGAGAGAGCGCATCCCCTCCTGAACCGTACCAGGCCACATGCCCTCAATATTGGGAGGGTGCTTTCGGGTAGCCCCCAAAGCACCTTGTCCCCATGTTGATGGGGAGAAGGGCCTCATCCCCACAACCCTTGCCCGGTGGTTGTGGGGGTCTGCGGGCGGGGGGGCTTATCGGAATCTTTTTTAAATTTTGGAGCGGGGTTTTCTCTTAATATTCATACCAGACCTGAAGGGCCTGGTATGGAATTTAGGGGGACCCCCACGCATTTTTTTTAAAATTTTGGTTCGGGGTTCCCCTGTGGGAAAATTCCATGGCATTTTTATCAAAGAACTTTTATGTGTATTGCCGGACCGACAATTCATTATAGCCGGCGCTAGCGATAGTAGTTTTACATGTCCTTTTTTTCCTTTAGAAATGTAATTTTGCTGTCAGACTGTTCTAAACATGGGAAACATGCGCCCCTTTACAGGCACACTATAGACACCCCCCAGGTACGAAATTTAAGGAATATTACACTTTTATTGTTTCACTTTAAGCATTATTAAAATCACTGCTCCCAAAAAAACTGCTGTTTTTAAAACTTCTTTTTGCATTGATACATGTCCCCTGGGGCAGGTTTTTATGACAATAACTTGCATATAAGCCTTTAAAATGAGCACTTTTGATTATTCATGTTTGTGTCCCATAGACTTTAATGGTGTTCACGTGTTCGAACAAATCTTTTGCCTGTTCGCATGTTCTGGATGCGAACCGAACCGGGGGGGGGGGGGGGGGGGGTTCGGCTCATCCCTAATGTCTAAATGAATTGAGTTGCTGCCATGTGATTGGCTGATTAGCAATTTGTGTTATCAAGCAATTGAACAGGTGTACCTAATAAAGTGGCCAGTGAGTGTATATACTATATATATATATATATATATATATGTATATATATATATATATATATATATATGTATATATATATATATATATATATATATATATATATATATATTATCATTAATGCCGCATTCTGTGTATATTTATACATAATCCTTTTTTCTTTCTTTTTTTTTTTGGATGATGTGTATGTACTTTAAACGGCACAATTCTTGCTATCATGGCCAAAGTCCCAACACCGGATTTGGAAAGCACAAAAATAATGCAGACATTGATGGGTGATGTATTCATACATCCATTTATTTTTCCGCTAGAACGCCTGTGATTTGCCGTTAAATGCATCTTTCTCCCATTCTGTATGAAAACAATGATGAGGCATTTAAATTCCAATTGAGTAAGTCTGCGGTAAAGAGTAGCTGTAGCTAGCACAGCCAGCACAATGGAGACCCAGGACAGAGGACACAGGTTCATGGCCCCCTGGGAAGGGGCTGCAAGTTTACCGCATGCATTCCCATCTCCCTAGTGATACCAATCAGAAGAATGAAGGGAGGGGTTAAAAGGGTGTTTAAATAAAGAAAGAGGGAAATGAATTAAGTTGTGGATTGGAAGACAAGGATAAGCTATACAAGTGCGCTTTTAAATAGCTGTGAAATTTGGAATTGAGCCATCACAACACGTCCCATTGGCCTGTGAACTAGGCACCTGATTCTTCTCCGTAGGCTGCGTGCTCAGACTCGGAATTCGGGCCTGACTGTCAGCGGTTCTTCGTGCTGGTCTTCCTGCTTCTTGTATTTAGGGATCCTCTTTCAATAGTGGAGGGCGAGGAGCTCAGGACGCTGACAGATGAGCCAACCAGATGCTCACACTTAGGAAGATCTGCGTGACCCCTCAGGCTTTCTCTGTGTCATTGTGGTCAGCGAGGGCTTTGTGGGCTCTGCAGCTATTTGTGTTTAGAAAGTAGCGTGGGGAAGAGAAAGGCCATCTGGCTGAATTTACTTAACGCTGCTCTGTCCAGTGTTCCCAGAAAAGTGAAATTCAATTAAATCAGGAAAACTATGGCGCTCTGTATGTCGTTAGAGCCGGGTGTGAAATTCAAGGAGTTTGCAGAATGTATAAACTTCACCCATGGGTCTATTTAGTAAAGGAGCCTGGACAATGGAGGATTACCAACCAACAATTAGTACACTTCTTCTTAGATATTACTTAAATGGCGTGGAAATCAGATCCAGTGTTGACAAGAGTTACCCATTTATACAGTAATTGTAAATTTTTAAACCCTAATCTGAAAGTTTTCATAGGATGATGAATAAAAAAATCATTTTGATATTTTTATTGATTATTGGCATTATACAGCAACAACAATTTACATCAAACAATCACATCAGTCCCTGCCCTCAAAGAGCTTACAATCTAAGGATACATGCACTATATTACCAAAAGTATTGGGACTCCTGCCTTTACATGGCATCCCAGTCTTCGTTTGTGGGGTTCAATATTGAGTTGGCCCACCCTTTGCAGCTATAACAGCTTTAACTCTTCTGGGAAGGCTGTCCACAAGGTTTAGGAGTGTGTCTATAGGAATGTTTGACCATTCTTCCAGAAGCACATTTGTGAAGTCAGGCACTGATGTTGGACAAGAAAGCCTGGCTCGCAGTTTCCGCTCAAATTCATCCCAAAGGTGTTCTACTGGGTTGAGGTCAGGATTCTGCACAGGACGTTCAAGTTCCTCCACCCCAACTCGCTCATCCAGGTCTTTATGGACCTTGCTTTGTGCACTCGTGTGCAGTTATGTTGGAACAGGAAGGGGTTATCCCCAAACTGTTCCCACAAAGTTGGGAGCATGAAATTGTCCAAAATGTCTTGGTATGCTGAAGCCTTAGATGTTCCCTTCACTAGAACTAAGGGGCCAAGATCAACCCCTGAAAAACAACCCCTCACCATAATCCCCCCTCCACCAAATGATTTGGACCAGTGCACAAAGCAAGGTCCATAAAGACATGGATGAGCGAGTTTGGGGTGGAGGAACTTGACTGGCCTGCACAGAGTCCTGACCTCAACCCAATAGAACACCTTTGGGTGAATTAGAGCAGAGTCTGTTAACCCAGGCCTTCTCCTTCACCATCAGTGCCTGACCTCAAATATTCCCATAGAAAAACTCCTAAATCTTGTGGACAGCATTCCCAGAACAGTTAAAGCTGTTATAGCTGTAAAGGGTGGGCCAACTCAACATTGAACCCTACGGACTAAGACTGGGATGCCTCTAAAGTTCATGTGCGTGTAAAGGCAGGCATCCCAATACTTTTGGTAATATAATGTATATACACACACACATTCTAGGGCTAATTTACCCACCAGCATGTCTTTCCAGTGTGTGGAAGGAAACCCATGCAAGCACAAAAGAACATGGAAATTCCATGCAAGTAGTGCCCTGGTTGGGATTCAAACCTAGGAACCCAGAGCTATAAGGCAGAGGGCGACCATTAAAGTCTAACTAAAGGCAAAACTTTTTTTTTTTAGTTTGGGATAGAGGGGAGAAGGTTTAGATTGCTTGTTAGGTTTTTATTGCTGTCTGTTCCCCCCATTAAGGACATTCACCCTTTCTATGTGTCCTGTTTACCGTTATCATTGAAAGTGAAAGTAAAAGAAAATCCCAAATTTTGGGTTGTTCCCAGAAAAATAATAGAGGCAAAATCTTCCAATGGGAGACCAGGGGGTCCCTAAGGAATTTCCTTAATTTACAGGGATTTCCTCTCACTTCCTGTTTGGCTATGGGACAGGAGGTGAAGGGATATTTCCACAATGACTAAAAAAAATTCTGACAGGGGTTATAACCCTCCCTTACTCTATCCAAAATGGAAAAAAAAGTTTTGCCTATAGTTCTACTTTAATGCCGCGTACACACGGTCGGACTTTCCGGCATACTTGGTCCGGCGGACCAGAGTGTGCCGGACAATCCGCCCGTGTGTATGCTCCGGCGGACTTTTCCGGCGGACTATTTGAAACATGTTTTAAATCTTTCCGTCGGACTCAGTTTCGGGCGGAAAGTCCGCTCGTCTGTGTGCTGGTCCGATGGAAAGCCCGCTCGTCTGTATGCTGGTCCAACGGACCAGATACGACGCGAGGACAGGGTATTGCATTTCGCGCTCGCTGCAATAGGAAAAACAAATTTTCCTATTGCGGCGAGCGCGGGTCATACCAGGCTCTTAGGTCTGGTATGGATTATAAAGGGAATCCCCCTACGCCGAAAAAACGGCGTGGGGTCCCCCCTAAAATCCACACCAGACCCCGATCCGAGCACGCAGACTGGCCGGTCAGGAAAGGGGGTGGGGACGAGCGAGCGCCCCCCCCCCCTCCTGAACTGTACCAGGCCGCATGCCCTCAACATGGGGGGTGGGTGCTTTGGGGGAGGGGGGCGCCCTGCGGGGCCCCCCCACCCCAAAGCACCTTGTCCCCATGTTGATGAGGACAAGGGCCTCTTCCCGACAACCCTGGCCGTTGGTTGTTGGGGTCTGCGGGCGGGGGGCTTATCAGAATCCGGAAGCCCCCTATAAGAGGGCCCCCAGATCCCGGCCCCCCCACCCTATGTGAATGAGTATGGGGTACATGGTACCCCTACCCATTCACCTAGGGAAAAAGTGTAAATAATAAAACACTACACAGGTTTTTAAAATATTTTCTTAAACAGCTCCGGGGGGGGATCTTCCTCCGGCTTCGGGGGTCTTCTTCCGGCTTCGGGGGTCCCTCCGGTTCATCTTCTCCCGGCGTCCGGTTGGTTCTTCTCCGCTCTCTTCTCTCGGTGTTCCAGTTCTTCGGCCGGCTCCTCCGCTGTCTTCAGGTAGCTCTCTTGCCAGCAGAGGTCCAGACTTCTGGGCTTCTTGTCTTCTGGGCTTCTTGTCTTCTCTTCTCCAGATGTTGACACGACGCTCTCTCCGGCTGGACTGCTCTCTGAGGGCTGCGTTGTGACTTATATAGGCGGAGACCCCGCCCCCTTTTGATGTCACAGTCCCTGGGCATGCTGGGACTGTGACGTTTTAGGGGGCGTGGTCACTGGGTGATGTTGACTACGCCCCCTAAAACGTCACAGTCCCAGCATGCCCAGGGACTGTGACATCAAAAGGGGGCAGGGTCTCCGCCTATATAAGTCACAACGCATCCCTCAGAGAGCAGTCCAGCCGGAGAGAGCGTTGTGTCAACATCTGGAGAAGAGAAGAGAAGAGAAGACAAGAAAAGAAGCCCAGAAGACAAGAAGCCCAGAAGTCCGGACCTCTGCTGGCAAGAGAGCTACCTGAAGACAGCGGAGGAGCCGGCCGAAGAACTGGAACACCGGGAGAAGAGAGCGGAGAAGAACCAACCGAACGCCGGGAGAAGATGAATGAGGGCATGCGGCCTGGTACGGTTCAGGAGGGGGGCGCTCGTCCCCACCCCCTTTCCTGACCGGCCAGGCTGCGTGCTCGGATCGGGATCTGGTATGGATTTTAGGGGGGACCCCACGCCGTTTTTTCGGCGTAGGGGGGTTCCCTTTATAATCCATACCAGACCTAAGGGCCTGGTATGACCCGCGACGGGGCTCACAAGGTGTCAATCTCGCCGATAAAAGCGGCAAGATTGACATCCTTTTCTAGTCCCGTCGCACCTGAGTCACGTTCAAAATGAACGGACTTGTCCGTGTGTGGGCAAGTCCGTTCATTCTGAAAGTCCGCCGTAACTCCGGCGAAAGTCCGTCGGAAAGACGGGCGGACTTAGCCCGCCGCAAAGTCCGGTCGTGTGTGGGCAAGTCCGTCCGTTTTAAAGTCCGGCTCACCTGGCGGACAAAGTCCGTCAGAAAGTGTGCCGGACCAAGTAGGCCAGAAAGTCACAGTTTTGCCCTACATGTGGGCAAAAATGTGTCTAGCTATAGTTGGCCATACAGTGTCTAGAAAAAGTATCCATACCCCTTGAAATCTTTCCACATTTTGTCATGTTACAACCAAAAACATAAATGTATTTTATTGGGATTTTATGTGATAGACCAATACAAAGTCGCATATAATTGAGAAGTAGATCGAAAATGATAAATGGATTTCAAAATTTTTTACAAATTAATATCTGAAAAGTGTGGCGTGCATTTGTATTCAGCCCTCTTGTGTCAATACTTTGTAGAACCACCTTTCACTGCAATTACAGCTGCAAGTCTTTTTGGGGATGTCTCTACCAGCTTTGTACATCTAGAGAATGACATTTTTGCCCATTCTTTTCAAAATAGCTCAGCCTCTGTCAGATTGGATGGAGAGCATCTGTGAACAGGAACTTTCAAGTCTTGCCACAATTTCTCAATTGGATTTAGGTCTGAACTTTGAATGGGCTTTTCTAACAAATGAATATGCTTTGATCTAAATCATTCCATTGGAGCTTTGGCTGTATGTTTAGAGTCGTTGTCCTGCTGGAAGGTGAACCTCCGCCCCAGTCTCAAGTCTTTTGCAGACTCTAACAGGTTTTCTTCTAAGATTGCCCTGTATTTGGCTCCATCCATCTTCCCATTCAACTCTGACCAGCTGAAGAAAAGCTTCCCCACAACATGATGCTGCCAGCGCCATGTTTTACGGTGGGGATGATGTGTTCAGGGTGATGCTGTCTGAGCGGAAGCTGCCAGAATGGTTTGACTGTCATTTGTAGAGTGGGGGAAAACCAGGCTCTTTTCGGCCAGAACGGAGTGATCAGAATTATGCCCCGTACACACGGTCGGATTTTCCGATGGAAAATGTCCGATCGGAGCGTGTTGTCGGAAATTCCGACCGTGTGTGGGCTCCATCGGACATTTTCCATCAGATTTTCCGACACACAAAGTTGGACAGCAGGAGATAAAATTTTCCGACAACAAAATCCGTTGTTGGAAATTCCGATCGTGTGTACACAAATCCGACGGACAAAGTGCCACGCATGCTCAGAATAAATAAAGAGATGAAAGCTATTGGCCACTGCCCCGTTTATAGTCCCGACGTACGTTTTTTACGTCACCGCGTTTAGAACGATCGGATTTTCCGACAACTTTGTGTGACCGTGTGTATGCAAGACAAGTTTGAGCCAACATCCGACGGAAAAAATCCTAGGATTTTGTTGTCGGAATGTCCGAACAAAGTCCGACCGTGTGTACGGGGCAATACTGATACTTTCTCCTTTTGTATTTTTCTTAATACCAGTGGAATTAGCTGAAAAGGTGGGGAAGGCATAGCCCAGTTGAAAGTTCCAGGGATGTGCTAAGGCATCTATCCCTAGTGAGCCGCTGTCTCGGTGCAGAGAAAAGCACTGAGGAAGCTGAGCATTTTCTTTTAACGCAAACAAGTCCACTTGTGGACGACCCCACATCCTGCTGATCAATGAAAATATTTCTGGATTCAAGCTCCATTCTGCTTCCTCAATTTTTCGTCTGCTCAAGAAGTCTGCTACTTCATTTAGCGTGCCTTTGAGATGCACTGCTGACAGGGAGAGTAAATGGTTCTCTGCCCACTCCAGGATTTCCATTGACAGCAATAGAAGAGTCTTGCTCCTTGTGCCCCCCTGTTTGTTCAGGTATGCCACGGTAGTGGCATTGTCTGATAGAATCTGCACATGGGACCCCTGGAGGTTTGGAGAGAAGGCAGCCAATGCTAGGGCGACTGCTTTTAACTCCCTCCAGTTTGAGGACCTTCCTGCTTCGGATCGGGACCAAATTCCCTGTCCTATACTTTGATCCCAGTGGGCCCCCCATCCCCAACTGCTGGCGTCTGTCGTGACTCTTTTTTTGGTCTGGAAAGACCATAGTAAGCCCTTTGACAAAGCTAACTGACTTCTCCAGCACCAAAGGGTTCTCTTGAACCTGGTGGGGAGCTTTACCTTTATGTCTAAGGTTTCTGGGCTGTGATCCCAAACCTTTAAGAGAAAACTCTGGAGGGGCCTGAAATGGAGCCTCGCCTATTGAATGGCCGGCATTATCGAAGTTAAGATTCCCAGGGCTGACATAACCTTTCTGATTGATATCCCCTGGTTTGTTTGTAGCCTGGCTACTACATTCATGACTTTGTTTTCCTTTTCTTCTGGAAGAAAAAACCTTTGTTCTACAGAATCTATTTGATAACCTAGAAACTGAACTTGCTGAGCTGGTTTGAAATTAGATTTTTGAAGGTTCACAATCCAGCCCAAGGCTTCCAAATGACTGCAGCCTTGGCCAGGTCTACCTGCAATTTTTCTCTGGAAGAGGCAAAAAAGAGGAGGTCGTCCAGATAAGGTATTACTGCAATTCCCTGCAGACAGTGAGGAGCAAGAGCTTCCGCCAATATTTTTGTAAAAATTTGTGGGGCGGATAAAAGAACAAAAAGGGGGGCCTTGAATTGTAGATGCAGCACCTCCTTCCCCATATTTATTGCCAGCCTGAGGAATTTTTGAGACTGAGAGGCTATAGGCACATGTAGGTACGCATACTTCTGACCATAAAGATGGAATCCATGCGGAATCTCCTGTATCGTACTGATTTGTTTAACGGTTTTAAGCTGAGAATGAGACAAAATTTGGGGTGCACCGAATGGGTTTTTTGGTGCCGAAACCGATACCGAAAATTAAAAATACACTAGGCCGAAAACCAAAACCAATACCGAAAGCGACTGATACTGAAAAATCCTGTTTTTAAAAAATATTTTTATACAGGAGATGGTCAGAGACTGGGGACATGGTACAGGAGATAGTCAGAGACTGGGGACATGGTACGGGAGATGGTCAGAGACTGCAGACATGGTACAGGAGATGGTCAGAGACTGGGGACATGGTACAGGAGATGATCAGAGACTGCAGACATGGTACAAGAGATGGTCAGAGACTGTAGACATGGTACAGGAGATGGTCAGAGACTGTAGACATGGTACAGGAGATGGTCAGAGACTGCAGATATACAACAGGAGATGGTCAAAGACTGCAGACATGATACAGGAGATGATCAGAGACTGCAGACATGGTACAGGAGATGGTCAGAGACTGCAGACATGGTACAGGAGATGGTCAGAGACTGCATACAATAATACAGGAGATGGTCAGAGACTACTGCCAGTGCCCATCATGCAGCCTGCCTTACTATGTCAGACAGGATCAGGACAGGGCAGTTTAGGCAAGGCAAAGCCAAGAACAGTGCTCTATCTATGGAGGAAAGCTGTCAGCACATCGCGTTAAGGAGCAGCTTGCCGCGGTGCTGCACACTGATAATGCTCCTCCCGCTGATCATACTGACAAGCTGCAACGTAACGCGGTGTGCTGACAGCTTTTCTCCATAGAGCACTGTTTTGCTTTCAGCCGCCTCGTCGAGGAGGGAGGGAGGGGAGGAGAGGACTGGAACTGTATGGGGATGCTCCAGAACAACACCCCCGTACTGGGCAGCCCCGCCCCATTTTCGGCGCCGTTATCGGCACGATTTCTCTTTCGGCAAATTGTCGAAAAGGCTATTTTCGGCCAATATGTTTCGGCGGCCGAAATTTCGGTGCATCCCTAGACAAAAGGTTCCCGACGGTTTCTTTACCAGGAAAATATGGGAATAGAAACACCAATAACATTCCTCTGGACATACCTGAATCGCAACCCCCTGTTGCATCAGATCCCCTAACAGGTTCTTCATGGCTAGGGCCTTAGTTGTGCCCCTTGGTAGGTTTTTACAAAGTATCTTTCTGGAGGAAGATCCGAAAGCTCTATTTTGTATCCCTGGGCCAGCATGTCTAGAATAAATGGGTTTTCTGTCATGCTTGCCCAGGGAGGAAGGAATTTCTGAAGCCTTCCTCCCACTGGCAATGACGACTCATTGCCATTTTTTGGTTGGCGCAGGAGGATGGAAAAGGACATTCCCTCTGCCTTTGCCCCTTTGTGCCGACCAATTCCTTCTCCTCTCTTGGGGCTTATTGCCTTGTTCCAGAAAAGCCTGGAGCAACAGCATGCAATGCTGTAGGCAAAGGGCGCCCATGACAGTGGGAACAGGGTAAGGGTTAATGTTAAAGTGCTACAGTGGAGCCGAGGGGGAGGGAGGATTAGGGGAGGGGACAGTTAAAAGGGTTTCCCGCTCTGGGAGGGACAGCAGAAGATTCTGGAAAGTTCAGGGAGCAGGTCAGTGCCACATCATGTCGGATTTAGAAGGGCTCATGGCCCAGTTAAGGGAGGAAGCGGCGGTGCGGGGGGCGGAATGGCTGCAGGAGACGATCGCGGCCGCGATCCGGGTTCCCAGTGCGCAATCTAGTGAGGGAGAGAGAGGCAGTACCAGAGCGCGCCGCTCCCGACCGCCTGAGCGGTTCTCACCGGACCGCGTTATTTATTCTCAGCGGCACCCGGGTAGCATGGTGGCCAGTGTCCAGGGGGGCCCACCAGCTAAACGAGCGGTGGGAAGAGAGCGGGTCAGCGGGCGGGCGGCCCCGACAGGACAGGAGAGGAGCCCAGCAGGAGGACTGACAGGAGAGAGGCCTAATAGCAGTAGACGCGCGGGGAGCGCGAGCCCCGCCCCCAGGAAGACGGCGGGGAGCTCCGCCATCGCTGCCGCTGCAATGCCAGGAGGGGTCCCTGGGCCTTCCATCTCTTCGGCAGGGGACAGGCAGAATAGAGGAAGGAACAGGACTGCCTTACCAACAACAAGAGCAGAGGCCGGCAGGACTGCGGTAGCCCACACCGGTCCTGGGAAGGCTGTCCAGAAATCCACAGGAGGATTCGCTGCGCGGAGGAAGGGAAGGATGGCGTATAGTACGGCAGCCGCGGTCAATATCCCGGGCGGGCCAGCATCGGATGAGGGAGAAGAATTGGGTCGGAGCGGGAGAGAAGAGATGTCCGGATCGGAAGAGGAGACGGCCCAGCTGCCCAGCTGGGGCCAGGAGAAAGCAGACGGTCGGCTGATGGGGCGACACCTATGCAGCCCGGTGAGTTACCACAAGATATTGCAAATGCTAGTTTAAATAATGTAACAGTGGCAGGAGATGGGGCTGGAGGGTCGGGAGAAAGTAGGGTAAGAACTGACATGGGGGGAGGAGCTCCGGGGTTTTTGGGTTTTTCAACAGGAATTAAGGAGCTAGTGCAGAGGCTGGAGGCTGCTGAGAAGCCGGCAGGGGGCCCGATAGCCGCCTGGGTGCAGCAGTCTGGGAAGGAATTGGATAACACAGGGCGGGGGGCCGCCACAACTACAGTTACAGCTGAGGTCATGTTGCCAGCGCAGGAGGCCATGGCGAGTGTAGCGGCGCAGGGGAAGGACAAAGCGGCGCCGTCAGGGGAGGCTGCGGGGAGAAAAGATATCATTAGGCTGGCGGACGCAGCTCGCTGCGAAGTGTATGTGTGCTACGAAGGACCGTTAGGAGCTCACCTGAAACAGGAGGTTCGGGAAAAATTATGGAAGGGTGAGTATGTAGAAATATTTTCATTACTGCCCTTGGAAAAGTTCAACCTTGATAGAGTCAAGCCGGATGATTCCAAGAAGGAGGATGAGGAAAAGAGGAGGTATAGGCTGATACCTAGGACATTTACGAATTGGTTGCAAGCATTTGCAATTATGGCTAGCGTGATAGGAGAGAAACAGCCGGAACACTGTTCGGCGCTTTTCTGCTATCAGGACGCGATAGGGGAAGCGTATAGAGTATATGGGGGTACGGCATGGTTGAGGTACGATGAACAGTTCAGGCAGCGGAGAGCAGTACGCCCGGAACTACGTTGGGACCATAAAGACATCAGTCTGTGGATGCGTTTGATGACGACGGCGAGGGCACCGAATCAGTTTTTTCAGGGGGGAGCCGGTGGACCGTCAACCCAGGGACATTCGGCTGGAAACAAGAAAGGGGTATGTTGGCAGTATAACTCAGGGGCCTGTAGGTTCGGAGGATCATGTAAGTTTAAACACGAATGCTCCGGCTGCGGGGGAACACATCCGTCATCCAGGTGTTTTAAGCAGGGAAAAGGTCGTCATGGAGAAGCTGGGAACAAAAGGGAGGACTCCGGTGATGGTGGAAAGGATGCGACCGTTTCTCGGTAAGTACCCCGACAAACAAGCAGCACGGCTATTAGAAGAAGGTTTTACGGTAGGATTTAGGATTCCATGCAATTTATCAGCTGTCCCCCCAGTACCCAAAAATTTAAAGTCAGCCTTGCAACATCCGGAAGTGGTTTCGGAAAAACTACAGAAGGAGGTTGCATTGGGTAGAATGAGCGGCCCTTTTCCAGTGGCGCCAGTGGCGGATTTGGTGGTATCACCTTTAGGTGTGGTGCCCAAAAAAGAGCCCAATAAATTCAGGCTCATTCATCACTTATCCTTCCCGAAAGGGGGATCCGTGAATGATGCCATTGACCAAGAAGCGTGCTCAGTGACGTATACGTCGTTTGATGCCGCTGTGAGGTGGGTGCGCCATTATGGAAAAGGGGCATTGATGGCAAAGGCAGATGTGGAATCAGCTTTTCGACTGCTGCCAGTGCACCCGGAGAGTTTTCGGCTGCTGGGGTGTCATTGGAATGGTGGATTCTACGTTGATCAATGCCTACCAATGGGTTGTTCGGTATCGTGTGCGATGTTCGGACAATTCAGCTCCTTCGTGGAATGGGTAGTAAGGGATGTATCCCGAATGAATTCGATAATTCACTACTTGGATGATTTTTTAAGCATTGGCCCGGCTGATTCTAGAGTTTGTGCAGTGCTACTGGCGTCATTGCAGCACATAGCAGAAAGATTTGGCATTCCATTGGCAGATGAAAAGACGGAGGGACCCTGCTCGGTCATCACGTTCTTGGGTATTGTATTAGATTCGGATGCGATGGAATGCAGATTACCGGAGGAGAAATTGGAGGATTTGAGGAAGGAAGTGGCAGGTTTGATAGGCCTAAAAAAGGTACAACTGCGAAAGTTACAATCGGTTTTGGGCAAGCTGAATTTTGCTTGCCGCATACTACCGATGGGGAGAGTGTTTAGTCGCCGGCTGGCGGCCAGCACGAGTGGGATCAAATCCCCAAAACATTTTGTACGTTTAGTTAAAACACATAGGGAGGATCTCAGGGTTTGGCATACCTTTCTGGAATCCTTTAACGGTAGGGCGATGTGGATGTCAGGACCAGTCAGTAACTTTGACTTGGAACTGTTCACCGATGCCGCTGGATCAACAGGTTTTGGGGCGTTCTTTCAAGGGCAATGGAGCGCAGGTCCGTGGCCACAATCGTGGGTAAAAGAAGGCTTCACGAAGAATCTGGTTTTGCTGGAACTGTTTCCAGTGGTGCTGGCGGTGGAGTTATGGGGCGCATCGTTCAGGGATCTGAAAGTGCGATTTCATGGGGACAACATGGGGGTGGTGCAAGTGATAAACAGGGTCACGGCGTCATCTCCGCCGGTGATCAGGATGCTGCAGCACTTAGTGTTAAGATGCTTACAACTGAATGTCTTCATTCATGCTGTTCACTTACCGGGGGTGGAGAACGTGATTGCTGATGCGTTGTCTCGCTTCCAGTGGGACAGGTTCAGAGAGTTGGCGCCGGAAGCGGAGCAACAGGGGGTGCCTTGTCCAGACTGGCTGTGGGAGATTGCACTGGTGTCGTCGAGGGATGGATTAAGCGGTCGGTAAGTGGGGCTACTTGGGCAGCATACACTAAGGTATGGCAGGAGTGGATGTCCTTCGTGCGAGTTTTGGGGGAGGAGCTTATAGGGCAGGGAGTACGTTCGCTGTTACTGTATTATCTGGCAAGAAAATTGAACGAGGGTGCGTCGGTATCAGTGATCAATACACAGCTAGCTGGTTTGGCTTTCCTTTTTAAGCTACAAGGGCAGCCCGACGTCACCAAGGATTTTTGGGTGAGACAGGCGTTGAAGGGTTATTGGAGGGCGGTGGTTCAGCGCGATTCAAGGAGACCAGTAACTTTTGAGATACTGGGGGGTATTGTGGAACAACTGATGGGGGTTTGTTCGTCTGCTTACGAAGTTAGTTTGTTTAAGGTAGCTTTTGTATTAACATTTTTTGGTGCATTCAGGATAGGGGAGTTGATTAGCCCTTCAAAAACAGTGCAAGGGGGAGTTGGGTTAAAGGAGGTTACACTTGAGGAGGACGGGGTATCGATATTCCTAAGGAAGTCTAAGACGGATCAGGAGGGAAGAGGCAGGATGGTGCGAGTTTATTCCATCCAGGGATCCCCCCAGTGCCCAGTGGGTGCAGTCAGGGAATTTTTAAAAGTTAGGTCGGACTGTCAGGGCCCTTTGTTAGTACATTCAAATGGAGATATGTTATCGCGTTTTCAGTTTATAGCTGTTTTTAGGAAATGTTTGCTTGGGCTGGGACTGGAGGAGCGGGATTTTTCATCACATTCATTCCGGATAGGAGCCGCGACAGAAGCGGCCAGATTGGGTATGGATGTGGAATTAATAAAACGGATTGGGCGGTGGGAATCTAACAGATTCCAATCTTATGTGCAACCGCAACTGGCGGTAAAATTGTAAGGGGTCAGGGTTGTTTTTTGTGGTTTTTATGGCCGGTGGGACAGTAGTTAATTGGTCAATGTTGAGCATGGTTTTGTTTTCTTCTAATTTCAGGTGCAGCGTCAAGTGTGGTCTGGATTATGGGCCATTCTTATGTATGTTGGGGGGCTCGGAGGGGAGACGCTCGACCTGAGGGTAGGCAGTTAGGCTTTGATAGACGGGAAGTGTATATAAAATGGTTTGGTATACCAGGGATGTTGTGGGGCAGGTTGGTTCAGGAGGTACAACAATATGCAAATAGGGAGGGCCCTCCGGATGTGCTGGTAATACATGTGGGTGGCAATGATCTTGGTATTCGCTCAATGATAGACATTACGCGAGACATGAAATTTGACGTCTGGCGCTTAATGAAGGAATTTCCGAAAATGATCATTGTCTGGTCGGACATGGTTGCCCGCATGTGTTGGAGAATGGCCAGGTCCGTGGAGGGGGTGAATAGAGCAAGGAGGAAGATCAATAGGGAAGTGAGTAAATTTGTGGTTAGTTGTGGAGGGTTGGCAATCAGGCATAGCGAACTGGAATTCGAGACATGGAGGTACCTAAGACGTGATGGGGTACATCTTAATGAGGTGGGGACGGATTTGTGGGCTTTGGGCTTACAAGATGGTATACAGCGAGCTATTCGGGTGTGGAGGAGCACCCAAGAGTAAGGTATTACTATTGGGATGCTGTGGCGGGCGTTGGTCTGGGCAAGGGAAGGAAGATGGCTAAAAAGTAAGAGTGGGGATCCAACGTTGATATGGGTCCGGAGGTTTTTTGGTTCCTGGTTAGCGGAGGTTAGCCGGGAAGTGATATGGGGCACTGCAGTCACGGCAGTCTCTGAGCCAGCTTGTCGGCTTGAGGCCTATTGGAGAGTTTTGGTTTAGGGCTGCAGTGCTATAGTTGTTATGGCCATCAGATGGATTTGCTAAAGCTATTGCTCAGACCAACGTTCTTTTTTGATTCAGGTTGCATAACAGATGTTTGTTGTTTATCGTTTTTTTCTCAATGACGGAAGTTATATATTTTGATATATTTTTATATTAAGTTAAATAAAGTAGGCTGCTACGGCCTTTGTTTTATACTCCAGAAGCTGGTGTGGTCTCATTATTGGGAATAGGAGTATCAAGGTTTGGGTAATGGTTAATAGGCATCTGTTATCCAATAGTCAAGAAAAGCCTGGAGCAACAGCATGCAATGCTGTAGGCAAAGGGCGCCCATGACAGTGGGAACAGGGTAAGGGTTAATGTTAAAGTGCTACAGTGGAGCCGAGGGGGAGGGAGGATTAGGGGAGGGGACAGTTAAAAGGGTTTCCCGCTCTGGGAGGGACAGCAGAAGATTCTGGAAAGTTCCCGCCCACCCTCCCTAGGAATAGAATATGTTATTGTCGAAGGGTTTGTGGTTTTTTTTTCTTCTGTCAACAGGTGAAAGAAGAGAGATTGTCGTGGCAGCGGCGGGCGTTGGTCTGGGCAAGGGAAGGAAGATGGCTAAAAAGTAAGAGTGGGGATCCAACGTTGATATGGGTCCGGAGGTTTTTTGGTTCCCGGTTAGCGGAGGTTAGCCGGGAAGTGATATGGGGCACTGCAGTCACGGCAGTCTCTGAGCCAGCTTGTCGGCTTGAGGCCTATTGGAGAGTTTTGGTTTAGGGCTGCAGTGCTATAGTTGTTATGGCCATCAGATGGATTTGCTAAAGCTATTGCTCAGACCAACGTTCTTTTTTGATTCAGGTTGCATAACAGATGTTTGTTGTTTATCGTTTTTTTCTCAATGACGGAAGTTATATATTTTGATATATTTTTATATTAAGTTAAATAAAGTAGGCTGCTACGGCCTTTGTTTTATACTCCAGAAGCTGGTGTGGTCTCATTATTGGGAATAGGAGTATAAAGGTTTGGGTAATGGTTAATAGGCATCTGTTATCCAATAGTCATGAGTTTTTTTTAGGTGGAAAAAGCCGCCATAACTGGCTGCTTTTTCTTTTTAACAGGAAAAGATTTATTTTTATCTGCTGTCCTATCTAGAACTGAATCTAGATCAGGACCGAATAAGATATCTCCCATAAATGGAATCCCACACAATTTACTTTTGGACACTGCATTTCCTGGCCAGTTCTTCAGCCATAGGGCTCTCCTGGCTGATTTAGCTAAGGCTGCGGATCTTGCTGACATCCTTATTGATTCTGCAGATGTGTCAGAAATGTAAGCCATAGCTGCTGCTAGAGTTGAAAAAGAATCAAGTATCTCCTGCTTGGGTGAATCTGCTATAATGTAGGCTTTTAGCTGATTTAGCCAGAACTACATGTTTCTACGCAGGTAGTAGCCATAGCCGGTTTGAGATTGCCCATGATGGATTGCCAAGCCTTTTTAAGCTGTTGATCCATCCTTTTGTCCATGGGATACTTTAATATTCCCATGTCTTCGAATGCCAAGTCGGTTGATCTGGAAACTTGGGAAAAGGCCGCGTCCAACCAATTTAGGAACTTTTATTCCAAAGCGCCTCTGGGTCTTCATTGAATGGGAAGCGTCTTTTATTCGCTCTTGGGGAAAAAGTTTTCTTCTCTGGATCCACCCATTCCTTTTTGATGGCTTCAGAGATTACTGAATGCACAGGGAAAATGCGACTTTTTGTTTCACTAAGCCCTGCGTACATTGCTGCGATAATTCTTTCTTCTCTTCACCTAAACCCAATGTTGCATAGACTGCTTTCAACAGACTGTCTACTTGTTCTAAGGACAGTCTGTAATTTAAAGGTGCATCTTCTGCCCCTTCCTCCTCCTCCTCTTCCCTTGAGTGAGAGGGGGAATGCTCCCCTTGGGTAGGAGGACCAGCTTCATCCTCCACCTTTGGGACTGCACCAGACCGAAACCGGAATATAGGCACCAGGGCCGCTCCTCCCCTCTCCCCCTGTGCAATTTCCGGCGAAAATGACATCGCACCTGCTGCCCGGAGCCACCCCTTGCTGGATACCTCACTTCCGGCCGACTGAGTCTCTATTCTGCCACCAAAAAGATGGCGGCGGTCTGTAGCACCGGACATGTTGGGGAATCTCCTAGGGGCACCTAGGGGCAGCCCCAGAAACAGTCAAGCTCTCTCTGAGCTGAAGGGGAAGAAGAAGCCCACTTACTAGCCACCCTTGGTGCAACGTGGGGGGGGGCGGACTCTCTGGAGGCAAAAAAGTATGGTGGGGTAGGCAGTCTGGCCTCTCAGGGCAGCACCTGAGAGACCCTGGCTCCCACTAGGTGTTCTCTTGCCTGAGGAAACACAAAAACTGACGAGCTGTGGGGAGAAGCCTCCTTTTAAAATTTGGTGGAGTTGGTGTTTCCTAGTGAGTGGAGCCACTCTCTAATGCCCTGTACACACGGTCGGACATTGATCGGACATTCCAACAACAAAATCCATGGATTTTTTCCAACGGATGTTGGCTCAAACTTGTCTTGCATACACATGGTCACACAAAGTTGTCGGAAAATACGATCGTTCTGAACGCGTTAACGTAAAACACGTACGTTAGGACTATAAACGGGGCAGTAGCCAACAGCTTTCGTCTCTTAATTTATTCTGAGCATGCGTGGCACTTTGTGTGTCGGATTTGTGTACACACGATCGGAATTTAACCGAACGGATTTTGTTGTTGGAAAATTTTATAGCCTGCTCTGAAACTTTGTGTGTCGGAAATTCCTATGGAAAATGTGTGATGGAGCCCACACACGGTCGGAATTTCCGACAACAAGGTCCTATCACACATTTTCCATCGGAAAATCCTATCGTGTGTACAAGGCATAAGGTGCTGTCCTGAAAGACGTTTAGGGAAAATATATTTTTTTAAATTGTCGGTCTTTTTTTTGTTTATAATGTAAAAAAAAACAAAAAAAAAAAAAACGCAGAGGTGATCAAATACCACCAACAGAATGCTCTATTTGTGGGGAAAAAAGGACATCAATTTTATTTAGGTACAACGGCGCACGACTGCGCGATTATCAGTTAAAGCAATGCAGTGCCTTATCGCAAAAAAAAAAAAAAGACCTGGTCAGGAAGGGGGTAAAACCTTCCGGAGCTGAAGTGGTTAACACTAGTGTAAACTAAGCAACAATTATACCCCTAGCCATGTTGCTTTTGATGGGCATAGCGCCCACAGAACGCAATCCATTTAAGTGAATGGAGGCGCTCTGCATACTAGTGTGGGGGATTAAGGGGTTAAAGCAGCCTTTCTCAACCTTTTCAACACAGAGGAACCCTTGAAAAAACTTTCCAGTTGCAGGGAACCCCTGCTAAAAATGACTGCATCTACAACTCATGATACATTATTGTAATGGTCAGTAGAAAGGATGCTCCTTACATGTGTGGTCATTGGGAAGAATTTCCACCTTACAGATAACTAAAAGGATCAATGGTGTCAGTGGGAACTTATCTGAGAGGGAGACATTCGTCATTGCTCAAGGAACCCCTACCAACCTCTGGAGGAACCTTAAGGTTCCACGGAACCCTGCTTTAGAAACCCTGGGTTAAAGCTACAATGCCATCTCACCGCCTGTCATAGCTCTCTCAAAGGGGATCTGAATGAGGATCATGTACATGTGAATGAGCCCTTCTTATTCCATGACAATGGTCCCCAGGTAAAATAGAAGGAGTGGATCTCCCCAGCAGGGATGCAAACAGCAATAAGAACCTAACAGGGGTTCTAACCCAATCCTTAGAAGCCACCTTACACATTTCTTCTTCTTGGACACAAATTAATTTCTGAAAAAAGAAGAACCTTCTGGGTAAATGCCATATTTACATTTTGAACAAAGCGTATTGTATTCTCTGAACAAAAGTGTAAAAAAAAAGAAAAGATGTAAAAAGTCATAAAACGCAGGTTTTCCATTGAAATGTATTTGTAGAGAAAACCCACTTGGAATGTATAGTATATTTTACTTCTCCCACTCAGGAGTTCATATGTCAAAACTATGAAACAAGCCAAGGAAATTATCCAAAGAACTCTGGCTGTTAATCACTGGAAGACTTTTATTGATCCATAATATATTTTTATACGGCGTGATGACGAGGCGTTATGTCTGCGCATTTTTATTTTAACAACTGGACTTATGTTCTTCCCTTTCCATTGACATCAAGTCTCCCCTCCATATTAGGCCAATGGTGAATATCTTGCTCGGATATTTCCCTTGCACCGTCATGTGACCAGGTGTATCTGTGTGTCATCTGAAAAATATAGACGCCGTTTTTATTTGCTGCTTGTTTTCTCCATGGATCCCATTCCATTTAGGAGGTTTTGATTGTGTATTTTATTGCGAAGGTCTGCCCAGCTTCAACTATAAGCGGAGTAACATTGCTTTGCAAACTATAGGACTCAGTGGGGGGAGGTTTAACAAGGCACATATGATGTACAAAGTGGGTTATATTTAATCAGGCAGCGCATGGAGCAAAATTTGTACCACAGTTGCAATTTTATTGTTGGTTTTGTAGCTGGTAGGGAGATAACTACTGACTACCTTTCCTGCACATCCCCAATGGGGCACAGCAGTAAAAGTCTGACAGAGGTTCTAAGCCTTCACCACTCTGTTCAAAAGTCAAACAAATAATACAGCAAAGTTTGGCTTCTGTTTCACTTTAACCACTTCAGCCCCGGAGGGTTTTACCCCCTTAATGACCAGGCCATTTTTTGCGATATGGCACTGCATTACTTTAACTGACAATTGTGCAGTTGTGCGACGCTGTACCCAAATAAAATTGATTTTTTTTTTCCCCCACAAATAAAGCTTTCTTTTGGTGGTATTTGATCACCTCTGCGGTTTTTATTTTTTGTGCTATAAACAAAAAAATACCGGCAATTTTGAAAAAAAATATATATATATATATTTTTTTACTTTCTGCTATAAAACATATCCAATAAAAAAATATATAAAAAATTGAATTTCTTCATCAATTTAGGCCAATATGTATTCTAATACATATTTTTGGTAATAAAAAATCCCAATAAGCATATATTGATTGGTTTATGCAAAAGTTATCGCGTCTACAAACTATGGGATATTTTTATGTCATTTTTAATTTTTTTACTAGTAATGGCAGAGATCAATGATTTTTAGCGGGACTGTGAAATTGTGGTGGACAAATTGGACACCTAACTGACACTTTTGACACTTTTTGGGGATCAGTGACATTTTTACAGGGACCAGTGCTAAAAATATGCACTGTTACTGTACTAATGACACTGGCAGGGAAGGGGTTAACACCAGGGTCGATCAAAGGGTTAAATGCGTCCCTAGGGCGTGCTTGCTAACTGTGTGGGGATTGCTCTGACTGGGTGAAGACACAGGTCGGTGTTCCTGCTTAGCAAGAACACAACATCTCCATCTTCTCCCCTGTCAGAACGGCGATGTGCCTTGTTTACATAGGCAGATCGCCATTCTGCCTCTCCCGGGAAAATCACGGGTGGCCATCCGGTCCGCCTGACCCTCTGATTGGCATCCGCTGTGTCCAATCAGCACGCAATCACGCCTCCGGCGGCATGCAAGCAACCCCCCCCCCATGTCTATTGCACGAAATGACGTACAGGTACTTCATTTTGCGCAATAGAGCCAAGCTGCCACAGTACATCTGCAGTAGGCGGTCAGCAAGTGGTTGAAGCTGAATACCAACTTTCTTTTCACCAGTACTGAATGGAATGATGGATCCAAGCATAGATCATACCACTGTACTAGGGATGCACCAATACCGATACCAGTATCGGTGCTAATTAGAGATGGGCCAAACAGACCCCTGTTCGGTTCGCACCAGAACTTCCAAACTCCGCGAAAGTTCGGACCCGAATAACGAATCCCATTAAAGTCAACGGGACCCAAAGGTCAAAAATCAAAAGTGCCCATTTTGAAGGCTTACAGGCAAATAATTGGGCACACAATGGTTATAGGGGTCCAGGTCCTGCCCTGGGGGACGTGTATCAAAAAAAAAAAAGTTTGTAAAAAACTTAATTTTTTAAATGAGCAGTGATTTTTTATTTTTAAAGTGAAAGCATAAAAATAAAAAAATCCTTCCAATATAGTGCCTGGGGGGGTTACGTAACGGGTGACCCCGCCCCCCTCTGACACCACACAGGGAAAGCCATAGGGAAGTCCTCGTGCGTCAGAGGGGGGCGGGGTCACCGGGGACATATAAGAGCTGTCACAAGAACAGAAGCGTCACACAGCGGGAGCCTCCCATTGAGGCGGATCGTCCAGAGGTCGAAGCAGGGAAGAAGACGTAGGTAAATGCCGGACGAGAAAGCCGGAGGAAGATGCCGGAGGGGAAGATTGGAGGAAGAAGCAGAGGAAGATAGAGGAAGAAGCGGGGGAAAAACACGATGGAGGAAGAAGAAGAAAACCGAAGGAAGACCAGAAGAAGATGGAAGAAAAAGCAGGGAAAGAAAAAGACATTAATAAAGGAATTGTCAAAAACAGACTATTGTCTTTTTTAACCTTTTTGACACTTTTTTTGTTAAATGGTAGGGTACCCCATTACCAATTCACACGGGTGGGGTGCGGGATCTGGGGGTCCCCTTGTTAAAGGGGGCTTCCAGATTCTGATAAGCCCCCGCCCACAGACCCCCACAACCACCGGGCAAGGGTTGTGGGGATGAGGCCCTTGTCGCCATCAACATGGGGACATCCTCCCCATGTTAAGGGCATGTGGCCTGGTACGCTTCAGGAGGGGATGCTCTCTCGCCCCCCCTCTTTTACTGCGGCCTGCCATGTTGCATGCTCGGATAAGGGTCTGGTATGGATTTTTATGGGGACCTCTACGCCATTTTTTTTTATTTTGGCACGGGGTTCCCCTTAAAATCCATACCAGACCTGAAGGGTCTGGTATGGATTTTGAGGGGGACCCCCACTCCATTTTTTTTTTAATTTTGGCGCGGGGTTCCCCTTAATATCCACTCCAGACCTGAAGGGCCTGGTATGGAATTTGGGGGGACCCCCACAAATTTTTTTTTTAAACTTTGGTTCGGGGTTCCCCTTAATATTCATACCAGACCCAAAGGGCCTGGTAATGGACTGTGGGGGAATCCCATGCCGTTTTTTTCAATGACTTTTAGGTGTATTGCAGAGACCCGACAATTCATTAATAGCCGCGAGTACTTTTAAATTATTTTTTTTCCTTTAGAAATGACATTTTCGGACTGTTGTAAACACGGGAAACATGCGCCACTTTACAGGCATACTACAGACACCCCCCAGGTCTGAAATTTAAAGGAATGTTTCACTTTTATTGTTTCACTTTAAGCATTATTAAAATCACTGCTCCCGAAAAAACGGCCATTTTTAAAACTTTTTGTTGTATAGATACATGTCCCCTGGGGCAGGACACAGGTCCCCAAACACTTTTTATGACAATAACTTGCATATTAACCTTTAAAATGAGCACTTTTGATTTCTTCCATAGACTTTTAAAGGGTGTTCCGCAGCTTTTGAATTTGCAGCAAACACCCAATGTTCGAGTCGAACTCGGCCCGAACATAAAGCCCATCCCTAATCACCACCAGCTGTATGGGGACGTGGGGGCACAGCAAGCTGCAGCACCAAGTCCTGTCCTGCATCCTTTCGAGTTGCAAGCAGCATTACCCAGTGTGCTGTGAATGAAATATATCGTCCCTGCCCATGCTTGCTGGACCATGTGTCAGCAGTAAGGTGGATTTTACAGCTGACTGCCTTGCCCAGCGATGCCACGTGATGGTGGAGAGATGGAATGGCCTTACGTAAAAAGTAGTGACTAGGAACCTGCCATTGTGGTGCAGCATATTATGCAAATTCACGGAAGGGGGCAGAATCCACCAGGCTGAAAGGAAGAAGTTGGAGAGCCAACAGCTTTGATAAGCTTTCATTTAGACGCTGGGCATGTAGGTGGCAGGGACTTTATTTTTTTTTTCAGATGGGACAGAGAAATTTTATCTACAGCTGGTGGTGTGCAGCTGGCAGATCTGCTGCTATCACCTGGGACACCCTGTGCTATACCATCATCCCTGTCAGTGGAGGCTGCTGAGAGATAATGAGTCATTACCTCTCAGCAGCCTCCACTGACAGTCATTACTAATGACTCAGTATAGCAGGGGCAATCTGACGTGGGTAAGGAGGAGGGACAGATTTGTGCCCCTTTTGCGTGGCTTTAAGGTGCTTTTTCCAATGGGCTGAGTGGTTGGAAGTTAAATGCCTTGTTAGTCATGAGGTACCCAAATGGTTGGTGTTTTTGCCACGTTTAATGTGCCTGAGACAGTTTGCAGATAGCAACAGTGCGATCTGCTGCAGATGTGCTGAAAAAGGTCCAGACAGCTGAGCTTTGGGGAGTGGGCCGGGAGATAACAGCCGCAGAATGTGATGGAATAGGGTAGCTACTCTCTACCCTTTCTTGATGTTGGCCTCCTTGGGGTTGTGCCGCCTCACCTTCAGTTTCCTCCTCTGCTCTATCTGGCACCCAAGTCGCATCAGTGACCTCATTATCATCATCTCCATCTCCTTCATCTTCATCATTACCACTGGAGACAACTTGGCAATACACTGCAGCTTGGGGAACACGAATGCCAATTTGTCTACCAGTGTTCCTCCCTCTCTCTAGTCTCATGTTCCTGTCATCCTCAACCTCAGAACCAACATCTGAATCCAGTAATGGCTTGGCATCATAAGGAGCAAGTGGCTGACGCTGTGGTCAAATAACTCAGCTGACTCCTCAATGGCTGATGTTGGGGCTATGGCAGGAATAGATGTGGACAAGGAGGCAGGTTTATCCACTCTGGCAACTGCAGGGGACTGCACACTTGTCTCTGCTAGCAGGAAAGAGAATGAGGAGGATGAGGAAGGTTTAGTAAGCCAGTCCACCACCTCCACTGCATTCTGTGGCTGGATAGCACGGGCAAACTCACTAAACAGAGGAAATGATGCCCTGCCTGAGGAGTGACCACCACCTCCACCTTTGCCTGTGGATACATTTGTTGCTGGCCCCCTTACAGTGCCAAGGGAACGTCTGCTTCTCCTTGTTGTCCTCCCAGACATTATTGGGATGGAGGGGACGGTGCTTATAAGCAAATGTAAAGAAGAAGTTGAAATCTGTACGTAGATGCACTTTAATCAATGTAAAGAGGTGTTTTTTGCACTTTAATTTGAGTACTCAAGCTACACAGACACACTCCACAGATACACTATAATATACTGCAATATAATGCACCAAACATACAATGATGCACAGAACTATATGGTGTTAAACTGGCAGTAACGCACACAGAAGTAAATGGCGTTAAACTGTCAGTAACACACAAAACTATATGGCGTTAAACTGGCAGTAACGCACGAAAAACTATATGGCATTAAACTGGCAGTAACGCACGCAAAACTATATGGCGTTAAACTGGCAGTAACGTACGCAAAACGATATGGGGTTAAACTGGCAGTAACGCACACAAAACAATATGGCGTTAACCTGGCTGTAATGCACGCAAAACTATATAGCGTTAAACTGGCAGTAACGCACACAGAAGTAAATGGCGTTAAACTGGCAGTAACGCACGCAAAACGATATAGCGTTAAACTGACAGTAATGCACACAAAATGATATGGCGTTAAACTGGCAGTAATGCACACAGAAGTAAATGGTGTTAAACTGGCATTAACGCACACGGAAGTAAATGGCATTAAACTGGCAGTAACACAATCAAATAGACGTGATCAACTACACTGACGCTATTTGAACTGTACCTACTCTAGCAATACACTAATGTCAAGATTACTGACACGGTCTCACTACACTACACTGAAACTATATGTGCTGTCCCTACTCCACACTAATGTATGTATGAATGACATGGTCTCACTACGCTACAGTGAAACTATCTGAGCTGTCTCTACTCTAGCTGCACACTATACAAAGCTGAATGATGGTCGTCCTCACTACACTCAAACCATCCCTAGACTGACACTAAACTAATATTCTACACTAGGGATGAGCCAAACACCCCCCGGTTCGGTTCGCGGCAGAACATGTGAACATGCAAAAAATTTGTGCGAACACTGTTAAGGTCTATGTGACTCGAACGTGAAAAATCAAAAGTGCTAATTTTAAAGGCTAATATGCAAGCTATTGTCATAAAAAGTGTTTAGGGACCCGGGTCCTGCCGCAGGGGACATGTATCAATGCAAAAAAAAGTTTTAAAAATGGACGTTTTTTCTGGAGCAGTGATTTTAATAATGCTTCAAGTGAAACAATAAAAGTGAAATATTCCTTTTAAATATTGTGCCTGGGGGGTGTCTATAGTATGCCTGTAAAGTTGCACATTTTTCCCGTGTTTAGAACAGTCCCTGCACAAAATGAAATTTCTAAAGGAATAAAAGTAATTTAAAACTGGCCCTTTGGGTCTGGTATGGATATTAAGGGGAGCCCCGCACCCAAATTACAAAAAAAAGGTGTGGGGCCCCCAGGCCCTATATACTCTGAACAGCAGCTGTATACAGGTGGTCCCCGGGTTACAAACAAGATAGGGACTGTAGGTTTGTTCTTAAATTGAATCTGTTTGTAATTTGGAACAGATACATTTTTAACCACTTGCCGACCGCCTCACGCCGATGTACGTCGGCAGAATGGCACTGGCAGGCAGAATCACGTACCTGTACGTGATCTGCCTCCCGCGGGCGGGGGGTCCGATTGGACCCCCCCCGGTGCCGAGGCGGCCGGCATTTCTTCGCGGGCGATGAGAGGTGAGGGGGAGGCCATCCATTCGTGGCCACACCCTCCCAATCGCTCCCGGCGAATGAAAATCCTTCCTCTGCCTCTGTAATGTAAACAGAGGGAGAGGAAGTGATGTCATCCCTCCTCGAGCCGGTCTTTTCGTTCCGGCGCCGAGGAGAGACATCAATTTAATTTACACCAACACTACACTAACAGTAGAACACACTAGGCACACTTTTCACCCCCCCAGTCACCCCCCGATCACCTCCCTGTACCCCCTGTCACACTGACACCAATAGCTGTTTTTTTTTTTTTTTGCATTGGTGTCAGTTTGTGACAGTTATAAGTGTTAGGGCAGTTAGGGTTAGCCCCCTTTAGGTCTGGGGTACCCCCCTTTAGGTCCAGGGTACCCCCTAACCCCCCCTAATAAAGGTTAACCCATTGATCACCCCCCATCGCCAGTGTCACTAAGCGATCGTTTTTCTGATCGCTGTATTAGTGACACAGTTGACGCTAGTTAGGGAGGTAAGTATATAGGTTCGCTGTCAGTGTTTTATAGCGACAGGGACCCCCATATACTACCTACTAAAGGTTTTAACCCCCTGATTGCCCCCTAGTTAACCCTTTCACCAGCGATCACCATATAAGTGTTACGGGTAACGCTGGTTAGTTAGTTTGTTTTTTATAGTTTATTATAGTTTTAGGGCACCCGCCGTTTATTATCTTATAAAGGTTTAACCCCCTAATTGCCCGGCGGTGATATAAGTTACGTTTTTAGGGTCAGATAAGGTCTGCGTCGCCCCAGGCAGCGTCAGGTTAGCGCCAGTACCGCTAACACCCACGCACGCAGCATACACCTCCCTTAGTGCTACAGTATCTGAACAGATCGATATCCGATCCTATCAGATCTATACTAGCATCCGCAGCAGTGTAGGGTTCCCTAAAACGCAGTGTTAGCGGGATCAGCCCAGATACCTGCTAGCACCTGCGTTTTGCTCCTCGGCCCAGCCCTGCCCAGCCCACCCAAGTGCAGTATCGATCGATCACTGTCACTTACAAAACACTAAGCACACATAACTGCAGCGTTCGCAGAGTCAGGCCTGATCCCTGCGATCGCTAACAGTTTTTTGGTAGCGTTTTGAATCAGTTGCTAACAGTCAAGAGCTTTTTTGCCTGTGAGTCTCACTAGTGTACCCCTAAATTTAGAGCCCAAAATGGAAAATCGAAGGTACACTAGTGAAGAGGCCTACACGTTTCTGAGCATGACAGATAGTGAAGAGGAAGTCACTCATCTGTCAGATTCAGGCTCAGAATACGATCCTGTAGAGGACAGCGGCTCCATGACAGATAGCTCTGACGACAGAGTTGTGGTCCCTGCTAAGGTCAGGCGTACCAGACCCCAATCTTCTTCTTCTGTCCTTGAAGTGCAAGAACCGCAGGTCCCCCATATGGAGCAGAGAAGTACTAGCGCCGCTATTCCTTCTGGTGAACTGGCAAGCACCAGCGGCCTAGTACACCCTGGTCGTACATCCAGCACTGCAGTATCACGTGGTGACGTGGCGAGTCCCATAAGTGCAGTTCAAGCTGGCGAGGTGGCAAGCACAACTAGTGTCCCGCTGCCACCAAGAAGACGAACACAGGTCCATCGTGCCCATAGTGCCCTTCCTGCTGCATTCGCCAATCCGAATTGGGTACCCACCACTTCTGCAGCACCCGTACTTCCCCCATTCACTGGCCAACCCGGAATTCAGGTGGAAACAGTTGATTTTACGCCACTGGATTTTGATTCACTGTTTTGCACCGAAGATCTCTATAGATCTATTGTGGACCAAAGCAATTTATACACTGGTCAACACATCGCCGCTAATCCCCAGTCCTCCCTTGCCAGAGATTGGAGACCAATTATGGTCTCCGAATTTAAGCTCTTTCTGGGCCTTTCCCTCAACATGGGCATAAATAAAAAGAGTGAGTTTCAGGCATATTGGTCCACTGACCCAATTTACCATATGCCCGTGTTCTCTGCTTCCATGGCCAGGGCACGATACGAGCAGAATTTGCGGTTCATGCACTTCAATGACAATGAACTCTGTCGTCCTCGTGGAGACCCTGGATACGATCGGCTCTACAAAATTCGGCCCCTCGTAAACCACTTCAACCAACGTTTTGCAGACTTGTTTACTCCCCATCAAGTTGTCTGCGTTGATGAGTCTCTGATTAAATTTTCTGGCTGCTTTCCACTTTCATTCAAACAGTACCTTCCCAGCAAGCGTGCCAGATACGGGGTCAGGATGTATAAGCTCTTTGACAGGGCCACAAGCTATACATGTAGTTTTATGGTTTACGAAGGCAAAGATAGTCACGTAGAGCCGACAAACTGCCCTGACTACATAGGAAGCGCTGGCAAAATAGTGTGGGACTTGGTGTCACCCTTATTCGGAAAGGGGTACCACTTGTACGTGGACAATTATTACACGAGCGTGACACTTTTTAGTCACCTTTTTTGATCATCAGATTGGAGCATGTGGCACCGTGCGACCTAATCGCCGGGGCTTTCCCCAGCGGCTTGTAGATTCCCGTCTTAGGCTGGGGGAGAGAGCCTGCTTGCAGTGTAATTATTTGCTCGCTATGAAGTGGAGGGACAATAAGAATGTTTTCGTTCTTACCTCCCTTCATGCAGACACAACGGTCCAAATTACTACGGCGACTGGTGTTGTGGAGAAACCCCTCTGTGTCCACAAATATAACCAAAATATGGGAGGGGTGGACCTCAACAACCAGTTGTTGGCGCTGTACCTAGTTGCCCATAAGGCCAGACGCTGGTACAAAAAAGTGTCTGTTTATTTATTTTAATTGGCTTTGCTGAACGGTCATGTGCTATACAGAGCTTCAGGACGGACTGGATCCTTCCTTAAATTCCAGGAAGAGATCGTCAGAGCCCTTCTGTTTCCAGACGGTGCTCCACCTCACCTTCCCCAACCAAATGCAGTAAGCCGGCTGCATGAGAGGTATTTTCCTTATGTCCTCTCGAGTACCCCTACTCAACGAGCCCCCCAAAGAAGATGTCGTGTCTGTAGCAAGCGCGAATTTAGGCGTGACACCCGGTATTATTGTCCCTCCTGTCCTGACAATCCTGGTCTATGCATTGGTGAATGCTTTGAACGCTACCATACACTAGTTGAGTTTTAGCGTAGGGTACAGCATTGCACAGACTAGGACACACTTTCACAGAGTCTCCCAAGATGCCATCGCATTTTGAGAGACCCAAACCTGGTACCAGTTACAAAAGTTAAAGTTACTAAAAAAAGTGTAAAAAAATAAAAAAAATTAAAAAAACTAAAAACACAAAAAATATATAAAATAAAAAACCAAAAATAGTTGTCGTTTTATTGTTCTCTCTCTCTCTATTATCTCTCTATTGTTCTGCTCTTTTTTACTGTATTCTATTCTGCAATGTTTTATTGTTATTATGTTTTACCATGTTTGCTTTTCAGATATGCAATTTTTTTATACTTTACTGTTTATTGTATTTTGTTGGTAACCATTTTTTTGTTTTCAGGTACGCCATTCAGCTGCAGAGCGGATTTATTTATCTTGACAGCAACAGCGTTTGCTCCCACGATATATAAAGCCGTGACTCCAGCGCTGTCGGAGGTGATTTCACCACCACAGTTACATACTTCAGCATAGGGGGCAGCAGTGGGTGGAGGAACGATTTGCTCCTGCCTTTTGTGGGCGGATGCCCCCATGCTTCGGCATATATATATTTTAGGCACAGGTTGCGTTAAATGTTTTATTTTTTACTATGTTCTTTTTGTATTTGCTTTGCAGGTATGATAAGTCTTACTGTTATACTGTAATGTTACTTTGTTTTATTGTTAACCATCATTTGCTTAGCAGGTACGCCATTCAGGTACAGCGCGGATTTATTTATCTTGTCAGCAACAGCGTTTGCTCCCACGATATATAAAGCCATGACTCCAGCACTGTCGCAGGTGATTTCACCACCACAGTTACATACTTCAGCATATATGCCGAAGCGTGGGGGCAGCAGAGGGCGGAGGAGCGATTTGCTCCTAACTTTTGCGGGAGGATACCCCCATGCTTCGGCATATATATACGATGCATGTATGCCCATCATTAGAAGTGGGTGGATGAAGGGAGGTATTCTAATGGTGGGCATACCCACCGATCAATCTCTTTTTTTCGTTCAGCCCACAGGCTGCATGAAAATTAAGTTTACAATATATGCCCAACAAGGACCAGCAACGTACTGGTGTGTTGCTGGACTTTGAGTGGTTATACCAGAATGATGCCTGCAGGTTTAGGTATCAGTTTGGTATCATTCTTTTCAGCCAGCGGTTGGCTTTCACGTAAAAGCAATCCTAGCAGCTAATTAGCTTCTAGACTGCTTTTACAAGCAGTGGGAGGGAACCCCCCCCCACCATCTTCCATGTTTTTCTCTGGCTCTCCTGTCCCAACAGGGAACCTGCAGCCGGTGATTCAGCCAGCTGACCATAGAGGTGATCAGAGACCAGAGTGGCTCCAAACATCTCTATGGCCTAAGAAACCGGAAGCATTTCATGACTTAGCTTTTGCCGCATGTAAACAGCGCCATTGGGAAATTGGGAAAGCATTTTATCACATCGATCTTGGTGTGGTCAGATGCTTTGAGGGCAGAGGAGAGATCTAGAGTCTAACAGACCCCAGTTTTTTCAAAAAAGAGTACCTGTCACTACCTATTGCTATCATAGGGGATATTTACATTCCCTGAGATAACAATAAAAATGATTAAAAAATAAATAAAAATGAAAGGAACAGTTTAAAAATAAGATAAAAAAGCAAAAAAATAATAAAGAAAAAAAAAAAAAAAAAAAAGCACCCCTGTCCCTCCCTGCTCTTGCACAAAGGCGACGCAAGCGTCGGTCTGGCGTCAAATGTAAACAGCAATTGCACCATGCATGTGAGGTGTCACCGCGAACGTCAGATTGAGGGCAGTAATTTTTGCAGTAGACCTCCTCTGTAAATCTAAAGTGGTAACCTGTAAAGGCTTTTAAAGGCTTTTAAAAATGTATTTAGTTTGTCGCCACTGCACGTTTGTGCGCAATTTTAAAGCATGTCATGTTTGGTATCCATGTACTCGGCCTAAGATCATCTTTTTTATTTCATCAAACATTTGGACAATATAGTGTGTTTTAGTGCATTAAAATTGAAAAAAGTGTGTTTTTTCCCAAAAAAATGCATTTGAAAAATCGCTGCGCAAATACTGTGTGAAAAAAAAATATAAACACCCACCATTTTAATCTGTAGGGCATTTGCTTTAAAAAAATATATAATGTTTGGGGGTTCAAAGTAATTTTCTTGCAAAAAAAAAATATTTTTTCATGTAAACAAAAAGTGTCAGAAATTGCTTTGTCTTCAAGTGGTTAGAAGAGTGGGTGATGTGTGACATAAGCTTCTAAATGTTGTGCATAAAATGCCAGGACAGTTCATGCCAGGATTTCTAAGAGCAGAAATTTTTCATTTCACTCCTCACTACCTATCACAGTTTTGAAGGCCATAAAATGCCAAGATGGCACAAAGCCCCCCCAAATGACCCCATTTTGGAAAGTAGACACCCCAAGCTATTTGCTGAGAGGCATGTTGAGTCTATGGAATATTTTATATTGTGACACAAGTTGCAGGAAAAAGACAATTTTTATTTTTTTTTTGCACAAAGTTGTCACTAAATGATATATTGCTCAAACATGCCATGGGAATATGTGAAATTACACCCCAAAATACATTCTGTTGCTTCTCCTGAGTACAGGGATACCACATGTGTGAGACTTTTTGGGAGCCTAGCCGCATATGGGACCCCGAAAACCAAGCACCGCCTTCAGGCTTTCTAAGGGCGTAAATTTTTTATTTCACTCTTCACTGCCTATCACAGTTTCGGAAGGCCATGGAATGCACAGGTGGCACAAAACCCCCCCAAATGAACCCATTTTGGAAAGTAGACACCCCAAGCTATTTGCTGAGAGGTATAGTGAGTATTTTGCAGACCTCGCTTTTTGTCACAAAGTTTTGAAAATTGAAAAATAAAAAAAATTTTTTTTTCTTGTCTTTCTTCATTTTCAAAAACAAATGAGAGCTGCAAAATACTCACCATGCCTCTCAGCAAATAGCTTGGGGTGTCTACTTTCCAAAATGGGGTCATTTGGGGGGGTTTGTGCTATCTTGGCATTTTATGGCCTTCGAAACTGTGATAGGTAGTGAGGAGTGAATCAAAAATTTATGCCCTTAGAAATCCTGAAGGCGGAGGTTGGTTTTCGGGGCCCCGTACGCGACTAGGCTCCCAAAAAGTCCCACACATGTGGTATCCACATACTCAGGAGAAGCAGCAGAATGTATTTTGGGGTGTAATTCCACATATGCCCACGGCATGTTTGAGCAATATATCATTTAGTGACAACTTTGTGCAAAAAAAAAAAAAAAAATTGTCACTTTCCCGCAACTTGTGTCAAAATATAAAATATTCCATGGACTCAACATGCCTCTCAGCAAATAGCTTGGGATGTCTACTTTACAAAATGGGGTCATTTGGGGGGGTTTTGTGACATCTGGGCATTTTATGGCCTTCAAAACTGTGATAGGTAGTGAGGAGTGAAATCAAAACTTTACGCCCTTCGAAATCCTGAAGGCGGTGCTTTGTTTTCGGGGCCCTGTGCGTAGCTAGGCTCCCAAAAAGTCCCACACATGTGGTATCTTCGTACTCAGGAGAATCAGCAGAATGTATTTTGGCATGCAATTCCACATATGACCATGGCCTGTGTGAGCAATATATCATTTAGTGATAACTTTGTGCAAAAAAAAAAAATCGGTCACTTTCCCGCAACTTGTGTCAAAATATAAAATATTCCATGGACTCAACATGCCTCTCAGCAAATAGCTTGGGGTGTCTACTTTCCAAAATGGGGTCATTTGGGGGGGTTTGTGCCATCTTGGCATTTTATGGCCTTCAAAACTGTGATAGGTAGTGAGGAGTGAAATCAAAAATTTACGCCCTTAGAAATCCTAAGGCGGTGCTTGGTTTCGGGGCCCCGTACGTGGCTAGACTCCCAAAAAGTCCCACACATGTGGTATCCCCGTACTCAGGAGAAGCAGCAGAATGTATTTTGGGGTGTAATTCCACATATGCCCATTGCATGTTTGAGCAATATATCATTTAGTGACAACTTTGTACAAAAAAAAAAATTGTCACTTTCCCGCAACTTGTGTCCAAATATAAAATATTCCATGGACTCAACATGCCTCTCAGCAAATAGCTTGGGGTGTCTACTTTCCAAAATGGGGTCATTTGGGGGGTTTTGTGCCATCTTGGCATTTTATGGCCTTCAAAACTGTGATAGGTAGTGAGGAGTGAAATCAAAAATTTACGCCCTTAGAAATCCTGAAGGCGGTGCTTGGTTTTCGGGGGCCCCGTACACGGCTAGGCTCCTAAAAAGTCCCACACATGTGGTATCCCCATACTCAGGAGAAGCAGCTAAATGTATTTTGGGGTGCAATTCCACATATGCCCATGGCCTGTATGAGCAATATATCATTTAGTAACAACTTTTTATAAATTTTTTTTTCTCATTATTCAATCACTTGGGACAAAAAAAATAATATTCAATGGGCTCAACATGCCTCTCAGCAATTTCCTTGGGGTGTCTACTTTCCAAAATGGGGTCATTTGTAGGGGTTTTTTACTGCCCTGCCATTTTAGCACCTCAACAAATGACATAGGCAGTCATAAATTAAAGGCTGTGTAAATTCCAGAAAATGTACCCTAGTTTGTAGGCGCTATAACTTTTGCGCAAACCAATAAATATACACTTATTGACATTTTTTTTACCAAAGACATGTGGCTAAATACATTTTGGCCTAAATGTATGACTAAAATTGAGTTTATTGGATTTTTTTAATAACAAAAATTAGAAAATATCATTTTTTTTCAAAATTTTCGGTCTTTTACTGTTTATAGCGCAAAATATAAAAATGGCAGAGGTGATCAAATACCATCAAAAGAAAGCTCTATTTGTGGGAAGAAAAGGATGCAAATTTCGTTTGGGTACAGCATTGCATGACCGCGCAATTAGCAGTTAAAGCGATGCAGTGCCAAATTGTAAAAAGTGCTCTGGTCAGGAAGGGGGTAAATCCTTCCGGGGCTGAAGTGGTTAAAGTGTAGCTCCAGGCACAAAATCAATTTTTAAGCTTTTTGGAAAACATAGGGAAGGGTTATCACCCCTGTAACATTTGTTTTGCTGTCTGTGCCCCTGTTCAGAAGATTTCACCTCACTTTCTGTCCCAATGACAATTGGATTTAGAAAATGTTGGGTTGTTAGGGAAACTAGGATTGGTGATAAAACCTGTTTCCCATATTAACTCTTACAGAAAGCTCATCCCTATTCTACACAGTATAGCACATTAACTAACTGATAGCTCTGAACAGAGCCCTGTTCTATCTCTCTTCATGCCGAAATCACACTGAAAATGGCTGCCATTGAAAGAATACTTTTATACTGTGGGGCAGGAATGAGCCATGATTGGATATGACAGTGTCCAGTCATGACTCTGACAGTGCTCTGTGCCCTGATTTGCTTAAGCTTTCACTGCTTCAGCCAAACAGGGCTTGCAATGCACTGTTCAGCACTGGAACGGTCAAACTACCTGTTTGTTCGGCTGTCCGTCGAACGTCTGAACAGCTAAAGTTCGGCCCGAACTTATGCTCGGGCCGAACCATTCATCCATCCCTACTGAGCGGTATATACTCTGATCTGTGAGGCTGAGCAGTATATACCCTGATCTGTGAGGCTGAGCAGTATATACCCTGATCTGTGAGGCTGAGCAGTATAAAGGCCTGATCTGTGATGCTATATACCCTGATTTGTGAGGCTGAGCAGTATATAGCCTGATCTGTGATGCTATATACCCTGATCTGTGAGGCTGAGCAGTATATACCCTGATCTGTGAGGCTGAGCAGTATATACCCTGATCTGTGAGGCTGAGCAGTATATACCCTGATCTGTGAGGCTGAGCAGTATATAGCCTGATCTGTGATGCTATATTCCCTGATCTGTGAGGCTGAGCAATATATAGCCTGATCTGTGATGCTATATACCCTGATCTGTGAGGCTGAGCAGTATATACCCTGATCTGTGAGGCTGAGCAGTATATACCCTGATCTGTGAGGCTGAGCAGTATATAGCCTGATCTGTGATGCTATATACCCTGATCTGTGAGGCTGAGCAGTATATAGCCTGATCTGTGATGCTATATACCCTGATCTGTGAGGCTGAGCAGTATATAGCCTGATCTGTGAGGCTGAGCAGTACATACCCTGATCTGTGAGGCTGAGCAGTATATAGCCTGATCTGTGATGCTATATACCCTGATCTGTGAGGCTGAGCAGTATATAGCCTGATCTGTGATGCTATATACCCTGATCTGTGAGGCTGAGCAGTATATACCCTGATCTGTGAGGCTGAGCAGTATATACCCTGATCTGTGAGGCTGAGCTTTATATACCCTGATCTGTGATGCTATATACCCGGAAATGTGAGGCTGAGCAGTATATACATACCTCCCAACTGTCCCTTATTTTGAGTCCTTGACATAGTTGCCAACAGTCCCAATTTTCCCGGGACAATCCCGATTCTGGGACCCTCATCCCAGATGGAGGCTGTCCCGAATCGGGATTTTCCATAAGGAAAATCGGGAATGTTTTTTTTTTTGTTTTGGAGCAGCTGGCTCCAGCAAAATGGCGGCCGGCGCCGCCGCTCAATCTTCCCCCTAGTGACTGTGTGTTGTGTAGTGGAGAGAGGAAGGGGGCTCGATCCATGCAGCCAATGAAGCGGCTGCACGGCTCCTCCCCTCTCCACTGAAGGAGAAGACAACGGCGATGGCGCTGTGTCTTGCCGAAACTAAGTTCCCCTGCCCCGTACTGCACAAGCACTGCGCCTGCGCAGTACAGGGGGTCCATACTTGCACTGAGGGGGTCTGCACTGAGGGGGTCTATACAGACTCTGCCGGGGGCACCTGATGCAAGGACAGACTCTGCCGGGGGCACCTGATGCAAGGACAGACTCTGCCGGGGGCACCTGATGCAAGGACAGACTCTGCCGGGGGCACCTGATGCAAGGACAGACTCTGCCGGTGGCACCTGATGCAAGGACAGACTCTGCCGGTGGCACCTGATGCAAGGACAGACTCTGCCGGGGGCACCTGATGCAAGGACAGACTCTGCCGGGGGCACCTGATGCAAGGACAGACTCTGCTGGTGGCAGGTGACGTGGCTAGTGACACGCTCAGGGATCCCACTGATTCGGCATCATGGTGAGTTGAATGATTTAATTTTATATTACAATGTAATAATAGAAATAATGCGCTTCAATCATCCTGACACCATAACAACCATGGTGCCGGGATGATTGAAGCGTTAACACCTGATGTTTGGAGTATCTTTATCTGCTGATTGTTAAACTTTCTAGAATACACATATTTCTATTGTGTAGGATCTTGGGCTGCTGTCCTGTCATTCCCCTCTCCCCCTTTCCTTCTCCCCCTTTCCCCTCTCCATCCCTCATTCATCTCAGACTCTAACCACACCCTCTTGAGCCACGCCCATTTAAACCACGCCCACTTGCACATGTAAGCCACACCCATTTTTCGTCGCGCCACACTTGGATTTTTCTAGGCCACGCCTACAAATGAATGCCCCGCCTCCTAATTATTTACGGCTCCGCCTACAGCCAAAAAAGTGCCCCACATATTTTTGCAATGTTGGCAACTATGCCTTGACTGTCCCTCATTTGGATCAAAGTCCCTCTGTCCCTCTTTCCTCCTCATTTTGGTCTGATCTACTGTATATAGTTGTATATAAAATGCACTATTTATCTTTCAAAAATAATTTTCCAGTGCTAAACCTTTTATCCAATTTCTAAATTGCTAAAGATGATGCCTCATGCACACAGGGCGTTAAAAAAATGAGCTGCAAAGTCAGTACCGATGCCAAGAAAAAAAAACGGTTGTAAAAACACGCAGTAAGAAGCGTTCTGCATTGGTGTTAATGCGTGTTTAGCCACGTTAACCACGTTAGTGTTTATCAGCATTTCTCTGCCCTCTTCTATTTTCCACTCTCAAATCCAATTACCACAGCTTAAAAGCGACTGAGGCGTCTTAAAGCTGTATACAACGTTAACACATGTTTAACACACGCGTCAGGCGTTTTTACAGCTGTAGCGCTGCTGCTCCAGAACACACTGCCCCTGTTTTGTTTTTTTTACAGCTTGAAAACCGCTATGCCACTTACAGCTCCTAAAAGCCTATGTCTGCATGGACTTTGGAATCGCTATCTGAATCGCTGTGATTCTGACCACAATTCCAAACTGCGTGGAAATCACTGCGCAAAGCATGTTTGGCTGCCATTACCCTTTAAGGGCACCCCAAACACAATGCGATTGTCACACGACGGGATCATGTGGAAAACTGTGCCTTTAAAAATCGCGTGAGGCTTCTTTTCGGGCGACAAATGCGCATGCGACACTTGAATGGGCTGGCCTAATGTTACCCCCAAAATCGTGTGCAAAATTGCGAGTTGGAACTCTTGTTCCCAATACGCCTAAGTATGAATGCAATCTAATGCCGCGTACACACGACCGGTTTTGCCGTCGGAATAAACTCCGAAGGTTTCTCTGACGGAACTCCGACGGAATTCCATTCAAGCGGTCTTGCCTACACAAGGTCAAACCAAAGTCCGACCGTCCAGAACGCGGTGATGTACAACACGTACAACGGGACTAAATAAAGGAAGCCAATAGCCAGTAGCCAATAGCTTCCGTCTCGTACTTGCTTCAGAGCATGTGTCGTTTTTGGTCTGTTGGAACAGCATACAGAGGAGCGGTTTTCCCGATAGGAATTGGTTTCCTTCTGAAATACTTAGAACATGTTCTATTTCTAGGTCCGTTAAAATTTTCGAAAAAATAAAGTCCGATGAGGCACACACACGATCGGAATATACGATGAAAAGCTTCCGTCTGACTTTTTCTGTCGGACATTCCGCTCGTGTGCGGCTTAAAAAGACTGTAAAAAGGTACTTCTATTTTCAGAGATCATAAAAGATATAAATGTTTTCAAAGATAAAAAAATCTCAAAGATATAACTTTCAAAGATAAAAAAAGTTGCGGTTTCTTTGCTGAGTCGGATGGGGTTACGGAAAGTTTCCACTTGAACTGTATAGTAAGGTTCTATCTGGTTTGTATAAAGTTTACATCATGGACACACAAGTCATTACTGTAATCTTGCTGCTACTGTATGTTTGTTTTCTCGGCCGTTGCTGCCCGACGTCTCCCATTGCGTTGGCAGGGAGAGCGAAAAAGTAAATTGTTTTCCGGTCATACAGAACTTTGTATATAATTCAGGGATTTGTTTAATTTATAGAAACAGTTTCCAAACATGTAATTATTAACCATAACCTTTCCAAATTTATTTTAAAGCTGAACTCCGGGCTCATATAAAACAAAAGTTTAAAGTGGAACTAATGGAGCTAAACTGTATCTGAGCACCACAGAAACACTATTCAATTCATTTTGAATTGAATAGTGAATTCATCCCCCATCCATCCATGTCTCCATGCTTTATTTTGCTGAGAAATCACTCTGAAAAACACCCCCCTAGCATTTCTAGCTGGGGCCATTTTAAGTAAGGGCAGATGATTCATGTAGCATTTACTTCCTGGAATCCATCTGTCCTTAGCTCAGGCATGCAGATAGGAGAGTGTGCTTAGCTGAGAAAGTCCCTCCTCCCTTCCTCCAGATGAAAGAAAAGAATACCCTGAAAACTCCTGGGATGTATGACATAATTTTAGCCTAGGCCAGAAACCAGAAAGTAAATGGACAAAAGTAAAATAAAGTTTAAAACAAGTAAAATATGATATACCTTCATATCTATTTACTAAGGCTAGCAGCAAAGGATTAAAAATAGTTAATGTTGATTAGGGATGAGCTGAACACCCCCCGGTTCGATTCTCACCAGAACCTGCGAACGGACCGAAAATTTGCACGAACGTTAGAACCCCATTGACGTCTATGGGACTCGAACGTTCAAAATCAAAAGTGCTCATTTTAAAGGCTCATTTGCATGGTATTGTCCTAAAAAGGGTTTGGGGACCCGGGTCCTACCCCAGGGGACATATATCAATGCAAAAAAAAGTTTTAAAAATGTCAGTTTTTTCGGGAGCAGTGATTTTAATGATGCTTAAAATAAAAAAAAAGTGAAATATTCCTTTAAATATCGTACCTGGGGGGTGTCTATAGTATGCCTGTAAAGTGGCGCGTGTTTCCCATGCTTAGAACAGTCCCTGCTCAAAATCACATTTTTAAAGGAATAAAAGTCATCTAAAACTGCTTGCAGCTTTAATGTAATGTCGGGTCCTAGCAATATGGATGAAAATCAGTGAGACAAATGGCATGGGTACCCCCCAGTCCATTACCAGGCCCTTTAGGTCCTGTATGGATATTAGGGGGAACCCCGCACCCAAATTAAAAAAAGGAAAGGTGTGGGGCCACCAGGCCCTATATACTCTGAACAGCAGTATACAGGCGGTGCAAACAAGACAGGGACTGTAGGTTTGTTGTTAAGTATAATCTGTTTGTCATTTTGAACGGGTACATTTTTAACGTGTTTAGCTCCAGCCAAAAAATCTATTTTAAGCTTTTTGGAAAACATAGGGAAGGGTTATCACCCCTGTGGCATTAGTTTTGCTGTCTGTGCTCCTCTTCAGAAGATTTCACCTCACTTTTTGTTCCAATGACAAATGTTTTTTGAAAATTTGGGGTTTTTAGTGAAACAAGGATTGGTGATAAAGCATCAGTGGAAAGGAGAAACGTTTTTCCCATATTTACTCTTACAGGAGAGAATTTCCCTCCTAGGGGTAGATTTCATCTCACTTCCTGTTGTCTCCTTCCATTTGCAAGTAGGAGTCGTTTGTAAGTTGGATGTTTGAAAGTAGGGGCCTGCCCTATATACTCTGCAGAAATTTGGGCCTAAGGTGTTGGTGTTGCCACAACACTGTAAGCCCTCAGAGGGCCCAGCTGTGAAATATTAGATCAAGAATTGTAATTACATGCCCCTGTTGAACAGGGGCAGAAAAATTGGGCCTTTGGTGATGGTGGTGGTGGTGCTGGTGCCACAACACTGTAAGTCCTCACAGTTACTCTTGGTGGGCGCTGGAACGGGCCCTGCTGTGAAATATTATATCAAGAATTGTAATTATATGCCCCTGTTGAACAGGGGCAGAAAAATTGGGCCTTTGGTGGTGGTGGTGCTGGTGCCACAACACTGTAAGTCCTCACAGTTACTCTTGGTGGGTGCAGAAACGGGCCCTGCTGTGAAATATTAGATCAAGAATTCTAATTACATGTCCCTGTTGAACAGGGGCTGAAAAATTGGGCCTTAGGCACTGGTACTGGTGCCACAACACTGCAACCCTTCACAGATACTCTAGTTGGAGCGCAGGAACTAGCCCTGATGCAAAGAATTGCATCAAAAATTGTAATTACACACCCCTGTTAAACAGGGGCTGAAAAATTGGGCCTTAGGCACTGGTGGCGGCACCCAGAACCAAAAATGTTCTTACAAGCTATCAGCATGATCACTGAGGAGGAAGAGGATAATTACTCAGCATAACAGGATAGTCACTCAGCATAGGCAGTCTTGAAGGGAACTGACATTTCCAAAAAAATTATTTGGTTACATCAGCATCAGGTGCTTGGTAGCTGGTGGTGATTCAAGACTGATTCATATTTATGAAGGTCAGTCGATCGACCGAGTCGGTGGACAGACACACCCTGTGATCGGTTACAAAGCCTCCAGCAGCACTGAATGTGCGTTTCGAAAGAACGCTGGATGCAGCACAGGCCAGAAGCTCAATTGCATACTGTGCAAGCTCTGGCCAGTGATCCATCCTCAAGACCCAGTAACCCAGAGGATTTTTGGTGGAAAAGGTATCCAAGTCAGATCTTGCCCCTAGGTATTCCTGCACCATGTAAAACAGACGCTGGCGATGGTCGCTGGAACCGATCATACCTTGGGGATGCGGACTAAAAAATTGTCTGAACGCATTGGTCAGACGGCCACCTTCTCCACCGCTCCTTCTTTGACTGACCGAAGCCTCAGCAACGCGTTGTCCAGGAACAGGAGTTTGTAACCTCCCAGACTCTGGGAACGCGTTGCACAGACCTTTCTGCAAGTCCTCCCGAAGATGTTTCATCCTCTGCTCCCTCTGCGACGGCAAGATAAGGTCCGCAACCTTACCCTTGTAACATGGATCAGTGAGGGTTGCCAGCCAGTATTGATCCCTCTCCTTCATACCATGAATACGAGGATCCTTCCGCAGGCTTTGTAAGATCAGGGAGGCCATGCAGTGAAGGTTCGCTGAGGCATTCGGTCCAGAGTCCTCTGGGTCACTAAGGACGACATGATCCGCAGCCACCTCCTCCCAGCCATGTACAAGTCCATGGGTTTCTTGGGACTGTAAATGATCCCTTAAAGACTGCTGCTGATGCTGAGTGCCAGGCTCCACCTCCATGCTGACACATTCCTCCTCCTCCTCCTCGTCCTTTTCCTGTGTGATCGGCGGGCACGCAGGAACACTGTCTGGTTAAAGGGGGTCTTGAGAGCTAAGGAAGTCCTCCTCTTCCTGCCTCTGTTCTGCCTCAAGTGCCCTGTCCATTATTCCATGCAGCGTGTGCTCCAACAGGTGGACAAAGGGGACAGTGTCACTGATGCATGCACTGTCACTCGTGGCCTCCTCAAATGGTGACAGGACAGTGCATGCATCCCTAATCATGGCCCACTGGCGTGGGGAAAAAAAAACAAGCTCCCTTGACCCTGTCCTGGTGCCATAGTCGCATAGGTACTCATTGATGGCCCTCTGCTGCGTGTGCAGCCACTGCAGCATGGCCAACGTTGAGTTCCACCTGGTGGGCATGTCCCAGGTTAGGCGGTTATTGGGCAGGTTAAATTCCTTTTGGAGGTCTGCCAGCCGAGCACTGGCATTATATGACCAGCGGAAATGCACACAGACTTTCCTGGCCTGCCTCAGGACATCCTGTAAGCCCGGGTACCTGCCCAAGAGCCACTGCACCACCAATCTCTGCCCCAGTGTGGCTCCTGTCCCCCAAGCACACCAGCTCAAGCACCGCATGGCATCTTTTGGCCTGCATACTTGCGTAGCCCCTTGAATGCCTACGGAGCACCGCTGGTTCCGAGGACAAAGCACAGGAAGAGGCCATGGAGGAAGAAGAAGAGGAGGAGGTGGAGGAGAGAGGTGTGTCAGAATCAACAGTAGTGACATTTTGGAGGCGTGGTGGCGAAACAACCTCCAACACTACTGCACCTTGTCCTGCATCCTTCCCAGCTACCAGCAGAGTCACCCAATGCTCCGTGAAACTTAGGTAACGTCCCTGTCCATGCCTGCTGGACCATGAGTAAGCGGTAATATGCACCTTACCGCTGACCGCCCTGTCCAGCGAGGCCAAGACATTGCCTTCCACATCCGGTAGAGAACCAAAATCGCCTTCCGTGAGAAAAAGTGGCATTTGGGAACCTGCCACTGAGGAACTGCACATTCCACAAACTCACGGAAGGGGGCAGAGTCTACCAACTGAAAAGGTAGCAATTGAGGTGCTAGCAATTTTGCCAAGCTAGCATTTAACCGCTGGGCATGTGGATGGCTGGGAGCAAACTTGCATGACAGGTCAACATATGTCTGGTCAAGCATGTGGTGCCCAAGCGGGAGATGTTTTGGCCACGCAAAATACGCTTGAGACATATGTTGCAAATAGCAGCGGTGCGATCTGATGCACTCGTCTCAAAAAAGGCCCACACCAGAGAACTTTTGGAATAACACGCAGAGACAGCAGCGCCCTGCACATGCGGAGCTCTGCAGTGTGATGCAGTCAGTGTGCTGCCCTTAGGCTGGCCCCTGGAGGGCATCCTGCCTCATTGGTGATGTGCCTCCTCCTTCTCCTCCTCCTCCTCTCTCCTATCAGGCACCCACGTGGAGTCAGTGACCTCATCATCCCCTCCCTCCTCATCACTGGAGTAAACCTGGCAGTATGCTGCAGCAGGGGGAACATGACTGCCAGATTGCTGTTCTTCTTGGGCACCCCCTCTGTCCGTGCTCACGTTACTGCCTTCATCTAGCTCAGTACCATCATCAGCGCCTTCAAGACACTGGGCATCCTCCTGGAGCATGTACCCAACACTGTTGTCAAACAGTTCGAGGGACTCCTCAGGAGGACATGGTGGGGCTAGGGAAGGAGTCACTGATGCCATTGAGCAGAGGGAAGAGGCCGTGTTGGCAGCTGGCTTTGCCAGACAAAGTACCCTGAGCCTCGGTGAGAGAGGATGAGGAGGATGAGGATGGCTTGGTCATCCACTCGACCAAGTCTTCCGAATGTTGCGGCTCAACACGGCCAGCTGCGGAAAAAAAGGCCAAGCGTGTCCCACGGCCACTTGCTGATGAGGATGCACCGTGTCCACGACCAGCACTGTTGCCTCTATACACAGAGCTTGCTTGCCCTCTTTTATTGGCTTGTGACTGTCTGCCTCTCCTTGTTGGCATTCCAGACATACTATTGGCCTGCAGTGAGCTGCACAAAACTGGGATGTATATATATATATATATATATATATATATATATATATATATATATATATATACCGATTATACTGCAGCTAGCAGAATCAACTGCCTGCCTGTAGTATTATTAGTATGATAACACCTGCACTTGTCTTCAGGTAGCTATACTGTAGGTGCAACTGTGCAGGGTACACAGTACAGTAACTGGAAATACGTCAAGAGCCTACACAAGCACCTGGCTGCAGGTAGCTATACTGTAGGTGAGACTGTGCGGGGTACACAGTACAGTAACTGGAAATACTTCAATGAGCCTACACAAGCACCTGGCTGCAGGTAGCTATACTGTAGGTGAGACTGTGCAGGGTACACAGTACAGTAACTAGAAATACTTCAATAAGCCTACAAAAGCACCTGGCTCCAGGTAGCTATACTGTAGGTGAGACTGTGCAGGGTACACAGTACAGTAGCTTGAAATACTTCAAAGAGCCTACACAAGCACCTGGCTGCAGGTACTATACTGTAGGTGAGACTGTGCAGGGTACACAGTACAGTAGCTGGAAATACTTCAATGAGCCTACACAAGCACCTGGCTGCAGGTAGCTATACTGTAGGTGAGACTGTGCAGGGTACACAGTACAGTAGCTGGAAATACTTCAATGAGCCTACACAAGCACCTGGCTGCAGGTAGCTATACTGTAGGTGAGACTGTGCAGGGTACACAGTACAGTAACTGGAAATACTTCAATGAGCCTACACAAGCACCTGGCTGCAGGTAGCTATACTGTAGGTGAGACTGTGCAGGGTACACAGTACAGTAACTGGAAATACTTCAATGAGCCTACACAAGCACCTGGCTGCAGGTAGCTATACTGTAGGTGAGACTGTGCAGGGTACACAGTACAGTAGCTGGAAATACTTCAAAGAGCCTACACAAGCACCTGGCTGCAGGTAGCTATACTGTAGGTGAGACTGTGCAGGGTACACAGTACAGTAGCTGGAAATACTTCAAAGAGCCTACACAAGCACCTGGCTGCAGGTAGCTATACTGTAGGTGAGACTGTGCAGGGTACACAGTACAGTAGCTGGAAATACTTCAATGAGCCTACACAAGCACCTGGCTGCAGGTAGCTGTATTGTAGGTGAGACTGTGCAGGGTACACAGTACAGTAGCTGGAAATACTGTAAAAACACCTGCCTGCCTGTCAGTATATTAGGAAGAGAAGAACAGGATCTAGCTAAACTGAATACAGCGTATATATATATATATATATATATATATATATATATATATATATATATATATATACAACACCTGGGATGCATATATATACACAATACACTGTAACTGCAGCTAACTGACTCGACCTGCCTACTCTATCTAACTTAAATCAAATGACACTCTCTGTCTCTCTCTCTCTCTATCTCTCTATCTGAACGCCGGAACACACTACACAGGGCCGCCATGCAGGCGGCCTTATATAGTGTGGGGCGTGTACTAAACCCCCTGAGCCATAATTGGCCAAAGCCTCCTTGGCTTTGGCCAATTACGGCTCTCTGTTCAGACAGCGCTGTGATTGGCCAAGCATGCGGGTCATAGTGCATGTTTGGCCAATCATCAGCCAGCAATGGACTGCGATGCCGCAGTGAATTATGGGCCGTGACGCGCCACTCGAATTTGGCGCGAACGGCCCATATCGTTCATAATTCGGCGAACGACCGAACACACGATGTTTGAGTCAAACATGGGTTCGACTCGAACACGAAGCTCATCCCTAATGTTGATTAAGAAAGTTTAGTTCCCATGTGATGTAAGATGCCCATACCAGTAAATATATTTTTCTAAGTAACCCCTGGAATATTTTATAAACACCTGTTCTACATTGAGAGAATAATTATTATAGGAGGGGCAGTCCTTTGAGATGTTCTTCTGCCGGCTAATGTTGGGGCCCTTTCATGCACACTGGAAGTTTCTACAGCTGCTGTTTTTGGCTTCAGGCATTTTTTTCTGCAGCCAGTAAACTTCCCAGCGTGTTATCCTATGTGTCCATGCATACATAGGCTGTGATCAGCTTTTTTTGGCAGGGGCGTTTTCTGGCTGGATAAAAAAAACACAGAACTAGTGGGTTTTAGGAGGAGCTCTGATAAAGCTTAAAAAAGCTGGAAAACGCTGATAAATGCAGTTGTTTTGCATTTATCAGCGTTTTTGAGCCATAAGCTTTTGCGGGAGTATAGTTTTTCTAAAAAAAAAAAAATTTGCTACAGCTAAAAAAAATGCTGAAAAACGCTGCAGAACTCATTCTACAGCTTTCTACAGCTAACGCTACTGGCGTTTTTCTAACGTCCAGTGTGCATGAGGCCTAAATGTAAAAACATGTCTTGTTGATTTTAAGATTATATGTATTATTATCTTTGCCATACAGGTTAGATTATGTTATACATCTTGTGCTAACCCAATTTCTGGATTTTGCGATCAATCATTTTATTTAGAAATTTAGCCTATGTACAATGATGTTGCTTTTTTACCCAAACTTTATATTATTTGTAATGTTGGAATATTATATTGCGTATTGGTCAAATAATAAAAATATTGAGATATAACAAATCATTTTGGACAGCTTTATAAGGCCTCTTGCGCACTGCAGTTTGAAAAAGCTCAGTACAGCTAATTTTTTTACTGAGCTAAAATACAGCCCATTAATTGTAATTTGCCTATGCACATAGGCGTGTAAACGCTTGTTTATGCACCTGTGTGCATAGGCTCATTACAATTAATGGGCTGTATTTTAGTTCAGTAAAAAAATAAGCTGTACTGAGCTTTTTCAAACTGCAGTGTGCAAGAGGCCATAAAGAGTTCATCGTGTTGGAATTCAAGAGGTAAAGTTTTTTTAAACTCTTCCTTGATAAAAGGGTTTAGCCCCTATAAAGTTAGGCACGGGATAAGAAAGAGAAACAAGAACACAGGGCTGACGTGACTGGAATCAAATAGGTTTGGCATGGGAAGGTTTTTTTTGGGGGGGTTAAATTAAATAGGATTCAACGAGTACGTACTGGATTGACAGGTTAGGCAGGGAAGGGATGGTCAGTAGGAAGGTCCTAAGAAGTCTTCAGTCAGAAGAGAGCTGGCATCTGGAAAACGTCCAATACTTTCTCCCTTCCTTAGTTTTGGTGGATGATGTTGCATTTTTGTGGGACCAATTACGTGTTTAATGTTGATATGTTATAGCAGCTGGTGGGGTACAAGATCCTTAAAGGTGGTCATTATGGGCAAACTATACATTGGTAGGGGCCTCTCTTAGATACGGCTCCCCTTATTTTGTATGGTTCATTGAGAGTGAACTGTGGGTTGTTCATGGTTGTTGCTATTGTTGTCTCTGAATCGGTGCTTTGCATCTGGAGGCCTACCTTTGTGTTTTACGCAGGTACTGCAGGTTAAGTAGAGATGCCCACAAGAGGCTCCTTTTATACTGTATTGAATGTTAATATGTTAATTATAGATTTTGTAAATAAGGGGGTGATATGGCCATTAAACTCCAATTTGTGTCATGCATGGTTTACTTAGGTATGGATAAGTGGTAGTCAAACACTATTGGAGACAAATCATCCTTAATACTCTAGTCCAGGGATATGCAATTAACGGACCTCCAGCTGTAGCAAAACTACAAATCCCATCATGCCTCTGCCTCTGGGTGTCATGCTTGTGGCTGTCAGAGTCTTGCTATGCCTCATGGGACTTGTAGTTCTGCAACAGCTGGAGGTCTGCTAATTACATATCCCTGCCCTAGTTAATGCCATAGAGGGAAAAACTGCACATGGTTGTGTATTCTTACAAAGTGACCCACATGGCTGATTCCAATAACTTCGCTCTACTTTATTACTCAGCAATACTTTTTTGCTCAGCATCTGCTGAAAACCTTATTTAGGGCTAGAGGAATGGTTCTGTTGAAAACACCTCTGCCCTACTAAGATGCAAACAAGCCTAATCAGACCAATTTAAAATCTGTTTACCCCGATTCTTCCTGCTTACCATATGCCACTGTTCAAGGTTCATGTTTACTGAAAGTGCATTTTTTTTCTTTCTATGACATTAAGGAGAAAAAAGTAAACATAATTCACATTTATAGCATGCAAGCAAAGAAGTAAAACACATAAAACAAAGCCATATATTTGTGCACAGGAAACCAACAGCAAGCCAGTTCACAGCTGCTGCCTCAATTATAGGGATGTTCTGTAAATTGACATCATTGTGTAACTGTGTTTATATTTCTCCCAATTACAGATAACAGAAAGGTTTGCAGGTCATAATTTCTGAACATATTAAGCTGTCATGGAATCTTGACTTGACTCAATTTACATTCCAGGAGTTCATAGTAGTTGAAGTGGGGTAGATCAGTGAAATTACACTTAAATTGTATCTGAAGCCCAAACTTTTTTTGTTTCAGAGTGATGAGTGGTTAGAAACACAGGCTTTTATTGTTGTTTGTGTACCCACTAGAGAGATCCACTTTCCCTTTCTTTGTCCTGGACCTAGCAACCATTGTCACTGGGAGTGAATATGAAAAAAAAGTAACGTAGAAGAATCTTCCATTTAAAGTGGAACTCCAAGGGTTTTTTTTCAGTCCCCTATGTTACTGTTGTAGATCTACATCCTGTAGGAGCCATTGGTACTAGCTGGTTCTCCCCCAAAAGGGCAGTGGCTGCCTGTCCACCCAATCACCAGTCCACTGGTTGCAGCTCCAATAAACAGCCTAGGGGTTGTTTTTGTAGTATTTATTGATGTAAGTAACTTTAACAGGAGAGAGGCAAGAGCATTGGATACTGCAAAATGATTAGTATTCAGCTTTGAGAGGACAAGCTTCTCCTTGAGTAACTGTGGGTGTTGGACAGTCTAACGCCTAACAGCTGGGGACCATTAGGCAAGTCTCTGAGCAGTCTAAGGTCTCACAGCTGAAGACCACAGGGCAAGTCTTTGGCATCTGGTTACCTTGCACCTCTGCACAACTACTGATAACCAGTACAATCTCTGGAACACCACACAGTCACTACAAAGTCCCCAAGACAACTGCCACAT